>NC_135310.1:133243580-133854903 GCF_048772815.1 Callospermophilus lateralis | reverse complement strand
GCTAGGGTTAGTGTTAGCATCAGAATCAGGGTTAGGGTTAATTTTAGGGTTTTGCTTAAAACTAGAATTAGGGCTAGGGTTAGAGGTAGGTATATGGTTATGGTTTGGTTTAGTTTACGGGTTAGGGTTAGGGCTATGGCTCAGTTTTATATTAGGCTAGGGCTAGAGTTAGGGCTAATTTTAGGAGTAGCATTAGTGTTAGGGTTAGGGTGAGGGTTAGTGTTAGGATTAGGCTTAAGTGTTGCATTAGGGTTAGATTTAGAGTTAAGGTTAGATCTAGGGTTAGAACTAGGGCTAAGAAAATGGCTAGGGTTAGGCCTAGGGTTAGGGCTAGGTTTAGAGTTCCAATGAGGAATAGGTTTAGAACTAATTTTAGGGCTAGGGAGAGAGTTAGAAATAGTTTTAGGGCTATGGTTAGGGTTTGGTATTGGGCTAAATTAGGTCTAAGATTATGGATAGTGTTGGTTTTAAGTTAGGCATAGGTTTAAGTTTAGGGTTATGATTAAGACTATGTTTAGTGGTAATATGGTCTAGGGTTTATGTTCGGGTTAGGGCTAGGACTATATCTAGGGCTAATGTCAAGTCTAGGGTTATGGTTAGGGATAATTTTAGGGTTAGGTTTTGGCTAGGTCTAATGTAAGGATTAGCTTTAGGGTAAGGGTCAGGTCAGAGCTAGGGAAATTATTAGGGTCAGGGTCATGGTTAGGGTTTCTTTTAGGTTTGAGTTTAGGATTAGAACTCAAATTAGCATTAGGGTTACAGTTAGGGTAATGATAAGATTAGATTTAGGGTTCACGTTAAGTTTAGGGTAATTGATAGGGTTGGGTTTAGTGCTAGATTTAGGGTTAGGCCTAGGGTGAGCATTAGGAAAAGAGTTACGTTTAGGGTAATGGACATAGTTAGAGTTAAGGTTAAGGCTAGGGTTATGGTTAGGATTAGGTCTTGAGATAGGGTTAGGCCTAGAATTAGCATTAGGGTATAGGTTATGATTAGGGTAATGGATACCATTAGAGCTAAGTTTATAGCTAGACTTATGGTTAGGATTAGGTCTTGAGTTAGTGTTAGGATATGGGTTAGAAGTAGGGTTACGGTTAGTGTTATGTTTAGTGTAAGAGTTAGGTTCTGAGCTATAATTAGGGTTAGAGCAAGGGTTAGGTTCAGGGTTATGTTTAGGGATGGGATTACGGTAGTACAGGGTTAGGGTTAGGTTAGGGGAATGTTTATAATTAATTTAGGTTTAGGGTTAGTTAATAAACATGGTTAGATGTAGGTTAGGTATAGGGACAAGGTTAGATTTAAGTTTAGGTTTAGTGTTAGGTCTATGGTTATATTTTGGTTTATGGTAAGGGTTAGGGTTTGATCTATGCTTAGGGCTATATTGAGTGTTAGTTTAGGGTTAGGTCTAGAGTTAGTTCTCTCTTTAGGGTTAGGATTATGGTTAGGGTTAAGGATAGGGTTATAATGAGGTTTAGTGTTAGGGTTAGGGTAATGGGTAAGTTTAGAATTAGGGTTAGGACTAGGTTTAAGATTAGGATTAGGACTAGGTTTAGGTTAGATTCAGGGATAGTTCTAGGTTTATGTTTATAGTAAGGGTTAGGTTTTGAGGTAGGATAAGAACTAAGGTAAGGATTAGGTTTGAGTTAGGGCTAGGGTTAGGTTTAGGGTTATCCTTAGGTCTAAGTTAAGGCCTAGGATTAGCTCTAGGTTTTGTGTTAGGTTTAGGCCTATGGTTAAAGCTGTGGGTAATGTAAGAGCCAGGGATATGATAAGGGCTCATTTTAGGTTTAGAATTATGCCAAGTTCTAATGCTAGGTGTAGATTTTCCGTTAGGGTCAGGTTTAGAACTAGGTTTACTGTTAAAGGCAGAGTCAGTGTTTTGGTTAGAGTTCAAGTTAGGGTTACAGCCAGAATTAGGAGTAGGTTTGGTCTAGGGGTAGGGTTAGTGTTTGTGTTAGGATAAATCTTGTTGTTATGCCTAGGACAAGGTTTTTATTTAGGTCTAGGGCTAGAGTTGAGGATAGATTTAGGATTAGGTTTATGTCCAGGGCTAGTGTTAGGTTTTAGTCTATTGTTAGGGTCAGGTTTAGAACTAGGGTTTGTATTAGGGTCAGGATAAGTGTCAGGGTTAGCGTTCAGTTGGGATAAGATTAGAGATAGAATGAGGGCTAGGGTGAGGACTGTTAATAAGTTTAGGATTTTGGTTAGCCTAAGAATTAGGCATAGGTCTAGTTCTACGATTAGGGTTAGGGTTATTCATAGGGTAAGAGATGCCTTAGAGTAAGGTGGAGGGCTAGTGTTAGGGTTAGGGTTAAATCTAGGTTTAGGGCTCAGATTAGGGCTAGTTTTTGTGTTAGAGTTAGGGCTAATGTTAGGGCAATGACTAATGTAAAAACTAGGGTTACATTGAGGGTCAGTTTTGGGGTTAGGGTTAGGGGTAGGTCTAGTTTTAGGGTTAGGTTTAAGGTTAGGATGATATTTAGTGCTAGGGTTAGTGTTAGGATATGAGTCAGGGTCAGGGTTAGGGTTAAGACTTGAGTTAGGAATAGGTTTACTTTTAGGTTTCAGTTTAAGGTTAGGAGGGTATTTACAGCTAGGGTGAGTGTTAGGATAGGGTGAGGGTTAGAGTTAAGGTTAGTGTTAGAACTCGAATTAAGGGTGTGGTTATGTCTAGGTGTAGTTTTAGGGGTTGGTTTAAGTTAAGGTTTATGGTTAGTTCTATTGCTCAGTTTGTTTTACTGCTAGGGTTAGGATTAGGGCTAGTTTTATGATTAGCATTAGGGTTAGGGCTAGTTTTAGTGTTAGCCTTAGGCTTAGGGTTAGGGTTAGATTTCAAGTTAGGGTTAGATTTAGGGTTAGGCCTAGGACTAAGGATATGGCAAGGGTTAGGGCTAGGGTTGGGGTTATGGTAATGGATAGGCTTAGAACTAGGAATGGAGATAGTGTGAGAGAGTTAGTCTTAGGGATAGGGTTAGAGATAGGTTTAGGTATAAGTTAGTGGTATGACCAGTGTTAGGGTTTGCTCTAGGTTGAGGGTCAGTTTTAGACCTAGGGTTTGTGTTAGGGTCAGAATAAAGGTCAGGGTTAGTGTAAGGATTTGGAATAGGATTAGAGCTAGAATGAGGACTAGGGTCAGGACTATTAATACAGTTCGGATTTTGGTTAGCCTAAGGATTAGGGATAGGTCTAGGTTTACCAGTTAGGTTAGGGTTTCACTTAGGGTAAGGGAGAGAGTTAGAGCTAGGGTTAGGGCTAGAGTTAGGGTAAGGTTAGGGTTAAAGTTAATTTAGTGTTTGGATTAGGGCTAGTTTTGTGTTAAGGTTAGGAGTAGGGTTAAGGCAATCGCTAATATAAGAACTAGGGTTACAATTAGGGTTAGTTTTAGGGTTAGGGTTAAAAGTATGGGTAGTTTTAGTGTTAGTGTTATGTTGAAGGTTAGGGTGATATTTAGAGCTTGGGTTAGTTTTAGAATATGAGTTAGGGTGAGGGTTAGTGTTAGGACTCAAATAAGGGCTAAGGCTACTGTTAAGTGTTGGTTTAAGTTTAGGATGGTGTTTCAAGCTAGGGTGAGTTTAGCATATGAGTAAGTGTCAGGTATAATTTTAAGGTTAGGTTTAGGACTCTAATTTAGGGTACAGTTAAGTCTAAGTGTAGTGTTAGTGTTTGGTTTAAGTTAGGTTTAGGGTTAGGGCTATTGCTCAGTTTTGTTTTACTTCTAGTGGTAAGGTTAGGGCTAGTTTTATGATTAGCTTTAGGATTAGGTTTAATGTTAGTGTGAGTCTTAGAATTAGGGTTAGGGGTAGGACTAAGGTTTGGGCAAGGGTTAGGGCTAGGGTTAGGGTTATGGTAATTATTTCAGAGATAGGTTTAGTGTTATTGACAGGGTCAGTGTTCAAATTAGAGTTATGGTAAGGGCTAGGATTAGAACTAGTGATAGGGCTAGTGTGAGAATTATTGTTAGTCTTAGGGATAAGGTTAGGTTTTGTGTTAAATTAGGGCTAGGATTAGATCTATGGTTAGTCTTCAGTTTAAGCAGAGAATTAGGGTTAGATTTAGAATTTAGTTTAGGGTAAGCTAGGCTAGTTTTAGAGGTAGGGTGATGTTTACAATAAGGGTTAGGATTAGGGTTATTATTAAGGCTAGGTTTAGGGCTAGGATGGAGGTTGTGGTTTGTTTTAGGTTTATGGCTAGATTAGGAGTATGGCTAATTTCAAGTCTAGAATTATGTTTAAAGATAGTTTTAGGGTATGGATTATGGGTACGTCTAGTGTAAGATTTAGGTTTCGGGTTAGGGTCAGGTTTAGGGCTAGGGGTATTATTAAGCTGAAGGTCTAGGCTGGGGATTGGAATAGGTTCAGGCTTAGAGTTAGGGATTGAATTAGCATTAGGGTAAGATTTGAGTAATTATAGGCTTAAAATTATGGTTCATGTTAGGTTTAGGGAAATGGATAGGGATAGGATTAGTGATAGGGTTAGGTTTAGGCCTAGGGTTAGCATTAGGGTTAGAGTTATTGTTATGGTAATGTATAGGGTTAGGGCTAGGGTTATGGTTATGATTAGGGCTAGGGTTAGGGTTAGCTTAGGGTTAAAGCTCTGGTTAGGGCTTGGATTAGGGCTAGGATTTAGATTTAGTTAGTGCTAGGGTTAGGATTATAGTAATGTAAGTACAAGGGTTACAATTAGGGCTAATTTTAGGGTTAAGATTAGGGCTAGGTTTAGTGTTAGGGTTAGTGTTAGGATTAGGGTGATGTTTAGAGCTAGGATTAGTGTTAATGTCAGAGTCAGAGTCAGGGTTAGTTTTAGGGTTTGGCTTAAAACTTGAATTAGACCTAAAGTAAGGGGTAGGTGTATGGTTAGGGTTTTGTTTAGTTTAAGGGTTAGGGATAGAGCTTATGGTTCAGTTTTGTTTTAGGGCTAGGGCAAGGATTAGGGCTAGTTTTAGGATTAGTGTTAGGGTTAGGGCTAGTGCTAGGGTTAGGCTTAGGCTTTGGGTCAGGGTTAGATTTAGAGATTGATTATAATCTAAGGTTAGTGCCTGGGCTATTGGTAGGGCAAGGGTTATGACTAAGTTTAGAGTTAGGATTAGGGTTACATTAAGGAATGGGGCTAGATCTAGTGATAGGGCTATGTGAGAGTTAGATTTATTCTTAAGTCTAGGGTTATGGTTAGGTTTAAAGATAGGGTAAAATTAGGGCTAAGATTATGGCTAGGTTTAGTATTGGGGTTAGAGCTAGAGTTAGGGTTAGGGTTAGGATTAATCTAGGTTTAGGGCTAGGAAAAGGGCTGGACTTTTTGTTAGGTTAAGGCTAGGATTAGGGCTAAGTCTAATGTCAGGTGTAGGGTTACGGTTGAGGAGAGCATAGTTTTAGGATTAGGTTTATGGCTAGGTCTAGTTAAAGTGTTAGATTTAGGGTAAAGGGTCAGGTTTAGAGCTAGGGGAATTATTATGGTCAGGATCACGTTCGAGTTTGGTTGAAGTTAGGGTTTAGGATTAAAGTTCAAATAAGCATTAGGTTCAGGGTTAGAGTAATGATATGTTTTTATTAGGGTTTGGTAATTGATAGGGTTAGGTTTAGTTATAGGGTTTGTGTTAGGCCTAGGGTTAGCATTAGGGTAAGGGTAATGTTTAGGATAATGGATAGGGTTAGAGGTAAGGTTAGAGGTAGGATTATGGTCAGGAATAGGTCTTGAGTTAGGGTTAGGGTTAGAACTAGGGTTAGTTTTTAGTGTTATGTTTAGCATAAGGGTTAGGTTTTGAGCTAGGGTTAGGGCTAGGACTGGTGTTAGGTTTAGATTTAGGCCTAGGGATAAGATTAGAGTGTGGTTAGGGTTAGGATTGGTTTAGGGCTAGCATCATCATTAGGTGTAGGTTTAGGGTTAGAGTAATGAATATGGTTAGATGTAGACATAGGGTTATGGTTTGTGTTAGATTGAGGTTTAGGTTTAGGTTTAGGACTATAGTAATGTTTAAATTTATGGTAAGAGTTAGGGTTTTAGCTAGAGTTAGGTCTATGGTGAGTGTGAGGTTTAGGTTAGTTCTAGTGTTAGTTTTCTGGTTAGGTTTAGGGTTAAGGTTAGGCCTAGTGTTATCAATAGGTTTAGGGTTAGTTTTAGGGAAATGGGTGGTTTTAGAGCTAGGTTTAGGGCTACGGTTAAGTTTAGGATTAGGGCTAGTGTTAGGGGTATATTTAGGGATAGATGTAGGTTTATGTTTAGTATAAGGCTTGGGCTCTGAGCTAGGGTTAGGACTAATCAATTGTTAGGTTAGGGTTAGGGTTAGGGTTATGCTTAGGCCTAGGATTAGCTCTAGGTTTTGTGTTAGGTTTAGGCCTAGGGTTAGTGCTGTGGGTAATGTAAGAGCAACGGTTATGATTAGGGCTAGTTTGAGGGTTAGGATTATGGCTAGGTCTAGTGTTAGGTTTGGATATTTGGTTAGTGTCAGGTTTAGAGGTAGGTTACTCTTAAAGTCAGGGTCAGTGTTTGTGTTAGAGTCAGGGATACAGACAGAATTAGTACTAGGTTGAGGTTTAGGGTTAGGGTTAGTGTTTGTGTTAGGTTAAAGGTAACTTTGAGGGCTACGGATAGGTTTTTGTTTAGGTCTAGGGCTAGAGTTAAGGATCGATTTAGGATTTGGTTTAGGTCTAGGTCTAGTGTTATGGTTTGGTTTAGGTTTAGGGCCACATTTAGACCTAGGGTTAGTGTTAGGGTTAAAATAATGGTCAGGGTAAACATTAGGGTTTGGAATAGGTTTAGAGC
Organism: Callospermophilus lateralis; assembly: GCF_048772815.1. Taxonomy (NCBI): domain Eukaryota; kingdom Metazoa; phylum Chordata; class Mammalia; order Rodentia; family Sciuridae; genus Callospermophilus; species Callospermophilus lateralis. The sequence continues at coordinate 133,848,150 of NC_135310.1, read as the reverse complement.
TAGAGTGAGGGTAGGTTTATGACCATTAATTGGGTTAGAGCTTTGTTTAGCTTAAGGATTAAGGATAGGTCTAGGTTTACCATTAGGATTAGGGTTTTGCTTTAGGTAAGAGATAGGCTTAGAGATAATGGTAGGGCTAGATTTAGGGTTAGGGTTAAATCTAGATTTAGGGCTCAGATTAGGGCTAATTTTTGTTTTAGGGTTAGGGTAGTGTTATGACAACGAATAATGTAACAACTAGGGTTACAATTAGGGTTAGGGGTAGACGTAGGTCTAGTGTTAGGGTTCGGTTTAATGTTAACATGATATTTATCACTAGCTTAGTATTAGGATATGATTCAGAGATAGTGTTAGTTTTAGGGTTAGGGTTAGGACTCAAAAAAGGGCTAGGATTACTGTTAGGGTTTAGTTTATGGTGAGGGTGGTCTTTAGAGCTAGGGTGACTGTTAGAATATGAGTCAGCATCAGGGTTAGTTTTAAGGTTAGGATATGACTCGAATAATGGCTAGAGTTACTCTTAGGGTTTGGTTTAAGTTCAGGGTGGTGTTTAGAGCAAGGGTGAGTGTTAGGATTTGATTCGGGGTCAGGGTTAGTTTAAGGTTATGGATAGGACTAGAATTAGAGCTAGGGTTAGGTCTAAGTGTAGTGTTAAGGTTTTGGTTTAAGTTAAGGTTCAAGGTTAGGACTACTGCTCAGTTTTTTGTTTTTTGGGTTTTTTTTTGAGAGAGAGTGAAAATTTTTTAATATTTTTATTTTATTTTTGTTTTTGGTGGACACAACATCATTTTTTCTTTAATTATATTTTTATTGTTGCTGAGGATCGAACCAAGCACCCCGCACATGCCAGGCCAATGCACTACCTCTTGAGACACATCCTCAGTCCCTATTGCTCATTTTTTTTAGTCCTAGGTTTAGGGTTAGGGTAGTTATATGATTGGTGTTAGGTTTAGGGCTAGTGTTTGTGTTAGGCGTAGGCTTAGGGTTAGTTTAAGACTTGGAGTTAGGGTTAGATCTAGGGTTAGAGCTAGGTATAAGGATAGGGAAAGGGTTAGGGCTAGGTTTAGGGTTATGGTAAATGATAGGGATAGAGTAGGGATAAGGCTAGGGCGAGAGTTAGTGTTAGTGTTAGGGCTAGGGTTATGGTTAATTTTAGGGATAGGGCTAAATTAGTACAAGAATTAGAACTAGGGTTAGTGTTCACTTAGGCCGAGCATTAGAGCTAGGTTTAGGCTTAAGTTCAGGGTAAGGGATGTGTTATAATTAGGTGTAGGGGTAGAGTGAGGGTTAGAATTACGACTAGGGCTAGGGTTAGGGTTAGGGTTATGATTAAGGCTATGTTTAGGGCTAGGATGAGGGCTAGGATTTGTTGTAGGTTTAGATCTAGAATTAGGGCTAGGGATGAGTGCTACGGATTGTTGTAGGATTAGATCTAGAATTAGGGCTAGAGATAATATCAGGTCTAGTGTTACAGTTAGGAGTAGATTTAGGATTAGGTCTATGTCTTAGTCTAGTATAAGTGTTAAGTTTTGGGTAAGGGTCAGTTTTAGAGCTGGGGTATTTTTAGGTTCAGGGTCAGTGTTATTGTTTGTATTAGGTTAAGATTTAGAGATAGGGCTCAAATGAGCATTAGGGTTAGTGTTAGGTTTCAGGTAATGAATAGGGTTAGATTTAGGGTTCAGGGTACATTTATGATAATGGAGAGATTTAGGGTTTGTGATAGGGTTAGGGTTAGGCCTAGGGTTAGCATTTAGGAATAGAGTTATCCTAAGGGTAATATATAGGGTTAGGGTTAGGGGTAGGGGTAGTGATAAGGCTAATATTATGTTTAGGCCAAAGGTTAGGTTTTGAGCTATGCTAAGGTATAAGGTGATGGTTAGGCTTAGGGTTAGGGCTATGTTTGGGGTTAGGGTTATGCTTACAGTAGGTTTAGGCCTTGAATTAGGGCTAGGTTTTGTGTTAGGTTTAGGTCTAGGGTTAGTGCTATGGGTACTGTAAGATCTAAGGTTCTAATTAGAGCTAGTTTTAGGGTTAGGTTCAGATTTTGGTTTAGAGTCAATTTTAGAGCTAGGCTGAGTGTTATTGTCAGGGTCAGTGTTCATACTAGAGTTAGGGTGAAAGCCAGAATCAGGAGTAGAGTTAGGTCTAGGGGTAGTGTTATTGTTTGATTTAGGCTAAGGGTTATTATTAGAGCTAGGAACAAGTTTTCAAGTTTTCTTTTCTTTTCTTTTTTTTTTGTCCAGGGCTAGAGTTATCAGTAGATTTAGGATTAGGATTAGGTCTAGGCATAGTATTAGGGTTAGGTTTAGGTAAAAGTTTTCTGGTAGGGCTAATTTCAGAGATCATTTTACGGTTAGGGACAAGTTTAGACCTATAATTAGTATTATGGTGAGAATAAGGATAAAGTTTAGGGTTAGGTTTTGGGTTAGGTTTAGAGCTAGAATGAGGGCTAGGATTTGGACTGGTAATAGGGTTAGTGTTTGATTTAGGCTAAGGATTTTGATTAGAACTAGGGTTAGAATTAAGGATAGGGTTTGGCTTAAGATAAGGGATAGGATTAGAGCTAGGCTTAGAGATAGGGTTAGGGTTAGGTTTAGGACTAGGGTTAGGGTTACAGTTAGGGTTAAATCTAGTTTTTGGGCTCAGATTAGGGTTATTTTTGTTTTGGGGTTAGGACTAGGGTTAGGACTATGGCTGATATAAGAACTAGAGTTATTATTAGGCTTAGTTTTAGGGTTAGGGTTTGGGCTAGGAATGGTGTTAGCATTTGCTTTATGTTTAGGGTGAAATATAGAGCTAGGGTTAGTGTTTGGCTATGAGTAAGTTTAGGGTTAGTTTTAGTGCTAGGACTCAAATTTGAGCTAGTATTATGGCTAGTTGTAGGGTTAGGGTTTGCTTTGGGTTAGGTTTAGGGTTAGGGTAATGGCTTGGTTTTGTTTTAGGGCTAGGGGTAGGGTTAGGGTTAGTTTTATGATTAGTGATCGTGTTCAGCTAGAGGTAGGGTGACGTTTAGGCTTAAATTAGGGTTAGATTTAGAATTTATAACCATAAATTAGAGTTATGGTTAGATCTAGGGTTAGGGATAAGTTTAGGGCTAGTGTTAGAGTTATGGTAACGGACAGGTTTAGAAATAGAAATAGGGATAGGTTGAGGGTTAGATCTAGAGTTAGGGATTTGCTTAGGGTTAGGGCTAAATTTGGGCAAGTTTATAACTAAGTTTGGTGTTAGGGTTAAGCACATGGTTAGGGCTAGTATTAGGGTTAGTGTTAGTGTTAGGATTATAGTTAGTTTTAGGGGAAGGGATGAGGTTATGGCTAGGTTAAGGGCTAGGGAGGGGGTTAAAATTGGATATAGAAATAGGGTGAGTGTTAGGGTTAGGATTAAGGCTAGGTTTAGGGCTTGGATGAGGGCTAGGGTTTGTGTTAGGGTTACAGCTAGGATTAGAGCTAGGGCTAATGTCAGGTCTAGCATTATGGTTAGAAATAGTGTTAACTCTAGGTTTATGGCTAGGTCTAGTGGAAAGTTAGGTTTAGGTTAAAGGACAGGTTTAGAGCTAGGTGTATTATTATAATCAAAGTCTGGTTAGGGCTCAGATTAGCATTATGATTAGGGTTAAAGTAATGGATAGTGTTAGGTTTAGGGTTCAGGTTAGGTTTAGAGTAATAGGGTTAGTGTTAGTGATTGGATTAGAGTTAGGCCTATAGTTAGCATTTGGGTTAGGTTAATGTTTAGGGTAAAGGATAGGGTTAATGCTAGTGTTAGGGCTTTTGTTAACGTTAGGATTTTGGCTAGGTTTAGAGATAGGCCTAGGGTTAGTGTTAGTATTAAGTTTAGTAGAAGTGTTAAGGTTTGAGCTAGGGTTAAGGCTAGGGTGAGGAAGAAATTTAGAGTCAGGGCTACAGTTAGTGTTCGGGTTAGGGTTATGGCTTAGGTTAGCTTTAGGGTTACGGTTATTTTTAAGGTTATGGATAGAGTTTGTGCTAGGATTTGTGCTATGGTTACAGTTAGGATTAGGGCTAGGTTTAGGATTAGGTTGAGGGTTAGGGCTATTGTTATGTTTAGGGTAAGGATTAGAGTTTGAGTAGGGTTAGGGCCAGGGCCAGTGTTAGGGTTAAGATTAGTGCTAGGGATAGGGTTAGGTTTAAACTTAGGTCTAGGTTTAGGGCTAAGATTAGGGCTAGGTTGTGTGTGAGGTTTAGTGCTAGTGTTAGGTGTATGGGTAATGTAAGAGCTAGGGTTATGATTATGGGTAGATTTAGAGTGTTTGTAGTGTTAGGGTTAGTTTTTGAGTTAGCATAAGTTTTAGAGCTAGGGCTTATGTTAGGGTAATTGTCTAGGGTTAAGTCTAGGGTTATGGTTAGGGATAGATTTAGGGTTATGTTATGGTTAGGTCTAGTGTAAGGGTTAGATTTAGGGTAAGGGTCAAATTTATAGCTAGATGTATTATTAAGAACAGGGCATTGCTATGGTTCAGTTTAGGTTAAGGTTTAGGTTTAGGCTTTAATTAGCGATCGGGTTGAAATTATTGTTAGGGTAATCAATAGGCTTAATATTAGTGTACAGGTTAGTTTTAGGGTAATGGATAGGTTTAGAGATTGTGATAGTGTTAAGGTTAATCCTAGGGTTAGAATTAGGGTAAAGTTTATGGTTAGGGTAATGCATAGGCTTACAGCTAGGGTTAGGGCTAGGATTATGGTTAGGATTAGGGCTAGGGTTAGGGTAGTGTATAGAATTAGAGCTATGGTTAGGGCTATGGTTAAGGTTAGGATTAGGGTTAGGGTTAGGTTAGGGTTTGGGTTAGGGCTATGGTTATGTTTAGGGTAAAGTTCAGGCTTGGAGCTAGGATTAGGTCTAAGGGGAAGGTTAGGATTAGGGTTAAGGCTAGGGTTAGTTTAGGGTTACACTTAGGGCTAGGTTTAGGCCTAGAATTAGGGCTAGGTTTTGTGTTATTTTAGGCATAGGGTTAGGGCCATGGGTAGTTAAGAGGTAGAGTTATGATTAGTGCTAGTTTTAAGGTTAGGGTTATGGCTAATGTAGTGTTAGGATTAGGTTTTAAGTTAGGGTGAGCTTTGGAGCTAGGTTTATGTTAGGGTGTTGGTCACTGTTCAAGTTAGAGTAAGTGTTGGGGTTAGTGCTAGAATTAGGACCAGGGTTAGGTCTAGAAGTAGGGTTAGTGTTTGGATTATGTTAAGGGTGATTGTTAGGGCTAGGGAAGGTTGTTCAGGTCTAGGGCTAGGTTATTGCTATATTTAGAATTAGATTTAGGTCTAGGACTAGGGTTAGGTTTAGAATTATGTATAGGATTACCGGTAGGGCTAATGTTAGGGTTTGGTTTCGGGTTAGGGTCAGGTTTATGACTATGGTTAGTGTTAGGGTTAGTATCAGTTTCAGGGTTAGGATTAGGGTTTGGTTTATGCTTAGGCTAAAACTAGGTCTAGGGTTAGGACTAGTAATAGGGTAATGGTTTGGGTTACGCTATGGATTAGGGTTAGGACTAGGGTTAGCATGAGTTTTATGGTTTGGCTTAAGGTAACAAATAGGATAAGAGCAAGGGTTAGAGAAGGGTTAGGGACTGACTTATGGCTAGGGTTAGTGTTAGGGTTAAAGCTAGGGTAAGCACTCAGATTAGGGCCAAGTTTTGAATTAGGTTATGGCTAGTGTTAGGGATACAGCTAATATATGAACTAGGGTTATGATTAGGGCCAGTTTTTGAGTTTGTGTTATGGCTAGGTCAAGTGTTAAGGTTAGGGTTAGTGTTAGCATGATGTTTAGAGCTAGAGTTAGTCTTAGGGTCAGGGTCAATGTTCAGGTTAGAGTTAGCTTTAGGGTTAAAACCAGAATTATTATTAGGGTTAGGTCTAGGGGTGGTGATAATGTTTGGGTTAGGTTAAGGTTTATTATTAGGGCTAGGGCTGGGTTTTTGTTTATGTCTAGGGCTAGAGATATGGCTATATTTAGGATTAGCTTTAGGTCTAGGGCTAGTATTAGGCTAGTGTTAGGGCTAGTGTTAGGAATATATTTATTTCTAGTGCTAGTGTTAGGGTTCAGTATAAGGTTAGGGTCAGGTTTAGACCTATGGTAACCATTAGAATCAGAATAAGTGTCAGGTTTGAGTTATGGTTAGGGCTAGAATTAGGGCTAGGGTTAGGACTAGTAATAGGATTAGGGTTAAAACTAGAGTTAGCATTAGGGTTAGGGTTGGCTTAGGGTAATTGATAGGGTTAGAACTAGGGTTAGGGCTACATTTAGAGTAGGGTTAGGGCTAGTTTTAGGATTAGGTTTAGTGTTAAATCTAGGGTTAGGTTTCAGATTAGGGCTAAATTTTTGTTAGAGTTTGGGCTAGGTTTATAGTTGTAGCCAATGTTTGCAGTAGAGTTATGATTTGGGCTAGTATAAGATTGGGGTTAGAACTAGGTCTAGTGTTGGGGTTAGGTTTAACATTAGGGTAATATTTACAGCTAGAGTTAGTATTAGGGTCAAAATTAAGGTGAGGGGTAGTTTTGGGTTGAGGGTTTGGACTCCAATTAGGGATAGGCTGAGGGGTAGGTGTAGGGTTAGATTTTGGATCGGGTTAAGTTTCAAAGCTAGGGTTTTGGCTCGGATATGTTTTAGGGCTAGGGCTATGGTTAGGGCTAGTTTTAAGATTAGCATTAGGTTTAGGACTAGTGTTAGGGTTAGGTTTAGTCTTAGGTTTACAGTTATATTTATAGTTAGGATTAGATCTAGGTTTAGATATAGGGCTAAGGATATGGATAGCGTTAGATCTAGGTTTATAGCTAGGATTAGGGTTATGATAAAAATAGTGTTAGAACTAGGGATAGGGATAGGGCGAGAGTGAGAGTTAGTCTTAGGGCTAGGCTCAGGATTTGGTTAGGTATATGGCTTAATTAGGGCTAGCAATAGGGCTAGGTTTATGTTTACGTTTAGGCCTAGGGTTAGTAATGGGCTTAGGATTAGTTCTAGTGTAAATCATGGGTTAGAGCTAGGTTTAGGCCTAGGACAATGTTTAGAATTAGGGTTAGGCTAGGGTTTCATAAGAGTTATAATTAAGGCTAGGTTAAGGGCTAGGATGAGGGCTATGGTTTGTGTTTTGTGAGGGCTAAGATTAGTGTTAGGGAAATTGTCAGTTTTAGGGTTACAGTTAGGGATAATTTTAGGGTTAGGTTTGTGGTTATGTTTAGTGTAAAGGTCAAATTTAGAACTAAGGGTATTATTAGGGTCAGGGTCATGTTTAGGGTTTTGTTAAGGTTAGGGTTTAGGGTTAGGGCTCAAAATAGCATTAGGATTTGGGTTAGGGTAATGATAGGGTTAGGTTTAGGATTCAGGTTAGGTTTAGCATAATGGATAGGGTTACGGTTAGGCATAGGTTTAGATTTAGGCCAAGGTTAACATTAGAATTAGGGCTATGTTTAGGATAATTTGTAGGGTTTGAGCTAAGTTTAGGGCTAAGGTTATGGATAAAATTAGGGCTAGGGTTTGGGTTAGGATTAGGGTTAGGGCTATGTTTTTTGTTAAGGTTAGGGCTAGGATTATAGCTAGGGCAAATATCAGGTCTATGGTTATGTTAGAAATAGTTTTAGGGTTAGGTTTATTGCTAGGTCTAGTATAAGGGTTACACTTAGTGGTAGGGTCAGGGTTAGATCTAGGTATATTATTACGGGAAGGGTCATAGTTAGGGTTTGGCTTAGGTTAAGTTTAGGATTAGGGCTCAAATTAGCATTAGGTTTAGGGTTAGGGTAATGATAGTGTTAGGTTTAGGGTTCAGGTTAGTTTTAGGTTAAAGAATAAGGTTAGGGTTAGCGATAAGGTTAAGGTTAGGCCTAGGGTTACCATTAGGTTTATAGTTATGGTTAGTGTAATGGATAGGGTTATAGCTAGTAATAAGGCTAGGGTTATGGTTAGGATTCTGGCTACGATTAGGGTAAGGTTTAGGGTAGGTTTTGGGAAAGGTTTAGGTTTATAACTATGGTTAAGTCTCACATAAGGGCTAGATTTTGGGTTTGGTTAGGGATAGGGTAAGGGTATGGCTAATGTATGAACCAGTGTTAAAATTTGTGCCAGTTTTAGGGTAAGTGTAAGGGTGACGTTTAGAGCAAGGGTTATATTTAGGGTCAGTGTCAGGGTCAGGGTTTGTTTTAATGTTAGGTTTAGGACTTGAAACAGTGCTAAAGTTAGTGCTAGTTGTAGGGTTCTGTTTTGGTTAGGTCTATGGCTCAGTTTTGTTTTAGGGCTAGGGCTCGGGTTAAGGCTAGATTTTGGGTTAGCATCAGGGTTAGGGCTAGTGTTAGAGTGAGGTTTAAGCTTAGGGTTAGGGTTAGATTTAGAGTTAGGGTTGATCTTGTATTAGGGCTCGTGCTAGGGTTAGGGTTAGGGTTAGGGTAATGGTAAAGAATATGGTGAGAACTAGGTGTACGTTTAGGATGAGAATTAGAGATATTCTTAGGAGTAATCTTAGGATGAAGGTTAGGGTTAGGGCTAAATTAGGGCTAGAATTAGGACTAGGGTTAGTGTTAGGGTTAAGCCTAGGTGTTGGGCTAGTGTTAGGGTTAGCACTGGGGTTAGGGTTAAGTTTAGGGGAACGGGTGAGGTTAGAGCTAGGTCTAGGGCTAGGGTGAGAGTTAGAATTAGGTTTAGGCCTAGGGTTTTTGTTCAGTTTACGATTAAGGCTAGGATTAGTGCTAGGATGAGCAGTAGGTTTTCTGATAGGGTTAGGGCTAGGATTCGGGCTAGGGATAATATCAGGTCTATGGTAATGGTTAAGGATAGTTTTAGGGTTAGATTATGGCTATGTCTAGTGCAAGGGTTAGGTTTATATTAAAGGTCAGCTTTAGAGCAAGAATTATTATTTGTGTCATGGTCAGGGTCAGGGTTAGTGTTTGGTTTACGTTAAGGTTAAGGGGTTAGGGCTCAAATTAGGATTAGGATTAGGTTTAGAGTCAAGGTAATGGGAGGGTTTACTTTAGGTTTTTTTTTGGATGGCAATATTTTTATTTACTATCCTTGATAATGATATTTATATACTTTTTTTCTTTGTTAAACATTTCTTTAATGACATTAACATAATGCTATTTATCCTACAATTTATATAGTTTCAGAACAACAATAAAAATATGAAAATATGGTTGCTAGAAACTCTAAGATTTCATTGTAATTTTTTTGGTTCAAATATATCCTCTAGGGATGTACAAGTTTCTGAATTTTCTTTTTTTAATTTGTTTTATTGGTTGTTCAAAACATTATAAAGCTCTTGACATATCATATTTCATACATTAGATTCAAGATGGTTATGAACTCCCAATTTTACCCCAAATACAGATTGCAGAATCATATTGGTTACACATCCACATTTTTACAAAATGCCCTATTAGTGATTGTTGTTTTCTGCTACCTTTCCTATCCTCTACTATGCCCCCTCCCCTCCCCACCCATCTTCTCTCTCTACCCCGTCTACTGTAATTTATTTCTCTCCTTGTTAATTTTTCCATTCCCCTCACAAACTCTTATATGTAATTTTGTATAACAATGAGGGTCTCCCTCCATTACCATGCAATTTCCTTTTTTTTATCCCTTTCCCTCCAGCCTCATGTATCTGTTTAGTGTTAATCTTTTCTTCCTGGTCTTCCTCCCTACTCTGTTCTTAGTTGCTCTCATAATATCAAAGAAGACATTTGGTATTTGTTTTTTAGGGGTTGGTTAGCTTCACTAAGCATAATCTGCTCTAGTGCCATCCATTTCCCTGCAAATTCCATGATTTTGTCATTTTTTAGTGCTGTGTAATACTCCATGGTGTATTAATGCCACATTTTTTTTATCCATTCATCTATTGAAGGGCAACTAGGTTGGTTCCACAGTCTAGCAATTGTGAATTGTGCTGCTATGAAATTGATGTAGCAGTATCCCTGTAGTACGTTCTTTTAAGGTCTTAAGGGAATAGTCCAAGAAGGGCAATAGCTGGGTCAAATGGTGGTTCCATTCCCAGCTTTCCCAGGAATCTCCATACCGCTTTCCAAATTGGCTGTACCAGTTTGCAGTCCCACCAGCAATGTACAAGAGTACCCTTTTCCCCACATCCTCTCCAGCACTTGTTGTTGTTTGACTTCATAATGGCTGCCAAACTTACTGGAGTGAGATGGTATCTTAGGGTGGTTTTGATTTGCATTTTTGTGACTGCTAGAGATGGTGAGCATTTTTTCATGTACTTGTTGATTGATTGTATGTCCTCCTCTGAGAAGTGTCTGTTCAGGTCTTTGGCCCATTGTTGATTGGGTTATTTGTTTTCTTATTGTTTAATTTTTTGAGTTCTTTGTATACTCTGGATATTAGGGCTCTATCTGAAGTGTGAGGAGTAAAAATTTGTTCCCATGATGTATGCTCCCTATTTACCTCTTTTATTGTTTCTCTTGCTGAGAGAAAACTTTTTAGTTTCAGTAAGTCCCATTTGTTGATTCTTGTTATTAACTTTTGTGCTATGGGTGTCCTATTAAGGAATTTGGAGCTCGACCCCACAATATGTAGATCGGAGCCAACTTTTTCTTCTATCAGACGCAAAGTCTCTGATTTGATATCTAGCTCCTTGATCCACTTTGAGTTAACATTTGTGCATGGCGAGAGGAGGGGGTTCAGTTTCATTTTGTTGCATATGTATCTCCAGTTTTCCCAACACCATTTGTTGAAGATGCTATCCTCCCTCCATTGAATGCTTTTAGCTCCTTTATAAAATATAAGATAGTTGTAGCTTTGTGGAGTAGTCTCTGTGTCCTCTATTCTGTACCATTGGTCCACCCACCTGTTTTGGTACCAGTACCATACAGTTTTCGTTACTATTGCTCTGTAATATAGTTTTAAATCTGGGATCGCTATACTGCCTGATTCACACTTTCTGCTTAGAATTGCTTTTGCTATTCTGGGTCTTTTATTTTTCCATATGAATTTCATGATTGCTTTATCTATTTCTACAAGAAATTCCATTGGGATTTTGATTGCCATGTGTTAAACCTAGAGAGAACTTTTGATAATATCGCCATTTTGATGATGTTAGTTCTGCCTATCCATGAACAGGGTATATTTTTCCATCTTCTAAGATATTCTTCTACTTCTCTTTTTAGGGTTTTGTAGTTTTTATTGTACAAATCTTTCACCTTTTTTGTTAGGTTGATTCCCAAGTATTTTAATTTATTTTTTCTTTGAGGATATTGTGAATGGAGTGTTTTTCCTCATTTCCGTTTCAGAAGTTTTGTCGCTGATATACAGAATTGCCTTTGATTTATGCGTGTTGATTTTATATCCTGCCACTTTGCTGAATTCATTTATTAGTTCTAGTAGTTTTTTTGTAGACCCTTTTGGGTCTTCTAGGTATAGAATCATGTCATCTGAAAATAGTGATAATTTAAGTTCTTCCTTTCCTATTTTTATGCCTTTAATTTTTTTCATCTGTCTAATTACTCTGGCCAGTGTTTTCAGAACTATATTGAATAGAAGTGGTGATAGAGGGCATCCCTGTCTTGTTCCAGATTTTAGGGGGAATGCCTTCAATTTTTCTCCATTGAGAATGGTGCTAGCCTGAGGCTTAGCATAGATAGCTTTAACAGTGTCGAGGTAAGTTCCTGTTATCCCTAGTTTTTCTAATGTTTTGAACATAAAGGGATGCTGTACTTTGTCGAATGCTTTTTCTGCGTCTATTGAAATGATCATATGGTTCTTATCTTTAAGTCTATTGATGTGGTGAATAACATTTATTGATTTTCGTATATTGAACCATGCTTGCATTCCAGAGATGAATCCTACTTGATCATGGTGCACAATTTTTTTGATGTGCCTTTGTATCCGATTCGCCAGAATTTTATTGAGGATTTTTGCATCTAGGTTCATCAGAGATACTGGTCTGTAGTTTTCTTTCTTTGAGGTGTCTTTGTCTGGTTTCGGAATCAGGGTGATGTTAGCCTCATAAAATGAATTTGGCAGAGCTCCCTCTTTTTCTATTTCCTGAAATAACTTGAAAAGAATTGGTATTAATTCTTCCTTAAAGGTTTTGTAAAACTCTGCTGTATACCCATCCGGTCCTGGGCTTTTCTTGGTTGGAAGTCTTTTGATTGCTTCTTCTATTTTATCTATTGATATTGGTCTGTTTAAATTGTGAGTATCCTCCTGACTCAGTCTGGGCAAATCATATAACTTAAGGAATTTATCAATGTCTTCACTATCTTCTATTTTATTGGAATATAGGTTTTCAAATAATTTCTAATTGTCTTCTGTATTTCTGTAGCGTCTGTTGTGATATTGCCTTTTTCATCCCGTAAGTTAGTAATTTGAGTTCTCTCTCTTCTTCTCTTCGTTAGCATGACTAAGGGTCTGTTGATCTTATTTATTTTTTCAAAGAATCAACTTTTAGTTTTGTTAATTTTTTCAATAGTTTCTTTTGTTTCAATTTCATTGATTTCCCCTCTGATTGTAATTATTTCTTGCCTTCTGCTACATTTGCTGTTGTTTTTTTTCTTCCTTTTCTAGGGATTTGAGATGAAGTGTGAGCTCATTTATTTGTTGGTTTTTCCTTTTTTTAAGGAATGACCTCCAGGCGATGAATTTCCCTCTTAAAACTGTTTTCATTGTGTCCCATAGATTCCGATATGTTGTGTCTGTATTTTCATTTATCTCTAAGAATTTTTTGATTTCCTCCTTTATGTCTTCTGTAACCCATTGATCATTCAGTAACATATTGTTCATTTTCCATGTGATGTAAGATTTTCCCTTCCTTCTTTTATCGTTGATTTCCAGTTTCATTCCATTATGATCAGATAAAATGCATGGTATTATCTCCACCCCTGTATATTTACTGAGGGTTGCCCTATGGCATAATATATGGTCTATTTTTGAGAAGGATCCATGTGCTTCTGAGAAAAAAGTATATCCACTTGATGATGGTTGATATATTCTATATATGTCAGTTAGGTCTAGGTCGTTGATTGTGATATTGAGTTCTATAGTTTCTTTATTCAACTTTTGTTTGGAGGATCTGTCCAATTGTGAGAGAGGTGTGTTGAAGTCACCCATAATTATTGTGTTCTGGTCTATTTGATTCTTGAACTTGAGGAGAATTTGTTTTATGAACGCCGCAGCACCCTTGTTTGGTGCATAAATATTGATAATTGTTATGTCTTGTTGGTGAATGGTTCCTTTTAACAGTATATAATGTCCTTCCTTATCCTTTTTGATTAACTTAGTCTTGAAGTCAATTTTATTTGATATGAGGATGGCCACCCCTGCTTGCTTACGAGAACCGTGTGCGTGGTATATTTTTTCCCAACCTTTCACCTTCAGCCTGTGTATGTCTTTTCCAATCAGATGTGTCTCCTGGAGGCAGCATATTGTTGGATTTGTTTTTTTAATCCATGTAACCAGCCTATGTCGCTTTATTGGATAGTTTAAGCTATTAACGTTTAGAATTACTATTGATACATGGTTTGTACTTCCAGCCATGTTTGTTTATTTATCATCTTTTTTTTAAATTTAGTTTGTTTCTCCATGGTTAGCTTTCCTCCCACCCTCTGTCTTTAGAGAGGCACTTCCCACTGATGGTTTTGGTTATTGTTTTTCATTTTTCTCGTGTAGTGTTTTGCTCAAGATGCTTTGCAATGCTGGTATTCTGGCTGCAAATTCTTTTAGCTTTTGTTTATCATAAAAGATTTTTATTTCGTTGTCATACCTGAAGCTTAATTTTGCTGGATACAGAATTCTTGGTTGGCATCCATTGTCTTTCAGTGTTTGAAATATGTTGTTCCAGGATCTTCTCACTTTCAGCGTCTGTGATGAAAAATCCATTGTTAATCTTATTGGTTTACCCCTGAATATAATCTGCCTCCTTTCTCTTGTAGCTTTTAATATTTTCTCCTTGTTCTGTATATTGGATATCTTCATAACAATGTGCCTTGTTATTGGTCTACTGTGATTTTGTGTGGTCGGTGTCCTGTATGCATCTACAATTTGTATATCCGTTTCCTTTTTTATTTCTGGAAAGTTTTCTGTAATTATTTCATTCAGCAGGTTTCTCATTCCCTTGGTGTGAATCTCTGTACCTTTCTCTATCCCGATTACTCTTAGGTTTGGTTTTTTAATGTTATCCCATATCTCTTGGATGTTTTTCTCGTGATTTTTAACCATCCTTTATGAATTGGCTAGACTCTTTTCAAGATGATATATTTTGTTTTCATTATCTAGGTTTTAGTTAAGGTTTAACATAATGGATGGGTTAGGTTTCAGTCATCAGGTTAGGGTATAGCATTAGTGTTAGGGTTAAACATAAAAGATAGTTTTAGAGCTAGGGTTATGACTAGGTTATGGTTTGGGTTAAGTCTACGATTAGGGTTAGGTTTTAGGCTAGGGCTAGGGTTTGGTTTAGGGTAAATGTTAGGGTTAAGGTAAGTGTTATTTTAGGGTTAAGTTTTTGGTTAGGTTAGGATAGGGTTAGTGTTTGAGCTAGGGTTAGAGCTAGTGCGGGGGTTAGGTTTAGGTTCAAAATTATGGTTAGAGTTAGGTTTAGTGTTAGGGATAGTGTTTTAATAAGGGTTAGGGTAATGGATATGGTTAGAGCTAAAGTTTGGGCTAGGGTTAAGGTTAGGATTAGTACTAGGGTAAGGATTATTACTTAGGATTGTGCTAGGGTTATGTTTAGTGTAAGGGTTAGGAGTTGAGCTAGGGTTAGGTCTAAGGAGAGGTTTAGGGTTAGAGTTAAGATTAGGGTTAGGGCTAGACTTAGATTTATGCTTAGAGCTAAGTTTAGGCCTAGGATTAGCCTTAGGTTTTGTTTTAGGTTTAGGGCTAGGGTTAGCACTAAGGGTAATGTAAAAGCTAAGGTTATGTTTAGGGCTAGTTTTAGGTTTAGGGTTATTGCTAGCTCTAGTGTTAGGTCTAGGTTTTGGGTTAGTGTCAGGTTTAAAGCTAGTTTAAGTGTTAGGATCAGGGTCAGTGTTTGGGATAGGGTTAGGTTTAGGGTTACAACCAGAATTAAGACTAGGTTTAGGTCTAGGGATAGGGTAAGTGTTTGTTTTAGTTTAAGGTTTATGGATAGAGCTAGTGCTAGGATTTTGTTTAGTTCTAGGGCTAGAGTTATAGCTATATTTAGGATTAGCCTTGGATCTAGGTCTAGTGTGAGGCTTAGGTATAAGTATAGGGTTACTAGTAGGTCTAGTGTTATGTTTTGATTTAGGTTTAGGGTCAGGTTAAGACCTAGGGTTACTTGTAGGGTCAGATGAGGGTCAGGGTTAGGTTTAGAGGTAGAATGAGGGCTAAGGTTAAGACTAGTAATATGGTTAGATTTAAAGTTAGGCTAAAGGTTAGCGTTAGGACTAAGGTTAGCATTTGGGTTAGGGTTTTGCTTAGGGTAAGAGATAAGGTTAGAGCTAGGGTTAGGGCTTGGGTTAGGATTGACAAGAGGGCTAGTGTTAGGGTTAAGATTAGGGTTAAAGCTAGGTTTAGGGCTCAGATCCAGGGTAGCATTTGTGTTAGGGTTAATGCTAGGGTTAGGGCAATGACTAATGTACAAACTAGGGTTACAATTAAGGCTAATTTTATGGTTACCATTAAGGCTAGGTCTAGTGTTAGGGTTAATTTACGTTAGGGTGATGGTTAGAGCTAGGATTAGTGTTAGGTTCAGCGTCAGGTTCAGAGTAATTTTTAGAGTTAGTGTTAGGTCTAGGTGTAAAGTGTGAGTTCGGTTTAGGCTAAGGGTTTTGGTTAGTGGTATGGCTTGGTTTTGTTTTATGGCTAGGGCCAGGGCTAGGGCAAGTTTTAGGATTAGCATTATGGTTAGGGGTAGTGTTAGGTTTGCGATTGGCTTATGATTACAGTTAAATTTAGAGTTAGGTTTAGATTTAGAGTTAGGCTTAAATCTAGAGTTAGAATAGGGCTAAAGATAGAACTAGGTCTAGTTAGAATTAGGGTTAGTGCTTGGATTATGGTTCGGATTAGGATTAAGGCTAGGTTTAGGGCTAGGATTATGGTTAGGGCTAATTTCTGGTCTAGGGTTATGGTAAAATAAAGTTTAAGTTTAGATTTATGGCTACACTTGTGTAAGCGTTAGGTTCAGGCTTAGGTCAGGTTTAGAGCTAAGGGCATTATTAGAGTCATGGTCATGATTCATGTTTTGCATAGGTTAAGGTTTAAATTTAGGACTCAAATTAGCATTAAGCTTAGGATCAGCGTAATGATAGGGTTAGGTTTAGGTTTCAGGTTAGATTTAGCGTAATGGATAGGGTGAAGAATAGGGATAGGGTTAGGTTTAGGCCTAGGGTTAGCATTAGGGTTAGGGTTATGGTTAGTGTAATGGATAGGATTAGAGCTAGGTTTACAGCTAGGATTATGGTTACAATTAATGATAGGTTTAGGGTTAAAGCTAGGGTTAGGGTTCGGAATAGGGCTAGAATTTGGGTTAACTTAGGGCTAGGGTTAGGGTTACAGCTATTGTAAGTACTAGGGTTATGGTTAGGGCTAATTTTAGTATTAGGGGTTAGAACTATGTCTATTGTTTGGTTTAGGTTTAGGATTAGGGTGATGTTTAAACCTAGGGTTAGTGTTAAGTTCAGAGTCAGGGTGAGGGTTAGTATTAGGGTTCAGCTTAAGTCTTGAATTATTGCTAAGATTAGGGCTAGGTGTAGAATTAGGGCAAGGTATATGTTAAGAATTAGGGTTAGGTCTATGGCTCGGTTTAGTTTTAGAGCTAGAGTTGGGTTTAGGACTAGTTTTCAGATTAGCCTTAGGGTTGGAACTAGGGTTACATTTAGGCTTAGGCTTATTTAGAATTAGGGTTAGATTTAGAATTAGAGTTAGATCTAGGGTTATGGCCAGGGATATGAATAAGCTAGGATTAGACCTAAGGCTCAGGCTAGGATTAGGCTTCCAGTAAAGTATAGAGTTAGAACTAGAGTTACGCCTAGGGTGAGAGTTAGAGTTAGTATTTGGTCTAGGGTTAGGGTTAGGGTTATGTATAGGGCCATATTAGGGCTAAGATTGGGGCTAGAGTTAGTGTTAGGGTTAGGCCTAGGGTTAGGGTTAGGGTTATAATTAAGGCTATGTTTAGGGCTAGGATAAGGACTAGGGCTTGTGCTAGGTTTAGGGCTAGGATTATGGCTAGGGCTAAAGTCAGGTCTAGGGTTATGGTTAGGGATAGTTATAGGGTTAGGTTTACAGCTAAGTCTAGTAAAAGGGTTAGGTATAGGGTAACGGTCAGGTTTAGAGCTAGAGAAATTATTAATGTCAGAATCAGTGTTGGGCTTTGGCTTAGGTTTGAGTTTAGGGGTAGGGCTCGAATTAGCATTAAAGTTAGAATTAGGGTAATGATAGGGTTAGGTTTAGGGTAATTGACAGTTTTGGGGATAGTGACAGGGTTAGGATTAGGCCTAGGGTTACATTAGCATAAGGGTAATGTTTAGAGTAATGGATACACTTAGAGTTAAGGCTATGGCTAGGGTTATGGTTAGGATTAGGTCTTGAGTTAGGATAAGGTTGAGGGTTAGAACTAGGGTTAGGTTTAGGGTTATGTTTAGCGTAAGTGTTAGGTTCTGAGCTATGGTAAGTGTTAGGCTGGGAGTTAGCTTCAGGGTTAGGTCTAGGAATAGGATTACCATAGGTTTTGGGTTAGAGTTAGGGTTAGAGTTAGATCTAGGATTAGTGGTAGGGTCAGTATAAGGGTCAGGGTTAGGTTGAGAATTTGGGATAGGGTTAGAGCTAGAATGAGAGCAAGATTTAGGGCTACTAATAGAGTTAGGGTTTTGGTAAGCCTTAAGATTAGGGATAGGTCTAGGCCTACCCTTAGGTTTAGGGTTTTGATTAGAGTAAGGGATTGGTTTAGAGCTAGGTTTAGGGCTATGGCTAGGGTTAGAGTTAGGGTTAAATCTAGGTTTAGGGCTATTGTTTGTGTTAGGGTTAGAGATAGGATTAGGGCCACAGCTAATGTAAGAACTAGGGTTAACATTAGGTTAGTTTCAGTGTTATGGTTAGGATTAGTGTTAGGGTTAGGTTTAAGTTTAGGGTAATATTTATAGCTAGGGTTTGTGTTAGGATAAGAATTAGGTCAGGATTTGTTTTAGGGTTAGTGATAGGACTCGAATTATTGTTAGGGTTATTCTTAGCTTTTGGTTTAAGGTGAGGCCGGTGTTTAGAGCTATGTTGAGTGTTAGTATATGAGTCAGGGTGAGTTTTAGTTTTAAAGTTAGTGTTAGAACTCAAATTAGGGCTAGGGATAGGTCTAGATTTAGTGTTAGGGTTTGGTTTAAGTTAATGTTTAGGGTTAGTCCTATTGCTTGATTTTGGTTTAGTCCTAGGGTTAGGTTTAGGGATAGTGTAAGTATTAAGCTTAGGCTTAGGCTTAGGGTTAGATTTGAAATTAGGGTTAGATCAAGAGTTAGGGCTGGGACTAAAAATGGGGCAAGGTTTAGGGCTAGGGATAGGGTTATTGTAAAGGATAGGGTTAGAACTACGGATAGGTATAAGCCTAGATTTAGAGTGAGTCTTAGGGCTAGGGTTAGTGTTAGGGTTAGAGATAGGGCTAAATTAGTGCTAGGAATAGGACTAGGTTTATTGTTTGGCTTAAGCCTATAGTTAGGGTTAGAGTTAGGGTTAAGCTTTAGGTAAGAGATGACATTATAGCTATGTATAGAGGTAGGGTGAGTGTTGCAATTTGGGTTAGTGGTAGGGTTAGGGTTAGAGTTATGATCAAAGCTAGGTTTAGGGCTAGGATGATGGCTTGGGT
Source organism: Callospermophilus lateralis (assembly GCF_048772815.1). Taxonomy (NCBI): domain Eukaryota; kingdom Metazoa; phylum Chordata; class Mammalia; order Rodentia; family Sciuridae; genus Callospermophilus; species Callospermophilus lateralis. Next base: position 133,829,414 of record NC_135310.1, on the reverse strand, counting down.
TTATTTTAGGTTTAGGACTAAGATTAGGTCTAGGGCTAATTTCAGGTCCAGAATTATGGTAAAACATAGTTTTAGGGTTAGGATTATGACTACATCTGAGGTAAGAATTATGTGTAGGTTATGTTAAAGTTTAGATTTAGGAGTTTTATTAGGGTCAAGGTCAGGGTTAGGGTTTTGGAAAGGTTAAGGTTTAAAGTGAGGGCTTGGATTAGTGTTAGTGTTATGGTTAGGGTATTCATGTATTCATTGGTTTAGATTTAGGTTCAGGTTAGGTGCAGGGTAATAGTTTGGGTTAAGATTAAGGACTGGTTTAGTTTCATGCCTAGGCTTAGCATTAGGGTTATGGTTTTGGTTATGGTAATGGATAGAGTTAGAGATTGGTTTAGGGCTAGGTTTATGGTTATGTATAGGGCTAGGGTTAAAGCTAGGATTAGAGCCAAGTTTTGGGTTAAGTTAGGAATAGGGTTAGGATTAGGGCTAATATCAGTACTAGGGTGATGTGTTGGGCTAGTTTTAGGGTTTTAGGGCTACAGTTAGTATTAGGGTTAGGTTTAGGATTAGGGTGATGTTTAGAGCTAGTAGTGTCAGGTTCACGGTTAGTTTAAGGTTTTGGCTTACAACTCATATTGGGCTAGGGTTAGGGCTAGGTTTAAGTTTAGGGTTTGGTTTAGGTTAAGGGTTAGGGTTATAGCTATGGCTAGATTTTATTTTAGGGCTAGGGTTAGGGCTTGTTTTAAGATTAGTGTCATGGTGTTGGCTAGTGTTATGGTTTGGCTTAGTCTTCAGGTTAGGGCTTGATTTAGAGTTATGTTTTATCTAAGGTTAGTGCTTGGGCAAAGGATAGGGCAAGGGTTAGGGCTAGGGTTAGGGTTATGGTAAGGGATAGAGTTAGAATGAGTGAAAGGTCTAATGTGAGAGTTAGAGTTAGTCTTAGAACTAGTGTTAGGGATAGGGCTAAATTAGGGATAAGATAGAGACTAGGGATAGTGTCAGGGTCAGACCTACATTTTGATTTAGTATTGTAATTAAGGCTATGATTAGGGCTAGGATAAGGGCTACAGTTGGTGTTAGGGTTAGGGCTGGAATTATGGCTCAGGCTAATGTCAGGTCTAGGGTTACAGTTAGGAATAGTTTTAGGGAAAGATATATGGCTAAGTCTATTGTAATGGTTAGGTATAAAATAAGAGTCAGGTTTAGAGCTAGGGGAATTATTAGGGCCAGGGTCAGTGTTAGGGCTTGGTTTAAGTTTGAGTTTAGGGTTATGGCTCAAATTACATTTAGGGTAAGGGTTAGGGTAAAGATAGGATTAGGTTTAGGGTTCAGGTTAGGTTTAGGGTAATAGATAGTTTTGGGGATAGTGATAGGGTTATGGGTTAGTCTTAGGGTTAGCATTAGGATACGGGTTATGTTTAGGTTAATGCTTACATTTAGAGTTAAGGTTAGGGCTAGGGTTATAGTTAGGATTAGGTCTTGGGTAAGGGTTAGGGTGAGGGTTAGGTTTAAGACTACGTTTACAACTTGGATGAGGGTTTGGGTTAGTGCTAGGGCTAGGATTAAGGCTAGAGCTAATGTCAGGTCTAGCATTACACTTAAGGGTAGTTGTATGGTTTGGTTTTGAATAGATTTAGTGTAAGGGTTAGGTTTAGGGCAAAGGTCAGGTTTTCAGCTAGTTGTATTATTACAGTCAGGGTCAGGATTAGGGATTGGTTTTGGTTAAGTTTTAGGGTTAAGGCTCAAATTCGCATTAAGTTTAGAATAATGGATACAGTTATGTTTAGGGTTCATTTTAGGTGTAGGGTTTTAAATAGCCTTAGGGATAGCTATACAATTAGGTTTAGTCCTATTGTTAGCATTTGGGTTAGGCTTAAGTTTAGGGTAAAAGATAGGATTACAGCTAGGTTTAGGGCTACATTTATGGTTAGGATTAGATCTTATTTTAGGTTTAGGATTAGGGTTATGGTTTGGCCTAGGGTTAGGGTTAGTTTTAGGGTAAGTGTTATGGTTAGAGGTAGATTTAAGGCTAGTGTGAGGGTTAGGTTTAGAGCAGGTCTAGGGTAAATGTTAGGGTTAGGGCTACGTTTAGCATTAGGGTAAAGGTTAGAGTTATGGTAATGGATAGAGTTAGAGCTAGAGTTTGGGCAATGGTTACAGTTAAAAATAGAGTTAAAGTTAGGGTTAGGGATAGGGCTATATTAATATTTAGGGTTAGGATTAGGGCTCAGTTTAGAGGTAGTGTTAGAGTTAGATAGTGTTAGGGTTACTTTATTCAAATTTCCTTGATACAATCCAGGATTCATGTTTATCTAACCTTACTCTGTTTTCCAGGTTTTGGTCTTTTGGTTCAATGGTTTGGTGTCTGGAACTGTTAATATTTTCATTTTACTTCATTTTGACCTATACAAGTAAATGTAAACAACATGGAAATCAAACAGTGTTTATGCTAGCTGCTTGAAACTGCACACACACCCTCAATTATTTGTGGAAACACTCTGGTATATTCCTTGTGAGAGTAGGCCTAAGCTGAAGCATGCAAAAACGACTGTATCTGAATGCCCTTTAGGAGAAAGCAGGGAATATGCATGCACTGAAATTCCCTCCATAATTATTCTGTGAGATTTGTTTGATACTGAGTAGGATTCATTATTTATCTTGCCCCACAAAGCTCTCCAAGTGTGGGACTTCTAAGATCAATGGTCCTCTAATCAGTTTAGAGTTAGTGTTAGGTTTAGGGTTAGGGTTAGAGTTAGATGTAGTGTTAGCGAGAGAGTAAGTTTTGTAAAAATTTCTTTGATACTTGGAAGGAGTCATCTTTTACCTAGCTTTAATATGCTCCTCAGGTTTGGGCATTCTCATTTCAATGGTTTGATAACAGGGACACTCTGTATTTTAAGGTTTTACTACATATTGACCTATATAGGTAAATAAAAATGGAGGTTGAAATCAAACCAGGTTGGTGCTAGCTGCTTGAAACTTCGAACACAAAATCAGTTCTCTGCGGGAATTCTGTGGTTTTTTTCTTGTGAAATTAACTTTAAGATGAAGATGGCAAAAACAATTTTATCCAAGAGCCCTTTAGCAGAAAACAGAGAAATATAAATGAACTGAAATACCACGCCCATTATGTGGTCATATTTCTTTGATACTGCATAGGTTTCATCTGATAGCTTACCCCACTAGGGTCCCCAAGTTTGGGACTTCTAGGATCAACAGTTTTTTCAAATCGGTTTGTGTTTGTGTTAAGGATAGTGTTAGGGATAGTGTTAGAGCTAGTATTAGAATTAGAGTTAGTTTTGTTCAAATTTCTTTGATACTGGGCAGGATTCATGTCTCTCCTATCCTTACTACATTCCACATGTTTGGGCCTCCTAGGTTCAATGATTCACTGTAAGGAAAAGTTTGTATTTTAAAGTTTCAGTTCATTTTGTCCAATACAGGTAAATGAAAATAGAGCTTGTAATCAGATAGCATTGGTGCTAGCTACTTGAAACTTCACACTCCATCAATTTTTTGTGAGCAATTTCTGGTTTGTTCTTGTGACAGTAGGCCTAAACTGAAGCATGTAAAAACAACTTTATTCAAGAGACCTTTAGGAGATAACAGAGAAATATGCATGTACTGATATACTCCATGAACTTTTTGGACAGATTTCTTTGATACTGCGCAGCATTCATACCTTAGCCTGTCCCACGAGGCTGCCCAAGTTCGGAAATTCTATGGTCAAAGGTTTCATAAAAATGTTAGGGATAGGGGAAGAGCTACGGTTAGAGCTATTGTTAAGGTTATAGTTTTATTCAAAATTCTTTGATACTTGCCAGGGTTTATCTTTTAGCTAGGTTTACTCTGTTCCCCAGGTTTAGCCCTTCTCCATTCACAAGTTCGCTGTCAGAAACATTATGTATTTTATGATTCAACTTCATTTTGACCTATATGGGAAAGTTAATAGAGTTGAAAATCAAACAGGGTCTGTGCTAGCTTCTTGAAACTTCACACACTCCATCAGTTCTCTGTAGGGACTCTGGTATGTTCCTTGTAAAAGTAGGCCTATGCTTGAGCATTTAAAAATAATGTAATCTGAGAGCCTTTTAGGAGAATACAAAAAAATATGCATGTACTGAAATACCTCCCATAATTATTTGGTCAGATTTTTTTGATGTTGCATAGGATCCATCACTTAGCTTGCCCCACAAGGCTCCCCAAGGGTGGGAATTCTAGGATCAATGGTTCTCTAATCAGGTTAGGGTTAATGTTAGGTTTAGGGTTATGGCTAGGGATAGGGTCAGAAGTAATGCTAGGATGAGAGTTTGTCGCGACCCCTTGCCCGCAAGGAAGACGCAACTCAGGAATCTTCTTTCAGCAGTTTATTCAGGCCTTGATTTAAGTATCTTATAGTGACTCCCTTTCTTTCTTCTTCTCTTTCTGAGGGCCCAAGCACAGCCTAATAAAGCCTCCCACGTACCAATCTTAAGCCGCCGCGTGGATCTTTCTTATAGGGTGGCAAGAGATATCGTGCCAACTCTCCACAAAGGAATTTGATTTATCACAGGCCACAGTGGAAGCCGGCGCCATCTTCTAATGGCGGCCACAATTTACAACAATGGCTTACTACAGTTCCCCCTTCTAATTTATAAAACAATGCAGGCGAAAGTAGAGGTCCTATCCTACTGTGCAGAAGTGGCTGCAATGTATGGTTCAGTCCTAAGGAGGGCCCTTCCCCAGACCTGACCCCATATCAGCCGACGCCTTTTTTCGTAGGGCGGGGGTGTGGACGTCAAACCCGCATGCAATAGGACATGCTTTCCTTGAGGTCCATTGAAGGATCACTCAAGTGCAGTGCTTTGCCTCGCATCCTGCATCGTGATGAAGGTGGACGAAGGGGGACAGCTGAGGCTGTTCTGTGGCTGTACACAATGACAAACGAGTTGACAGCACCCTGAAATAAAGGCACGGACTTTAAGGCGATAGAGAAGCATTAGTGTGGAAACCCACCTGCGTGCAATGGCAGCAAGACCGGCAGAGTGCAAGGGCTTTCCAACACTAAGAGAATAACGAGGAAAGACATGCCGATCCCAGTGCAATGTTATAATAACTTGGGGTGCAACGACCATGTCAAAGATTTACTGTTTAAGCTGCGCAAGCCAGACTTGAGGTGAATTGCCACTTTCTAAAGCTGCAAGAGCTTGGATGATCATAGCCTTATCGTGAGCATTGCGGGCCTTGAGGCGACAGAGAAACCACAAACAGAGAAACATACCGAAGCAACACATTGCACCAAAAATGCCTACCCCCACCCACTCTTTAAAAAAGGAAAAAGCAGAAGATATCCAATCGGTGAATTGACCCAAAGTCACGGGATCAACACGGGTGTTATTCAAGACAGCTATCTGGGTTAGTTGAGACTGGATCATGTCTTCCGCTTCCATGGACCAATTTCCAGCCAAATATTCGCCAATGATGCCGGAAGCATTCCTGGAATCATTAAATCTGACAGAGGTTATGCATAAATGTGCACGTTGGTCAACACAACCCAAAAGTACTAAGTCAGCCAATTCTTCTACCTGAGTTTGGAGTAAATCTATTCTTTGGTTGGCAGCTAAAATCCCTGACAAAATATGTTGATTAATTGTATTTTGGGATTCAAGTATGGTGGAAGTTTGTTGGACAACTTGATTAATGGTGGCAGCAGTTTGTACTTGATTGGCCATAGCCACTCTGGCCGTAACCGCTGCAGCAGCAGATATCGCCACGGCTGTCACTATAGCCGCTGTGATCCCAAAATCTCTGCGGACTCTAAGTAGCTCAACAATAGGGAATTTATCAGGATCCGCAGTGACCGGGATTGGGACAAAAGTTGGAATTTTCATAACCACTGCTACAGTCCAGGAACCATTCCAACACTCAGATAAGAGACAGGTAGTATGAGAACAATCCAGCATCTCCGATGAGGTGGCCTCAGCCAGAAGGAATAAGAAAGGGGATTGGACACAGACCATTGCAGGAGGCAATGCGGCATTATACAACAGAGAGTTGAATGAAACAGATGTAAGTCTATTACCTTGTTCACTTTCCCTAACAGTACCAGAAATATTAGCCAGCCAACTTTTGGCTCCTAGCAACTGAGCCAATGCAGAAATATCGGCTGAAGCCCCCTTTTCATTGGAAATCAGCCACTGAAACCAGGACCAACCTACTCCTGTAGAGGAGCTGGCACTATTGTTAAAGTTATAAACATACCTCTTAAGAGAGGGGGAAAGGGAGAAACCTTTAGCAACTTGATGTTTCTCCCAAGAATGATCCTGACAAGGCGTAAATGTTGGGGGGAAACCAAGATTAGGGGAACAGTAAGGAGAGGCCTTAAAATGAGTGGCATTATAAATACTACTAGAAGAAGGAGGCACTGGGATTAGTACCTCGGAGATAATAGCCAAGGTAGTTATGTTAAGAGCAGAGCTGCTGTTTGCGGGGGTCCCTGAGCCTGATTGCTTCCCCGAAGCTACCTTGCTCAATACAGCACTGATAATGTTTCCTGAGACCTAATTGGACCGCAATGGCTCCTCCCAGTTAGTCAAATTTTTGGTCTTAAGGCTAATGCAATTAGCGTTTCTAAGGCTGAAACAAAAAACTCCTGAGAGATTAACTTGAGATTGATTAAAAATTCTCTCCATGTCCCCTCTAGGAGAGGCACAGGGAGCAGACATCTCACATGAGGTAGAAAAAAGAGTGGAGAGGACACTAGAATTACCATGAACCGGCATCGGCATTGGCCATGCCCGTGCCACTGCCCACCACCGCATTGGTGTTGCCTGTGCCATCGGCACCAGCACTAGAGCCAGAGCACTTAGCAGAATGAAGATCTTCATCACAGGATTGTTGTGGTATCTCTTGTTGCTGGTCAGTTGATGTCGAGACTCTTCTTGTCAAGCGTTCAGGGACCCACAACGGTTCCGTACGATCCTGGGGAAAAACACATACAGATCCTCGTGCCCATGTCAGCACGGGGTCAGGGCCGTTCCATTGGCCCGTAAGAACATCCTTCCACTTAACATAGCCAATCACAGAGGGCTGAGGGGACACATGTCTATCGGCCGCAGAGCGACCATGAATATCCAAATTCAAAAAATTAATGGTAAAGAGAGCTAAGGACAGGCGTTCTTTAGGAGTGTGTTCAGCTCCTATTCCCCCTTTTTGTTTTTGTAAAGTTTCCTTTAAGGTGCGATGAGCACGCTCAACAATGCCTTGTCCTTGAGGATTATAAGGCAAACCATGAGTAAGTTGCACTCCCATAGTAGAACAAAAAGCTGTAAATTGTCTGCCAGTATAAGCAGGTCCATTATCAGTCTTAAGGGATGCAGGTGCACCCCATGCTGCCCATGCCTCTAAACAGTGAGTAATGACATTACGTGCCTTTTCTCCCGATAAAGCAGAAGCATGGATAATTCCAGAGCACGTATCAACGGAAACATGCACATACTTAAGGTTACCAAAGTCAGGTATATGTGTCACATCCATTTGCCAAACAACCAATGGCTTTAATCCCCGTGGGTTTACTCCATAATTAGGGGGATGAAGAAATGTGACACAATGGGGACATTGCAATACTATCTGCCGAGCATCCGCTCTTGAGATGGAAAAACGCCTGCGCAGCGTTAATGCATTAACATGGAAGTTTTGGTGAAACAACTTAGCCCTCTCTAAGGAGGAAGCCAAGCATATCAATTGACTTCTAGTGGCTAAGTCCGCACAGGCATTACCTTGGGATAACGGACCAGGAAGAGAGGTGTGAGCCCTGATATGCATAGGATAAAAAGAAGCAGTGCGGTTAGAGATAAGCTGTTGAAGCTGAGTAAAGTAAACAGACACATTATGGGCATCACTAATATTTCCCACGGCCTCCAGGACTTTTAGTGCTTGTACCACATAACTGGAGTCTGAAATAAGATTAAAAGGAAAAGAACACTGTTTAAAAACTTCAATAACAATTTGTAGTTCTACCCATTGTGGATTTCCAGGAGCAAATTGATGCTGGATAGGGGGAGAGTCATTAATTACGTAGGCTCCCATTCCAGACTTGGAACCATCAGTAAAATGTTAACAGCCCCCTCTGTGTTTGGGCATGGAAAACTCTCCTCGAAATACCCCCACCGTACGGCGGTGGGTCCGGAGGATTTTTTTTTTTTTTCTTCTGAGCTCCTGTTTATTTTTGTTCCCTTCTCCCATAGTTAAACTCCCTAGCTGCCGAGACAGTCTCCCGAGCTCCTCCTCCTCATTCTCCTCCTCTTCTGACCCACTTTTGCATGGGAGTGTGCGCAGTGTACTGAGATATGGATACAAGCGTTTCCTCCCCCGTTTCTCGCTCTGCACATTCCCCTCCTCCTGAAATATTTCACTCCGTGCCAGAGACAATCGCCTCCTCCCCTGTTTCTCGCTTTGCACACTGCCATCCTCCTGAAATACGTCACTGCCTGCCGGAGATAATTGTTTCCTCCCCTGTTTCTCGCTCTGCACACTCCCACCCTCCTGAAATACCTCACTGCCTGCCATTTCTGATCTTTCTTCATGTAATTGCTCTAAAACTTCTTGTCCTTTAGTAAGTGCTTCCTGACATCTGCTATCTGCGAGGCAACTACAAATCATCCTCCAAAGGGGTATCACCCCACCCTCTAATATGCCCTGCTCAGAAGCAAAGTCAAGGTCTGTGCCTAACTTATCCCAGCTATGCAGTGTAAGACTGCCAGAAAATGCAAACCACGGTGAAATAACATCTGTCTTCTGTAAAAATCTCTGTAAAGTACTACGTTTCACTTTTAGGCCCTTGGAACGTAACAGGTTATCTAGGGCCAGGAGAAGCGGACTTGAAGATACGGCACCCATGACACAACAAAAGACACACAACAAACAAAAGTGAAAGTAAGAGCAAAAGTACACAGTGCAGCTGCAATAAGATTTAATGCTCTCTCTGGCTTTACAGAGGAGCTGCCGCCTTGACAGCGGGTCCTAAATTACCTAGGACTAATCTCCGCTTTAACCGGGGTCCCAATTAACCTGGGACTAATCTCTGCTTTAATCGCAGGTCCCAATTAACCTGGGACTAATCTCTGCTTTAATAGCAGGTCCCAATTAACCTGGGACTAATCTCTGCTTTAATCGCAGGTCCTACTTACCTAGGACTAACCGGTGCACCACCCCTGACTGCTGAAAGTTCTGGTTCCCGGGTTTCGGCACCACTTGTCGCGACCCCTTGCCCGCAAGGAAGACGCAACTCAGGAATCTTCTTTCAGCAGTTTATTCAGGCCTTGATTTAAGTATCTTATAGTGACTCCCTTTCTTTCTTCTTCTCTTTCTGAGGGCCCAAGCACAGCCTAATAAAGCCTCCCACGTACCAATCTTAAGCCGCCGCGTGGATCTTTCTTATAGGGTGGCAAGAGATATCGTGCCAACTCTCCACAAAGGAATTTGATTTATCACAGGCCACAGTGGAAGCCGGCGCCATCTTCTAATGGCGGCCACAATTTACAACAATGGCTTACTACAGGAGTTAGTTTTTTTTTTTTTCAAATTTCTTTAATACTGGGCAAGAGTCATCTTTTATCTAGACTTAGTTGGCTCCCAAGGTATGTTCTTTTCAATTCAAGGGTTCACTATCATGAACACATTGTATTTTAAGGTTTCTCTTTATTTTGTCACCTATGGGTAAATGGAAATGGAGTTGGAAATCAAGCAGGAATCCCTTCCCCTAGACCTAACCCTAAACCTAACCATAAACATAGCCCTAATCCTAGGCCTAAGCCTAACACTAAACCTAGACCTATTCCTAGCCCTAATTCAGCCCTAACCCTAACCCAAACCCTAGTCCTAAGACTAATTCTAACTCTTGCCATAGCCATATTCCTAATTCTAACCCCATAATTTACCATAACCCAAACACTAGCCCTAATCTTAGCCCTAACATTAGCCATAGCCCTAACCCTAGAATTAACCTACCCCTAATTTGAGTCCTATCCCTATCCAAAAAATTAATCATGATTCTGACTCTGAACCTAATACTAACCCTACTTAAAAACATCACCCTGAACCTAAACATAATCCTAAAACTAGGCTTAGTCCAAAATGGAACCATAAAACCAGCCCTAATCGTAACCTTAGTTCTTACATGAGCTGTATCCCTAAGAAGAGCCCTAATGTAATCCCAAACCTAGTCCTAATCCAAACCCAAGGCTAGATTTAACCCAACTCGAACCCTAAACCTAGCCCTAACCCTTACTCTAAACCTAACCCTAACTTTAATCTTTGCACTAAAACTAAACCCAACCCTACCCGAAGCCCTGACTCTAACCATAACCCTAGCCATAACCCTACCTCTAGGGTAACCTCTCCATTACCCTAACCCTAAACCTAACCTTAATGCTAATCATCAGCCTGTCCCTACCACTAACCCTAAACCTAACCTATCTATTACCCTAAACCTAAACTGAACATAACCATAAAAGTACCATTACTCTAATTGTAACCTCAAACTTAATGCTAACTCGAGCCCTAAACCTAACAGTAAACCTAAACCTAACCATAAATATAATTGTAACACTAACCCCAAAATAACCCAAAACCTAACCTGAACGCTAACCCTACCACTAACACTAAACCTAACACTAACACTAACACTAACCCTATCCCTAAGCCTAACCATAAACATAACACTACCCTAACACTAAACCTAAACCTATCCCTAAAACTAACACTATGATTAACCCTACCATAAACCTAAGTCTAATCCTAACATGAACCCTAACCCTAAACCTATCAATAACTCTAACATGAATCCTAATCCTAACCCTAACACTAATCCTAAATCTAATCCTAAACCTAACACTAACCCTAAAGCAAACCCTAACCCTAGCCCTAAAACTAACCCTAGTCCAAAACTAAAGATAACCTTAACACAAACCATAACACTAACCATAAAACAAAACCTAACACTAACACTAATCCTAATCCTAACCCAATCCTACCCGTAAGTCTTACCTAACACTTACCATAAAGCTAACCCTAACCCTAAACCTAGCCCTAACAGTAACGCTAACCCTAACCATAACCCTAATTCAAACACTGAACCTAACACTAACCCTAACCCTAACACAAAATTTATCCTTAACCCTAAGCCAAACACTAAGGCTAACTCTAACATTTACCCTACACATAACCCTAATGCTAAACCTAACAATAACCCTAATGTAAACCAACCCTAACACTAACCCTAACCCTAACCCAAAATCTAATGCAAACCCTAACAGTAAACCTAACCCTAACCCTAACCCTAAACCGAACCCTAACCTTAACCCTAATGCTAATCCAAACCATAATTCCAACCCTAACCCAACCCTAAACCTAATAAAAATTCTAACCCTAACCATAACATTAAACCTGATCCTAACCCTAACCCTAAAACTAATCCTAAACATAAGACAAACCCTAACACAAACCATAATTTTAAACTTAACCTAACCGTAACCCTAACCACAAACTAACTCTAAACCTAATCCTAACAGTAACCATAACGCTAACCCTAACCATAACCATAACACTAACCCTAAATCCAAACCTAAACCTATCACTGACCCTAAACGTAAACTTAATGCTAAACCTAACACTAACCCTAAACCTAAAATTAACAATAACCCTAACAAAAACCATAACCCTAATCCTAAACTTAAACCTAAAACTAACAGTAACGCTAACTGTAAACCTAACACTTACCCTAACCTTAACCCTAACCCTAACTCTAATCCTAATCCAATCTCTATACCTAACCTAACCCTAACCCTAACTCTAATCCTAATCCTATCTGTAACCCTAAGCCTAAACCTAAACCTAAGCCTAAAACAAACCCTAACCCTAAACCTGAACCTAACTCTTAAACTAACCCTAACCCTAACATTTACCCTAACACTAAGTGTAACCCTAACCCTAAACTTAACACTAAACCAAAACCTAAACCATACCATAACCCTAAAACTTACCCTAACCTTAACATTAAACCTAACCCTAACAATAACACTAATGCTAACACCAAACGTTACCTTAATCAGACACCTAATCCTGACAATAAGCCTAAGCATAACACTAACCCTAAAACTAACCCTAACCTTAACCCTAATGCTAACTGTAAAACTAAGCCTTAACCTTAGTCTAATGCTAACTATAACACTAACCCTATCTTTAACCATTAACCTAAACCTAACAGTAACCCTAACCCTAGTCCTAATCCTAAGCATAACAATAACCCTAACCCTAACCCTAACACAAACCCTAACCCTAACACTAACCCTAACCCAAACCTAACCCTAACCATAACACTAACTCTAACACTAACCTGAAAACAAACACAGACTCTAAAACTAACCCTAACCATAACATTAATCCTACCCATAAACCTAACCTACACAAATCCTATCCTAAACCCTAACACAAAACCTAACAATAACCCTAACACTAATCCTATCCGAAACTCTTAAAACAAAACCTAAAAATAACCCTAACACTGACCCTAACCCTAACCCTAACCAAATCCTAATTGCAATCCTAACCCTAACTCTAATCCTAAAACTAACACAAACCCTAAATCTTCTCATATCCTAAACCTATCACAAACACTGGCCCTAAACGTAAAATTAATCCTAGCTCTAACCCTAACTTTAACACTAACCCTAAATCTAACCCTAATGCTAACCCTAACACTAATCTTAACCCTAACCCCAAACCTAAATGTAATCCTAACCGTAATCCCAACCCTAAACCTAACCACAACCCAAACACAAACGCAGACACTAACCGTACAACTAAACCGAACCCTAAACATAACACTAACCCTAAAACTAATATTAACACTAAGCCAAATTCTAACAATAAGACTAACCCAAAGTTTAACCGTAAACCTAAAACTAACCATAACCCTAACCCTAAACATAATTTTAACAGTAAACTTAAACCAAACCTAACCTAACAGAAAACATAACCCTAAATCTAACTCTAACCCTAACACATAACCTAAATCTAAACATAACCCTAACATAAAACCCAACCCTAACTGCCACAGTCTCTGGCTGGGCACAAATCACGAGTCTCCACACAGCTTGTAGATTCAAACAGCAATTCTTTATTCCCGAACTCACACCGGCCGTCTACAAACACGTTCTGGGGGAATCCACGTTCTCTGCCCAAATCCACTTCTCCCAAATATACTCTCTGCCCAAATCCACACCACATGGGCTTCTGTCTCCCAAAATATACTGTCTGACCCTAAGCACTCAAGAGGAACTCAGCAGCAGGATACGCCCTATTCTAAAGGGGGAACACCCTAATCTCCTATTATGCTAAACTGCCCTATTCTAAAGGGGGAACACCCTAATCTCCTATTATGCTAAACCGCCCTATTCTAAAGGGGGAACACCCTAAACACGGATCCTGCCCTGGTCCTTGAGCAAGGTCACCTTTCAGAAGTCCTTCCACTAGACAGCATGGGAGTAAGCTGGCAAGGAATTTGTCATACCTACTTGGCTGATGGCTCCCAGCATCTCCCCCATTCTGATTAATTAAACAACAAGTAATGTGGCTTAAGGACCGTGCCTGGTAGGTTGTCCAGTTCAACATATGGCTCTTACCCGTCATTGGAAAACTGACCTTTAGGCGTCAGCCTCCTGTCTTAGGTTGATACCACTGCAACTGGATCATACCCGTCACTGACTACCGGTCCAGCATACAGCCATACTTGTGGATAGGTCTATGCACCAGTGGGGGGGTGAGGTTCTTTGCCTCACCTCTGTTGGCCCCCAAATTTGGCCTTGGTGCCAGTGGGGGAGTGAGGTTAATGTGGCTTAAGGACCGTGCCAGGTAGGTTGTCCAATTCAACATATGATTCTTACCCGTCATCGGAAAACTGACCTTTAGGCAACAGACCTTTAGGCGTCAGCCTCCTGTCTTAGGTTGATACCACTGCAATTGGATCATACCCATCACTGACTACCGGTCCAGCATATAGCCATTGGCTCCCAAATTTAGACCATCACTAGCAGAAGGGAGGAGGATACAGAAATGCCACGACACCAACCCAATTGACAGTTCCTTTGGAAAAATTGCATCATTGGTGACACCATCAGCAAAGATATGCCAGCATTACCACAATTTGCTGTACTAAACGTAGTTACATAGTCTAGGCAAGTTCTGTAAGCAGTTCAAAGTGGAGGAATCTATCAATCTGTTCGTCTCCTCCCAAAGTCCGTTGCCTCCCAAAGTAAGTTGACTCATTGATTGAGCATACTTGTTGAGTTATATTCATTGGGATGAAGATAGGAATTCTGGCAATGATGCTAAAAAGACATTATCCTGAAAAGAATTATTAAATATAATGAAAAGGAAAGGTGAAAGTAAACAAATAGATCTGTTAACCTACTTAAAAAACAATCCTTAACAGCTGTTTACCTGATTTAAATTAGTAAACAAGCAGATCTGATAACCACCTTTAAAAAGAATCCTTAACAGCTGTTTACTTAATTTAAATTAAGCCATTTAAATCACATGAATAAAAAAAATAATAATTTGGATCCATTTTCTCATGAGCGCTCCTCATATATGAAATACGCACACACAGACATACAACACAAAACACAAATGTGCAAACAAACATACAACACATAAGATAATAATAAAGGCCTTGTACCTTTACCTAAGTGAAATCTCCATTGCAATGTTTAAAAAATTCTATAGTCAAAAAAATAAAACTGATCAGAAAAACATTAACCTAGGTTTGTATGAGCTCAAAAAATAAAAATAGAACCTTACGATGTGGAAAAATGCAATAATAAAATAGATGTTGAAAAAAGCATCCTGGTTAATCACTGTTGCAGATGTGAGAATGGCCAAGCTGGAGTTCTGGATATCAGCTGTTATGGATTTGAGTCAAATCATCTTCTTTTCGATCTGTAGAAATTGTTTTAGTTAGTCTTTCTGGAATCCAAATCGGCTGCTGTTCTCCCTGTGGAAACACGCAAACAGAGCCCCGAATGCAGACAATTACTGGGTCAGGACCTTTCCATTGTCCTGTTAGAATATCTTTCCAAAGAACTTTAGGCTTATGCACATTTTTTGGATACATATGCCTTTCCGCAGCACTAAGTCCTGATGAATCCAAATTTAAAAAGTTTAGAGTAAAAAGCGTTATTTTAAGTTTATCTTTGGGGGATTTTTACCCCTTTCCAATTCCCTCTTTTTGCTTTAATAAGTACGTTTTAATAGTTTGATGAGCTCTTTCAACTATGCCTTGTCCCTGTGGATTGTATGGAATTCCTGTTATATGAGTAATACCAAATGATGAGCAAAATTGTTTAAAAGAGGTAGAGGTATAGCCAGGATCGTTATCAGTTTTTAACTGTTTAGGAACGCCCACAGTGGCAAAATTTTGTAAGCAATGAGCTATAACATCTTTAGATTTTCCTCCGGCATGAAGGGAGCCCATCAAAAATCCGGAAGAAGTATCAACTGTAACATGTAAATATTTTAATTTTCCAAATTCTGGAAAGTGTGTGACGTCCATCTGCCGAATATGGTTAGGTATCAGTCCTCTAGGATTGACTCCAAGATTAACTTGTGGTAAAAAGGTCACACAATTTTGACATTGTTTTATTATATGTCTGGCTTGTTCCTTAGTCATTTTAAAAAGCTTTTGTAAAGTATTAACATTAACATGGAACTTTTTTATGAAAATTCGTAGCTTCTTCTAGTGTAGAGAAAATATGTATGTCATGTGTAGTTTTATCTGCTAAATCATTGCCCAAACTAAGGGCTCCAGGCAATCCTGTATGTGCTCTAATATGTCCTATAAAGAATGGATCTTTTCTGTCCCAGATTAGACTTTGTATAGTGGAAAACAAAGAGAAAACAGTAGAAGAAGGGGAAATCCTACCAGCATCTTCAAGAGATACCATAGCATTAACTACATACTATCAGAAAATAAATTAAATACAGAATCTTTAAACATTAAAAAGGCTTGTAATACTGCATTAAGCTCTACCTTTTGAGCTGATTGTTTGGGTACTAAAAATGTAAAAGTTTGATCAGGGGTAACTACTGCTGCTGTACCATTATTTGACCCATCAGTGAATATATTTGGAGCATTCATGATAGGGGTTTTTCTTGTCATTTTTGGAAAAACTACAGGATGCTTAGACCAAAAAGACAACAAAGGATTAGATGGTAAGTGATTATCAAATCAAACATTAGATTTACACATGATTATTGCCCAAGTATTTAACTCATTAGCTAACTCATCAATTTGATCCATAGTATATGGAGTAATAATTTTATTGGGAGAAATTCCAGACACTCCCTTCGCTGCTTTTATTCCTTTGAGTATTAATTGTCCTACAGCCTCAGGATACCTAGTAAGAATAGTGTTAGGAGAATAAGATAAATGTATCCACAATAATGGACCTTCTTGCCAAAATACTCCTGTAGGAATATTTTTTGTTGGTAGTACAATAAATAATAAAGGCAAACATATCAATTCTATCCAAATGTATGTTTTACATATATGTTTCAATAATTTTCAATGCCTTTCTTGCTTTAGGAGTTAACATGCGAGGTGAGTTTGGATCTGATGGACCTTTTAGAATATCAAATAAAGATCCCAACTCTCCTGTTGGTTAGCCTAGATAAGGCCTTATCCAATTTATGTCTCCCAATAACTTTTGAAAGTCGTTAAGTGACTTGAGTTGATCTACTCGTATTTGAATTTTTGGTGGACGGACCATGGTTGAGGATAATAGAACTCCTAAATAATTAATTGGGAAGTTTAATTGTATTTTATCTATTGCTATCTCTAGATTATAATTTTTTAATAAGTTTGTAAGTGTGGCATAACATTCCAGCAATATGTTTTTATCTTTATGTGCCAATAATACATCATCCATATAGTGAAATATTTGTAGTTCAGGATTTTGATTTCTAAGTGGCTGGATTGCTTTATTAACATATATTTGACACATAATTGGACTGTTAGCCATCCCTTGAGGGAGTACTTTCCATTCATATCTCTGATCAGGACCTTCATGATTTAATGCAGGGATAGTAAATGCAAAACGTGGACTATCCTCGGGATGAATTGGAATTGAAAAAAAAAAAACAATCTTTAATATCTATGGCTAAAACATGCCAGGTTTTTGGCAAAGCAGACAATTGAGGAATCCCTGATTGAGCAGGTCCCATAATAACCATTTCATTCTTAATGGCTCTTAAATCTTGCAATAATCTCCATTTACCAGATTTCTTTTTAATGACAAAAATGGGAGTATTATGGGGAGATATGGAAGGTTGTATATGTCCTTCCGCTAATTGTTGTTTGACCAGATCATGGGCTACTTGTATCTTTTCTTTAGTCAGGGGCCACTGAGGAACCCACACTGGTCTTTCTGATTTCCAAGTAATTTTTATTGTCTCAGTGGCCCTTTTTGAAAATCCAACCCATGTCTGTCTGTTTCTTGATCTATTTGAATTGGTGCTGCTATATCTTGTCCTTGTTTTCCTAATCTTTTTTCTTTCCTAAAACCTTGTCTAGCCCTAGTAGTGGGCGCATTAGGATTGGTGTTATTTGTTAACGTCAAACCTAATTGATCTAGGACATCTCGTCCCCATAAATTTATAGGAAGATGATCCAATACATATGGCTGTATAGTTCCCTCACATCCTTCAGGATCCTTCCAATCTAATACCGTTGCACTTCTGTGGGGATTAGTCGCCACTCCTAGGCCTCGAAGCGTTTGAGTGGCTTGTTGTAATGGCCAATGTTTTGGCCATTCCTTACTAGATATGATGCTAAGGTCTGCACCTGTGTCCAGTAGCCCATTAAAGTCGTGTCCTTGAATATTTAGTTTTAACATTGGGCGAGAATCTAAATTTAAAGACAACATAGCCCAATCTACACCTGTGGAGCCTAATCCTCTGGAACCTCTTTTTACACTATGACTAGGAAATTTATTATGTAGGCTGGGTATTATTAACAACTGTGCTATTCTATCTCCAGGTGAAATTACTGATATACCTCTTGGAGAACTAGCTATAATTTTTATTTCACCTACATAATCGGGATCAATTACCCCAGGACTTATCACAAGTCCTTTTAATGTAGATGAACTACGTCCCAATAATAAGCCTACTGTCCCTTGGGGAAGAGGTCCTTTATCCCTGTGGGAATGATTTGAACTCCCATCTCTGGAGTTAGTACTGCTCTGGCAGAGGCGCAGATGTCCAACCCTGCGCTCCCTCCGGTTTGTCTGATGAGGGATTTAATGGACAATGTGTCCTGGGCACTACTCTGATGGTGTTGCTGGGTTCCTCCACTGCCCCGTATATTTGTGGTTGTGGGCCCCGGAGCATTGGGCCCGGCTGTCAGTTTTTTGGCAAAGGAGCCTGATGCCTTTCTCCACGATATCGTGGGTAAATACCTGGTCCTTGTCCCTTTTTTGATAAGGGAGTACCCTCTATGGTGGTTTGAGAACGGCATTCATTAGCCCAATGTCTCCCTCTACGGCATTGTGGGCAAATACCCGGTATTCTATTTCTTTGATACCTAGTTTTGTTAAATCCTCCTCCTATGGGGCAACTCCTTTTAAAATGTCCTGTTTGTTCACAATCATAGCATGTTTTTGGCCTGGCATCTAAAGCCTGTTGTACTGCAGCTGCCAAGACTTGCCCTTGTTCATTAATATCTCTACATAATTTAATATATGTGTTTAAATCTTCATGTCTCCATGGTCTAATAACCTCTCTACAGCAATGATTTGCTTTGTCATAAGCCAGTTGTTTTATTAATGGCATTGCTTGTTCCGTATCCCCAAATATTTTGGCAGCCGTTTGAATTAGCCTATCTACAAAGTCAGCGTAAGGTTCATTAGCTCTCTGTATTACCTTAGATAGCTGACCTTGTAAATCTCCATGTCCTTGTAAAGTCTTCCATGCCCTAACTGCGTCTGCAGCAATTTGTGCATATATAGCAGGATCATATTCAATTTGTTGCCTCTGACCCTCATAAGGTCCTTTCCCTAGCAACATCTCTAGATTTCTTTGAGGGTTACTGGCTGCTGCATTTCGCCTAGCTGTCTCTGCTCAAAATTCCTCATTGGCAACCTTCCATTACAAATATTGTCCTCCATTTAGCACAGACTTACACATGCTAGCCCAATCTGCTGGCGTCATGTCCAAGTTAGTAATGGACTCGACCATGCTCACCGTGAAGGGAGCTTGGGGACCATAGGTTGTTACAGCCTTTTTTAACTGCTTCACTGTATTAAAATCTAAAGCATGGTGAATTCGCTGCCCTCCTGCCTGCTCAAGTACAGGGCATGCTAATCTTTGAGGTCCTGTCTCAGAATCCCAATTATCAACTACGGGGTTTGAGGGCCACTCAGCTGTCTCTATCGGTGGGGCTGTTGGTTGAATTAAACCCTCTTGTGATAAAACGGAGTTTGTAACAGCCTCCTGTTGTGGCCTTTTTCCTAACAACCCCTTTTCCTTTAAATTTTCTTCCTCTGTCTGACTAGCTCGAGAGACCTTCTCTTTTGCTTGATCTAAAATGTCTTTCTCCATGTTCTGAACCTCTAACAATTTACTTAACATCTTTACAGTTTGTTTTAATCTACTATGAAGATAACACAACCCAATAAGATAACACAAAAACAAAACTGAAACTGAATGAAGCAAAAACGGAATAAAAAAATCGTTGTATCAATTTTCTCTTCCTCAGGGCCGACAAACTTCAAACCTTTAGTCAACCATTTTTTCCAGTTTGCCTGAGAAATTTCTAGGAATAGGCAGCTTGAAACAAAAACAAAATAAATCAAAAGGAGAACACATTGTTTTTTGAAATGGTCACCCATTCTCTCACCTTCCCTCAGGGGTGAGCAATTTCACTTACCCCCAAGCTTCAGTCGTTCCACATACGAGCCACCAAATGCCGCAGTCTCTGGCTGGGCACAAATCACGAGTCTCCACACAGCTTGTAGATTCAAACAGCAATTCTTTATTCCCGAACTCACACCGGCAGTCTACAAACACGTTCTGGGGGAATCCACGTTCTCTGCCCAAATCCACTTCTCCCAAATCCACTCTCTGCCCAAATCCACACCACATGGGCTTCTGTCTCCCAAAATATACTGTCTGACCCTAAGCACTCAAGAGGAACTCAGCAGCAGGATACGCCCTATTCTAAAGGGGGAACACCCTAATCTCCTATTATGCTAAACTGCCCTATTCTAAAGGGGGAACACCCTAATCTCCTATTATGCTAAACCGCCCTATTTTAAAGGGCGAACACCCTAAACACGGATCCTGCCCTGGTCCTTGAGCAAGGTCACCTTTCAGGAGTCCTTCCACTAGACAGCATGGGAGTAAGCTGGCAAGGAATTTGTCATACCTACTTGGCTGATGGCTCCCAGCACCTAACCCTAAAACTAACCCTAACAGTAAACCTAAACCTAACCCTAACCCTAACACTAACCCTATCACCCAAATTAACACTAACCCCAACAGTAAACTTAAAATTAACACTAACTCTAACCCTAAACCCAACCCTAAACCAAAGCCTAACTCTACCCTAATACTAACCCTAACACAAACCCTAACCTTAACACGAACCTTAATCCTAAACCTAACACTAACCCTAAGTCTAACACTTACACTAACCCTATCACCTATTATAGCCCTAACACTAGCAATAAACCTAACCCTATCTCTAAACCTATCTATATCCCTAACACTAAATCTAACCCTAATCCTAACACTAAATCTAACCTTAATCCTATTCATATACCTGACACTTACCCTAACACTGACCCTATCAAAAAACTGAACCCTAACCCTACAACAAACCCTAACACTAACACTAAATCTAACACTAACCTTAAACCTAACTGAAACTCTAACTCTAAAACTAACCCTAAACCTAACCCTAACCACAGCACTAAATCTAACACTAAACCTAAACCTAATCCTTAGCCTAACACTAACCCTAACACTAAACCTAAAGGTAAACCAAACCTTAACCACAACTCTAAACCTAACCCTAACCCTAACTCTAAATCTACCCCTAACCCTTACACTATCCTTAACAGTAACCCTAATCCTAAACCAAACACTAACACTAAATCTAAACCTAACACTAAACCTAAGACTCACGATAACCCTAACTAACACAAACCCTAAACCTAAAACTAACACTAACCCTAACCCTAAATCTAACCGTAACCCTAACCCTAACAAAAATCCTAAATTTATCACTATCCCTAACACTAACACTAACCCTAACCCTCAACCTAACCCTAAATGTAACACTATCCCTAAGCCTAACTCTAAACCTAACTCTGACACTAAACCTAACACTAACTCCAAAGCAAAATTTAACACTAACACTAATCCGAACACTAAGCTTAATCCTATCCATAATCCTATCCTTACACTTACCTTAAAACTAACCATAACACGAACCCTAACCCTTAGATGAACCCTAACTCTAACCCAAACCCTAACATTAACGCAAACCCTAACCCTAAACCTCACCATAACACTAAATCTAAGGCAAAATTTAACACTAACACTAAACCTAACCTTAACCCTAAAGCTAATTGTAATACTTACTCTAAATATAACCTAATGTAAAATTAACACTTACCATAAAACTAAAACTAAACCTAAATTTAACCATAACCCATTCCCAAAACCTAACCCTAACCCTAAACCTAACACTAACAATAACCATAAGCCTTACCATAACCCTAAGGCTAACCCTAACACTAAATCCATACATAACCCTAATGCTAACCCTAACTCTAACTCTAACCATAACCCAACCCTTACATTAACCCTAACCATAACCACAATCTAATACTAACCATAACTCTAACCTTAACCCTAACACTAAACCTAACACTAAAACTAACCCTAACCCTAACTCTAACACAACACTAACTCTAAACCTAATACTAACCCTAAACTTAACCATAACAGACTCACTAACCCTTACCATTAACCTAACCCTGACACTAACCCTAACTCTATACCTAAACCTAATCATAACCCTAACCCTAAAAATAATTTTAAAACTAACCCTAAACCTAACACTAACCCTTACCTAACTCTAATGCTAACCCTAACACTAACCCTAAATTTATCTATACTGCTAAATCTAACAATAACCCAACCCTAACACTACACCAACCCTATGGTAAAACCTAAAATTAACCCTAACCCTAAACCAAAACCTAACGCTAATCCTAACCTTAATCCTAATCCTAAAGCTAACCTTAACCCTATCCTAAAACCTAACCCTAAACATAATGTTAACCCTAACCCTTACCTAACGCTAACCCTAATATTAACAATAACCAAAACCCTACCACAAACACTAACCCTAAACCTAATCCTAATTAAAACTTTAACCTTAATCTTAACTTTAACCCTTCCCCTATCCCTAACACTAAAACAAACCCTAACCCTAACCATAACACAAATCAGAACTCTAACCCTAACCCTAACCCTAACACAAACCCTAATGCTAACCATAATCCTAACCCTAACCTTACCCTAACCCTAATCTAAACCTTACCCTAACCCTAAACCTAACACGAACTCTAAAACTAACCTTAACCTTAATCTAAATATAACACTAACAATAACCCTAACCCAAAACCTAACAGTAAATTTAACTCTAACACAAACCTTAATCCTAACCCTAACCCAAACCTAACCCTAACCATAAGCATAAACTGAATCCTAACCATAACCATAAACCTAATCCTAAACCTAAACTTCATCCTAACACAAACCCTAACACTAAACCTAACACTAACCATAATACTAACCCTAACCCTAACACTAACCCTAACCCTAACACTAACTCTATCTGTAACCATAACGCTAACCCTAACACTTACCCTATTCCTAAACCTAACCATAAACCAAACCCTAACACAACCCCTTACCCTAACACCAAACCAAACACTAAACTTAACCGTGTCCGTAACACTAACACTAATCCTAATACTAAACCTAGCCCTAACCTAACAAAGTCCTAAACCAAACACTAAGCCTATCACTAAGACTAACCCTAAACATAGCCCTAAACCTATCACTAACCCTAACACTAACCCTACCTGAACACTAACAATAACCCTAACACTAAAACTAACCTAACAGTAACACCAAGCCTAAACTTAAAGATCAACGTAAACTTAACACTAACCCAAATCCTTACCCTAACATTAACCATATCACTAACCCTAACACTAACCCTAAACTAATCCCTAACCCTACCCATATCCATGACCCTAACACTAACATTAATCCAAGCACTAAAACTTACCCTAACCCTAAATAAACCTAAACCCAACCCTAACAATCACCTTAACCCTAACCCTAACACGAACCCTATTCCTATTTCTAACACTAACCCTAACCCTATTTCTCACCCTAACACTAAGCTTCAACCTAACCCTTACCATTACTCTAACCATAACCCCAACACTAACAATAACCCTCACTCTAACCCTAACCTTAACACTAATACAAACCCTAAACCTAAACCTAACTCTAATCCGAACTGTAACCGTAACCCTAACACTAACCCTACCCTAAAACAAACCCTAACACTAAGCCTAAAACTTACCCTAACCTAACCCGAACACTAACCCTAACTCTAACCCAAATCTTAACACTAAACCTAACCCTAACCCTAAACCTTACCCTAACCCTGTCCCTAACTCAAGACCTAAGTCTTATCCTATCACTAACCCTAACACTAACTCTAAAACTTACCCTAAACCTAATGTTAACACTAACACTATATCTAAACCTTACCCTACCACTAACCCTAACACTAACTAAGCCTACCCCTAACCCTACACTTAAACGTAACCCTAACACTAACTCTAAGCCTAATACAAATCTTAACACAAACCATAACCATAAACCTAACCCTAACATTACCAAATTCTAACCTAACCCAAACACTAATCATAAAACTAAAGCTAAAACTAACCCTAACCCTAACACAGACCATAACTCTAACCCTAATTCTAACTGTAACACTAACCGTAACCCTAACCCTAACAATAACCCAAAACCTATCCCTGAACCTAACACTAACACTAACCCTAACACTAAACCTAAACATAAACGTAACCTGATTCCTAACACAAATCCTAACCACAACCATAGCACTTACTCTAAAATAATCCTAACCCTAACCTAAGACTAACCCTAAAACTAACACTAATTCTAATCCTAACCATTACTCTATCACTAAACCTAAGCCTAATCCTAACCCTAAACCTAACACTAATGATAATTCTAAACCTAACCCTTAACCTAACCCTAAATGAAACACTAAGCCTAACCCGAACTGTAACACTATCCTAAACCTAACCATAACACTAAACTAACACTAATCTCAACTGAAATCCTAACCCTAAAACTGACCCTAACACAAATCTTAACCCTAACCCTAACACTAACCCTAACCCTAACCCTAACTAAACCTAAACCTAATTCTAACCCTAATACTAAACCTAAACCTAACCCTAACACTAACACTAACACTACATTAACCCTAATACTAACACTTTCTCTAAACCAAAACCTAAAACTAACCCTTACTATAACACTAAACCTAACCCTAACTCTAACCCTAACACTAACACTAATCCTAAATCTATCCCTAACATTAACACTATTCCTAACCCTAACACTAACCGTAACCCTAATACTAACACTAACTCTAACCCTAATGCTAACACTAAATCTAACCCTAATCCTAACCTTTACCCTAATCTTATCCCAAACCCTAACACAAAACCTAACTCTAAACCTAACACTAACCCTAACACAAACCCTAACTCTAACCCTAAATCTAATCCTAACCCCAAACTTCATCCTATCCCTAACACTAACCCTAACCCTAACACAAACACTCACACCAACCATAACCCTAACCCTAATCTAACCCTAACCCTAAACCTAACCTAATCCTTAAACAAACCTAACAGTAAACCTAAAACTAACTGTAACCTATATCTAGCGATACTACTAACAATAAATGTAACCCTAAACCTAACCATAAAGCTAACCCTAACACAAATCTTAACCCTAACACTAACCCAAACCTAACCGTACCTCAACACTAACCCTAATGTGAATCCTAACTGTAACCATAACACTAACAATAAACTTAACCCTCACCCTAACACAAACCCTAACACTAACGCTAACACTAATCCTAAACCTAAACCTAACCCAAAACTTAACCATAACCCTACCACTAAACCTAACCCTAACCCTAACACTAACAGTAACTGTATCCATAACCGTAACACTAACCCTGATACCTACCCTAACACTAAACTTAACCCTATCCCTAACACGAACACTAACCCTAACCCCAACCCTAACCTTATCACTAACACTAACTCTAAACATTAACCTAACCCTAACCCTAAACCTATCTCTAATCCTAACACTATCCTTAACCCTAAACCTAACACTAACCTAAACAATAAAACTAACCCAACCGAAAACCTAACCCTAACACTCACCGTAACCCTAACCCTAACATGAACGCTATTGCTAATCCTAACACTTACCTAATTCTATCCCTAACCCTAACATTAATCCTAAATCTAACCCTTACCATAACTCTCATTCTAACCTTAACCCTAACACTAACCCTAACCCTAACCCTAACACTAATATTAACCCTAACCCTACCCCTAACCCTAATTTGAACTGTAACAATTACCCTAACCCTACCCCTAACCCTAAGCCTAAAACTAACCCTAACCTAACTCTAAAACTAATTGTAACACTAAACCCAAATCCTAACACTAAACCTAAACTTAAACCTCAACCTAACCCTAAACCTAAACCTTACCCTAACCCTAACCCTAAATCTAAACCTAAAACTAACCATAACCTATATCTAGCGATAATTCGAACAATAAACTTAACACTAAACCCAACCCTAAATCTAACCGTAACACAAAACTTAACCCCAACACTCAGACAAACATAACCATACCCCAACACTAACCCTATTCTGAATCCTAACCATAACCATAACCCTAACAATAAACCTAACCCTCACCCTAACACAAACCCTAACACTAATGCTAACA
Organism: Callospermophilus lateralis; assembly: GCF_048772815.1. Taxonomy (NCBI): domain Eukaryota; kingdom Metazoa; phylum Chordata; class Mammalia; order Rodentia; family Sciuridae; genus Callospermophilus; species Callospermophilus lateralis. The sequence continues at coordinate 133,803,213 of NC_135310.1, read as the reverse complement.
TTAACCCTAACCCAAACCTAACCCTAAACTTAACCATAACCCTACCACTAAACCTAACCCTAACCCTAACACTAACAGTAACTGTATCCATAACCATAATCCTAACCCTGATACCTACCCTAACACTAAACTTAACCCTATCCCTAACACTAACACTAACGCTAACACTAATCCTAACCCTAACACGAATACTAACCCTAACCTCAACCCTAACCCTATCACTAATGCTGTAGCAGGCCCGCCCTGGCCCCCGGGGCTCAGCCCCCAGTTCCTTGTTCTGCATGTCAAAGTGGCCAGCTCACAGGGTCATGACGCAGGTTTGCAGTTTCCCGTTTATCTGCCTCAGTCATATGTGCCTCTTTGGGAACATCTTGACCTGTTCGGAGCCTCCTGATAGGGGACCATGACGGTAACCCAAGGACGCAGTTATTACTCTTCCCTCCTCGCTTTTGAGTCACTTCCCCAGCTGTTTCAAAAGATATATAAGGGGATCAAATTTGGCAATAAAGCGGCGGCAGCACACGCTTCCTCCTGGATGAAGAACCTTCGTGTCCTGTGTATTTCTTAACCTCACTGTCCCTCGCCGGACTCGGCTCCCGTAGCCGGACGCGGCATGTGGAGGTTCCCACCGAGATCCGGAAAGCAGGGGTAAGTGGATGAGGCTCACCTTTTAAGGGAGAAGGGGGAGGATTGGTTTAAAGATAATTTAAAGAGCCAGGGTACGTACCATGGGTAAATCAACAGCGAAGCTTCGTCTGGCCAACGAAGTTAAAGAACTCTTAAGCAAACAAGGAACAGGAATTAAGACTAAGACAGTAACCGAATTCGTTAAAAATATAGCACAGGCTTATCCTTGGTTTCTGACAGGAGGTTTTATTAATAACAATGATTGGGATTTGGTGAGACAGGATCTGACACCTAGTGACTGGAAACAGCTATGCATGGCTGTCTTGTCCGGAGGGGATTTTTTACTATGGAAAAGTGAAAATCAAGAGAGGTGTCTCGAGCTAGCCCAAGTCAATCAGGACGCCGGCTTCCCGCGGTGTAACATAGAAATGTTAACAGGATCAGGACAATATGCTGTCATAAATCAGCAAATTAATTATGATCCTGGGGGTCTATGCTCAGATAGCCACAGCAGCCGTTCAGACCTGGAAGGCTCTACCTGTTTCAAATGCTGAAACAAAAATTTCAAAAATTGCTCAAGGACCCTCTGAGCCTTATTCCGACTTCAGAGCCTGTGTTGCAGTAATTCACTTGCAGGTCAGCATTAAAAAAAAAATTCTTTATTGTGTACAAGCAATCTTTTCATAATATTGTGAACAAAGAAGGCAGCCTTCCAACATCAATAAATCAGGTCTTTCAGCTAATTAAACATAGCATACAGAAGTTTTACTTTCTAATCAGAAGTGACCCGCTTCTCATGGCTAATCTACTTTTGGCCCGGAGTATGTTGAGCTCTGCTCTTTGTTAAGAACAGATAATAAAATTTTTCTCAGCGCCCTCCTAGCCCACTTGGCAGAACATCCCTTTTGCAGGAAAGTCCTCCCAAGGACAGCAGACACCTCGTTTTCAAGCATGTCCGCTTTTACCTTATCTAAACCTTGAAGGAGTCTCTCGTTTGCGAGTAGGCATGTCCGCTGTTTCCTATCTATACCTTGACAGAATATCCCGTTTGCAGGCAGACTCCATCAAGACAGTAATAGTAACGCAGTTATATCTGATTCTCTACAGCCCGACTGATGCAGATAGCAAGAAAGATATTCCCTAATTTGGAACAAGCCATGCCGGTCATTAAACAATTGGCCCTATGCCGAAGGGAACTGTGGGACTGATACTGGGAAGGGGCAGCACTCTACATAAAGGGCTCGAATTCTTACAAGTGTGGTTGATGGTGATTACCACGGGGAATTGTTGCCAAAGCTAGAAGCTACCCGAGGGATCATTATCATTCCTCCCAGAAAACACATAACACAATTATTGCTGCTGCCGGCGGCGTCCCTACCCAGCCACGCCCTATAGGCAGCCCGGGGTAATGGCAGTTTTGGTTCTACCGGCACTCCTCAAACCTTTTGGGTAGCACACTTGGACTCCCGACCACAGTTAACCATTAAAATACAGGATAAAATCTTCAAGGGGATATTAGATTCAGGTGCTGATGTCTCTATTATCTCTAAGAGACAATGGCCATCTGCTTGGCCTCTCCAAGATCCCTCAGCTGTATTACAAGGGATCGGGACACTGTCCGGAGAGTTCAGGCCCCAGAATCTTCACCATGGCTGATTTTAGGACTCTCAGCAAAAGAATCTCTACAAAAGAGTTTAATTTAGATAAACTTCCACTTTTCATGTTGCCCTGTTTTACTTGACCACTGTCTGAAAAAATCAGCACTCCAGGTGCTGGACACCCCCATACTAGTTTTTCACAAAATATGTAAACAAGGCCTCTGGCCTTGAGCTGGGCTTCACAGTGCTGACTACATTTCTAAGATAAGAGAGTTACTAACTGGGCTCCATAGTAACAGCTGGCAGGGGGAGGAAAGAAAAGAAAGAAAAAGTTCTCCCCCTCTCAAGTGTCCTTGAAGGGTTAACTTGCCCAGAACAACAACAAAAAAAAACCCCTGCTTTTTGTGAACTTCTGCAGACTGTGACCTTCTGAGCCCCTCCCCTCATGCTGGGTGCAAAATTCTGAAACTATCTAAATTTTGGATTCAGGAAATTAATTGATTATGGCAGAAGCTGTGCGCTCTGAATCAGGCTGCAACCAAATAAAACTGTTTCCCTATATTCACTGCTATCTTAGGTGCCTTGCCTTGTCCATCCCTGCAACAATATAATTCTATATATTTAAACATTGTTAATGTTTTCATGAAATGGTCAACAGATGTGATTAATTGTGTACTGCAAATAAGAAAATATCTCTTATTAAAATGGAATAATTTGCCTAAGTTCAGAAATTTACAAGGATTGTTTCAAAATGTGAATAAGGAAGGACACAGTGGTTATTTTCAGCTTTATGTAGTGGCTGGACTCCCCACAAACCTTTGGGGAAGGGACCTACTTCAACAAATGGGAGCTATCCTCACCACTCAGACTCTAAAAGACAGTAATAAATTTGTTAATGATATGATGTTAGATATGGGATGGCTTCCCGGAAAAGGACTGGGAAAAAGACATGAGGGAAGGGCAACGCCTGTGGATCCTACAGAGGAAATCACCCAAAGTGGTGGGGACTGAAGGGGCCTAGGAAATTTTTCCTAGGGGCCACTGAAGTGCGGCCACGTCCTCTATCTATTACTTGGTTATCAGATGACCCTGTGTGGATAGAACAGTGGCCCCTAACTAAGGACAAATTGCAGGCCGCAACCTTTCTGGTTCAGGAACAGCTTAGGATGGGACATGTGGTGCCTTCCACTTCCCCCTGGAACACTCCTATTTTTGTCATAAGAAAGGGGTCTGGAAAATGGAGGCTCCTCCAGGACCTGCGGGCTATTAATAGTACCATGCAGCCCATGGGACCTTTACAGCCAGGACTACCCTTCCCCACGGCTATCCCTAAAGATTGGCATCTTATTATTTTGGACCTAAAATATTGCTTCTTTTCTATTCCCCTGGCCCCCCAGGATCGCAAACGTTTTGCTTTCTCTTTACCATCAACAAACTTTAGGGAACCCTACCAGTGGTTTAAATGGACCGTCTTACCTCAGGGAATGGCTAATAGTCCTACTATGTGTCAATACTTTATAGCAAAATTGTTGAACGGGCCCATCAACATCTTAAAACCTATTTGCAAAAAAACAAAAGAGAGGGAGATATACCAGAGTTGTCAGGGACCTCATGCACTATTAAATATAACTCTATTTACTTTAAATTTTTTGCTCACTAACGCCGAAGTCCATACAGCGGCGCAGCGTCACTTCTCCTCTCCCACCATGCAAAAAGCACAGATTAGATGGAAGGATCTGGCTACAGGGAAGTGGCAACCCCCTGCTCCACTCTTGGCTAGAGTTAGAGGAGCTGTTTGTGTCTTCCCTCCAAGGATGGAAAAACCCATTTGGGTCCCAGAACGTTGCACAAGACCGGTGGACGCAGACTCGGGAAGGAACGACGACCCTGGGATTTCAGGTTCGGCCATTTTCGCTTCTCCAAAGGAGTGACAGAATGACTTTTGCGGGTTGGATCTTTGTTATAACAGTCCTGGTATGCAGGCCTGGGGATGCAGGAATGGGTCCCCCACCAGGTAATATCTACCAGCATCTTTTTGGGACCCCCTGCGAGTGCAGGGGAGGGATTTGGAATCAGGCCCCCAGTAGTTGGACTCAGACGGCCGATTGTGTTACTAAGGTAGCCTACCTCCGGGCTGAAGTTCATCAACAAATTGGGGGATTTCACCACCCTAAGTGGGTATGAATGAACAAACCAAAGATTAAACCCCCTGGTCCCGAAAAAACACTCAGTAACTGTTCCACAACTTGTACTTATACTTCAGCAGTTCATGTCTCCTGCTATGAGACGGCCTCAATTTGTGTACACAAGGGACAACAATATTTTGAGGCCAGATTGACCGAGACCCGGTCGGGGAAGGGGTGGGAGTAACTTATCACTTCACTCCATCTCTTTTTGGCCAAGGGGGAGTTGAATCTAAACTCCGGTTGGCTGGGTGCCAGGGTGAGTTTGGTAAGTCCTCCTGTTGGCCCACTGTAGCCCCTACAGGGATATCTGATGGGGGGGCGGACCTACTGATTCTGTTAAACATCTTCAAATCATCAGGCTTTTGAAACCACAGGTCCCTGACCTCATTTACCACCCCTTGTTGCTGCCTAAGTCTCAGCTCCCAGATCTAGATGTCAATACGTGGGATATCTTAAAAACCACCTTTTTCTTACTTAACAACTCTGATCCCACGCTTGCTAGTGACTGCTGGCTCTGCTTGACAACAGGGGTGGTCATGCCCGTGGCAGTTCCTATCATTGTCACCATATCTGATGATGAGACCTGCCAGCCCGGACTGCCTTTCAAGGTCCAACCTATGGGCACTTTTACAGAATGTCTCCTGGGTATGATGCAAAACAACACCTATGATGTTGATGTTGGAGTAACTTCCTTTGGAAACTGTTCAATCTTAACAGCCAAGAAATATTCCTCACCCACTCCAGCCCTCTGTCCCCCTAATGGCACTGTTTTTATGTGTGGTGGGAACTCTGCCTTCCCCTGACTCCCTGCCAACTGGACAGGTGGCTGTGTTCTTGCCTTGCTCCTCCCTGACATAACCATTGTCCCTGGGGATGAGCCCTTACCTATTCCCAGCCTAGACACTCTAGTGAGAAGACACAGGCGAGCTATACAGGCTCTACCGTTACTCGTCACACTGGGGATAACGGCTGCTGTGGGCACAGGCACAGCTGGACTGGGTACAGCGATACATTCTTATCACCGCCTATCTCAGCAGCTTATAGATGATGTGCAGACCCTGTCTGGCACTATTAGGGACTTACAAGACCAAATTGACTCTTTGGCAGAAGTGGTCCTCCAAAATAGGCGAGGACTAGACTTACTGACTGCCAATCAGAGGGGAATCTATTTAGCCTTAGGAGAAAGGGGCTGCTTCTATGCCAATAAATAGAGCATAGTTTGAACTAAAATCAAGGAGCTTCAAAAAGACCTAGAGAAAAGGAGAAAAGAGTTATTCCAGAACCCTCTTTGGACTGGGATGAATGGGTTCCTGCCCTACTTACTTCCCCTCTTGGGGCCCTTACTGGGTCTTCTTTTGATTGCAACCTTGGGACCTTGTATTGCAAATAGAATAACTCAATTCATTAAGGACCAGATTAACATTTTAACCTCCAAGCCAATACAGGTTCACTACCAATGCCTGGAGATGGATGACTCCGCCCACAAGGTGTACTTGCGACCCATCCAGAGATGAGATGTAACTGGACAGGAGCCAATACCTGAGCCCTCCTATGTGTGCCTGCTTTTTCCCAGGTCCCTAATTACCCTACCGACTTGGTGCCGTCATCCCGGACCCTTACGTTCAGAAAGCTCCCTGGTCATAGCTATCCCACTGGCAAAGATGATGATTGGGATCCGCAGTTGTGTCCTGCTGGCCATGACACCCTAACTGAAAAGTGTCCACTTACGTAGGACAAGAGCTGATCTTGTAGTACCCAGTGACGGGCAACTTCCACGCTTGCACTGCAACCTAAGCCAGGAGAATAGGGCCTCCCCAGAAAAGGGTAAGCAGTGCAGGGGCAGTGGACGACCTAAGACAGGGGCTACTTGATTCCCTTTGACATGCAAAAAACAAAAAAGAGGGACTTGCTGGTAGCAGGCCCGCCCTGGCCCCCGGGGCTCAGCCCCCAGTTTATTGTTCTGCATGTCAAAGTGGCCAGCTCACAGGGTCATGACGCAGGTTTGCGGTTTCCCGTTTATCTGCCTCAGTCATATGTGCCTCTTTGGGAACATCTTGACCTGTTTGGAGCCTCCTGATAGGGGACCATGACGGTAACCCAAGGACGCAGTTATTACTCTTCCCCCCTCGCTTTTGAGTCACTTCCTCAGCTGTTTCAAAAGATATATAAGGGGATCAAATTTGGCAATAAAGCAGCGGCAGCACACGCTTCCTCCTGGATGAAGAACCTTGGTGTCCTGTGTATTTCTTAACCTCACCGTCCCTCGCCGGACTCGGCTCCCGTAGCCGGAGGCGGCACACTAAAACTAACCCTAAACATAAGCCTAACCCTAACCCTAAACCTATTTCTAATCCTAACACTATCCATAACCCTAAACCTAACACTAACCTAAACTATAAAAAAAAACAACCGAAAAATCTAACCCTAAAACTCACCCTAACCCTAACACAAATGCTAATGCTAACCCTAACACTAACCTAATTCTATCCCTAACACTAACATTAATCCTAAATCTAACCCTTACCAAAACTCTTATTCTAACCCTAACCCTAACACTAACCCTAACCCTAACCCTAACACTAACACTAACTGTATCCATAACCGTAATCCTAACCCTAGTACCTACCTTAAACTAACCGTAAACCTAACCCTAACCCTAACATTAATATTGAACCTAACCCTAACCCTAACCCTAATTCAAACGGTAACACCCTAACACAAACCTTAACACTAAGCCTAAAACTAACCCTAGCCAAACTCTAAAACTAGCCATAACACTAAACCTAACCCAAACCATAACACTAAACCTAACCTTAAAACTCAACCTAACCCTAAACCTAAACCTTACCCTAACCCTAAACCTAAACCGAGCACTAACGATAACCCTAACCCTAACCCTAACCGTAACACTAAATGTAAACCTATCCCTACCTCTAAGACTAACTCTAACCATAAACCTATCCTTAACCTTAACACTATCGCTAATACAAAACCTAACACTAACCCTAACCTTAATCCTAACCCTAAACCTAACCCTAACATGAACCCTAAACCTTATCCTACCTCTCATCCTAACCCTAACACAAATTATAACCCTAATCCTAAGACTAATTTTAACCTTAAACCTAACCATTACCCTAATACTAACCCTAACTACAACTCTAACCATAACCCTAACCATAAACCTAACCCTAACCCTAATCCTTACACAAATCTAAACCTAATCTTAAACCTAATACTAATCCTAAACCTAAGACTAACTTTAACCCTAACCTTAAACCTAACCCTAAACCTAACATTAAACCAAACCCTAACCCTAACCCTAACCCTAACCTGAACACTAATACTAACCTTAAACCTCACCCTATCCCTAGCCCTAATCCTAACACTAAATCTAAATCTAACACTAACCCTAACAAAAGCATTAATCCTAACCCTAACCCTAATCCTAAACTATACATATCACTAACACTAAATATATCCCTAACATGATTCTTAACCCTAAACTTAAATGTAAATTTAACACAAACTCTAACCCTAACCCTAAAGCTAACCCTAACCTGACTTAACCATAACCATATCCATAACACTAAACCTAATCCTCACCCTAACACAAATCCTACCACTAACCATAACAATAACCCTATCCCTAACAATACCTCTATACATAACCGAAACTGTAACCGTAACCATAACCCTAACCCTAAAATTAAACCTACTACTAACCTTAACCCAATCCCTAACACTAACCCTAACACTATTCTTAACCCTAACCCAAACACTGACAGTAAACTGAACCCTAATGATATCACTAATACTAACCTTAAACTTAACCTTAAACCTATCACCAACCCTAACCCTAATACTAACACTAACCCTAAACCTAACCCTACCCTAGAAGTAACACTAACCCTAACCCTAAAACTAAATGTAAACTGAACACTAACCCTAAAATCAACCCTTATTCTAACACTAACGATATCCCTAAAACTAACCCTAACACTAACCCTAAAACTAACACTAATCCTAACCATAACATTAACCCTGAACCTCAGCATAATACTAACCCTAAATCTATCCCTAACCCTAACACTATCCATAACCCTAACCCTAACTTTAACTTAAACAATAAAACTAACCCTAACCTGAACCTAACCCTAACCCTAACACTCACACTAACTCTAACCCTAACCTAACCTTAACTCTAACCTTAACAATAACACTAACACTAACACTGTCCTAATCCTAGCAATAACCCTAAACCTATCTCTAACCATAACTCAAACTAACCCTAAACCTAACCCAAACCAAAGAGTAACCCTAAACCTAACTGTAACAATAACTTTAAAACTAAACCTAACCATAATAATAACTGTACCCTAACCCTAATATTAACTCTAAACCCTAACAGAAAGCCTAACACTAAGGCTAAACCTAACCCTAACCTAACCCAAACACTATCCATACCCTAACCCTGACCCAAAATCTACCACTAAATGTAAACTTAAACCTAAACATAACCCTAACCCTCAACCTTATCCTAATACTAACCCTAATCCGAAAACTAACTGTGACCCTAATCCTAACCATAACCCTAACACTAACACTAACCCTAATTCTAACAGTTACCCTAAAACTTACCCTAACCCTAACACTAACCCCAACCCAAACGCTAACCCTAACACTAATTCTAATACTTATCCTAACTTTAACTCTAACACTAACCCTAACTTTAATCATAATCCTAAACTAAACTTTAACCCTAACCCTAATCCTAACACAAACCCTAACCCAAACCATAACCATAAACCTAACCCAACCCTAACCTAATACTTTTATAACCCTAACACTAACACTAACACTAACCCTAAACCTAACCCTAACTCTAACCACAACACTAAATGTAACCCTAATTTTAACCCTAACACTGAACCTAAACCTATTCATAAACCTAACACTATACCTAAACCTAAGCATAACACTAACACTAACACTAACCCTAACACTAACCCTAAACCTAATACTAAAACTAACCCTACCACAAACTTTAACACTCATCCTAACACTTTAACCCTAACCGTAACACTAACCGTAAATCTAATCCTAACCCTAACACTAACCCCAAACATAACCCTAACATGAAACCTACCTTGAACCCTACCCCTAATTCTCTCACTAACCTAAACCTAACCCTAAACCTACACTAACCCTAATTTTAAGACTAATCCTAACCCTAAAACTACCATTAACCCTAACACTAACACTAATCCTAACCATCACACTAACCCTGCAGTAAACCTTACCCTAAACCTAAACCTAATACTAACCCTAACCCTAACCCTAACCTAACACTAACATTAAACCTAACCCTAACCCTAATCCTAAATGAAACACTAACCCTAACCCTAACCGTAACACTAACCCAAACCTGAATCCTGATACTAAACTAACCCTAATCTTAACAGAAATCCTAAACCTAACCCTGACTCTAATACTAAACCTAACCCAAACCCTAAAACTAACCCTAACCCTAACACTAACACTAAAACTAAATCTCAGCCTAACCAGAAGGCAAACACTAACCCTAACCCTTAATCTATTACTAACGCTAACCCTAACACTAACTATATCACCAACCTTAAACCTAACCCTTACCCTAACCATAGCAATAAACCTAAACTTATACCTAACCTAACACTAACTCTAAACCTAAAACTATCCCTAACCTTTAAACTATACCTAACCTTAACACCATCCCTAAACATAACACTAACACTAACCCTAACCTAAACGTAAACATAACCTTAACACAAACCCTAAACCTAACCTTACCAACAATCCTAAAACTAAGCCAAATTCCAACCCTAACCCTAACCCTAACCCTAACCCAAACCCTAACCCAAACCCTAAAACTAACCCTAATTCTAACCCTAACACTAACTCCAAAACTAAATCTAAGCCTAACCAGAAGCCAAAACCTAACGTTAACCCTTAATCTAACACTAAAACTAACCCTAACACCACCTCTATCACCAACCTTTAACCTAACCCTTACCCTAGCCATAACAATAAACCTAAACTAACCCTAACATAACACTAACCCTAACCCTAAAACTATCCCTAACCTTAAATCTATACCTAACCTTAATACTATCCTTAACCATAACACAAACTCTAACACTAACCCTAACCTAAATATAAACATAACCTTAACAGAAACCCTAAACCTAACCCTACCAACAATTCTAAACTAAGCCAAATTCTAACCCTAATTCTAACACTAACCCTAACCTTTACCCTAACACTAACCCAAACACCAATCCTAACCCTAACTCAAATCATAACCCTAACCCTAACTCTAACCCTTACATAAAAACCTAACCCTAATCTTAACCCTAAAACTAACCCTAACACTAAATTTAACCCTAACCCTAAATCAAACACTAACCCTAACCCTAACCTTAACCCTCAACCTAAACCCAATCTGAATGTTAATACTAAACCTAAACCTCACACTATTACTAACCCTAACCCTGAAACTGACACCAAACTTAAAATTAATTTTAACCGAAACATTAAACTTAAGCCTAACACTAACAGATATCTAACCCTAAACCTAAACCTAACACTAAACCTAAACATATCCCAACAGGAACCCTAACCCTAACACTAACCGTACTGCTAACACGAACCTTTATCCTAACCCTAAACCTAACACTAAACATAAACCTAACCCTAACCCTAACACTAACACTTAACTTAATCCTAACCGAAACACAAATCCTAACCCTCAACTTAGCACTAACACTAACCCTAACCCTAACCCTAACACTTTCACTAACCCTAAAACTAACCCTAATCCTAGCCATAATTCTAACCCTAACCCTAACTCTAACACTTTCTCTAAACATAAACCTATCCCTAACATAAAGGCTATCTCTCACCCTAACCGTAAGCCTATTCCTAACACTAACCCTAACACTAATCTTAACCCTAACACAAACCCTAACCCTAACCCAAACACTAACCCTACCCCTAATCCTAACCATAATTTTTCACTAACACTAATTCTAACCATAAACCTAAACCTAACCCTAAACTTTAACCTAACCCAAACCCTAACCCTAAAACTAATATTAATCCTAAGCCTACCACTAACGCTAACCCTAATCCTAATGGTAACACAAACCCTAACCCTTACCATAACCCTAACTTTAACCTAACCCTAACTTTAACCTAACCCTTACCCTAACATAACACTAACCCTAACCCTAACACTAATTCAAAAGTAACTCTAACCATAACACTAAACCTAACACTAACCTTAGACTATCATGAAATCTTATCCTTATCTTTTCCCTAACACTAGCCCTAAACCTAACACTAAGATGAACCCTAAACGTAAGCCTAAAAGAAATCCTAACCCTAAACCTAATATGAATCCTAAACTTATCATTAACCCTAAACCTAACACTAAACCTAACACTAACCCTAACCATAAGTCTAACAAGAACTCTAATCCTAAACCTAAACCTAACCATAACACTCACCGTAACACTAAACCTAACCATAAACCTATATATAATACTAACAGTAACCAGAAGGCTAACCCAAAATATAAACCTAACAATAACCCTAACCCTTACCCTCACCCTAAACCTAAACCTAACCCCAAACCTAACACTAATCATTACCCTAAACCTAAAACTAACACTAAACCTAAATATAAATTTAATCCAAACACTAATTTTAAACCTAAACCTAACCTAAACCTAACCCTAAACCTAAACCTAACCTTAACCTAAACCTAACAGTAACCTTAACCCTAACCCCAACACTAACCCTATATTTAATCCTAACCATAAGACTAAACTTAACACTAACTCTAACCCTAACCCTAAGTCTAACATAAAACCTAATCCTAAACCTAAACCTAACCACAACACTAACCCTTACACTAACCCTAAACTAAACCCTAACATTAAACCTAACTCTAGCCCTAAAACTAACCCTAAGGCTAACCCTAGCCCTAATTCTAACCCTCACCCTAAAGCTAACCCTAAACCAAACACTAACCCTTACCCTAAACCTAACACTAACCCTAAACCTAACTATTTCCCTAACCCAAACACGAAGGTTAAACCTAACCCTAATCCTCACACTAATACTAACCTAATCCTAACCATAAATCTAAACCTAACACTAAACCTAACATGAACCCTAACCCTAACCCTAACCTAACCCTAACCTTAACCTAAACCTAATACTAACACTAAGCTGAACCCTAACACTACTGTAACCATTACCTTAACCGTAAACCTAAACATAACCCTAACACAAATCCTAACCTTCCCTCTAACACTAACACTAAGCCTAACTCTAACCAATAATCCAAACACAAACCCTAATCCAAACACAAAACCCTAACCCAAATCATAACCCTAACCCTTAGCTAACCCTAATACTAACACTTACTTAACCCTAACCCTAATCCTAAAACTAATACTAACCCTATCACTAACCATAACCGTAACCCTAACACGAACCATAAACCTAACAATACTACTAAGCCTAACCCTCACAGAAAGACTATCACTAAACCTAACCATAACCCTAAAACTAACCCTATTCCTAAGGCTAACAGAAATCTGAACCCTAACTCTAACTTTAACCCTAACACTAACCTAACCCTAATTTAACCCTAACCCTAACACTAACCTTAATCTTACTCCTAAAAATAACCCAAGCCCTACCCCTAAATCTAACACTCACCCTAGCCCAAACCCTAAACCTAGCACTAATCGTAACCCCAACACTAACACTAAGCCTAAACCTAAGAATAACCCAACCCAAACACTAAAACTAACCCTAAACCTAACTCTAAAACTAACACAAACTCTAATCTTAACCAAACCCTAAACCTAAATCTAAAACTAAGCATAACCCTAAACTTAACACGAACACTAACCTAACCATAACACTATCCTAACCATAACCCTAACACTAAGACAAATATTAACACAAATCCTAACCCTAACCTACCCTAATCTTACCTTAACCATAACCCTAAACCTAACCATAATTGTAACCCTATTTAACCCTAAAACAAACCCTAACACTAACCGTAAAATTAAACCTAACCCTAACCCTAACACTAACCGTAACCCTAATTTTAAACTAACAATAATTCTAACCCTAACCCTGAACATAACTCTAAACATTAAACTAACCCTATCCCTAAACCTATGCCGAACACTAAATTTAATCCTAACCCTAACTCTAAATCTAACTCTAAGACTTACTGTAACACAAACCCTAACTCTTACCCTAACCCTAACCTTAACCTAACCGTAAACCCAATCCTAACATAACAATAACCCTAAAACTAAACCTAAACCTATCACTAACCCTAACCATAAACCTAACCCTAGCCCTACCCTAAACCTAAGCCTAAGCATAACTCTTACCCTTATTATTACCCCAACCCTATCACTAACACTAATCCTTATCCTAACCCTATGACTAACCCTAACCCTAACTCTAACCCTATAACGCGCCCTAACCATAACCATAACACCAACCCTAACACTAACCCTAACCCTAACCCATCCCTAACCCTATCATTAACAATAACCCTATCACTACACCTTATACTAATCTGAACCCTAACCCTAACTGTAACACCAACTCTAATCCTAAACCTAACACTAACCCTAACTCTTACTCTAATCTTAACCCTAAAACTCATCTTAAGGCTAACCCTAAATTTAACCTTAAACCTAACAATAACTCTCACCCTAACCCTAACCCTAAACCAAACACTGACCCTAACCATAACCCTAACACTAAACTTAAAAGTAAATATAACAAGAAACCAAACACTAATGCAAAACCTAATCCTAACACTACCTCTAAACCTAATTTTAACACTAACCATAAACCTAACAGTTTCACTAACCCTAACCCTAACATGAACCTTAATTGTTACCCTAATCCTAACCTAACCCTAACCCTAACCTTAACCCTAAAACTAATGATATCCCTAACACTAAACCTAACCCCCAAACAAACCCTAATCTTAACCCTAATCCTAAACTATCCCTAGGTTAATTTTAACCCAAACATTAAACTTAAGCCTAACCCTAACAGTAACTCTAACCCTAAACCTAACCCTAAAGTAAACCTAACACTAACCCTAAGACTACCAGTAACCCTAAAACTAACCCTAAACCTAAACATAACCCTAACTCTAACGCTAATCCTAACCATAACGCTAAACCTAACCCTAACCCTAACACAAAACCTGACCATAACCTTAACTCTCACAAAAACCTTAACCCTAACCGTAACCCTTACTTATACCTAAAAATAAACCTAACCCTAACACTAAACCTAACACTAACCTTAACACTAACTGTAACCCCAAGCCTAACCCTGTAACTTACACTAAGTATAACCATAACCCTATACATAGCACTAATATAATACTAACCATAAGCCTAATTTTAACCCTAACTCTAACCCTAGTCCTAACAGTAACCCTAACCTTAAACTTAACCCTAATACACACCATTACCCAAACCCTAACACTAACCTTAACACTAATTTTAATCCTACATGTAACTCTAAAATGAATTCTAATCCTAACCCTAATTCTAACCCTAACCCTTACACTAAAATTAACCCTAATTGTACAACTAACCCTAACCCCAACCATAACCCGAACACTAACCCTAACCCTAAACCTATCCCTAACCTTAAAAGTATCCCTAATCCTAATCCTAACACTAACACTAGACCTAACCATAAACCTGACCATAACCCTAACACAATCCCTAACTCTAAACTTATCACTAACCCCAACCATAATTCAAACCATATCCCTAACACTAACCCTTAACCTAACCCTAACCCTAACCCTAACACTATCCCTAAACTTAACCCTGACCCAAATCCTAATACTATCACTAACTCTAACCCTATCCCTAACACAAATCCTAACCCAAACCATAACACTTCCCCTAACCTAACCCAGACCTTAACTCTTACCTAACCCTATCCCTAACACAAAACTAACCCTAATCCAAAACCCAACCCTAATACTACCTCTAAACCTAAGCCTAAACCTAACCTAACCCTAAGCCTAACACAAAGCTAACTGTAACCTTAATTCTATCCTTAACACTTATCCTACCCCTAATGCTATCCCTAGCCCTAAAACGAACCCTAAACCTAAATGTAACCATAACACTAAACTTAACCCAAACCCTAATCTAAACCGTATGCTAATCCTCACCCTAACTCTAACCCTAACAATAAACCTAACCTTTACCCTAAACCTAACACTAATTCTAACACTAACCTAAACCCTAACCTTAAAACAAACCCAAACCCTAAACATACCAATAACTCTAACCCTAAACCAAAGCCTAAACCTAACCCTAACACTAACCCTAAACCTAACCCCATTTCTAACACTAACACTAACACTATCCCTAACCCTCACCCTAACACAAACACTATCTCTAACACTAACCCTAACACAAACCATAACCTAAATCATAACCCTGACCCTAAAATAACCCTAACCATAACCCTAACAAGAAACCTCACGCTAATTCTAAAATTAAAGCTAACCGTAACCCTAACCCTAACTAAAACACTAACCCTAACCCTAACCCTAACTAAGACACTAACCCTAACCCTAACCCTAACAATATCCCTAACACTGACTCTAACACAAACTTTAACACTAACACTAATCCTAACCCTAACTCTAATCCTAACTGTAACCTTAATGATTACAGTAACCCTCAGCCTAACACAAATCCTAACCCTAACATTAAATTTAACCCTAACGCTTACACACACCCTAACCTAAAATATAACCATTATCCTAATATAACCCTAACCCTAACCCTTACCTAAACCTAACACTAACTGCAACCCTCACCTTAATGCTAACACAAACACTAACTTTAACCCTAACCCTTGTCTAAAACTAACCCTAAACCTAACTGTAACAGAAACCCTAAACATAAACCTAACACTAACCCTAAACCCAACCATCACCCTCTCACTAACCCTAAACCTAAACCCAATCCTAAACCTAAAACTAACCCAAACCCTAACCCTTACCTAGCCCTAACACTAAACCTAACACTAACCCTAACCCTAAACCTATCACTAACCCTAACCCCAACCCTAAACCTAATTCTAACAAAGAACCTCACCCTATCACTAACATCAAAACTAACCCTATCTCTAATCCTAACATTAACCCTAACACTAACCCTAACACTATCCCTAACTCTAACACAAAACCTAACACTAAAACTAATCTTAACCTTAACCCTAATTCTAACTGTAACCCTAATGATTAAACTACCCCTAACAATAACCCTAACACAAATCCTAACCCTAAACCTAACACTAATGCTAAATCTAACCCTAAACCTAACAGTAACCCTAACCCTAAACCTAACCCTAACCCAAACACTAACCTCAACCCTAACCTTAACCCTAACACTAACCCTAACTTTAACCCTAACCCTTACCTAACCATAACAGTAACCCTAACCCTAACACTAATACTAACCCTAAAGCCAACACTCTCATTAACGCTAACCCTAACACTAACCCTAAACCTAAACCTAAGCCAAACCCTAACATTTATCTTAACACTAACTAAAATCCTAACCCTGAAACTAAACCTAACCCTGCCTGTAACAATTAAACTAACCCTTAACCTTACACTGAAATTAAATCTAAGCCTAATTCTAACCCTAAATCTATCCCTATCCCTAAATTTAACACAAAAACTATCCATAACACTAACCCTAACATGAACAATAACCCTAACCCTAACTCTAACTCAAACACTAACCCTAATCCTAAACCTAAACCTAATACTAAAACTATCCTTAAACCTCATCCCAAACCTATCCATAACCCTAAAACTAAACCTAACTCTAACCACAACCGTAACCGTAAACCTAACACTAAGACAACTTCTAAACCTAACCCTTACCCTTACTGTAATACTAACCAAAAACCTAACCATAGCCCTAACACTAAGTGCTGGGAGCCACAGCCAATTAATATGATGCATGGCATTTTTGATTGAAAGGTGATGCCAGCTAGCCATTGAGATGATATGATTATGTTAAAAATTACATTCATATGGATACCGGACTCCTGCTGTGGGACTCCTGGAGAGTTCCCATTGGTTGGGAAAGTGCAGTAGGAGGGAATTCCGGGGGAGGCGCTTGCGCTGGAGTCCGGGAAGGAACCGGCGGAACGCCGCATGGGTGGATCGGGAAGCTTCCCGGGCACGGACGTGGTATTGGTGGTTTTTTCAAATAAAGTTTGTTCCTGTTTGAGTGGCTCGTGATCTTGTGCCCAGCCAGACTGTGGCAACTAAGCATAAAACTAACCATAAACAGAACCCTAACACTAAACCTAACACTAACCCTAACCCTAACCATAAACCAATCCTTTAACCTAATTATAACTGTAGCACTAAACCAAAGCCTAATCCTAACCCTAACATCAACTGTAACCAACGTCATAACTCTGAACCTAACCTAACCCGAATTTTAACCATAGCCTTAACCCTAACCCTAATCCTATCTCTAACACGAACAGTGACACTAACTCTAACCCTTACCCTAACACTAAACCTAAACCCAACCCTAAACCTATCACTAATAGTAACCCTAATCCTGACCCTAAACCTAACACCAACCCTAACACTAACCCTAATGCTAATACTAACACTAACTTTAACCATACTCCTAAACATAATCCTAACCCTAACACTAACTCTAAAGCTAACCCTAACACAATCCCTAAACCTGACTGTAATCCTAACACACCATAACCCAAACCCTAACACTAACCCTAACACTAACCTTAAGCCTACACCTAATTCTAAATCTAATCCTAAACCTAACACTAACACTAACCCTAAAACTAACCCTAACCATAACACTAACCCTAATACTAAACCAAACTCTAATCCACAACCTAAACCTAACCCTAAACCAAACATTTACCCTAACCCTAACCTTAACCCTAATCCTAACCCTAACCCTAAACTTATCACTAACACTAACCCTAACTCTAACACTAACCATAACATGAACCCTAACCCTAAAACTAACACTAACCCTAACTCTGACACTAACCCTAAACTTTCTGCTAACACTAACACTATTCCTAAGCATAACCTAACACTAACTCTAACCCTAATGATAACCCTAATACTAACAATTACATGACCTCTAATCTTAAACCAAAAACTAACCCTAACCCTAACTCTAACCCTAACCCTAGCAATAATCTTAAACCTAACCCTAATACTAACCCTAATCCTAACACTAACACTAAATCAAACCCTAACCCTAACACAAACCCTAAACTAAAACATAACCCTGACCCAAACATAACCCTAATCCTAACCCTTAAATAACCCTAACCCTAACCATAACCCTAACACGAAACCTCACCTTAACTCTAAAATTAAAGCTAAACCTAACCCTAACCCTAACTTTAACACTAAACCTAACCCTAACCCTAAAACTATCCCTGACACTGACTCTAACAGAAACTTTAACACTAACACTAATCCTAACCCTAACTCTAATCCTAACCGTAACCTTAATGATTACAGTAACCCTCAGCCTAACACAAATCCTAACCCTAACATTAAATTTAACCCTAACGCTTACACACACCCTAACCTAAAATATAACCATTATCCTAATATAACCCTAACCCTAACCCTTACCTAAACCTAACACTAACTGCAACCCTATGCTTAACGCTAACACAAACACTAACTTTAACCCTAACACTTATCTAACACTAATTCTATATCTAACTGTAATAGAAACCCTAAACATAAACCTAACACCCAACCATAACCCTCTCACTAACCCTAAATCTAACACTAACCCTAAACCGAAACCTAATCCTAAACCTAAAAATAACCCTAATTCTAACCACAACCCTTACCCTAAAAGTAAACCTAACATTACCTATAACCCTAAAACTAATCCGAAAACTAACTCTAAACTTAACTGTAACTCTAATCCTAATCATAACTCTAAACCCAACCCAAACACTAAAACTAACCCTAACTCTAATCTGAAACAAAACCCTGACCCTAACACTAAACCTAACCCTAAACTCAAAACTAACCCTAAACCTAACACTAACCCAAACCCAAAACCTAATATTAATCCTTACCCAAACAGTAACCGTAACACTAACCCTAGGCCTAACACTAAACCTAAGCCTAACCATAAGCAGAAACCTAACACTAAACCTAACACTAACCCTAAACCTAACACTAACACTAAACCGAACCCTAACTCTAACACTCACTCTAAATTTCCAATAACCCTAACCCTAACTCAAACAAGATGCCTAACCATACGCCTGGCCCTAATCTACCACTAAACCTCACCATAACACTAACCCTAAAACTAACCTAACACAAACCCTGAACCAAATACTAACCTTAACCTAATCCTAACCTTAACCCTAACCGCTACCATAAACCTAACACTGACACTAACCCTAAGCCTCACTCTAATGCTAATTCGAAACCTAACACTAAACCTAACCCTAACACTAACACTAAACCTAACACTAAACCTAACCCTAACACTAAACCTAACCTTAATCCTAATTCTAACAGTAACACTAACCCTAACCATAACCTTAACGCTAACACTAAAATGACCCCTAACCCTGACAGTAACTGTAAACCTAAACCTTACCCTAAAACTAGCTGTAACCCTAACCCTAAAACTAAAACTAAAACTAAACCAAACTGTAACCCTTTCCCTAACACAAACCATAACCCTAATTCAACCGTAACCCTAACCCTAACACGATCTCTAACCCTAAACCTAATCCTAAACCTAACCTAACCCTAAACATCAACCTAACTCTAACTGTAATCCTAACCTTTATCATAAACCTAATTAAAACCCTAACTGTAACCCCTACACAAAACCTAATGCTAAACCTCACACTAACCTAAACCCTAAACTTAACACTAACCCTAACCCTAACACTAACACTAACACTAGCTCTAACTGTAACCCTAAACCTAACCTTAAATTTTACGCTATCTTTAATCCTAGCCCTATTCCTAAACCTAACACTAACCCTAAACCTAATGATAACACAAACCTTACCATAACCCTAACTCTAACCCTAAAAAAACCCTAACCCTAACTCTAAAACTAAGCCTAACACTAATATTAATCCTAACTTTAACCCTAAGCCTAATTCTAAACCTAAACCTAACCCTAAAGCTAAAGCTATCCCTAAACCTAACCATAATACTATCACTAACTCTAACCCTATTTATCATCTTAACACAAACCCTAACACTAACCCTAACTGTAATCCTAAACATAAACCTAAATCTAAAACTTGCCCAAACCTTAACCCTAATACAAACCCTAGGCCTAATCCTAACCCTAAACTTAAAACTAACCCTAACATTAACTCTAATCCTAACCCTTACCCACACGCTAACACTAACCTTAACCTTGCCCTAACCCTAACCTAACACTAACCATAACCCTAACATTTACTAACCCTAACATAACCCTAACCCAAACCCTAACACTCACTAACACTTACACTAACATAACCCTAACACTAAACATAAACCTAACCCTAACTCTAAACCTAACACTAACACTAATCCTAACCGTAACTGTAACACTTAACATAATCCTAACTGTAACCCTAACACAAATCCTAACCCTAAACCTAACATTAACCCTAACTCTAATCCTAACTCTAACACTAACACTAACCCTAAACCTAACAATAACCCCACAATTAACAATAACCATAACACAAAACCTAACCCTAACCATAATCCTATCCTAACACTAACCCTTAGAGTAATCCTAACCCTAACCCTACCCCTAAACCTGACGGAACACTAACACTAACACTAACCATAAAACTAACACAATCCCTAACCCAAAACATAACCCTAAACATAACCTAACACTAACCCTAACTTTTAACTAACACTAACCCTTACACAAACACTAACACTAACATGTACACTAAAACTAACCCTAACCCTAACACTAACACTAACCCTAAATGTAACATAACCCTTTCTATAACAGTAACACTAACACTAACCATAACACTAACTCTAACCATAAACTTTACCTTAACTCTAAACCTAATACTAACCCTAACCCTAACCCTAAATCTATTCCTATCCCTAACACTAATCCTTACAAAAGCCCTAACCCTAAACCTAGCCCTAACACTTACCCAACCCTAACCCTATAACCCTATAACTTTATTCCTAACACAAACCATAAAACTAACCCTAACCCAAACACTAACCCTAACCCCAACCCTAACCCTATAACTAACCCTAACCATAACCCTAATTGAACCCTAAAACTAAATCTAAACCTAAAACAAACCCTAAAACTAACCCTAACCCTAACTCTAACACTAACCATAACCCCAACAGTAACCCTATCACTAACCCTAACCTAAGCCTAACGCTAAACCTACTAATCCTATCCCTGACCCTTACTTTAACCCTAACACTAACACTAATCCTAACCCTTACCATAACACCACACCTAAACTACTCTTAACTCTAAAACTAACCCTAATGCAACCCTACACCTAACTCTAACCATCTTTCAAATCATAACCCAAACCCTAATTTTAACTCTAACCCTAACACAAGACTTAAACCTAACCCTTACCCTAACACAAACAATTATTCTTAACTTAACTTTACCCTTAACACCAACCCTAACCCAAACAACAACCCCAAATTCTAAAACGAACCCTAAACCTAACCCTAACCCCAAAACTAACCTTAACTATAAAAAACCCTAACGCTAACACTAAACCTAATGATAACTCTAACCCTAAAAGTAACATTAATATTAACCATAATTCTAAACCTAAACCTAAAATTAAGCCTAATCCCATCCCTAACCCTAACCCTAATCCTAACACTAACACTAACACTGAACATTACCCTAAACCTAACCCTACCTGTAACCCTCACCCTAACACATACCATAACACAAAACTTAACCCTAACCCTAATTCTAATCCTTACCCTAACACTAACCCTAACCTACAAGTAACACTAAAACTAACCCTAAACCTAACCCTAAGCCTCACTCTAATTTTCATCATAACCATAATCCAACCATTTCGCTATCACAAACCTTATCCCTCACACAAACACTTATCCTAACACAAACCCTAACCCTAACTCTAAAACTAAACCTAAAACTAACCCTAACCATAACCCTAAAACTAACCCTAAACATAAACCTAAACCTAACTGTAAAATGAACCGTAACCCTAACCCTAATTGTAACCCTAAACCTAACCCTAACCATAGCCCTAAACCTAAACCTATCCCTAACCCTTACACCCTCCCTAAACCTAAACCTAACTCAAATGCTTACACTAATCCTGAAACAAATTCTAAGCCTAATCCTTACACTAACCCTTAACCTAACTCTAAACCTAACACTAACTCTTCCACTAACCCTAACCCTAATCCTAACAATAACCCTAACACCAACACTAACCCTATTACTAACCCTAACATTAGCCTAACCTTAAAACTAACAGTAACCCTATCTGTAAGCCTTACTTTAACTCTAACATTAACACAAATTCTAATCCTAATGCTAACACTATACCTAAACTACACGTAACCTAAAACTAACCCTAATCCAAACCGTATGCCTCTCTCTAACCTTCTTCCTAATCATAACCCAAACCCTAATTTGTAACTGTAACCTAATACAAAACCTAAACCTAACCCTTACTCGAACACAAACAATAATTCTTACCCGAACACTAAGCTTAACACTAACCCTAACTGAAACACCAATCCTAATTTTAAAACTAAACCTAACCCTAACTTGAACCCTAACCCTAATTTAACCCTAATATTATCGCTAACCATAACACTATCCCTAACCCTAATTCTAATGCTAAACCTAAAAGTAACCCTAAACCTATCCCTAACCCTAAAACTATTCCTAACCCTAACCCTAATACTAACACTTAACCTAACTCTAAACCTAACCCTAACCCTAACCCTTACCCTAAACCTTACCCTAACACAAACTCTAAACCTAACCCTAAAACTAATCCTAACCCTTACATTAATCATAATTCTAACCTACAAGTAAACCTTAAACTATCGCTAAACCTAAACCTAAGCCTTATTCTAACCATAATCCTAACCCTGACGCTAACACAAACCGTATCCTTCACACGAACACTAATCCTAACACTAACCCTAACCCTAACCCTAAAACTGAACCTAAACCTAACTTGAAACATAACACTAACCCTAACCCTAGAAGTAAGCCTAAACATAACCCTAACCCTAGCCCTAAAACAAACCCTACCCGTAACCCTAACTGTAACATTAACCCTAACTCTAAACTTAGCCCTAACACTAAACCTCTCCCTAACTCTAACACTCTCCCTAACCCTAACCATAACACTAACACTAAAGCTTACCCTAAACCTAACCCTAACCCTAACACCATCCCTCAAAATAATCCTAACCCTAATGCTTACACTAACCCTAAACCTAATACTAACTCTAACACTAACCCTAAGCCTAATCTTAACACTAACCCTAATTCAATGCTAATCCTATCACTAAACCTAATCCTAAGCCTAACCCTAAACCTAACAGTAACCCTATCCCTAAGCATTACTTTAACCCTAACACTCACACTAACCCTAACCCTAATGCTAACACTATAGCTAAACTACCTGTAACCCTAAAACTAACCCTACCCCTAACCTATGCCTCACTCTAACCCTCTTTCTAATCATAACCAAAACCCTAATTTTAACTCTGACCTAACACAAAACCTAAACCTAACCCTTACCCTAACAGAAACCATAATTCTTACTCAATCACTAAGCTTAACACAAAACCTAAACAAAACCCTAAACCTAATTCTAAACTATCCCTAACCCTAAGTTGGACCCTAATTCTAACTTGAACCTTAACCCTAACCCTAACCAAAAAAATAACCTTAACCATAAACCTAACACTAAACCTAACACTAACCCTAACCATAAGCCTAACCCTAACTGTAACACTATCCCTAAACCTATTTCTAACCCTAAATCTAAAAGTAAACCTAAACCTATACCTAACCCTAACACTATTTCTAAACATAACACTAAGACTGAACCTAACCCTAAACCTAATCCTACCCCTACCCTCACCCTAAACTTTACCCTAACATACACCCTTAACCTAAACCTAACCATAATCTACAAGTAACCCTAAAACGAGCCCTAAGCCTCACTCTAACCCTAATTTTAACCATAACCCTAACCCTTAAACTAACACAAACCATATCCCTCACACGAACACTAATCCTAACACTAAACCTAACCCTAACCCTAACTCTAAAACTAAAGCTAAAACTAACCCAAATCCTAAACCTAACCCTAGAACTAACCCTAAACATAACTCTAGCCCTAAACCAAAAACGAACCCTAACCCTAACACTAACTGTAAAACTAACCTTAACCCTAAACCTAAACCTATCCCTAACCCTTACATTCTTTCTAATTCTATCCCTAACACTAACACTTAAGCTAACACTAAACCTAACTTGAACCCTAATACTAACCCTGAAACTAATCCTAACACTAACTCTTACACTAACCCTAAGCCTAACCTTAAACCTCACACTAACTCTAACAATAAACCCTAATTTTAACACTAACTCTAACACTACCACTAACCCTATGACTAACCCTAAACCTAAGCCTAAACCTAAACCTAACAGTAATCCTAAACCTAAGCCTTACTTTAACCCTAACACTAACACTAACCTAAACCTAACGCTAACATTATACCTAAACTAACATAACCCTAAAACTAACAATAACCCTAAACCTATGCCTCACTCTAACCTTCTTTCTAATCATAACCAAAACCCTAACCCTAATTCTGAAACTTACCCTAACCCTAACTCGAACACTAACCCTAACCCTAACCCAAAAATTAATCTTAACCATAAACCTAACCCTGACCATAACACTAAACCTCACCCTAAGCCTAATATTAAGAGTAATTGTATCCCTAACTCTAATTCTAACCCTAAAACTAAAAGTAACCCTAAACCTATCCCTATCCCTAACACCATTCCAAACCCTAACCTTAACTCTAACACTAACACTAACACTAACACTGAACCTAACACTAAACCTAACCCTACCCTTAACCCTCACCATAAACGTTACCCTAACACAAACCCTAACCCTTAACCTAAACCTAACACTAATCCAAACCCTAACCCTAACATTAACTTTAAAGTACAAGTAACACTAAAACTAACCCTAAACCTATACCTAACCCTTACTCTAAACCAAATCCTAACTATAACCCTAAACCTAAAACTATCACAAACCTTATCACAAACCCTCACACTAACCCTTACCGTAATACAAACCATATCGCTCAAACGAACACAATCCTAACATTAACCCTAACCCTAACCCTAACTGTAACTCCAAAACTAACAGTAACTCTAAACCAAACATAAACTTAACCCTAACCCTAGAACTAACCCTAAACAAAACCCTGACCCTTACTCTAAAATAAATCATAAACCTAACCCTAACCCTAACTGTAATACTAACCCTAACCCTAACCCTAGCCCTAAACCTAAACCTATCTCTAACCCTAGCACTGTCCCTAACCCTAAACCTAAAACTAACACTAAAGCTAAACTTAAACCTAAACATAACCCTAACACTAACTCTGAAACTAACACTAACCCTAACTCTTATACTAACCCTAAGCCTAGCCCTAAATTTAACACTAACCCTCACACTAAACCTAACCCTAATCCTAACCCTAACCCTAACCTCAACACTAACCCTATCACTAACCCTAACCCTAAGCCTAATCCTAAACCTATCCCTAACCCTTACTTTAACCGTAACACTAACACTAACCCTAACACTAACACTATACCTAAACTACTCGTAATTCTAAAACTAACAATAACCCTAACCATATGCCTCACTCTACCCCTTTCTAATCATAACCAAAACCTTAATTTTAACTCTAAGCCTAACACAAAACCTAAACCTAACCCTTACTCTAACAAGAACCATAATTCTTACTCTAACACTAACCTTAATATTAACCCTAACCCAAACCCTAACCCTAATTCTAAAACTAAACTTAACCTTAACCCGAACTCTAACACTAACCCTAACCCAAAAACTAACCTAACCTTAAAACCTAACCTTAACCCAACACTAAACCTAACCATAACCCTAACCCTAAGCGTAACACCAACCCTAACCCTAATTCTAAGCCTAAACCGAAAAGTAACCCTAAACCTATTTCTAACCCTAACACTATCCCTAACCCTAACCCTAACACTAACACTAACACTGAACCTAACCCTAAACCTAACCCTACCCTTAACCCTCACCCTAAACCTTACCTTAACACAAACTCTAACCCTAACACTAATCCTAACCTAAACCCTAACTCTGACCCTAACCTTCAAGTAACCATAAAGCTAATCCTAAACTAACCCTAAGCCTCACTCTACCCCTAATCCTAACCCTAACCCTTACCCTTATCCTATCCCTAAACCTAACACAATCCCTAACTGTAAACCATAGCCTAACAAAAAACCATATCCCTCTCACAAACACAATCCTACCATTAAACCTAAGCCTAACAAGAACTCTAAAACTAACCCGAACCCGAACCCTAACATTAACACTAAACCTAAAACTAACCCTAAACATGACCCTAAACATAAGCCTAAAACAAACCCTAAAACTAAACCCAACCCTAAATGTAACACTAACACTAACCCTAACCGTAGCCCTAACCCTAAACCTATCCCTAACCCTAACACTCTCCCTAACCCTAACCCTAACACTAACACTAAAGCTAAACCTAAAACAAATCCTAACTCTAACACTGACCCTATCCCTAAAACTAACACTAAAGCTAACCTTAAACCTAATCCTAACACTAACACTAACCCTATCCCTAACACTAACACGAACCATAACTCTAACCCTAACACTTACACTAACCCTAAACCTAACCATAACCATAACTCTAACCCTAAAACTAACCCTAACCATAACCCTAACCCTAACATGAACCCTAACCCTAACCACAAACCCAGTCCTAAACCTAAAACTAACCCTAAATCTAACCCTAACCCTAACACTATCCCTAACCCTAACACTAACCCTAACAATTACAATAACCCTAAACCTAAAGCTAACCCTAACACTCCCACGAACCCTAGTCCTTAAAACTAACACAAACCCTAAACCTCACCACAAACATCACCCTAACCCTAACACTTACTCTAACTATAATGCTAACACTAAGCCTCAACCTAAGTCTAAAACTAACCCAAACACTAATCCTAAAACTAACCCTAATTCTAACTGTAACACTAACCTTAATTCTAACCATAAACCTACAAATAACCCTAAAACTAACCCTAACCGAAATTCGAACATGAAGCATAAATCTAACCCTAACCGTAACCCTAACCCTAACACAAACCCTAAACCTAACTCTAACCCTAACACAAACTGTAACCAAACACTAACCTTAAACCTAACCTAAATTTAACCCTAACCCTAACCCTAACTGTAACACTAAACCTAACACTAACCCTGAACCTAACCCTAACACTAACCCTAACCCAACCCTAACCGTAAATTACCCATAACTCTAACCCTTACCCTAAACCTAACACTATTCCTAAGACAAACCTTAACCCTCAGCCTAATTCTAAATCTAACTCTAACCTGAACCATAACCCTAATGATAACCTTTTGCTAAGAGCCACGGCCAAGTAATATGATGCATGGCATTTTTGGTTGAAAGGTGATGCCAGCAAGCCATTGAGATGATATGATTATGTTAAGATCTGCATTCATATGGATATTGGACTCCTGCTGTCCACCTCGGCTTGTTATGGGATTACTGGAGAGTTCCCATTGGTTGGGGAAGTGCAGTAGAAGGGAATTCCGGAGGGGAGGGGGGACTTCCTGTTGGGGCCCGGGAGAACACCGCATGGGTCGGTCAGTAATCTTCCCGGGAGCGTATGGGGCATTGGCGACAGTTTCAAAAATAAATAAAGTTTGTTCCTGCTTGAGTGGTTCGTGATTTTGTGCCCAGCCAGACTGTGGCAACCTTAACCCTAACCCTATTATAAACACTAACCTAACTCTATCAGTAACCCTAATCTGAACCCCAACCCTAATTCTTAAACTAACCCTAACCTGCACCCTAACCCTAAACTTAACCCTAACACAAACACTAATCCTAACCCTTACACTAACCCTAAACCTAACCCTAATCCTAACCCTAACTTTAACTGTAACCCTATTCTTAACTGTAAACCTAACCCTAACCCAAACCCTAACCATAACACAAACCCTAACACAAAACCTAACATTAAACTAAACCTAAGCCTAACCCTAAACCTAGCACTAAAAAAACTCTAATAATAAACCCTAACACTAACATCAACCATAAAGTTTACTGTAACCCTAACACTAACCTGAACACTAACCCTAAACCTAAATTTAACCATAAACCTAACACTAACCATAACATTAAACCTAACCCTAACCATAACCCAAACACTAAAACTAACCCTAATCCTAACCCTAATGCTATCACTAATCCTAACCTTAACTCTATTCCTAATGCTAACCATAACACTAACCCAAAACCTAACCCTAACACTAACTGTAAAACTAAATCTAATCCTAACCCTAACCCTAGAAATAACCCTAACACCAATCCTAACTCTAACACAAACTCTAACCCTAACCCTAACCCTAAATTTTACACTACTCCTAATGTTAACCTTAAGCCTAACACTAACCCTAACCCTATCCTTAACTGAAATGGTAATCCTAATCGTAACCCTAACCTTAACCCTAACCCTTACCGTAACACAAACCCTAACCCTTTCCATAAGAGTAACCCTAACCCTAACACTAACACTAATCCTAAACCTAACACATACAGTAACCCTAACCCTAACACTAACCAAGACCCTAACCCTAACTGTAACACTAGCCCCAACTTTAGCCCTAACCATAGTCCTAGCCCTAAACCTAGATCTAACCATAAAAATTAATATAAGATTTAATCTCACCTTACCACTAGGCCTAACACTATCGCTAATCCCCAAACTAGCCCTAACCCTAGCCCTAGCTCTAAAACAAAACTGAACATAGCCCCAACCTTAACCCTAACCTAAACATAACCCTACACCTGACATTAGCCCTATATCTAATTCTTACACTAACACTAATACAAATTCTAACCCTACACCTAGCCTTAACCCTTGACTTAATTTGAGTCCTATCCCTAATCCTAAAAGTAACAATGATCCTGAATCTTACCCTAACACTAAACGTATCTCTAAACATCCCCCTAAACTTAAATATAATATAAACACTAGACCTAGTCCTAATGCTAACCCTAATACTAGCCCTAATTGTAACCCTAATTGTAGCTTTAGGGTTTGATTTAGGTTACGGTTTAGGGTTATGGCTCAGCTTTGTTTTAGGGTTAGGGTAGATTTAGGGCTAGTTTTCCAAATAGCATTAAGGTTAGGGCTAGTGTTAGGGTGAGGTTTATACTTAATTTTAGTTTTAAATCCAGGTTTAAGCCTTGGACGAAGGTTAGGGCTAAGTTTGTGGCTAGGGATAGAGCTACTGTTTGGGTTATGGTAAGGAATAGGTTTAGAACTAGGGATAAGGCTAGGGCGAGATTTAGAGTTATTCTTAGGTATAGGGATAGGGTTAGGTTTACTATTAGGGCTAAATTAGGGCTAAAAATAGTGCTAGGGTTAGTGTTAGATTTAGGCCTAGGTTTACGGCTAGAGTTAGGTTTAGCATTAGGGTTAGGGTAAGGTATGATGTTACAGCTATGTTTAGTGCTAGGACAAGAGATAAAATTAGGGTTAGGATTAAGGCTAGGCTTAAAACTTGGATAAGGTCTATGGATATGGCTAATGTCAGCTTAAGGTTATGCTAGGGTTAGGGATAGGGCTATGACTCAGTTTTGTTTTAGAATTAGGCTGGGTTTAGGGCTAGTTTTATGATTAGTGATGTAACCATAACTCTATATTTGACCATAACCGTAAACCTAAATCTCAACCTACCACTAGACCTAACACTATCGCTAATGCTAAAACTAGCCATAATCCTAGCCTTATCCCTTAAATGAAACTGAGCTATTGCCCTAACCCTAAATGTTGACCTAAACAAAACCCTAACCCTAAATGTAGCCATAACCTTCTAGCTCTAATTCATGTCCTAGTCCTAAAATTAACCCTGACCCTGACTTATATTCTAAAACTAATCTTAATTCTAAATATCACACTAACCTTAAAGATAGCACTAACACTATATATAGACCAAATGCTAACTCTAATCATAACCTTAGTTCTTATATTAGCCATAGACCTAACCCTCACACTAAACCTAACAGAAAAACTAGCCCTAATCTGAGTCTTAACCATAGATGTAAACCTAAACCTAGTTCTAACCCTAACCATAACCCCATTCCTAGCCCTAACCCTAGGTCTAACTCTATCACTTACCCTAAGCCAAACCCTATCCATAATGCTAAGCTTAGTCCTAATCCTAATCCATACACTAATCCAAACCCTAACCCTATTACTAGTCCTAACCCTAGCCCTCATTCTAGCTCTAACCCTAACTCAAATCATTACCCTAACACAAACCTTCAGTCTAAATCTGACGCTAACCCTAAACTAAACCCTAAAACTAGCCCTACCAGTAAACTTATACCTAAACCTACCCCTAACACTAGCCCTAAACCAAAGCCTAGTCTTAAATATAGCCATAACTCTAGACCAAGATCTAAAAAAAAACCCTGAGCCCTAGCCCTAACATAATCCTTAACCTAAAGCAAACACTAACCATATCCCTAGACCTAAACTTAGTTCTAATTCTGGATTTCACCCTAAACCTAACTCTAACCTGAACACTGACCCTAACACTAACCCTAAACCTAGGTCTAAACTTTAACCTAACTCAAAACCGAAACCTAACCCTAGATATAGACATAACCCTAACCCTAAAACTAGCTCTAATCAGAACATTAGATCTTATATTACACATAGCCTTAACCCTGGGCCTTAAACCTTACACAAAACTTCGCCCTATTCTGAGGCCTAATCCTACCATAAGGATAACCATATACTAATGTAACCCTAACCCTAATCCTCGCCTTACACATAACCATAGCTCAAAGCCTAACCCTTAGCCTAAACATAATCGTAGTCCTATTCCTAAACATAAACCTAACACTAGCCCTAATCCTAAACTTAACCCTAGTAGTAACTCTAGCTCTAAACCTAACATTACCATAACCCTAACCCTAACCCTAATAATAACCCTAGCCCTAAACTTAACCCTATCACTAACCCTAATCAGAAACCTAACCCTCGACTTAACCCTAAACCTAACCCTTGCCATAAACTTAACCCTAAAACTTACCATAAATCAAAACTAAACCTATCCCTGAATCTAAATTTAACCATAACCTAAACGTAACCCTAAACCTAATCTTACGTCTAATCGAATACATTACTCTAAAACTAACCCTAATCCTAATGAAAACCCAAGCCCTAACCCCAACCATAACCTTAACCATAACCATAAACCTAATATAGACCTAACACTAAATCTAACACTCCCCCTAGCCCTAACTGAAGCTTAAACCATAACCCTTACCCTAAACCTAACCCTAGACCTAACCCTAATCATAACCCTAACTCTAGCCCTAACCCTAATGATAAACGTAGCCCTAATCCTAGCCCTAATATAGCCCTACTCCTAACCCTAACCATAACCATACATTAAGACTAACTATAATTCTCACAAAATACCTATCCCTACTTCTAACCCTATCCCTTTCTGTAACCCTAACCCAAGCCCTAACCCTAGTCATAATCCTTAGCCCTAGCACTAACCTATCTCTAAAACTAGCCCTAAAGTGATGCCTCAGCCTAAACCTCAAATTAGTTCTAACCCTAATGCTATTCCTAAAATTAGCCATAACCCTAGCCCTAGCCCTAGAATAAAACTGAACCATATCCCTAACACTAACCCTTACCCTAGACCCAACCCTAACCCTATGCCAGCCCTAAACCTAGCCCTAATTGGAAACCTAACCCTAACCCTAAACCTAACCATGACCCTGACTCATATCCAAACACTAAACCTAGCTCTAAACATCACCCTAATCATAAACCTAATGCTAACACTAGACCTAATCCCTAAACTTAATCCTAAAACTAACCCTAATTGTAACCCTATTTTTTACAATAGCCATAACCATAACACTAGCCCTAACTCTAATACAAAACTAGCCCTAATTCAAGCCCTAACATGAGCTGAAACCCTAAATCTAACCCTAACCCTAGTCCTAACCTTAGCTCTAACCCTATCCCTTACCCTAATCCTAACCCTCACCCTAATGCTAACCGTATTCTTAACACTAATCTTTAGCCTAACCAAAACCTAACTCTATGACTAGTCCTAACCCTAGCCTTCATTCTACATCTCACCATAACCCAAACCCTAACCCTAAACCTGACCATTATTCTGACCCTAACACTAATCATAGGTCTAAATATAAACCTAAACCTAAACTGAACCCTAACACTAGCCCTACTGGTAACCTTATACCTAAACCTAATTCTAACACTAGCCCTAGACTTAAACCTAATCATAAATGTAGCCATAACTAAAGCTCTAGAACTAAAGACAAACTAGGCCTAACCTTAACACTTACCTTAACCTAACCCAAACTCAAACCCTACCTCTAGACCTAACCCTAGTTTTAATTCTGCCTTTAACCCTAACCACTACCCTACCCGAACACTATCCCTGACACTAACACTAACCCTAGCTTTATACTTTACCCTAACACTAAAACTAAACCTAAAACTACACCTATCCCTAACATTAACCACAAAACTAGTCTTCATCATTACACCAGTTCTTATATTAGCCATAGCCCTAACCTATCACAAAACCTAACCCTAATCCAAGCCCTACCTTAGCTTTAACCCTAAAGCTAGCCCTAACAGAAACCCTAGCCCTAACTATATTCCTAAGCCAAACTGTAGACATAATCCTAACCATAACCCTATCCCTAACCCTAGCTCTAACCCCATTCATTACCCTAAGATAACTATAATCCTTATGCTAACCCTAGGCAGAACCCTAATCCTAGCACTTGGCTTAACCCTATATATTAACCTAAACCTAACCTTAACGTTAAACCTAACTCTGTAATTACCCGATCCCTAAACATAAGACTAATTTGAGCCCTAAACCTAAAACTTACCCGAACCCAAACCCTAAACTTGACCCTGACTCTAATAGTACCCATAGCTCTAAACCTAACCTTAACAAGAAACCTAACCTTTACACACTATCCCTGACCATACCATAGACCTGACATTAGCTCTAGCTCTAGTCCTAACCCTAACCCTAAGACAAAACTTAACCCACATCCTAGCAAAGAACCTCACCTTAATCATAACCCTAACCCTAAAGTTAACCCTAACCTTAACCCTAATTCTCACCCTAGTCCTAAAACTAGCTATATTCTTATCGCTTAGCCAAAACCTAACCTTAAACCTAAACCTAACACTAACCCTGGCCCTAATCCAAGCCCTAATTTAGCCCTATAACTAACCCAAACCCTAGCCCTAAGACTAACTCTAACTCTCACACTAGCCCTATACCTAGTTCTAACCCTATCCTTTACCATCACCATACACCTAGCCTTAAACATAGCCCTACCCTAGCCCTATACTTAGCCATATCACAAAACATGGATCTAAACTTACCCCAAATCAGATACCTAAACCTACCTTTAACCCTAATCCTAACCCTAACACTAACCCTAACCCTAACCCGAAACCTGGCTCTAACCCTAGCTCTATCTTTATACTTTACCCTAACCAAACACCAAACATAAAGCTAACCCTAGTCCTAAAACTAATCCTTAGTCTAACACAAACCCTATCCCTATTACTAGTCCTAAACCTAGCCCTCATTTTTGTTATAACCATAACCCAAATTCTAACCCTGACCCATATTCTGACCCTGAACCTAAACCAAACCCTAACACTAGCCCTACCCATAACCCTATATCTAAACCTAACCCTAACACTATCCCTAGATTAAACCTAATCCTAAATCTAGCCATATTTTTAACCAAGACCTAAACAAAAAACTAGCCCTAGCTCTAATGATAACCCTTAACCTAAGCCAAACACTAACCTTACCTCTAGATCTAACCAAACCTAATTCTGGCTCTAGCCCTAACCCTAACCCTAATCCAATCACAGACCCTGACACTAACACTAACCCTAGCTGTAAAACTGACCCTAACCGAAACCTAAGCCTAACACTAGACGTAGCCATAACCGTAAACATAATTCTTACATTACATAGCACTAAAACTAGCTCTAAACCTAACACAAAACCCTATCCCTAACCTAACCTTATCCTTTACCCTAAGCCTAACCCGCACGCTAACCCTAACCCTTGCCTTAGACCTAACCCAAGATAAAACCCAAAACTGAACCTTAAACATAACACTAGCCCTATCCCTAAACCTAATGCTAATCCTAGCCCTAATCACAATGTTAACACTAGCCCTAATACTATCTCTAAAATTATCCATTACCCTAAACCTAACCTTAACCTTAATAATAACCCTAACTCTAATCCTAAGTGTAAACCTAATCCTAGGACTAATCCTAAACCTAACCCTTATTATAGACTTAACCCTGGATAAAACCCTAACCCTTACTCTAACACTAACCTTAGCCCCAAACCTAACTACCCCTAACCTAAAACTACCCCTAACCCTAACCTGACATCTAACCTTATAACATTACACTAACTCAAATGATAATCTTATCCCTAACCATAAGACTAACCCTAAACCTAAAACTACCGCTAACCCTAACCAAAGATCTAACCCTATGCATTAACCAAAACTCTCACCCTAACTCTAGCTCTAATGCTATTCATTACCCTATAAATAACCCTAACCCAAATGCTAACCCTAGGCCTAATTCTAACTCTGTCACTAACCCTAACCCTACCAATTACCCTAATCTTAACCTAAATCCTAAATCTAAACCTATCCATTGACCTAACCCTAATTCTAACCCTAATGCTAATTTGAGCACTAACCCTAATAATTAACACAAATCCAAAACCTGAGCCTGATCCTAAAAATACACATTACTCTTAACCTGGGCCTTACCCTAAACCTAACATTAAACTTAGCCATGAACCTAACCCTATAACTATCCCTAGCCTAAACCTGACATTATCCCTATTTCTAAAACTTGCCCAAAACCTAACACAAAACCTAGCCCTCATCCTAACCCCAAATCTAGCCTTAATTCCAACGCAAACCTAACCCTAGACCTAAATCTAATTCTAAACATTACCCTAGCACTAAAACTAGCTATAACCCCATCCCTTCCCCTAAAACTAACCCTAAATCTAATCTTAAACATAGCCCTAACCCTAGACTTAACCCTAAAACCAATCCTAGACATATTCCTAGTCCTAATTTAGACCTAAACTTAACCTAACCCTAGCCTTAAGACTAACTCTAACTATCGCCCTAGCTCTATTCCTTCTTCTAAATTTATCCCTTACCATAACCCAAACACGAGACCTAACCTTTATCCTAACCCTAGCCATAACCCTAACCCTAGAAATACCCATAACTCTAAATGTACCCCTAAGCCTAATCTCACCCTATCACTAGCAAAAACACTAACATTAATTGTAAAACTACCCTAACCTTTAGCATTAGCCTAAAACATAATGAGCCATAGCATTAACCCTAATCCTTAACCTAAACCAAATCCTTACCCTACATCTAGCCCTAAGCCTACCCTTAATTCGAGTTCTATTCACAACCCTAAAACTAACCCTGACCCTGACTCTGAACCTAACACTAACCCTAGCTCAAAACATCACCCTAAACTTAAACCTAAGCATAAAAGTAGACTTAGCCATAACCGTAACCCTAAAATTACCCCTAATCATAACCCTAGATCTTACATTAGGTGTATCCCTAACACTAGCCCTAATGTAACCCAAAATCTAGCCCTAATGCGAGTCCTAAAACTAGCTTTAACCCTAACTCTAAACCTAAACAAGTCCTAACTCTTACCCTAAACCTAACCCTAACATTAATCCTTGCACTAACCCTAAACCTAACATTAACCCTAACACTAACACTAACCATAACCCTAGCCCTAACCCCAGCTCTAACCCTATGCATTACCCCAAACCTAACTCTAATCCGAACCCTAATGATAACCCTTGGCCTAAATCTAACACATTAGCAAACCCCAACCTATTAATTACCCTAAATATAACCCTAACACTAAACATAACCAAACACTAAACCTAGACGTAACACTAACCCTAAAACTAGCCCTAATTGTAACCCTAGTTCTTACATTAGCTGTAGCCCTAAAGCTAACACAAAACCTAACCTAGCCCAAATCCAAGCTCTAACTCTAGCTTTAACCCTAAACCTAAACCTAACCCCAGCCCTAACCCTAACCCTAACCCTAGCCCTAACACTAGTGCTAACCCTATCCCTTACCCTAAGCCAAACTCTAACCCTAAAGCTACCCTAGTCCTAAACCTAATTCTCAGCCTAATCCAAAACCTAACTCTATTACAAGTCCTAACTCAAATCCTCAATCTAGCTCTATCACAATCCCAAACCCTAACCATAACCCTGACCGTAATTCTGATCTTAACACTAACCATAGGTCTAAACCTGACCCTAACCCAAAAACGGACCCCTAACATTGACACTACCTGTAACCGTATAACTAAACCTTACTCTAACACTGGACTTAGACCTACTCTTAAACCTTTATCTAATGAAAACTCTAGATTTAGCCCTAAACAAAAACGTAGTCCTAGCCCTAATAATACCCCTAAACCTAACCCAAACAGTAACCCTACCCCTAGACCATACCCTAGTCCTAATGCTGGCCCTAATAATAAACCTAATCCTAAACCTAACACTGACACTTACCCTAAAACAAACCCTAGCTCTAAAGTTTATTGTAACAGAAAACATAACCCTAACACTAGACCTAGCCATATCACTAACCCAGAAACTAGCCATCAGTACAGGCCAAAACCTACCTCTAACTCTATCCATTATCCTAACCCTAACCATAACCCTAATGCTAACCCTAGCCCTAATCCTCACACTGACTCTAACCCTAATCCTCGTCCTAGTCCAAACACTAGCTCAATCCCTAACCCTTAACTCAACCTACCTAACACTAACCCATGGCCTAAACCTAAACCTAACCTTAACCCTAGCCCTAATCATAATCTTAACCCTATCCCTAACCCTAGCTCTAAGCCTACATATTACCCTAATTCTAACCCTAACCTTAATGATAACCCTAGCCCTAGCCCTAGCTGTTACCCTACCCATTAACCTAACCCTAACCCTAATCCTGATGATAACCCTAGCCCTTACCCTAAATATAACCTAACCTTAACCCTAGACATATCCATAAACCTAACCTTTACCATAGAGCTAACCCTGGCTCAAACCCTAACCATTACCCTAAACCTAAACCTAAACCTATCCATAACCCTAACCTTAAGCCTAAACCTAACCCTAAGCCTAAGCCTAACCCTAACCCTAACACGACATCAAACCCTAGCCAATACCCTAAACCTAATGATAACCCTAGCCCTAAACTTAACACTAACATTTCCCTAACCGTAACTTTAACCTAGACCTAACCCTAAACCTCAACCTTGCCCTAGTGCTAACCATAACTCAAACTCTAAATCATACCCTAAACCTAAACCTAACCCTATACCTAGGCCTAACCCTAACTCTAGCCCTAATAATAAACATAACCCTAGCTCTAACCCTATCCCTTACTCTAAGCACAACCACAACCCTGAGGCTAACCCTAGGCCTAACCCTAACTCTTTTGCAAACTCTAACCCTATCAATTACCCTACACTTAATGTGAACCCTAAACCCAAATCTATCATTACCCAAACCAAACCCTAATGCTAAGTCAAACTCTAAACCTAAACCCTAACCTAAACCAAACCCAAAACCTAATTCTAACCCTAATAATACCCCTAGCTCTAAAGCTGATACTTACCCTAAACTGAAACCTTACACTAGACCTAGCCATAAATCTAACCCTCAATCTATCCCTAACATAGCCTATATCTGTCACTAGACCTAGCTCTAATTATTGCCATAACCCTAAAACAAACCCTAGCCCTCATCCTAGCCCTAAACCTAGTCCTATTACTAAATGAAACCATAACCCTAGCCCTAACCGAAATTTTAACCTTTGACTTCTCCCTAAAACTAGCTCTAACCCCATTCCTTTCCCTAAACGTAACCCTATCCCTAAACCTAAACCTAAG
The DNA here is from genome assembly GCF_048772815.1 of Callospermophilus lateralis. Taxonomy (NCBI): domain Eukaryota; kingdom Metazoa; phylum Chordata; class Mammalia; order Rodentia; family Sciuridae; genus Callospermophilus; species Callospermophilus lateralis. The sequence goes on along the minus strand of NC_135310.1, from coordinate 133,764,176 downwards.
CCTAAACAAGGCCTAACCCTAATATAAACACTAGACCTAACCCTAGCTCTAATTTAGCCCTAAACCTAACCTAACCCTAGCCCTAAGACTAACTCTAACTCTCGCTCTAGTCTTATTTCTAGTTCTAAGCCTATCCCTAACCATAATCCTATCACTTGTCTTTATATTAGCCCTAAGTCTAGCTCTAGCCCTAATCCTATATCTAAACCTAACTCTAAATCTAACCCTAAACCTAAGCTAAACCTCTCACTAACACAAGCTGTAACAATCATGCTAATGCTAAAACTAGCCCAAACCTAGCGCTAGCCCTACAAAAGAACCAAGCCATAGCCCTAACCCTAACCTTTAACATAAACCAAACCCCAAGTCTACACCTAGCGCTAAACCTAGCTCTAATTCGAGTAATATCTCTAACCCTAAAACAAACCCTGACCTTGACTCTGACCCTAACACTAACCCTAGCTCTAAACATTACTCAAAACCTAAACCTAAACCTAACCCTAGACTTAGCCCTAACCCTAATCCTAAAACTAGTTCTAATCTTAACCCTACTTCTTACATTAGCTGCAGCCCTAAACCTAGCCCTAACCTAACCCAAAACCTATCCGTAATCAGAGCCCTGAAACTACCTTTACCAATAACTATAACCCTAATTCTAGCCCTAAACCTTACCCTAAACTTAACCCTAACCCTAACCCCTGGCATAACCAAAACCTAAATCTAACCCTAGCCTTAATTCTAAGAATAAACCTAGCCCTAACCTGAGCTGTAACCATATGCATTACCCCAATCCTAATCCTAACCTTAATGCTAACCCTAGGATAACATTTAACCTATTCCTAACCCTAAACTTATACATTACCCTCAATCTAACCTGAACCCTAAACATACCCATATCTATAAACCTAATCCTAACCCTAATAATCTTAACCCTAAAACTATTTCTACCCATAACCCTAGACCTGACAATAGTCCTAGCCCTAATGAAGTCCTAAACCTAAAAGAAACTCTAGCCCTAATTCTAGTCCTAATCTTAGCCTTAATCCTAAACCTAACCATAACCATAGACCTAACTCTAATTTTAACCCTCACCCTAGTTATAAAGGTAGCTATAACATCATACCTAACCATAACCATAACCATAACCCTAGCCATAAACCTAGGTTCAGCCCTAATACTAACCCTAGCTCTAATCCTAGCTCTAATTAAACCCTAATTCTAATTCTAAACCTAACCCTAACACTAAGACTATCTCTAACTCTCACCCTAGCCCTATCCCTAGTTTTAACTCTATCCCTTATGATAACTCAAAACCTAGCCCTAACCCTAGCCCTAACCTTTGCTCTAGCCCTAAACCTAGATCAAACCCTAACTATAAATCTAACCCTAACCCTAAGCCTAAACCACACCCTAACACTAGTTCTAACCCTAACACTAATTTGAAAACTAGGCCTAACTCAAGCCCTAGCTCTCAAGCAAAACCAAGCCATTTCACTGACCCTAACTCTTAACCTAAACTAAAACTTAACCCTATACCTAGCCCTAACCCTAGCCTTAATTTGAGTCCTAACCCTCTCCCTAGAACTAATACTAACCCTGCCTCTGACCTTAACACTAACCCTAGCTCTACACATCACACTATCCCTAAACTTAATCCTAAAACTATACCTCAACCTAAAACCTAACCCTAAAACTAGCCCTAATCATAATGCCAGTTATTAAGTTAGCCATAGCCCTAAATCTAACACAAAACCTAGCCCTAACCCAAGGCCTAACCCTAGTACACTAACCCTAACCTTGGCCCTAACCCCAAACCTATTCCTAGTCCTAATCCTAGCTCTTACCCTATTTCTTACACTTAGTCAAACCCTCACCCTATTGCTACTCTAGTCCTAACCCTAATTATATGCCTACCTAAAACCCTAACTCTATTACTAGTCCTTACCCTAACCCTATTCTACCTCTAAACTTAACCCAAACCCTAAGTCTAACCCTGACCCTTATTCTGACTCTAACAATAAACCTAGGTTTAATCCTGACCCTAATCCTTATCCGAAACCTAACACTAGACCTACCATTAACCCAAAATATAAACCTAACAATAACACTAGCCCTAGACCTATACCTAATCCTAAATATAGCCATAACCATAGCCTTAGCCCTAACAATAACCCTTAACTTAAAACGAACACTGACTCTGCCTGTAGACCTAACCCTAGTCCCCATTCTGGACCTAATCCTAAACCTAATCCTAACATGAACCCTCACACTTACCCTAACAAAAACCTGACAATAACCCTAACTCTAGCCCTACTCCTAAACATTATTTTAGCCCTAACCCTAGGTCTAATCCTACAAATTACTCTAACGATAACCATAAACCTAATGCTAACCCTAGGCCTATCCCTAAACCTATTACAAACCATAACCACATTCATTACCTTAAACTTAACCTAACCCTAAACTTAACACTATCCATTACCCTAACCCTAATTCTAACCTTAATGCTAATTTGAGCCTTAACAATAAACCTTAACCTAACGCAAACCTGAAGCCTGACCGTGACCCTAATAGTACCCAGCTCTTAATATGACCCTTTCCCTAAAGCTAACACTTTAATTTGACATAGCCAAAAACCTACCCTAAAAATATCTCTAACTATAAACCTAGACCTGACATTGGTCCTAGCCCTAATTCTTGCCCTAAACCTAAAACAGTCTAGCCATAATTTTAGCCTAAATCTAGTCTTAATCCTAAACCTAACCATAAGCCTAGCCCTAACCCTAACCCTAAAGCTAATCATAAAACTAGCCCTTACCCTAAACACAGCACTAAAACAAAACAGAGCAACAGGCCTAACACTAACCTTAACTTAAACCAAAACCTAGCATTTCACCTAGATCTAACCCTAGCCCTAATTGCAGTCCTAATAATAACCTTAAAATAACCCTGAACCTGAATTATATCCTAACACTCATCCTAGCTCTAAACACCACCTTAAGCCTAAACGTACCGTAATTCTATTCCTAGACCTAACCCTAAACCTAGTCCTAACCCTAGCTCAAAACCTAAACTTTATGCTAAACATGACCCTAAACTTAAACCTAACCCTAGTTCTAACACTAACACTAACTCAAGGCATATTCCTAACCATAGCTCTAGTTCTAACCGTATCAATTACCCTAACCATAACACTTACCCTAATGCTAACCCTAAGCCTAACTCTAACCCTATCACTAACGCTAACTGTATCAATCACACTAAACCAAACCGGAACCTTAAAAACCCTAACTATACCCTAACCCTAACCCTAAGGTTAATTTGAGCCATATATCTAAATCCTTACCTAAGCCAAATCCTAATCTTAATAATTCCCAAAGCTCTGAACCTGACCCTTACCATAAATCCAACCCTTACAATAGACGTAGCCATAAGCCTAACCCTAAAACTATCTTTAACCATAACTCTAGACCTGATATTAACCCTAGCACTAATCCAACCCTGTATCTAAAACAAACACTTTCCCTCATCCTAGCCCTAAACCTAGACTTAATTATAACTCTAACACAAACCCTAGCCCTAAACCTAACTCTAACCCTCACCCTACATTTAAACCTAGATATAACACCATTCATCATTCTAAACTTAAACCTAACCTATTCCTATCACTAGGCCTAAGCTAAACACTAACCCTAGCCCTAATCCTAGTCCTAATTTAATCCTATCCGAAACCCTAACTCTAATTTTAGCCCTATCACTAACTCTAACTCTCACACTACCCCTATCCCTAGTTCAAACCTTATTCCTTACCATAACTCTAATCCTGGACCTAAACCTTGCCCTACCCTTAATCCTAGTCTAATTCTAGATCTAAACATAACTATACATGTAACCCTAATCTTAAGTCTAAGCCTAACACTAACACTAGCCCTAACCTTAATACTAATTGTAAAACTAGCCCTATCCCTTACCCTAGGATTTAAATAAAACCGAGCAATAGACCTAACCCTAAATTTTAACTTAAACCAAACCCTAAACTACTAGAAGAACTAATACTTGCCCTAATCGAGTCCTAACCCTAACCTTAAAACTAACCCTGACCCTGACTCATATTCTAACACTCACCATAGCTCTAAACATTACGCTAACCACAAACAGAACCCTAAAAGTAAACCTAGCCTAATTCGAGTCCTAACTCAAACCCTAAAACTAACGCTGACCCTGACTCCTATCACAAAAACTAAATCTAGCTTGAAATATTACCCTAAACTTAAATCTCACATTAACACTAGAACTACCCCTAACCATTACCATAAAACTAACCCTATCTGTAACCCTGGTTCATACATTACCTGTTGTCCTAAACCTAGCCCTAACACTAACACAAAAACTAGCCCTAATCCGAGCCCTACACCTATCTTTAACCCTAACCCTAACCCTAACCCTAACACTAGCTCTAACCCTATCCATAAGCCTAAGCAAAACCCTAACACGAATGGTAACTCAAGACGTATCCTTAATCCTCAGCCTAATCAAAACTCTCACAATACTAATAGTCCTAACCCTAGCCATCATTCTAGCTCTAACCCTATCCCAAAACTTAACCCTACCCCTGACCCTTATTCTGACCATAACACTAACTTGGGTCTAAACCTGACGCAAATGTTAGACCAAACCGTAATACTAGTCCTCCCAGTAACCATACACCTAAAAAAGACCCTATCACTAGTCCTAGACCTAAACCTAATCCTAAATCTAGCCTTAACTATAGCTCTACACCTACACAAAATTCTAGCCTTAGCCCTAACTATAACCCTTAATTTAAGGCAAAGACTAATCCTACCTCTAGACATAAACCTAGTGCCAATTCTGGCTTTAATCTTAAATCTAACTCTAACCTGAACACTGACCCTGCCTTTAACACTAAACCTATCTCTAAAACTGACCCCAACCGAAAACCTAAACCTAACACTAAACATAGCCATAACCCTAACCCTACAACTAGCCCTAATCATAATCCCACTTTTACATTACTCATAGCCCTAATCCTATGCCTTAACCTAACACAAAACCTTGAGTGAATTCTAGGCCTAATTCTAACTCTAAGTACAACAAAACACTAACCCTAGCCCTAACCCTAACCATAAATCTAACCCTAGACTTAGTCTTAAACCTTACTCCAAGCTTAACCCTTACCATAAATATAAACTTAGACCTATTCCTTACTCTAAACCCTAACCCTAGCCCTTATCATGAACTTAACCCTATACCTAAATCTAGCTCTAAACATACACCTTACCTAAACCTACACCTAACTCTACTGATAACCCTAGCCTTAACACTAATCGTAACCCTAACCCTCACCTGAAAACTAACAATAGACCTAACCCTAGAACTAACACTTGCCATAGCCCTAACCCTAACTCAAAACCTAACCCGTGCAATAAACCTAAACATAAAAGTAGCCTTAACAATAACTCTAAAACTAAATCTAAACTTTACCTAAACCTAAACCTAAACCTATATCTAACCATATCCGTTACCCTAGCTCTTATCCTTACCCTAATGATAACCCTAGCACTAACCTTAACCTAACCCTAAACCTACCATAATCCCATCCCTAGACCTAAGGCTGAACCTAATTCTTGGCCTAGCCCAGCAATAACACTAGCTCAAACCCTAGCCCTTACACTAAACATAACCCTAGCCCAAAACCTAACCCCAATTCTAGCCCTAATCCTAAACATAACCATAGCTCAAACCCTAGCTCTAACTTTATCCATTACCCTAAACATAACCCTAAATCTAAGGCTAAACCCAGCCCTAACACTGACCCTAACCCTAACTTGATCCCTAGCCCTTATTCTAACCTGAAGCCTCAACCTAGCCCTAAGATTTACTCAATCCCTGACCCTTACCATCAATCTAACAATAAGAAAATGATAAGCCTAACCCTAACCCTAACCCTAGCCCTAACCCTAAACATAAAACTAGACTTAACCTTAGCTCTAACTCCATTCATTACCGTAAACCTAACCATAAACGTCAGGAAAACCCTATCCCTAACCATAAAACTACTCTAAACCGAACTGTAAACCTAACACTAGACCTAACCATAAGCCTAACCTTGCCGTAGACCTAGCCCTAGTTCAAGCTCTAACAATTATGCTAAACTTAACACTAACCCTAGCCCTACACCTAAACCTAACCCAAACCCTAACCCGACATCTAAACCTGTCCATTATCTTACCCCTAATGTTAACCCTAATCCTAACCTTAGACCTAATCCTATATCTAACCCTATCCTTAGCACTAACCCTAGCTCAAACTCTAACCATATGCTAAACCTAACACTAGCCTTAACCCAAACCCTAACCCTAACTCTAGCCATAATCCTAAACATAACCCTAGCCCTAACCCTAGCTCTAAGCTTATCTATTACCCTAATGATAACCATAAACATAATGCTAACCGTAGGCCTAACACTAACCCTATCCTAATGCTAACCCTAAACCTAACCTGAGCCCTAAACCTAACCAGAAGCCTAAACCTAACCTTAACCGTTTCCCTAACCCTAACTCAAAACTAATACTAATTTTTGACATAACCCTAAACCTCAACCTAATTCAAACCCCAAACCTGATTCTAATACCCCTAGCTCTCAACTTGAACTTCACCCTAAACCTAACTTTGACACTGGAACTAGCCATAAATCTTACCCGAAAACTCTCCCTAACCATAACCCTAGACCTGATATCAGCCCTAGCCCTAATTCTTGCCATAACGATAACACAAATGCTAGCCCTCATCCTAGTCCTATACGTAGCCTTGATCCTAAACTGAACCCTAACTCTAGACCTATCCCTAATTTTATCCCTCTTTTTAGTTATGAACCTTGCTGTAACCCCATCCCTTGCCCCAAATCTAATCCCATCTCTAATTCTAGACTTAACTCTTACAGTAATCCTAGACCTGATCCTAGCCCTAATTTAGCCCTAAAACTACCACTAGCACTAAGAATAACTCTTGCCCCAGCCATGTTCCTAGATTTAACCCTATCCGTTACGGTAAACCTAACACTTGTTCTAACCTTAGCCCTAACACTAACCCTACCCCTACCCCTAGAACTAACCATAACTCTAAGTCCAACCCTAACCCTAATCCTAAATCTCACACTAACACTAGCCCTAACACTAACGCTAATCCTAAAACTAGCCCTAATATAGTTCCAGCCCTAAAAAAAAAAAAAAAAAGATCAATAGCCCTAACCCTAACCCTTAACCTAAACTAAACCTAACCCTACACCAAGTCCTACCCTTAGCCCTAATTCCAGTCCTAACCTAACCCTAAAACTAACCTTGAGCCTGACTCTGACCTTACACTAACCCTAGCTCTAATATCACCCTAAAAGTATACGTAAACAGAAAACTAGTACAAGCCCTCACCATAACCCTAAAAGTAGCCCTAATCATAACTCTATTTCTTACATTAGCCTTAGCCCTAACCTAACCCAAAACATATCACTAAACTGAGCCATACACCTCGTTTTAACCCTAACCCTAAACCTGGCCTTAACCATTACCCTAATGATAACCCTAACCCTAAAACTGGCCCTAAACCTAAATCCAACCCTAGACTTAATGCTAACTGTAATCCTAGCCCTAAATCTAGATCTAACCCTAAAAATAACCCTAACCTCAATGATAGCCCTAGCCCTAACCTTAAAACTAATTCTAAACCTAGACCTGACCCTAACCCTTAGCATCGCCCTAGTCCTAACAATAGCTCAAATCTTAACACTTATCCTAAACCTAACCCCAACCCTAAACCTAGCCCTAAACCTAACTGAAATTCCTAGACCAAAACCTATCCATTACCCTAAACATATGCCTAATCCCACCCATTACCCTAACCCTAACTATAAAAATCATGATAACACTAGCCATAACCCTAAACCTACTGTAACTCTACCTGCAAATTTAACCTTTTTCCAAACCCTAAATGTATACTAACCCTAACTGTAAACCTAAACCTAGATCTAACCATAAGCCTAACCATTGCCATAGTCCTAATCCTAGATCAAACCCTAACAGTTACGCTAAATCTAACACTAACCCAACTCCTAAACCTAAATCTAACCCTATCCATTTAGGCCTAACCTTAACTTATCGCTAAGACTAACCCTATCCATTACCTAAATTTAACCTGAACACTAAACCTAACCCTATCATTTATGCTAAACCTAACCCTAACCTTAACCCTAATGCTAATTTGAGCCTTAAAACTAAACCAAAACCTAACCCAAACTCTAAACAAGACACTGACTATAATAACACACCTAACTGTAATCCTGACCCTTACCCTAAACATAACCCTTAAACTAGACCTAGCCATGAAACTAACCCTGACAGTATCCCTAAATATAAACCTAGACCTGACATTAGTCCTAGCCCTAATTTTTGCCCTAAACCTAACAAAAAACCTAGCCGTAATCTTAGACTTAAATCCAGCCTTAATCCTAAAAATAACCATAACCCTAGCCCTAACCCTAAGCTAATCATAAAACTAGGCCTAACTCTAACCATAGCACTAAAACAAAACCAAGCAACAGGCCTAACACTAACCTTAACTTAAACCAAACCCTAGCACTTCACCTAGATCTAACCCTAGCCCTAATTCGAGCCCTAATCATAACCTTAAAAATAACCCTGAACCTGAATTATATCCTAACACTCATCCTAGCGCTAAACACCACCCTAAGCCTAAACCTACCGTAATCCTATCCCTAGACCTAAACCTAAACCTATCCCTAACCCTAGCTCAAAACCTAATCTTTATGCTAAACATAACCCTAAACTTCCTAGTTCTAAGACTAACTCTAACACTAACTCAAGGCATATTCCTAACCATAACTCTAGTTCTAACTGTATCAATTACCCTAACCATAACCCTTATCCTAATGCTAACCCTAAGCCTAACCCTAGGCCAATCACTAACGCCAACCATATCAATTACCTTAAACCAAACCAGCACCTTAAAACAAACCCTAACTATACCCTAACCCTAACCCTAAAGCTAATTTGAGCCGTAAACATAAATCCTTAACTAAGCCAAATCTTAATTCAAATAATTCCCTGAGCTATAAACTTGACCCTTATCCTAAATCTAACCCTTACACTGGATGTAGCCATATGCCTAAACCTAAAACTATCTTTAACCATAACCCTAGACCTGATATTAGCCCTAGCACTAATCCTAGCCTTGAATCTAGTACAAATACAAGCCCTCATCCAAGCCCTAAACCTAGGCTTAATCATAACCCTAACTCCAACCCTTGCCTAACCCTAACTCTAACCCTCACCCTACATCTAAACCTAGCTATAACACCATTCTTTATCTTAAATTTAAACCTAACCATATTCCTATCAGTAGGCCTAAGCTAAACACTAACCCTAGCCCTAATCCTAGCCCTAATTTAATCCAATCTCAAACCCTAACTCTAATTTTAGCCCTATCACTAACTCTAACTCTCACACTAGCCCTATCCCTAGTTCTAAACCTATCCCTTACCATAACTCTAACCCTGGTTCTAACCCTTGCCCTATCCCTAATCTAGCCTAATCCTAGATCTAAACATGATTATAAATATAACTCTAACCCTAAGTCTAACCCTAACACTAACACTAGCCCTAACCCTAATACTAATTGCAAAACTAACCCAAACCCTAAACCTATGACTAAAACAAAACCGAGCAATAGACCTAACCCTAAAACCTTAACTTAAATCAAACCCTAAACTACTAAAAGAGCTAATTCTTGCCCTAATTGAGTCCTAACCCTAACCTTAAAACTAACCCTGACCCTGACTCATATCCTAACACTCACCATAGCTCTAAACATCACACTAACCTTAAACAGAACCCTAAAAGTAAACTTAGCCCTAATTCGAGTCCTAACTTAAACTCTAAAACTAACCCTGAATTCTATCCTAAAAATTACTCTAGCTCTAAATATCACTCTAACCTTAAATCTCACACTAACACTAGAACTAACCCTAACCATAACCATAAGGTTAACCCTAATTGTAATCCTGGTTCTTACATTACCTGTTGCCCTAACCCTAGCCCAAACACTAACACAAAAAGTAGCCCTAATCTGAGCCCTACACCTAGCTTTAACCCTAACCCCAACCCTAACACTAGCTCTAACCCTATCCGTACCCTAAGCAAAAGACTAACACCAATGGTAACCCTAGACCTATCCCTAATCCTCAGCCTAATCAAAACTCTCACCATATTAATAGTCCTAACCCTAGTCCTCATTCTAGCTCTAACCCTATCCAAAAACTTAACCTTATCCTTGACCCGTATTCTGACCATAACACTAAAATAGGTCTAAACCTGAACCTAATGCTAGACCAAACCTTAACACTAGCCCTCCCAGTAACCTTATACCTAAACCAGAATTGATCACTAGACCTAGACCTAAACCTAATAATATATCTACCCTAAACTCTAGCTCTACACCTAAACAAATTCCTAGCCTTAGCCCTAACAATAACCCTTAACTTAATGCAAAGACTAACCCTACCCCTAGAAATAAACCTAGTCCCAATTCTGGCCTTAACCTTAACTCTAACTCTAACCTGAACACTGACCCTGCCTTTAACACTAAACCTATCTCTAAACCTGACCCCAACCAAAAACCTAAACCTAACTCTAGACATAGCAATAACCCTAAACCTACAACAAGCCCAAATCATAATCCTAGCTCTTACATTACCCATAGCCCTACTCTATGCCTTAACCTAACACAAAACCTAGAGCGAATTCTCAGCCTAAATCTAGCCCTAAGCATAACCCCAACTGTAACCCTAGGCCTAACACTAACCCTAAACCTAACCCTAGCCTTAGTCTTAAACCTTAATCAAAGCCTAACCCTTACATAAATATAAACTTAGGCCTATTCCTAACTCTAAACCCTAACCCTAGCCCTAACCCTTAAAATAACCCTATTCCTAATCCTAGATTTAAATCTACACCTTACCCAACTCTTCACCTAACTGTATTGATAACCCTAGCCATAACCCTAACCCTAACCATAACCCTACCATGGAAACTAACAATAGATGTAACCTTAAATCTAACACTCGCCATAGCCCTAACCCTAGCTCAAAACCTAACCCGTACCATAAACATAAACATAAACATAGTCTTAACATTAACCCTGAAGCTAAATCTAACCCTAAACCTAAACCTAAACCTACATCTAACCATATCCATTACCCGAACCCTTATCCTAACCCTAATGATAACCTAGCTCTAACCATAACCATAACCCTAAACCTAGCATAATCCCATTTCTAGACCTAAGGTTGAACACAATTTTTGTCCTAGACCTAGCACTAACCGTACCTCAAACCCTAACCCTTAAAATGAACATATCCCAAGCCCAAAACCTAACATCAATCATAGCCCTAATCCTAAACATAACCATTGTCGAAACCCTAGCTCTAACTCTATCCACTACCCTTGCTATAACCCTAAACCTAAGGCTAAACCTAATCCTTACCCTAACCCTAACCCTAAACTAACTCTAGCCCTAATCCTAAGCATAACCCTAGCCCTAACCCTAGCTCTAACCTTATCCATTACCCTAATGATAACCATAAAACTAATGCTAACCCTAGGCCTAACCCAAACCCTATCCATTAGCGTAAACTTAACCTGAGCCCTAAACCTAACCTTATCCATTACCCTAACCCTAACTAAAACCTAATACTAATTTTAGACATAACCCTAAACCTCAACCTAACCCAAACCCCAAAACTGATTCTATTATAATACCCCTAGCTCTCAACTTGAACTTCACCCTAAACCAAACTCTGACACTAGACCTAGCCATAAATCTTACCTGAAAACTATCCCTAACCATAACCCTAGACCTGATATTAGCCCTAGCCCTAATTCTTGCCCTAACCCTAATACAAATGTAAACTTCATCCTAGCCTTGATCCTAACCCGAACCCTAACTCTATCCCTATCCCTAATTTTATCCCTCTTTTTAGTTCTAAACCTTGCTATTACCTGATACCTTCCCCAAGATCTAACACTAACTCTAACCCTAGACGTATCCCTTACACTAATCCTAGACCTGATCCTAGCTCTAATTTAGCCCTAACGCTACCACTAGCACTAGACTAACTCTAACTCTCGCCCTAGCCCTATTCTTAGATCTAACCCTATCCCTTACCATAACCCTAACACTTGCCCTAACTTTAGCCCTATCACTAACCCTAGAACAAAACAAAACTCTAATTCCAACCCTAACCCTAAGCCTAAACTTCACACTAACACTAGCCCTAACACTAACACTTATCCTAAAACTAGCCCTAATCTAGTTCCAGCCCTAAAACAAAACCGAGCCATAGTCCTAACCCTAACCCTTAACCTAAACCAAAACCTAACCCTACACCTAGCCCTACCCTTAGCCCTAATTCCAGTCCTGACCTAACCTTAAAACCAACCTTGAGCCTGACTCTGACCTTACACTAACCCTAGCTCTAACATCACCCTAAAAGTAGTCCTAACCCTAAAACTACAACTAGCCCTACATGTAACCCTAAAAGTAGCCCTAATCATAACTCTAGTTCTAACATTAGCCATAGCTTTAATCCTAACCCGAACCTAACACAACACCTAGCCTTAAACTGAGTCCTACATCTCCTTATAACCGCAACCCTAAACCTAGCCCTAACCATTATCCTAAACCTAAATCTAACCCTAAAACTGGCCGTAACTCTAAACCTAACCCTAGAATTAATTCTAACCATAATCCTAGCCCTAACTCTACCACTAACCCTATCCATTACCCTAAACATAATCCTAACCCTAATGCTAATGCTAGCCTTAAAATTAACCCTAATATTAAACCTAGACCTGACACTAACCCTAACCGTTGCCCTACACCTAAACATAGCTCAAGCACTAACACTTACCATAAACCTAACCCTAACACTAACCCTAGGCCTAACCCTAACCCTAACCCTAACCCTAGCCCTAATCCTAACCATAACCCTAGACCTAAACCCATTTATTACCCTAAACATAAGTCTAACCCAACCATAGCTCTAAACATAGCTCTAACCCCACTCATTACCCTAACCCTAATTATAAACATCATGATAACACAAGCCCTAACTCTAAACCTACTCTAACCCTATCTGTAAACATAACCCTAGTCCTAATAGTAAACCTGCAGTAACCCTAACTGTAAACCTAAGCCTAGACATAACCGCAAACCTAACCCTTGCCATAGTCTAATCTTAGCTCAAACCCTAAGAGTTACTCTAAACCTAACACTACCCCTAGACCTAAACCTAAATCTAACCCTATTCATTTAGGCCTAACCCTAACCCTAACCCTAATGCTAATTCGAGCCCTAAATCTAAGCCAAAACCTAACTCAAACTCTGAACAAGACACTGACTCTAGTAACACACCTAGCTCTAAACCTGAACCTTACCCTAAACATAACCCTTAAATTAGACCTAGCCATAAACTGACCCTAACAGTATCCCTAACAATAACCCTAGACCTCACATTAGCAATCTGCCTAATTCTTGCCTTAAAACTAACACAAACCTGAGCCCTAATCCTAGCCCTAAAACTAGCCTTAATCCTAACCCGAACCCTATTCCTAGCCCAACCCCTAATTTCAACCCTTGCCTTGGTTCTGATGCTAGATATAACCACATTTCTTCCCCTAACCCTAACCCTAAACCTAACACTGTGACTAACAATAACCCTCGCCCTAATCCTAGGCCTAATCCTAACACTAACCATAACTCTAATCCTAGCCCTAATTTATTGCTAACTGTAACCCTAACTCTAATCCTAGCTCTAAGACTAACCCTAACTCTAGCCCTAGACCTCTTTCTAGTACCTTATCTATTGCCTAACCCTAACACTAGCCCTAAACTTAATCCTAACACTAGCCCTAGTATTAAAACTAGAAGTAAACCTAATTCTAAATTTAACCCTAACTCTAAACCTAATCCTCACCCTAACACTAGCCCTAACCCAAAATCTAATTTGAAAACTAGCCCTAACCCTAATCATAGCCCACAACAAAACTGAGCTATAGCCCTAATCCTAAACCTTAACCTAAACCAAATCCTAACGCTACACCTAGTCTTAACCCTATCCCTACAACTAATACTGAACCTGACTCTGACCCTAAAACTTCTTCTAAACATCACTCTAACCCTAAACTTAACCCAGACACTAGACCTAGCCCTAATCCTCACCTTAAAACTATCCCTGACCATAAATATAGTTCTTACATTAGCCAGAGCCCTAACCCTAACACAAAAACTAGCCCTAATCTGACACTCAACCCTAGATTTAACCCTAACCCTAAACCTAATCCTAACACTAACCCTAACCCTAGCTCTAAACCTATTCCTTACCCTAAGCCAAACTCTCAACCTATGCTACCCTAGTTCTAACACTAATCCTTAACTTACCCCAAAACCTAACTCTATTACTAGTCCTAACCCTAGCGCTTATTTTATCTTGAACCCTAACCCGAAGCCTAAGCCTAACACTTACCTTATTCTGACCCTAACACTAACCCTAGGTCAAAGCCTGATCATAACATTAAACTGAATCCTAACACTAGCCCTATCAGTAAACCTATACCTAAACGTAACCATAACACTAACACTAGATCTAAACTTAATCCTAAATATAGCCGTAACTCTAGCCATAGTCCTAAACAAAAACCTAGCCATAGTCCTAAAATAACCATTAACCTAACGCAAAGACTAACCCTATCCCTAGACCTAACCCTAGTACTAATTCTGGCCCTAACAATAAACCCAATTCTAACCCGAACACTGATGCTTACCCTAACACAAACCGTATCTCTAAATCTTACTTAACCTAGAACTAGACATATCTATAACCCTAAGCCAAAAAACTAGCCATAACCATAACCCTAGCTCTTACATTACCCAATACCCTAACAATAGCCATAAAACTCACACAAAACCTAACCCTAATAGAAGCCCTAAACCTAAACCTAAGCATAACCCTAACCCTAATTCTCGCCCAAACCCTAAACATAATGATTGCCCTAGCCCTAACCCTAGCCCAAATCTAACCCTTACCCTAAACATAACCCTAGCTCTAAAACTAACACTAACCCTATCCCTAATCCTAAATGTAACCATAGCCCAAATTCTATCTCTAACTTTATTCATTACCTTAAATATAACCCTAACCCTAATGCTAACTCTAGCCCTAAACCTAACCATAAACCTAACCCTAACCCTAAACCTAACCATAGCCCTAATTCAAATCCTAAGCCTTGCCCTAGTCCTAACCCTAGGTCAAACCTTAACACTTACCCTTAACTGAACCCTAACACTAATCCTAGGAGTAACCAAAACCCTAGCCCTAATCCTAACCTTAACCTAAGCCCTAACACTAGCACTAACCTATTCATTTAGTTTGCCTAAACTAAATGCTAACCCTAGACCTAACCCTAACCCTATTCCTAACACTAACACTATACATTACTGTAAACCTAACCTGAACTGTAAACCTAACTCTGTCCATTACTCTAACCCCAACCCTATCCCTAATGCTAATTTGAACTCTAACCTTAAACCTTAACCCAAACCAAACCCTAACACATACTCTGACACTAAAAATAACCTAGTTCTATATCTGACCTCTACTCTATACCTAACCCTTACACTAGACCTAGCAAAAAACCTATACCTAACACTATGCCTAACCATAGCCATAAACCTGACATTATCCCTAGCCCTAATCCTAGTCCTAACTCTAACACAAATCTTATCCCTCATCTTAGCCATAAATCTAGACTTAATCCTAACCCGGACCCTCAACCTAGCCCTATCCCTAAATATAACCCTCGCCCTAGCACTGAACCTAGCTATATAACACCGTCCCTTCCCCTAAAACTAACCCTAACCCTAGTCCTAACATATGCCTAAACCTACCACTAATCATAGCGCTAATCCTAGCCCTCTTTGAACCCTAAACTTAACCCTACCCCTAACTCTAGCCCTAAGTCTAACTCTAACTCACACCCTAGCCCTATTTCTATTTATTACCCTATTTGTTACCTTAATCCTCACAATAGCCCTAACCTGGCCCTAACCCTAACCATAACCCTAACCCTAGATTTAACCATAAAACTAAATCTAACCCTAATCTTAAGCCTAAACCTCATTCTACCACTGGCTCTAACACTATTGCTAATCCTAAAACTAGCCCTAATCCAAGCCCTAGCCCCAAAGCAAAACTGAGCCATTGCTCTAAACTAAACCCTAACCCCATAACTAGTCATAACCCAAGCTCTAACTCGAGTCCTAGGCCTAAAACTAACCCTCACCCTGACTCATATCCAAACAAATACCCTAGCTTTAAATATCACCCTAACCCTAAAACTAATGCTAACACTAGACCTAGCCGAAACCCTAACCCTAAAATTAATACTAATTGGAACCCTAGTTCTTACATTGGCCTCAGCAACCCTATCCATAACTCTACCACAAAAGTAGCCCTAATTTGGGCCCTTAATACTAGATTTAACTCTAACCTTTACCCTAAAACAAGCCCTAAAGCTAACCCTAATCCTAGCCCTAACCCTAGCTCTAATCCTATCCATTACCCTAAGCCAAACCCTATTCATAATGCTAACTTTAGTCCGAATCCTAATTTTTAGCCAAACTCAAACAATAACCCTATTACTACTTCTAACACTAGCCCTCATTCTAGATCTAATTATAACCCAAAACTTCATCCTAACCTGCACCCTTATTCTGACCTTATCATTAATTATAGGTCTAATCCTGACCCTAAACCAAAACTGAAACCTGAAACTAACCCTACCAGTAAACTTATATATAAACCTAATCCTAACACTAGCCCTAGACCTAACCCTAATGCTAAATCTAGCTATTACTCTAGCTCTTGACCTAAACAAAAACTTAGTGTTACCCCTAACAATAACCCTAAACCTAAACCAAACACTAACCCTACCACCAGACCTAACCCTAGTCTTATTCTGGCTTTCAAACTTACCCTAACTTTAATCTGAACACTGGCCCTGAATCTAACACTAAACCTAGCTCTAAACCTGACCCTAACTGAAAACCTAAACCTAACACTAGACCTAGACATAACCTAAAACCTAAATCTACCTCTAATCAGAACCCTAGATCTTATATTACGCATAGCACTAAACCTAGGCCTAAACGTAACATAAAACATAAATAACCTTAACCCTAATCTAGACCTAAACCTACCCTAAGAATAACCCTCGCCCTAACCGTAACCCTAGTCCTAACCCTAACCCTAACCCTCACTTTAGTCCTAACCCTAGGTAAAAACCTAACCCTTAGCCTAAACATAAACCTAGCACTCTCCCTAACTATTACCCTATCCGTAGCCCTAATCCTAACCTTAACACTAGACCTAACACTAGCTCTAACCTTAGCCATTATCCTAACTCTAACCCTAACCCTAATGAAAACCCTATTCCTAACCCTAACCGAAACCCTAACCCAAACCATAAAGATAACCCTAGACCTTACCCTAAACCTAAACCTTGACATAGTGTTAACCCTAACTCAAACCCTAACTCTTATCCTAAAACCAACAGTAAACCTAGCCCTAAAAGTAAAATTAAACCTAAACCTAACCTTAACCATAAAGCCAACCTTACATCTAAACCAATCTATTAACCTACACCTAATCCTAAACCTAATGAAAACCCTAGTCCTAACCCTAAAACTAACCCTGACAATAACACTAAACCTAACCCTTGTCCTTGAACTAATTCTTGCTCAAAACCTAAACTTTACCCTAAATATAATGCTAACCCTACCCTAAATTAGAATTAATAGCTCTAAACCAAAACCTAAACTAACTCTAGCCATAATCATAACCTAACCCTAGCTCTAACCATAGCTCTAACCCTATATATTATCCTTATGATAACCCTAATCCTAATGCTAACCCTAGGCATAACCCTAATCCTTTGGCTAACCCTAAAGCTCTCCATTGCCCTAAACCTACCCTGAAACCTAAATCTAACCCAATCAATTACTCTAAAATTAAACCTAACACTAACCATAATGTTCATTTGAGCCCTATCCCTAAACTTTAACCTAGAACAAACCCTAACCCTGATTCTGACCCTAAAAATAAAACTAGCTGTAAACCTGACCCTTACCCTAAGCCTAACACTTACACTAGACCTAGATACAAACCTAACCCTAAATCTACCCCAAATTGTAACACTAGACTTCACATTAGCCCAGCCCTAATTTTAGACCTAACCTTACAACAAACCCTAGCCCTCATCCTAGCCCTAAACTTAGCCTTAATCATAATCCTAACCCTAACTCTAGCCCTAAACCTAATTCTAACCCTCACCCTACCTCTACACCTAGCTATAACACCATACCTTACCCTAAAATTAACTATAACCCTAGCCCTAACACTAGGCCTAAGCTGAACACTAACCCTAGCCCTAATTGTAGCCCTAACTTAGCCCTATCCCTAAAACTAACCAAAATCCTAGGCCTAAGACTAACTCTAACTCTCACCCTAGCCCTAGCCTAAGTTCTAACTCTATCTGTTACTGTAACCATAACCCTAGCCCTAACCCTTGCCCTATACTTAGACCTAGCCCTAATCCTAAATCAAAAGCTAAATCTAAATCTACCCCTAACCCAAAGCCTAAGCCTAACACTAACACTAGCCCTAACTCTAATGCTAATCTTATAACTAGCCCAAAACCTAAACCTAGGACTAAAACAAAAATTGAGCAACAATCCTACCCCTAAACCTTATCTTAAACAAAACCCTAACACTGCACCTAGACATAACCCTAGCCCTAATTGGAGTCATAACCCTAACCTTAAAACTTACCCTGACCCTGACTAATAATCTAACACTGACCCTAGCTCTAAAGACCACCCTGAACTTAAACCAAACCCTAACAGTAACCCTAGCCCAAATTCAAGTCATAACCCTAACCTTAAAGCTAAGCCTGAACCTGACTGATATTCTAACAGTCACCCTAGCTCTAAATTCAGCCCTCACCTTAAACCAAACACTAACAGTAATCCTAGCCCTCATTTGAGTCCTAACCCTAACACTAAAACTAACCCTGATGCTGACTCATATCTTAACAATAACCCTAGCTCTAAATATTACCCTAACCTTAAACCGAAACCTAACACTAGACCTACCCTTAACCCTAACCCTAAAACTAACTCTAATTATAATCCTGGATCTTACATTAGCCATTCACCAAATCTAGCCCTAACCCTAACACAAAACCAAGCACTAATCCAAGCTCTAAACTTATATTTAACCCTAACCCTAACCCTAACTCTAGCATTAACCCTAGCTCTAAGGCTACCCCTTAACCTAAGAAAAACCCTAACCCTAATGGTAACCCTAGACCTATCTCTAATCCTTAGGCTAACCAAAACCCTAACAATATTAATAGTCCTAACCATAGCCCTCATTCTAGCTCTAACCCTATCCCAAACCCTAGCACTAACCCTGACCCTGACACTGACCCTTATTCTGACACTAACACTAACTGTAGTTCTATAACTGACCCTAAACCTAGAACAAACACTAACACTAGCCTTAGACGTAAACCATACCCTAAATCTAGCCTTAACTCTAGCCCTAGACCTAAACATGAACCTAGCCCTATCCATAACAATAAACCTTAACCTAACTCAAACACTAACCCTACCCCTAGACCTAAACCTAGTCCTAATTCTGGCTCTAACTCTAACTCTAACTCTAACCCAAACACTGACCCTGCCTTTAGAGTAAACCTATCTCTAAATCTGACCCTACCTGAAAGTCTAAATCTAACACTAGACCTAGTCATAACCCTAACCCTACAACTAGCCCTCAACATGACCCTAGTTCTTGCATTACCCAAAGCTCTAACCCTAGGCCTAAACCTAACACAAATCCTAGAGCTAATCCTTGGTGTTAATCAAGCCTGAAGCATAACCCTAACCCTAACCCTAGCCCTAACCCTAACCTAACACTCGCCTTACTCTTAATCCTAGCCCAAAGGCTAACCATTACTCTAAATATAAACCTACACCTATCCCTCAATCTAACCCTAACCTCAGCCCTAATTCTAACATTAACCCTAGCCCTAAACCTAGCTCTAAACCTACCCATTACTCTAAACCTAAACATAAGCTTATTGATAATCCTAGGTTTAATGCTAAACCTAATCCTAAATGGAGATCTAAACCTGCACCTGACCTTAAACCTTACATTTGCCATAGACTTAACCCTAGCTCAAACCCTAGCTTTTACTATAAGCCTAAAAATAAACATATCCCTAAATTTAAGCGTAAACCACAATCTAACATTAAACATAGCCCTAAATCTCCATCTAATTGTATACATTAGGCTAACCCTAACCCTATTCTTAATGATGTCCCTAGCATTAATCCTAACCCTAATCCTAGGAGTACTATAATCTTATCCCTAGAAGTAACCCTAAACCTAACCCTCAGTCTAGCCCTAATCCTAGCTCAAAACCTAACCCTTCTGCTAAACACAAACCTAAGCCTAACCCTAGTTTTAAGCCTAACCATAACCCTCATTCAAGACCTATTCCTAACCATAAACTTAGCCCTAAACTTAGATCTTATCCTATCTATTATACTAATCATAACCATTATCCTAATGCAAACCCTAGGCCTAACCTTAACCCTATCACTAACCCTAACCCTATCAATTACTCTAAACCTAATGTAAACTCTAAACAAAACCCTATCATTACCCTAATTCACATTCTAATGCTAATTCAAGCCCTAACCCTAAACCCTAACCTCAAACAAACTCTAACACTGACCCTGACCCTAATAGATCTCCTATCTCTAAAGCTGACTTTTAAATTAAACATATCTCTTACACTAGACCAAGCCATAACTCTAATCCTATAACTAACCCCAACCATAAGCTTAGACCCGATATTAGCCATATCCCTAATTCTAACCCTAAATCTAACACAAAATCCACCCTTATCTTAGTCCTAAACCTAGCCTTAATCCTAACTCCAAACCTAACTTTAGGCCTTACCAAAGAACTAACCCTAGCCCTAATCTTAGCCCTAATTTAGTCCTATTCCTAAAGCTAGCCCTAACCCTAGCCCTATGACTAACTCTAATTGTCACCCTTGCCCCATCCCTAATTCTAAACCTATCCCTTAATGGAACACTAATCCGTGCCCTAACCCTAGCCCTATCATTAGCTCTAGCCCTAACCTAGATCTAATTTTAACTCTAAATTAAACCCTAAACCTAAGCCTAACCCTAACCCTAATCCTAACTTTAAATCTAACTTTAACCCTAGCCCTAAAACAAAACTGAGCCATAGATCTAACCCTAACCCTTAACTTAAGCCAAACCCTAACTCTAAACCTAACCTTAGCTCTAATTCTAGTTTTAAGCTGAAAATTACAACTAACACTGAACCTGACTCTGACCATAATACTAACCCTAACCCTAAACCTAACATTAGACCTACTACTAACCCTAACCCTAAATTTAACCCTAATTGTAACCCTGGTACTTAAATTAGCCTTACCCCTTACCCTAGCACTAACTTAACCCAAACCCTAGCCCTAATCCAAGCACTAATACCAGTTTTAACCCTAACCTTAATCCTAACTCTCACCATAATCAAAACCATAACCTTAGCCTTAACGCTAACCCTAACCCTATCCATTGCTGTAACCATAACCCTAGGCCTAAACCTAACCTTATCCCTAATTCTAAACCTATTCATTATTCTAAACCAAACCTAAACCCTAAACCTCACCTTATCATTATACTAACACTAACCATAACGCTAATATGAGCCCCAGCATTAAACCTTAACCTATCCCAAACTTCTAACCCAGAACATGACCCTAATAATATCCCTAGCTCTAAACCTGACCCTAAACCTTAACCTAACTCTTACATTACATGTAGCTATAAACCTAACCCTAAAACTCTCTTTAACCATATCCCTTGATCTAATATTAGCCCTAGCCCTAATTCTACCCATAATCCTAAAATGAACTATAGCCCTCATCCTGGCCACAAACCTAGCCTTAATCATAACCTTAACCCTAACCATTGCCCTAATCTTAAATCTAACCCTCACCCTATCTCTAAACCAATCTTAATGCCATTCCTTACCCTAAACTTAACCCTAACCCTAACCCTATCGCTAGGCCTAAGGTGAACACTAAGCCTAGCCTTTATCCTAGCCCTATTTTAACCCTATCCCTAACCTAACTCTAACCCTAGACCTAAGAGTAACTCTAACTTTCACACTAGCCCTAACCCTACTTCTAATCCTATCCATTACCATAATCCTAACCCTAGCCCTAACCCTAGCCCTAAACCTAGCCATAACCATTGCCAAATCCTTATACCTATACCTAGTCCTAACCCTTGATCTAACCTAACACGAAATCTAACCCTAAACATAAGCCTACGCCTAACATTAAGACTAGCCCTAGCCCTAACACTAAAGTAAAACTAGTCCTAACACTAACCCTCGCAGTAAAACAAAACCAAGCAATAGCCCCTAACCCTAAACCTTAACTTAAACCAAATCTTAACATTACACCTAGACATAACACTAGCCCTAATTCAAGTCCTAATCTTAACCTTAATACTAACCCTAACTCTGACTCATATCCTAAAGCTCACCCTAGCTCTAAACACCACCCTAACCTTAAATCAAACCCATACTGTCACCCTATCCTTAATTTGAGTCCTAACCCTAACCTAAAAATAAACCTGACCCTGACTATTAACCTAACACTAACACTAGCTCTAAATTTCACCCTAACATTAAACCTAATCCTAACACTAGAGGTTTATCCACTAACCATAACCCTAAAACTAATCCTAAAATCATAGTTCTTACATTAGCCATTACTCTAACCCTAGCCATAATCCTAACACAAAAACTAGCCCTAATCCAAGCACCAAACCCATCTTTAACCTTAACCCTAGCCCTAACCCTAGCTCTAAACTTATCCCTTACCTATGCCAAACTGTAAAACCAATGCTAATCTTAATCCTAACCATAATCCTTAACCTAACCCAAACCCTAACCCTATTAGTAGTCCTAACCCTAGACTTCATTCTAGCTCTAACAATAACCCAAACCCTAACACAAATCCTGACCCTTATTCTGACCCTAACACTAATCATAGGTCTGAACGTGAACCTAACCCTAAACTGAACCCTAACACTAGCCCTACTGGTAACCTTATACCTAAACCTAAACCTAACACTAGCCCTAGACCTAAGCCTAATCCTAATCTATCCATAATTCTAGCCTGAGTCCTAAGGAAAAACCCAGCCCTAGTTTTAACAATAACACTTAGCTTAAAGCCAAACACTAACCTTCTTCTAGACTTAACCATAGTCCTAATTCTGGCTTTTACATTAGCCATAACCATAAACTGAACACTGACCCAGACACTAACACTAACCCTAGCTCTAAATATCACCCTAACCCTAAACTTAACCCTAAAACAACACTTAGCTCTAACATTAACCCTAAAACTAGTCTTATTCTTAACAAAGTTCTTACATTAGCCATAGCACCAACCTATTGCAAAATCTAGCCCTAACACAAGCCCTACCCTAGCTTTAACCCTAAAACTAACCATAATCTTTACCTTAGCACTAACCCTAAAATTAAGCCTAACCCTAGACCTAATACTAAGCATAACACTAGTCCTATCACTAGCTCTAACCCTATTTATTACCCTAATGATAACCCTACTGCTTCTGCTACACTAGGCCAAACCCTAATACTATCCCTAACCCTACCCTACCCATTAACCTACACCTAACCTGAACTCTAAATCTAAAACTCTCATTAACCTATCCCTAACTGTAATTAAAACTCGAGCCTTAAACCTAAACCTTAATCTAATAAAAAGCCTAATCCTGACACTGACCCTAATAATACCCATAGCTCTAAACCTTACCCTAACATGAAACCTAACCCTTACAATAGACTTAGCTATAAACTAATCCTAAAACTCTAACTGTAACCCTAGACTTGTCATTACCCCTAACTCTAATTTTAGTCCTAATCCTAACACAAACCTTAGCCCACATCCTAGCCATGAACCTCACCTTAATCATAAACCTAACCCTAACCATAACCCTAATTATAACCCTCACCCTAGTCCTCAAAGTAGCAATAATCCCATCCCTTAACCTGAACCTAATCCTAACCCTAACACTGACATAACCCTAGCCCTAAACCTAGGCCTAACACTAACACTAACCCTAGTCCTAATCTCAGCCTTAATTTAGCCCTACCCCTAACCCAACCCTAAACCTAGCCCTAAGACTTATTCAAACTCTCGCCCTAGCCGTATAGCTAGTTCTAACCCTATCCCTTTCCATCACCCTAAACCTAGCCCTAAACTTAGACCTTATGCTAGCCCTATCCTTACCCCTAGCTCAAAGCCTAGATCTAAACCTAACTCTAAATCTAACCCTAAAACTAAGCCTAAACCTCACACTAACACTAGCCCTAATCCTAACATTAATCCTAAAACTAGCCCTAACTCTACCTCGGCCCTAAAACAAAACCAAATCAAAACCCTAACCCTAACATTTAACCTAAACCAAAACGTAACCCTACACCTAGCCCTAATCCTATCTCTAATTCTAGTTTTAACCCTAACCTGAAAACTAATCCGGACCCTCACTCTGACCCTAATATTAAACCTAGCTGTAAACATCATCATAAATGTAAACTTAACCTAACACTAGACGTAGCCCTAACCCTGACCCTATCACTAGCTCTAATCATAACACTACTTCATACATTAGCCATAGCATTAACCGTAGCCCTAATCTAACCCAATATCTAGCCTTAATCTGAGTCTTAAACCTAGTTTTTTTTATTATTTATTTATTTTTTAAATTTTCGGTGGACACAATATCTTTATTTTATTGGTATGTGGTGCTGAGGATGGAACCCAATGACCCGTGCATGCCAGATGAGCACGCTACTTTTTGAGGCACATCCCCAACCCTAAACCTAGCTTTAACCCTAAATGTAAACCTAACTCTAACTCAAACAAAAGTCCTAATCCTATACATTACCCTACCCCTAATCTTATGTCTAACCCTATCCATTACCCTAATGATAACCCAAATCTTATGCTAACTCTATGCCTAACCCTAAAGCTATCCATTACACTAAACCACACCTAAACCCTAAACCTAACCCTTTCATTACCTTAACCCTAAACCTAGTGATAATAAAAGCCCTAAACCTAAATCCTAACCTAACCAAAACCCTCACCTTGATGCTGACCCTAATAATAATCCTAGCTCAGAAATTGACCCCCTTAGTATAAACCTAACCCCTACACTGGACCAAGCCATAAAACTAACACTGTCCCTAGCTGTAACCCTAGACCTGACATTAGCTCTAGCCCTAATTCTAGCCCTGACCCTAGCACAAATATTAGCCCTCATCCTAGCACTAAACCTAGCTTTAATCATAACCATAAACCTAACCCTAGACCTAACCCTAATATTAATATTAATATTAACCTTTGCCCTAACCCTAATATTAACCTTTGCCCTAGCACTCAACCTAGGTATAACTCAATACTCACCCTAAACGTAACCCTAACTCTTATCCTAAACAAAAGTCTAAACCTAACACTAACACTAGCCCTAATTTAGGCCTATTCCTAACCCTAATCCTAACCCTAACACTAAGACTAGCTCTAATTCTCATACTAACCCTATCACTAGTTCTAACCCTAAACCTTACCATAATCCAAACCCTAGTTTTAACCCTTGCCCTATCCTTAGCCCTAGCCCTAACCATAGATCAAAACCTAACTCTAAATCTAACCCTAACCCAAAGCCTAAGCCTAAGCATTAAAAACACATTTATATTTAGACTCTGTGTCTACAGATGTTGGCTTCAATTATTATTTAGAATATAGTAATTAGTTTTATAAAAAGCATACCATTTCTGGTAGTGTATAGAGAACTGAGGGTCATGGGTAGAATGCTATGTTAAGGGGGAAAGGAGTGAGGGTATGTGATGATTCTAACTTAGCAACTTTGGAGGAGAACTCTAATGAATAGACAGGGGGAATTTATGGAAGAAGGTATAAATTCAAACTCCTTATATGTATTCATAAAATTATCATAGGTATAAATAGTAACAGTTAGGAGGCTGAAAGTGGGATAGAGGGAGAAAGAAAATAACAAGGAAAGAAAGAAAGGGAGGAAAAAAATAAGAGCAAATAAAGGGGTGGTGAAGTGGGGCCGATGCAATTCCTTTATATTATACTATTCTAGTGATTCAGTTCTTAAAGTCCAATTTTATGGAAAGTTTTTGGTTTCACATATGTTGAGGTGGTGAGGACCAGAGGGGGAAGGGTAGAAAAGAATGGATGAGAAGAGCAAGAAAAGAAAAGTAAGAAAGAAAAAATTTTCTCAGAACTCTGTTTTCTTTTCTTGCAGTAGGTGGAGTTGTCGACTCCTAGCTTGAGTCTCAGTGCTCAGGGTGGTGGAGGTAGCCAGGGTGAGAGGGCTTGAGCTTCTACCTAAAGCCTCCCTAATCAGTCTCTGAATTGGAAACCAGGTGCCTGTACAGTTGCTGTTCCGCATTGTTAGCTATACCTCTCAAAAGCTTGTGAGAAAAATCTTGAGTTTTCACAGATGGAGGTAGGGGAGTTGAAACAAGATACCTGATAAGCTGCAGCATCAAGCTGGTATCCATGCCCACCAATAGATGGCAAGTAAGGTTATGCAAGATGGATTACATCTATTTCCAATGTATGGTATTTGTTGAAGTGGGTGGTTCTGGAGTGACCTTCTGCTGTGTCCACAATTCAGTGACCCACAAGCAAGCCATCTGTGTTCTGTGCTGCCTTCTATCTGCACAGAGAGCATCTGTGCTGCTGAGACTGCTGTCTTTACCCAGAAAAAATGAACAGCTAAGCCTTCCATCTGTGCCGAGAGCATGCATGGGGCCCTATTTTTTGTGTGTGTTTTTGCAAATTTCTCTGATACTGGGCAGGATTCATCTTTTACTTAGCTTACTATGCTCCGCCTGTTTGGGCCTTGTCAGTTCACTGGTTTGCTGTCAGGAACAGTTTGTATTTTAAGGTTTCCCTTCTTCATGGCTTATGGATGTGAATGAAAATTGAGCAGGAAATCAAACAGGGTTTCAGGACGTGTTTGAAACTGCACACAGTCAGTTCTCAGTGGGTACTCTCTGGTTTCTTTCTTTTGAAGGTAGGCCATAGATGAAGCATGCAAAAGCAAATGTATCCGAGAGCCCTTAAGGAGAAAACAGAGCAACATGTATGTATGGAAATAAGTCCCTCAACAATTTGATCAGATTTATTGATACTGTGCAGTATTCATTTTTTAGCTTGCTCCACTAGGCTCCCTAAGGAGGTTGGCACTTCTAGGTTCAATTTTTCTCTAAACAGGTAAGGGTTAGTGTAACCGTTAGCGCTAGCATTAGAGCTAGTGTTAGCTTTAGAGTTTGTTTTGTTTAAATTTCTTTGATACTGATAAGATTTATCTTTTACCTAATCTTAATATGTGCCCCAGTTTTGGGACTTCTCTGTTCAATGGTTTGCTGTAGGGAATAATTTGTTTTTAATGTCTCACTTCATTTTGACCTATATGGGTAAATGAGAATGGAGCTGGAAATCAAAGAGGGTTGGTGCTAGCTGATTGAAACATCTCACGCTCCATCAGTTCTCTGTGTGCACTCTATGGTTTGTTTCTTGTGAAGGTAACCCAAAGCTGAAGCATGCAAAGCAAACTTTATCTGAGCGTACTTTAGGGGAAAACAAGAAAATAGGCATGGACTGAACTATCTCCCCCAATTATTTGGTCAGATTTCTTAGATGCTGCACAGGATTCATCTGTTAGCTTGCCCGAGTAAGCTCCACACGTTTGGGACATCTAGGATCAATGATTTTCTAAACAGGTAAGCATTAGGTTTAGGATTAGGGTTAGGGCTAGCATTAGAGATAGTGTTAGTGTTAGAGTTTGTTTTGTTCAAATTTCTTTGATACTGGAAAGGATTCATCTTTTACCTAGCCTTATTATGTGTCCCAGTTTGGGGACTTCTTTTTTCACTGGTCTGCTGTTGGGAATAATTTGTTTTAAATGTCTCACGTCATTTTGACCTATATGGGTACATGCAAATGGAGCTAGAAATCAGAGGGTTGGTGCTAGGTGGTTGAAACGTCACATACTAAATCAGTTGTCTGTGCGCACTCTCTTGATTCTTAATTGTAAAAGTAGCCATAAGCTGAAGCATGCAAAACAACTTTATCCAAGAGCACGTTAGGAGAAAACAGGACAATATGCATGTACTGAAATGCCTCCCCCAAATATTTGCTCAGATTTTTTTGATACTGTGCAGGATTCATTTGTAAGCTTGACAAACTAGTCTCCCCAAGATTAAAACTTTTATGATCAAAGGTTCTCTCAACAGATTAGGCATAGGGTTAGGTTAGAGTTAGGGCAAGTATTAGAACTAGTGTTAGGTTTAGTTTTTTAAACTTTTTGGATACTGGGCAGAATTTATCTTTTCCTATTCTTAGTATGCTCCCCAAGTTTGGGCCTCCTAGTAAAAGGGTTTGCTCTCAGGAGCAGTTTTAATTTTCATGTTTCACTTCATTTTGCATTATAAATATGAATGGAAATGGAGCTGGACTCAAACAGGGTTTATGCTAGTTGCTTGAAACTTCACACACTCAATTAGTTCTCAGGGCACATTCTCTCATTTTTTTCTTGTGAAAGTAGCCCAAAGCTGAATTAGAAAGAAACAGCTTTATATGTGAGCACTTTAGGAGCAAGCTTAAATTTTTGTTACATGGATTACTTTGATATTGTACAAGATTCATTCTTTTCCTAGTCTTGGTAGGATTCCCACTATTTGGGTTTTCAAGGTTTGGGTTTTCAAGGTTTACCAGTTCACTGTCAGGAAAAGGTTGAATTTTTAGGTTTCACTTTATTATGGCCTATAGATGTGAATGAAAATGGATCTGGAAATCAAACAGAGTTAGTACTAGCTGCTTGAAACTTCAAACACTCAATCAGCTCTCTATGGGCACTCTCTGCTTGTTCTTTCTAAAAGTACCTTAAACTGAAGCATGAAAAAAATAATTTATCTAAAAGCACATTAGGAGAAAACGGGGAAATATGCACATACTGAAATATCTCCCCCAATTATTTGGTTAGATTTCTTTGATACTGACAGGATTCATCTGTTAGCTTGCCCCACTGGGCTCCTTTTTTTGGGGGACTACTATGGTCAATGGTTCTAAACAGGTTAGGTTAGATCTAGTATTAGTTTAGGGCTAGGGTTACAGCTAGTGTTTTGTTAGATTTAGTATTGTTCAAATTTCTTTGATACTGAGCAGAATTCAAATTTTACCTAACCTTACTATATTCTCTAGGTGTGGGCCTCTTGGGTCAAGGGTTTGCTCTCCTGAACAGTTTGTATTTTAAGTTTTCATTTCATTTTGACCTATGAGTATAAATGTTAATGGAGCTGGAAATCCAACAGGGTCAGTGCTTGCTACTTCAACCCTCACACACTCAATCAGTTTTCTATGGTCATTCTGTGGTTTATTCCTTG
Source organism: Callospermophilus lateralis (assembly GCF_048772815.1). Classification (NCBI taxonomy): domain Eukaryota; kingdom Metazoa; phylum Chordata; class Mammalia; order Rodentia; family Sciuridae; genus Callospermophilus; species Callospermophilus lateralis. The sequence goes on along the minus strand of NC_135310.1, from coordinate 133,734,409 downwards.
TAAAAGTAGCCCTAAGCTTAAGCACGCAAAGCAACTTTATGTGAGAGCACTTTAGGATAAAACAGGGAAATATGCATGTACTGAAATACTTCCCTGATTGTTTGGTCAGATTACTTTGATATTGTGAAAGATTCATCTGTTAGTCTACACAACTTGGCTCTCCAAGTGTGGGACTTCTAGGATCAAAGGGACTGTAAACAGATTAAGGTTAGTGTTAGGGTTAGTGTTAAGACTAGGATTAGATCAAGTGTTAAGGTAAGTGTTAGTTTTGTTTTCAAATTTCTATGATACTGTGCAGGATTCATCTTTTTCCTATTTTGACTATACTCCAAATATTTCGGCCTCCTACATAAAGGGTTTGCTTTCAGGAAGAGTTTCAATTTTCATGTTTCTCTTCTTTTTGCCCTATAGTGGTGAATGGAAATGAAGCTAGAAATCAAACAGGGTTTGAGCTAGCTGCTTGAAATTTTCACACACTCCATCAATTTTCAGTGAGCATAATCTGGTGTTTGCCATGGAAGTAGCCCTAAGATGAAGTAGAAAGAAACAGCTTTATCTCTGAGTGCTTTAGGAGCAAGTATAATACCAATATAATGAAAGAGCTTCAAATTTTTTTGGTTGGATTAATTTGATACTGGACAGGATTCATCTGTGACCTAGCCTTAGTAGGCTCCCCAAGTTTGGACCTTCAAGGTTCAATGGTTCAGTGTCAGGAACAGTTTAAATTTTTAGGTTTCACTTCAAAATGGCCTATAGTTGTGAATGGCAAAGGAGCTGGAAATCCAACAGGGTTGGTGCTAGCTGCATGAAACTTCACTCACTCAATCAGCTCTCTGTGGGCACTCTTTGGTTTTTCTTTGTGAAAGTACCTTAAGCTGAAGCATGGAAAACAATTTATCCATGTGCACTTTAAGAAAAAGAAAGGAAAATATGAATGTACTGAAATACCTCCCCCATTTTTTCATCAAATTTCATCAGCCCAAGATCCATCTCTTATGTTGCACCACAGGGCTCCCCAAGTTTGGGACTTCTATGATCATAGGTACTCTAAACAGGTTAGAATTAGGTTAGGGTTGGGTTAGAGCTAGTGTTAGAGTAAGAGTGAGTTTTGTTCAAATTCATTTGATACTTGGCATAATTTGTCTTTTACCTAGCCTTACTATTTTCCCCAGGTTTGGGCCTTATCCCTTCAATGGGTTGCTGTCGTGAACAGTTTGTATTTTAAGGTTTCCTTCATTTTGACCTATATGGGTAAATGGAAATGGAATTTGAAATCAAACAGGGTTGTTGCTCGCTGCTTAAATCTGTACACACTCAACCAGTTCTATGTGTGCACTCTCTGGTTTCTTCCTTGTGAATGTTTCCCAAAGTTGAAGCATGCAAAAACATCTTTATCTGAAAGTACTGTAAGAGACAATAGGGAAATATACATGTACTGAACTACCTCCCCAAATTACTTGGTCCGATTTCTTTGATACTGCACATAATTTATCTGTTAGCTTGCCCCACTAGACTCCTTTAATTTGGGACTTCTACAATAAAAAGTTCTCTAAACAGATTAGAGTTAGTTTTATGGTTAGCATAAGGGCTAGGTTTAAACCTAGTGTTAGGGTTAGAGTCAGTTTTGTTCATATATCTTTGATACTGGGCAGGATTCATCTTTTACCTAGCCTCACAATGATCCCTGGTTTGGGCATTCTAAGTTCAATGGTTCGCTGTCAGGAACAGTTTGTATTTTAAGATTTCACATTATTTTGAACTATCTTGTTGAAGAAAACTGGAGCATGAAATCAAACAGGGTTGGTTCTAGCTGCTTGAAACTTCACCAACTCAATCAGTTCTCTGTGGGCACTCTCTGCTTTGTCCCTTTTGAATGTTGCTCTCAGCTGAAGCATGCAAAGCAACTTTATCCCAGAGCACTTTTGGAGAAATCAAGGAAGTATCCATGTACTGAAACACTTCCCCCAATTATTTCCCAGATTTCTTTGATACTGTGCAGGATTCATCTGTTAGCTTGCCCCACTAGGCTCCCTTTGTTTGGGACTTCTATGATCAAAGGTTCTCTAAACAGGCTAGGGTGAGCTGTAGGGTTATGATTAAGGATAGATCTAGTGTTAGGTTTACAGTAGTTTGTTCAAATTTCTTTGATACTAGCCAGGATTTATCTTTTACCTAACCTTACTATGTTCCCCAGGTTTTGGCCTTCTAGGTTCACTGGTTTGCTGTCAGTATTTCAGTTTTTATTTTAAGGTGTCACTTCATTTTGACCTATATGGGTCAATGGAAATTGAGCTGGAAATCAAACAGGGTTTTTGCTAGCTACTTGAAACTTCACACTCTCAATCAGTTCTCTGTGTGGACACTCTGGTTTTATCCTTGTGAAAGTATCCCAAAGATAAAGCATGCAAAATCAACACTATGCGAGAACATTTAAGGAGACAACAGGAAAATATGCATGTACTGAACTACCTCCCCCAATCATTTGGTCAGATTTTTTTGATACTGTACAGGATTCATCTGTTAGCTTGCCCCACTAGGCTCCTCAACTTTGAGACTTCTATGATCAAAAGTTCTCTACACAGGCTAGGGTTAGGCTTATGTTTAGAGTTATATCTAGTGTTAGGGTTCGAGTTAGTCTTGTTCAAATTTCTTTGATACTGGGCAAGATAATTTTTTACCTAGCCTTACTATGTTCCCCAGGTTTCAGCCTTCTCAGTTCAATTCTTTGGTAACAGAAAAAATTTGTATTTTATGGATTCACTTAATTTACCGACATGGGTAAATGGACATGGAACTTGAAATCAACAAGGTTGGTGCTAACTGCTTGAAACTTCATGCACTCAATCAGTCCTCTGTGGGCACTCTCTGGTTTGTTTCTTGTGAAATTGGTAATAAGCTGAAACATGCAGTACAAACTTATCTGAGAACACTTTAAGAAAAAACAGGAAAATATGCATGTACTAATATAGCTCCCCCAATTATTTTGTCAGATTTCTTTCAAACTGCCTATGATTCATCTGTAAGCTTGCCTCACTAGACTCCCCAATTTTGAAACTTCTATGATAAAAGGCTCTCTAAACACATTAGGTTTAGGGTAAGACTTAGTGTTAGGACTAGGTTTAGACCTGGTTTTAGGGTTAGAGTTAGGTTTTTTTTTTTTTAATTTCTATGGTACTGTGCAGGATTCACCTTTTTCCTATTTTGACTATACTCCAAATGTTTGGGCCTCCTACGTAAAGGGTTTTCTCTCAGGAAAAGTTTCAATTTTCATGTTTCTCTTATTTTTGCCCTATCTCGGTGAAAGGAAATGAAACTGGAAATCAAACAGGGTTCATGTTATCTGCTTGAAACTTCACACACTCAATCAGTTCTCAGTGAGCATTCTCTGGATGGTTTCCTATAAGAATTCCTAAGCGGAAGTAGAAAGAAACAGCTTTATCTCTGAGTGCATTAGGAGCAAGCAAAATACACATGTAAAAGAGCTTTGATTTTTTTTTTTTTGGCCAGATTACTTTGATACTGTAGAGCAACCTTAGTAGGGTTCACAAGTTTGGGCCTTCAAGGTTCAATGGTTCAGTGTCAGGAACTGTTTGAATTTTTAGTTTTCACTACATTATGGCTTATAGGTGTGAATGGAAATGGAGCTGGAAATCAAACAGGGTTGATTCTAGCTGCATGAAACTTAATACATTCAATCACTTCATTGTTGGCATGCTCTGGTTTGTTCCTTGTGAAAGTACCTTAAGCTCTTCAGCTTACTAAAATCAATTTATCCAAGAGCACTTTAGGAGAAAACAGGGGAAATTGGCATGTACTGAAACACCTTCCCCAATTGTTGGTCAGATTTTTTTGATACTGGGCAGGATTCATCTGTTACCTTGCCCTACTAGGCATCCCAAGTTTGGGACTTTCATGATCAAGCTCTATGAACAGGAAAGGCTTGGTTTTAGGATAAGGGTTAGGGCTATGTTTAGAACTAATTTGGGGTTAGAGTTAGTTTTGCTCAAATTTCTTTGATTCTGGTCAGGATTCATCTTTTACCTAGCAATACCATGTTTCCCAGGTTGGACCTTCTCAGTTCAAGGTTCACTGTCAGGAAAAGTTTGTGTTTTAAGGTTTCACTTTATCTTGACTTCTGTGGATTAGGGTTAGGGTTAGGGTTAGGGCCCAGTTTTGTTTTAGCACTAGGACCAGGGTTAGGGCAAGATTTTTAGTTAGTGTTAGGATTAGGGCTAGTGTTAGGGTGAGGTTAAGGCTTAGGTTAAGGTTAGATTTAGAGTTAGGGTTAGATCCAGTGTTAGGATTAGGGCTAGGGTTAGTGTTACAGTAAAGGATAGGGTCAAAACTAGGGAAACGGCTAGAATGAGAGTTAGATTTAGATTTATGACTAGGCTTAGGGTTAGGGTTAGGGTTATAAGCTAAATTAGGTCTAGGATTAGCTCTAGGGTTGGTGTCAGGGTTAGGCCTAGGGGTAAGGCTAGGTTTAGGATTAGAATTGGTTTTAGGATTAAGTGTATGGGAATGGGTGTAGGGTTGAGGTTTGGTTTAGGTTAAGGGTTAGGGTTAGGGCTATGGCTCAGTTTTGATTAAAGATAGGGCTAGAGTTAGGCCTAGTTTTAGGAGTAGCATTAGGATTAGTGTTAGGGTTAGTGTTAGGTTTAGGCTTAGGTTTTGCATTAGATTTAGATTTAGAGTTAAGGTTAGATCCATGGTTAGGGCTAGGGCTAAGGAAATGGCTAGGGTTAGGCCTATTGTTAGGGTTAGGTTTAGAGTTCCAGTAAGGAATAGTTTTAGAACTACTTTTAGGGCTAGGAAGAGAATTAGACTTAGTTTTAGGGCTAGGGTTAGGATTAGGGTTAGGGTAAGGGAGAGGGCTAAGTTAGGTCTAAGATTAGTAATAGGTTGGTTTTAAGTTAGGTGGAGGTTTAAGGTTAGGGTTATGATTAGGGCTATGTTTAGTGTTAATATGGACTAAGGTTTGTGTTCGTATTAGGGCTAGAATAATATCTAGGGCTAATGTAAGGTCTAGGGTTATGGTTTTGGATAGATTTAGGGTTAGGTTTTGTCTAGGTTTAATTTAAGGATTAGGTTTAGGGTAAGGGTTAGGTTAGACTAGGGGAATTATTAGGGTCAGGGTTATGGTTAGGGTTTTTTTAGGTTTGAGTTTAGGGTTAGCGCTCAAATTAGCATTAGGGCTACAGTTAGGGTAATGATAGGGTTTGATTTACTCTTCAGGTTAGGTTTAGGGTAATTGATAGGGTTGTGGTTAGTGATAGGTTTAGGGTTAGGCCTAGGGTTAGCATTAGGAAAAGGGTTATGTTTAGGGTAAGAGTTAAGGTTAGGACTAGTGTTATAGTTAGGATTAGGTCTTGAGATAGGGTTAGGCCTAGCATTAGCATTAGGATATGTGTTATGATTAGGGTAATGGATTCAGATTATAGCTAGACTTATGTTTAGGATTAGGTCTTGAGTTAGTGTTAAGGTATGGGTTAGAACTAGAGTTAGGATTAGTGTTATGTTTAGTGTAAGAGTTAGGTTCTGAGCTATGATTAGGTTCAGAGCAAGGGTTAGGGTCAGGGTTATGTTTAGGGGTAGAATTCCGGTAGGTTTAGGGTTGGGGTTAGGAGAATGGGTATACTTAAGTTTAGGTTTTGTGTTAGGGTTATAAATATGGTTAGATGTAGGTTTAGGGTTAGGGACAGGGCTTGACTTAAATTTAGGGTTAGTTTTGGGTCTATGGTTATGTGTAGGTTTATTATAATGATTAGAGTTTGATTTATGGTTAGGGCTATAGCGAGTATTAGATTAGGGTTAGGTCTAGGTTTAGTTTTCCATTTAGGGTTAGGATTATGTTTAGGGTTAAGGCTAGGGTTACAATTAGGGATAGGGTTAGGGTTAGGGTAATTGGTAAGTTTAGAGCTAGGTTTAGGACTTGTGTTAATGTTAGGATTAGGACTAGGTTTAGCGTTAGATTCAGGGATAGTCCTAGGTTCATGTTTATAGTAAGGGTTAGGTTTTGAGCTAAGGTTGGACTAAGGTGAGGGTTAGGTTTGGGTTAGGGCTAGGGTTAGGTTTAGGGTTATGCTTAGGCCTAGTTTAAGGCCTAGGATTAGCTCTACACTTTGTGTTAGGTTTAGGCCAAGGTTAAAGCTCTTGGTAATGTAAGAGCTAGGGTTATGATTAGGGCTAGTTTTAGGTTTAGGATTATGCCAAGATCTAGTGTTAGGTTTAGATTTTCAGTTAGGGTCAGGTTTAGAAATAGGTTTTGTTGAGAGCCACAGACAAGCAACCCCAGAAAACTTCCAGCTGATTGGCTCACAGTGGCCCCAGCAAACTTTCAACAAATTGGCTCACCGTGGCCCCAGCAAACTTCCAGCTGATTAGCTCCTCTACGGTGATGATTATTGGGCTGTTTCCCTGCCCTTTCAGACCACGGACCTGCTCATTGGGGGACTCTTTTGGCTCTGCCATCTCCACCCAGCCAATCAGCCTCAAGGGCAGGAAGATGGGGGTTGAAAGGCTCCCTGGAAAAGCCAGTGGTGGCAGTTGGGTTCTGAGGGAATTCCTGGAGGGCTTGCATGGTGTGGTGTGCATTCTAAAATTAGTTTGTTCCTGCTTGACAAGTGGCTCATGAATTGTGCCCAGCCAGAATGCAGCATTTGGTGGTCTGCAGGGGAATGAGTTAGGGTAAGAGATAAGGTAAACTGCTTGGCCCTGAGGGCAGGGCAAGAGGATGTGTAGCCATTTGAAGATTCTTCTTTCATTTTGTTTCACTTTTGTTTTAAGTTGCCTGTCCCTGGATATGAGTGAGACAGAAGAAAAACCGCTCACATCTGAGGAAAAACTATTTGTGTCTGAGGAACAGATAGGGAGATAGGGCGGATGGACATTTCAGGAGGATAGAAAGGCTGATATAATAAATTTTTGTTCAATTTTTGTTTCATTTTGTCTTGATTTTGTTTTGCATCATCTTAGTGAAAAAATTATAATCTAGAGATAGCAATAGATAAAGTACAATTAAATTTTTCCATTAATTATCTAGGAGTTGTATTATCCTCAGCCATGGTCCACCCACCAAACATTCAAATACGAGTAGATCAACTCAAATTACTTAACGACTTTCAAAAGTTATGAGGAGACATAAATTGGATAAGGCCTTATCTAGGCATACCAACAGGAGAGTTGGGACGTTTATTTGATATCCTAAAAGGTCCATCAGATCCAAATTCACCCCGCATGTTAATGCCTGAAGCAAGAAAGACATTAAAAATCGTTGAAACATATATGGAAAATATGTGTTTGGATAGAATTAATATAAGTTTGCCTATATTATTTATTGTACTACCAACAAAAAAATATTCCTACAGGAGTATTTTGGCAAGAAGGTCCATTATTATGAATATATTTATCTTATTTTCCCAACACTATTCTTACTAGTTATCCTGAGGCTATAGGACAATTAGTACCCAAAGAATTAAAAGCAGCAAAGGGAGTGTTTGGAATTTCTCCCAATAAAATTATTACTCCATATAGAATGACTCAAATTGATGAGTTAGCTAATGAGCTAAATACTTGGGCAATAATCATGTGTAAAGCTAATTTTTCATTTGGTAACTACTTACCATCTAATTCTTTGTTGTCTTTTTGGTCTTCACATCCTGTAATTTTTCCAAAAATGACAAGAAAAACACCTATCATGAATGCTCCAAATATATTCACTGATGGGTCAAATAATGGTACAGCAGCAGTAGTTACACTGGATCAAGATTTTATATTTTTAGTACTCAAACAATCAGTTCAAAAGGTAGAGCTTAATGCAGTATTACAAGCTTTTGTGATGTTTAAAGATTCTGTATTTAATTTATTTTCTGATAGTCAGTACATAGTTAATGCTATAATATTCCTTGAGGATGCTGGTAGGATTTCTTCTTCCTCTACTGTTCTTTTTGTTTTCCACTATACACAGTCTAATCTGGGACAGAAAAGATCCATTCTTTATGGGACATATCAGGGCACATACAGGATTGCCTAGAGCCCTTAGTTTGGGCAATGATTTAGCAGATATAACTATACATGACATACATATTTTCTTTACACTAGAAGAAGCTACAAATTTTCATAAAAGGTTCCATGTCAATGCTAATACTTTAAAAAAGCATTTAAAAATAACTAAGGAACAAGCTAGACAAATAATAAAACAATGTCAAAATTGTGTGACCTTTTTACGACAAGTTAATCTTGGAGCCAATCGTAGAGGACTGATAACTAACTATATTTGGCAGATGGATGTCACACACTTGAAAGAATTTGGAAAATTAAAATATTTGCATGTTACAGTTGATACTTCTTCCGGATTTTTGATGGGCTCCCTTCATGCTGGATAAAAAACTAAAGATATTATAGCTCATTGCTTACAAAATTTTGCCACTGTGGGCATTCCAAAACAGTTAAAAACATATAATGCCCCTGGTTATACTTTTACCTCTTTTAAAAAATTTTGCTCATCATTTGGCATTACTCATTTAACAGGAATCCCATACAATCCACAGGAAAAAGGCATAGTTGAAAGAGCTCATCAAAGTATTTAAATATACTTATTAAAGGAAAAAGAGGGAACTGGGAAGGGGTATATATTCCCCAAAGATAAACTTAAAATAACCCTTTTTACTCTAAAGATTTAAAATTTGGATTCATCAGGGCCTAGTGCTGTGGAAAGGCTATGTGTCCAAAAAATGTACATAAGCCCAAGGTACTTTGGAAGGATATTCTAACAGGACAATGAAAAGGTCCTGACCCAGTGATTTTCTGGAGTCGGGGGTATGTTTGTGTGTTTCCGCAGGGAGAATAGCAGCCAATTTGGAGTCCAGAGAGACTAACTAAAGCAATCTCTACAGACCAAAAAGGAGATGATTTGGCTTAAGTTCATCACAGCTGATATCCAGAACTCCAATTTGGCTATCCTTACATCTGCAACAGTTGTTCTCCCACATCTGGAGGCTAATGAAACCAGGATGCTTTTTTCAATATTTATTTCATTGTTGCCCTTTCCCACATCATGAAGTTCTATTTTGTTTTTTGAGCTCATACAGACCTAGGTTAATGTTTTGCTGATTAGTTCTATTTTTTGACTATGGAGTTTTTAAGTATTGCAATGGAGATTTCACCTGTAAAAAGTTACAAGGCCTTTACTATTATGTTATGTGTTTTATGTATTATATTATGTGTGCAAACTTGTGTTTTGTGTTGTATGTTTATATTTGTGTATATCCATATATCATCTATGACGAGCACTCATGAAAAAATGGATCCAACTATTTTTTTTTCTTATTCACGTAATTTAAATGGTTTAATTTAAATTGGGTATACAGCTCTTGAGGATTGTTTTAATATGTGTACAAAAAGGAGGTTAACAGATCTATTTGTTTACTTACACCTTTCCTTTTCATTATATTTAATAATTCTGTTCAGGATAACGTAAATTGTTCAGAAAATTGCTTTCTTTTAGTGCCTGCTGGAATGTTACATAATTTTTTTTAGCCATTATTTCCAGAATTCCTATCTTCATCCCAGTGCTGGTGAATACAAAGATAAAACCAAACTCCAATTTCTGCAATAGCTATCACTGAATTGCTTGCAGAACTAGCCTGAACTATGTATCACTTTTATGCATTGTGAACTATCTGTTGGTGCAGCGACTTGTGGTAGTGCCAGGGTATTTTTGCTGATGGTATCATTAGTGGTACAATTTTTCCAAAAGAAGCCATCAATTGTCTTTGTGTATCCTCCTCCCTTCTGCTTGTGATGGTCGTTCAGTTAAAATTTGGGGGCCAATAGAAGTGAGGCAAAGAACCTCACTCCCCCCACTGGTACAAAGGCCTATCCACAGTTGTGGCTGTGTGCTGGAACGGTAGTCCATGACGGGTAAGATCCAATTGCAATGGTACTAACCTAAGATAGGAGGCTGACACCTTGAGGTCAGCTCATCCAATGACAGGTAAGGAACTTATGTAGTACTGGACAACCTAAGACAGGCACGGTCCCTAAGCCGCATGCTTGTTGTTCAATTAAACAGAGAGGGAAAGATGTTAAGAGCCACAGTTGAAGCGGCCCCAGAAAACTTCCAGCTGATTGGCTCACATTGGCCCCAGCAAACTTCCAGCTGATTGGCTCACTGTGGCTCCAGCAAACTTCCAGCTGATTTGCTCCACCGCGATGATGCTCATTGGCTTTTTCCCAGCCCTTTCAGATCATGGAGCTGTTCATTGGGGGACTCTTTTGGCTCCGCCCACACGACCCTGCCAATTGGCCTCCAGGGTGGTAAGAGTGGGGGTTGAGAGGCTCGCCAGAAGAGCCAGTGGTGGCAGTTGGACTCTGAGGGAATTCCTGAAGAGTTTGCAAGGTGCAGCGTGCGTTCTAAAAATAAAGTTTTTTCCTGCTTGACAAGTGGCTCCTGAATTGTACCCAGCCACACTGCAGCAGGTTTACTCTTAAGGCAGAGTCAGTGTTTGGCTTAGAGTTCAAGTTAGGGTTACAGCCAGAATTAGGGTAGGCTTAGGTCTAGGGGTAGGGTTAGTGTTTGTTTTAAGATAAGAGTTATTGTTAGGCCTAGGACTAGGTTTTTGTTTAGGTCTAGGGCTAGAGTTAAGGCTAGATTTAGGATTAGGTCCAGGGATAGTGTTAAGTTTTAGTCTAGTGTTAAGTCAGGTTTAGAACTAGGCTTTGTGTTGGGGTCAGAATAAGTGTCAGGGTTAGCGCTTGGGTTTGGGATAAAATTAAAGCTAGAATGAGGGCTAGGTTCAGGACTAATAATAAGGTTAGGATTTTGGTTAGCCTAAGGATTAGGCATAGGTCTAGGGCTACCATTAGGGTTTGGGTTATTCATAGGGTAAAGATAGCATTAGAGCTAGAGTTAGGGCTAGAGTTAGGGCTAGGGTTAAATCTAGGATTAGGGCTCAGATTAAGGCTAGTTTTGGTGTTAGGGTTAGGGCTAATGTTAGGGCAATGACTAATGTAAGAACTAGGGTTATAATTAGGGTTATTTTTAGAGTTAGGGTTAGGGTTAGGGGTGGGTCTAGTGTTAGGGTTAGGTTTTAGGTTAGGCTGATTTTTAGAGTTAGGGTTAGTTTTAGGATATGAGTCAAAGTCAGGGTTAGGGTTAGCACTCGAATTAGGAAAAGGTTTACTTTTAGGTTTCAGCTTAAGATTAGGAGGGTGTTTAGAGCTAGGGTGAGTCAGGATATGAGTCAGGGTCAGGATTAGTTTTAAGGTGAGGCTTAGGATTCGAATTAGGTCTAAGCTTAGGGTGATAATTAGAGCTAGGGTTAGTGAAAGGATATGAGTCTGGTTCAGGTTTAAGGTTAGGACTCAAATAAATGCTAGGGTTACTGTTAGGTTTTGGTTTAAGGTTAGGATGGTGTTTAGAGATAGGGTGAATTTAAGATATTAGGCAGGGTCAGGGTTAGTTTTAAGGTTACTGTTAGGACTCGATTTAAGGCTAGGGTTTGGTATAGGTGTAGTGTTAGTGTTTGGCTTAAGTTAAGGTTTAGGGTTAGGGTTACTGCTCGGTTTTGTTTTACTGCTAGGGCTAGGGTTAGGGCTATTTTTACAATTAGATTTAGGGTTAGGGTTAGTGTTAGTGCTGGGCTTAGGCTTAAGGTTAAGGTTAGATTTATAGTTAGGGTTAGATCTAGGGTTAGGGCTAGGACTAAGGATAGGGCTTGGGTTAGGGCTAGGGTTAGGGTTATGGTAAGAGATAGGGTTAGAACTAGCAATAGGGCTAGTGTAAGAATTAGAGTTAGTCTTCGAGCTAAAGTTAGGGTTAGGGTTTGTGATAGGACTAGAATTAGGGCTAGTATTAGGGTTAGGGTTAGTGTTCAGTTTAAGCATAGAGTTAGAGTTAGATGTAGGATTAAGTTTAGGTTAACGGATTGTGTTATAGCTACATTGAGAGGTAGGGTGATGTTTAGAATTAGGGTTAGGGCTACAGTTAGGGTTAGGGTATTGATTAAGTTTAGGTTTAGGTAAATATAAGGGCTAGGGTTTGTTTTACGGTTAGGCCTAGGATTAGAAGTATGGCTAATTTCAGGTTTAAAATTATGTTTAAAGATAGTTTTAGATTTACGATTATGGCTACATCTAGTATAAGGTTTAGGTCAGGGTCAGGTTTAGGGATAGGCCTATTATTAAGATCAAGGTCTGGGTTAGGGTTTGAGATAGGTTAAGGCTTAACGTTAGGAATAGAATTAGCTATAGAGTTAGGGTTAGGATAATGTTAGGCTTAATATTAGGATTCATGTTAGGTTTAGGGTAATGGATAGGGATAGGTTTAGAGAAAGGGTTAGGTTTAGGCCTAGGGTTAGCATTAGAATTAGGGTTATGGTTATTATAATGGACAGAGTTAGAACTAGGTTTAGGGCTAGGCTTATGGTTATGATTAGGGCTAGAGTTAGGGTTAGGGTTAGGGTTAGGTTTAAAGCTCAGGGTAGGGCTCAGATTAGGGCTAGGTTTTGTGTTAAGTTAGTGCTAGGGTTAGGGTTATAGCTAATGTAAGTACCAAGGTTATGATTAGGGCTACTTTTAGGGTTGAGATTAAGGCTAGGTTTAGTGATAGGGTTAGGTTTAGGGTTAGGGTGATGTTTAGAACTAGGGTTAGTTTTAGTGTCAGAGTTAGGGTTAGGTTTAGTTTTAGGGTTTGGCTTAAAACTCAAATTATGGCTCAGGTAAGGTGTAGGTCTATGGTTAGGGTTTTGTTTAGTATAAGGGTTAGTGTTAGAGCTATAGCTGAATTTTGTTTTAGGGCTAGGGCTAGGTTTAGGGCTAGTATTAGGATTAGTGTTAGGCTTAGGGCTACTGTTAGGGTTAGGCTTAGGCTTCGGTTTAGGGTTAGATTTAGAATTAGATTTTGATTTAAGGTTAGTGCTAAGGCTAGGTATAGAGCAAAGGTTAGGACTAGGTTTAGGGCTTGATTTAGGGTTATGGTAAGGGATAGGTTTAGAACTAGTGATACGATAGTGTGAGAGTTAGAGTTAGTCTTAGGTCTAGGGTTAGGGTTTGAAATAGGGCAGAACTAGGGCTAAGATTAGGGCTAGGGTTAGTATTAGGGTTAGGGCTAGGGTTAGTGTTAGGTTTAGGGTTAGGATTAAAGCTAGGTTTAGGGCTAGTATAAGGACTGGAGTTTTTATTAGGATTAGGGCTAGGATTAGGGCTAGGGCTAATGTCAGTTCTAGAGTAACGGTTGAGAATAATTTTAGGGTTATGATTGTGGCTAGGTCTAATGTAAGGGTTAGGTTAGGGAAAGGTTCAGGTTTAGAGCTAGGAGAATTATTAGAGTCAGGGTCAGGGTTAGAATTTGGTTGAGCTTAGGGATTAGGGTTACAGTTCAAATTAGCTTTAGGGTCAGGATTAGGGTAATGCTAGGGTTTTGTTTACGGTTCAGGTTAAGTTTAGGGTAATTGATAGGGTTAGGGTTAGTGATAGGGTTAGTGTTAGGCCTAGGGTTAGCATTCGGGTAGGGGTAATGGTTAGGATAATGGATAGGGTTAGAGCTAAGGTTAGGGCTAGGGTTATTGTTAGAAATATCTTGAGTTAGTGTTAGGGTTAGTGTTAGGGTTAGTTTTAGTGTTATGTTTAGGATAAGGGTTAGGTTTTCAGCTAGGTTTAGGCCTAGGGCGAGTGTTAGGTCTAGAATTAGGTCTAGGGATAAGATTATAGTACAGTTAGAGTTAGAGTTAGGATTAGGGCTAGTGTCATCATTAGGGGTAGGTTAGGGTTAGAGTAATGTATATGGCTAGATGTAGGTATAGGGTTATGGGTAGTGTTAGATTGAGGTTTAGGTTTAGGGTTACAGCTATGGTTATGTTTAGGTTTATAGAAAGGGCTAGGGTTTGAGCTAGAGTTAGGTCTATGTGGAGTGTGAGGTTTAGGTTAAGGTTTAAGGTTAGTTTTCTGGTTAGGTTTAGAGATATGGTTAGGCCTAGGATTATCAATATGTTTAGGGTTAGGTCTAGGGTAATAGGTAGGTTTACAGCTAGGTTTAGGGGTCGGGTTAAGTTTAGGATCAGGGCTAGTGTTATGGTATATTTAGGGATAAGTGTAGGTTTATGTTTAGGATAAGGGTAAGGCTTTGAGCTAGTGTTAGGACTAATCAAGTGTTAGATTAGGGTTAGGATTAGGGTTACACTTAGGGCTAGGTTTAGGCCTAGGATTAGCTCTAGGTTTTCTGTTAGGTGTAGGCCTAGGGTTAGGGCTAAGGGTAATGTAAGAGCTAGGGTAATGATTATGGCTAGTTTTAGGGTTAGCGTTATGGCTAGGTCTAGTGTGAGGTTTAGACATTCAGTTAGGGTCAGGTTTAGAGGTAGGTTTACTTTTAAAGGCATGGTCAGTGTTTTGGATAGAGTTAGAGTTAGGGTTACAGCCAGAATTAGGACTAGGTTTAGGTATAGGGGTATGGTTAGTGTTTGTGTTAGGTTAAAGTTTATTGTAAAAGCTTTTTTTTCAGGTCTAGGGCTAGAGTTAAGGCTAGATTTAGGATTAGGTTTAGGTCTAGGGCTAGTGTTAGGGTTTTATCTAGAGTTAGTGTCATGATTAGACTTAGGATTAGTGTTAGGGTAAGAATAAGGGTCAGGGTTAGAATTAGGGTTTGGGATAGGGTTAGACCTAGAGTGAGGGATAGGTTTAGGACTATTAACAGGTTTGGGGTTTTGGTTGGCCTAAGGATTAGGGATAGGTCTAGGGTTAGCATTATGGTTAGGGTTTCGCTTATGATAAGAGATAAGCTTGGAGCTAGGGTTAGGGCTAGAGTTAGGATTAACGTTAGGGTTAAATCTAGGTTTAGGTCTCGGATTGGGGCTAGTTTTTGTGTTAGAGTTAGGACTAGGGTTAGGGCAATGGCTAATGTAAGAACTAGGGTTACAATTAGAGTTAGGGTTAGGGGTAGGTCTAGTGCTATGTTTAGGTTTAAAGTTAAGGTAATATTTATAACTAGAGATAGTGTTATGATATGAGTCAGAGATAGTGTTAGTTTTAGGGATAGGGTTAAAACTCAAATAAGAGCTAGGATTCCTGTTAGGGTTCAGTTTAAGTTGAGGGCACTGTTTAAAGCTAGGGTGACTTTTAGGATATGGGTTGGTTCAGAGTTAGTTTTAAGGTTAGGGTTAGGACTCGGACTAAGCCTATTGTTACTCTTAGGGTTCTGTTTAAGTTTAGGGTGGTGTTTAGAACTAGGGTGAGTGTTAGGATATGAGTCAGGGTCAGGGTTGGTTTAAGGTTAGCATTATGACTTCAATTAGAGCTAGGGTTAGATCTCGTTGTGTGTTAGGTTTTAGATTAAGTTAAGATTTAAGGTTAGGCTATTGCTCAATTTTATTTTACTCTTAGGTTTAGGGTTAGGGCTAGGTATAAAATTAGTATTAGGGTTAGGTGTAGTGTTAGTGTTAGGCTTAGGCATAGGCTTAGATTAAGATTTGGAGTAAGGATTACATCTAGAGTTAAAGTTAGGTTTAGGGTAATTGATAGGTTTAGTTTTAGGGTTCAGTGTAGATTTAGGGTAATGGAGAGATTTATGGTTTGTGATAGGGTTAGGGTTAGGCCTTGAGTTAGCATTAAGAATAGGGTTATCATACGGGTAATGTATAGGGTTAGAGCTAGGGTTATGGTTAGGATTAGGGCTAGAGTTAAGGTTAGAGATTGGATTAGGGCTAGTAACCCTAGCTTAGAGTAGGGTTATAATTATTTTTAGGGTAAAGGTAAGATTTTAGGCTAGGGTTAGTTCTAGTTTGAGGGTTAGATTTAGTGTTAGGTCTAGTGTTAGGGTTATAGTAATGGTCAGGTTTAGATTTAGGGTTAGGGCTAGGGTTTTCATTAGAGTTGGGTTTAGGTTTAGGGTAATAGATTAGATTAGATGTAAGGTTAGCTTTAGGGTTGAGTTTACTTTTACGGCTAGGTTTACTATTGAGTTTAGGGTAACTGTTAGGGTTTGAGTTAGGGTTAGTGTTATGGCAAAAATTAGGTTTAGGTTTAGGTCTAAGGTTAGGTTTATGATTTGGATTAGGGTTTCAGTTAGGGTTAGGGCTAGGGTTATCATTAGTGTTAGGGTTAGCATTAGGGTAATTATTAGGGTTAGGGCTAGGGTAAAGGTTAGGATTAGGACTAGGGTTAGGGTTATTGTTAGTGATAGGGCTAGGGTTTTGTTTAGGCTAAGGTTTAGGCTATGAGCTAGGTTTAGGACTATGTTGAGGGTTAGGGTTAGGGTAGATCTAGGGTTATAGTTAGGGTTATGCTTAGGGTAGGTTTAGGCCTCTGATTTGAACTAAGTTTTGTGTTAGGTTTAGGCCTAAGGTTAGTGCTATGGGTAATGTAAAATCTATGGTTCTAATTGTGGTAGTTTTAGGGATAGGGTTATGGCTAGGTCTAGTGTTAGGTTTATATTTTGGTTTAGGTTAAAGTTTATAGCTAGGTTTATTGTTAGTGTCAGTTTCAGTTTTCAGGTTAGAGTTAGGATTAGGGTGAAAGCCAGAATTCGGACTAGGGTTAGGTCCAGGGGTAGTGTTAGTGTTTGTTTAGGTTAAGGGTTATTGTTAGGGCTAGAATTAAGGTTCTGTTTAGGGCTAGGGCTAGAGTTATTGCTAGATTCAGGATAAGATTTAGGTCTAGGGCTAGTGTTAGGCTTAAGTTTAGGTAAAAGTTTACTGACAGGGCTAGAGTAAGAGTTCAGTTTAGGGTAAAGGTCATGTTTAGACTTCTAATTAGTGTTGGGGTCAGAATAAGGTGAAAGTTAGGGTTAGGTTTTGGGATAGGGTTAGAGCTAGAATTAGGGCTAGGGTTAGGACTAGTAATAGGGTTAGTGTTTGGTTTAGGCTAAGGATCAGGAATAAGAGTAGGATTAGCATTGTGTATAGGGTTTGGCTTAGGTTAAGGGATAGGGTTAGAGCTCGGGTTAGGGCTAGTGTTACAGTTAGGTTTAGGGCTAGGGTTAGGGTTAGGATTAGAGTTAAATCTAATGTTAGGGCTCAGGTTAAGGCTATTTTTGTGTCAGAGTTAGAGCTAGGGTTAGGGCTATGCCTAATGTAAGAACTAGGGTTATAATTAGGGTTAGTTTTAGGGTTAAGGCTTGTGCTAGGTCTAGTGTTAGCATTAGCTTTAGGGTTAGGATGATATTTAGAGCTAGGGTTAGTATTTGGTATGAGTCTGGGTCAGGGATAGTTTTAGTCCTAGGACTCAAAATTGAGCTAGTCTTATGACAAGTTGTAGGGTAAGGGTTTGATTTAGGTTAAGGTTTAGGGTTAGAGCAATGGCTTGTTTTTTTTTTTTTTGTTTTGTTTTGTTTTTTTTTTAGGACTAAGACTAAGGTTAGAACTAGTTGTATGATAAGCAATAGTGTTCAGCTAGTGGTATGGTGAAGTTTGGGCTTAACATCAGGGTTAGATTTAGAGTTATGGTTAGATCTAGGGTTTGGGCTATGCCTGGGGTAGGGCTAAGTTAAAGCCTAATGTTAGGGTTACAGTAATGGATAGGGTTAGGAATACAAATAGTGCTAGGTTGAGAGTTAGAGTTAGTGTTAGGGCTAGGGTTAGGAGTTCACTAAGGTTTAATGCTAAATTAGGGCTAGGATTAGAGCTAGGTTTAGTGTTAGGGTTAGGCCTATGGTTAGGGCTATGGTTAGGGTTAGTGTTAGTGTTAGGTTTACGGTTAGTTTTAGGGGAAGGGATGGGGTAACAGCTAGGTTCAAGGCTAGGGTGAGAGTTAAAATTAGGGACATGGCTAGGGTGAGGGTGCTGGTTAGGATTAAGGATAGGTTTAGGACTAGGATGAGGGCTAGGTTTTGTGTTGGGGTTGGCCTATATTAGAGCTAGAGCTAATATGAGGTCTAAGGTTATTATGGTTAGGTATAATTTCAGGTTTAGGTTTATGGCTAGGTATAGTGTAAGGATTAGCTTGAGGGATAGGGACACTTTTAGAACTAGAGTATTGTTAGGGTCAGAGTCAGGGTTAGGGTTTGTTTAGGTTAAAATTTAGTGTAAGGGCTCAAATTAGCTTTAGGGTTAGGTTTAGGGTTAGGGTAATGGTTATGGTTAGGTTTAGGGTTCAGATTAAGTATAGGGTAATGGATAGTCTTAGGGTTATAGATAGGGTTAGGGTTATCCTAGGGTTAGCATTAGGGTTAGGGTTAGGGTTATGGTAATGGATAGGATTAGAAGTAGGGTTAGGGCTAGGATTATGGTTAGTATTAAGGGTAGGTTTAGGATTAGGTTTAGGTTTAGAGTTAAAGCTAATGTTAAGGCTCAGATTAGGGCTAAGATTTAGATTATGTTAGGGGTCGGGTTAGAGCTATGGCTAATGTAAGATCTAGGGTTATTATTTGGGTTAAATTTAGGGTGAGTGTTTGGCCTAGGTCTAGTGTTAGCATTATATTTAGGTTTAGTGTGATATTTATAGCTAGGGTTAGTGTTAGGATATAAGTCAGGGTTAGGGTTAGTTTTAGGCCTAGGACTCAAATTAGAGTAAGGAGGTTATGGCTAGGTGTAGGTTTACAGTTTAGGTTAAGGTGTAGGGTTAGGGCAATGTCTTGGTTTATTCTTAGGGCTAAGGCTAGGGTTAGAACTAGTTATAGTATTAGCGATAGTGTTAGTTCTAGTGATAGGGTGAGGTATAAGCTTAGGGTTAGTGTTAGATTTAGAGTTATGGTTAGGTCTAGGGTTTGGTATGGGGCTAGGTTTAGGGCTAAGATTAGAGCTTGTGTTAAGGTTATGGTAACTGATAGGGTTAGAACTAGAAATAGGCTAGGGTGTGTGGTAGAGTTAGTTTTATGCCTAGAGTTAGTGGTAGGATTAGGGCTAAATTAAGGCTAGGATTAGCACTAGGGTTAGTGTACGGGTTAGGGCTATGGTTAGGGCTAGAGTTGAGGTTAGTGTTAAGGTAAGGTTTAGGGTTAGATTTAAGAGAAAGGATGGGGTTATAGCTAGATTCAGGACTAATGCGAGGGTTAAAATCAGGGGTAGGACTAGGGTTAGGGTTCAGGTTAGGATTAAGGCTAGGATGGGGGCTAGGGTTTGTATTACGGTTAGGGCTAATATTAAGGCTAGGGTTAATGTCAGGTCTAGGTGTATGGTTAGGGTTAGTTTTATGGTTAGGGTTAGTTTTTGGGTTAGGTTGTGGCTAGGCCTAGTATAAGGGTTAGGTTTAGAATAAAGGTCAGTTTAGAGCTAGGTATATTATTAGGGTCAGGGTCCGGGTAGAGTTTGGTATAGGTTAAGGTTTAGGGTTAAGGCTTGATTTAGTTTTAGGGTTAGGATTAGGGTTAGGATAATGGACAGGGTAATGGGTAGAGTTAGGTTTAGGGTTCAAGTTAGGTTAGAGTAATGAAAAAGGACAGTGTTAGGGATAGGTTTAGCATTAGGACTAGGGTTAGCATTTAAATTAGACTTATCTTTAGGGTAAAGAATACGGTTAGAGCTAAGGTTAGCCTAGGGTTAAGGTTAGGTTTAGGGCTAGTATAGGATTAGGCCTAGGGTTAATGTTAGGGTTAGGTTTATTGTAAGTGTTAGCATTACAGCTAGGATTAGGGCTAGGGCAAGAGTTAGGGTTAGGGTTAGGTCTAGAGTTACAGTTAGGGTCACAATTAGGGCTAGGTTAAGGGCTTGGATAATAGCAAGGTATTGTGGTAGGTTTATAGCTAACATTAGGGCTATTGGTAATGTAAGAGGAAGGATTATGTTTATGACTAATTTTAGGGTTAGGGTTATAGAAAAGTCTAGAGTTGGGGTTAGGTTTTGGGTTAGGATAAGGTATAGAGATAGGGTTTGGGTTATGGTAAGAATCACTGTTTGGATTAGAGTTAGGTTTAGGGTTAGGGCCAGAATTAGGACTAGCATTGATTCTAGGAATAGAGTTAGTCTTTGCATTAGGTTAAGCGTTATTGTTAGGGCTAGTGCTAGCATTTTTTAGGGCTAGGGATAGATTTATGACTCTATTTAGGATTAGGTTTGGTCCAGTGCTAGTGTTATGTTTAGGTTTAGGTATAGTTTTACAGGGAGGGGAACTGTTAGGGTTCCATTTAGGGTTGGGGTCTGGTTTAGACCTAGGGTTAGTGTTAGGGTCAAAATAAGGGTCAAGGTAAAGGTTTGGGTTTGGGTTAGGGTTTGAGCAAGAATGACGGCCAGGTTTAGGACTAATAATAAAGTTAGGGTTTGGGCTAGGCTAAGGATCATTGTTAGGACTAGGGAAGCATTAGGGTGAGGGTTTGTATTAGGGTAAGAAATAGTTTTAGAGGTAGAGTTAGGGTTTGTGTTAGGGTTAGGTTAAGGGCTATGGTTAGGGTTAGGGTTCGGGTTTTAACTAGTGTTAAAGTTCAGATTGGGGCTAGGATTTGTATGAGCATTAGAGCTTTGGCTAACGTAAGAACTAGGTCTCCAATTAGAACTAGTTTTAGAGTTAGCATTAGGACAATGTTTAGAACTAGGGTTAGTGTTAGGATCTGAGTCAGAGACATGGTTATTTCTAGGGTTAGAGTTAGGGCTCAAATTAAAGCTTGGTTTAGGTCTAGGTGTAGGGTTAGGGTTTGGTTTAGGTTAAGGTTAGGGTTATAGTTATGGCTGGGTTTGATCTAGGGCTAGGGTACGGTTAGGGCTATTTTTCCAATTAGCATTTTGGTTAGGGCTAGTGTTAGGATGAGGTTTATGCTTAATGTTAGGGTTAGATCCATGGTTGGGGCTAGGATGAAGGTTAGGGCTAGAGTTGGGGCTAGGAATTGGGCAAAGTTTTGGTTGATGGTAAGGGATAGGTTTAGAACTAGGACTAGGGCTATGGTGAGAATGAGACTGAGTCTTAGGACTAGGACTAGGGCTAGGGCTAGGTTTAGGTTTAGGATTAGGCTAAATTAGGGCTAGGATTAGCTCTAGGGTTATTGTAAGGTTTAGGCCTAGGTTTAAGGCTAGTGTTAGGGTTAGCGATAGGGTTAGTGTAAGGTATGATATTTAAGCTAGGTTTAGGGTTAGGGCAAGGGATAAAATTAAGATTAGGGATAGGATTAAGATTAGGATTAGAATTAAGGCTAGGTTTAGAGCTAGGATTAGAGTTAGGGTCTGTGTTAGGTAGGGCTAGGACTAATGAGTGTTCAAGGGTTACGTTTAGGAATAGTTTTACTGTTAGGTTTATGGCTAGGTCTATTGTAAGGGTGAGGTTGAGGGTTGGGGTCAGGTTTACAGCTACCATATTATTAGGGTCAGAGTCAGAGTTATGGTAAGGTTTATGTTCACGTTTAGGGTTAGGACTCAAATTAGCATTAGGGTTAGGGATAGGGTTAGTGTAATGATTATGGTTATGTTTAGGATTCAGTTTAGTTTTAGGGTGATAGATAGGGTTAGGATTAGTGATACAGTTAGGGTTAGAACTAGAGATAGAATTTGGTTAGGGTTATGGTTAGGGTAATGTATAGGATTCGAACTAGGGTTAGGGCTAGGGTTATGGTTAATATTAGGGCTATCGTTTAGGTTAGGATTTATGTTAGGAAAGGTTTAGGTTTTGGGTTAGATTTAGGTTAAGATTTAAGGCCCAAGTTAGGGTTAGGGTTAGTATTAAATCTAGGGTGAGAGCTCAAATTAGGGCTAGGTTTTGGGTTAGGTTTGGGTTAGTGTAGCACTATGTCTAATGTAAGATCTAGGGTTACAAATAGGGGTAGTTTTAGGGTTAGTGTTAAGTCGATGTCTAGTGTTAGGGTTAGGTTTAGGTTCAGGGTGATGATTAGTGATAGGGTTAGTGTTAGGGTCAGAGACAGAATCAATGTTTCCTTTAGGGTTAGGTATAGGATTTGAATTAGGGCTAGGGTTAAGGCTAGGTGTAGGGTTAGGGTTTGTGTTAGGGTTAGGGTAAGAATTAGGGATAGGGCTAATGTCAAGTCTAGGGTTTGGGTTAGTGCTATGGCTCAGTTTTGTTTTAGAGCTAGGGCTAAGGTTAGGGATAGCTTTAGGATTAACAATAGTGTTAGGGCTAGTGGTAAGTTGATGTTTAGGCTTAGATTTTTTGTTAT
The DNA here is from genome assembly GCF_048772815.1 of Callospermophilus lateralis. Taxonomy (NCBI): domain Eukaryota; kingdom Metazoa; phylum Chordata; class Mammalia; order Rodentia; family Sciuridae; genus Callospermophilus; species Callospermophilus lateralis. The sequence continues at coordinate 133,712,388 of NC_135310.1, read as the reverse complement.
GGTTAGTTCTAGGTTAAGGGCTAGGGCTAGGAATAGGGCTAACGTTAAGGCTAGTGTTAGGATTATGGTAATGCTAGGATTAGAACTAGAAATAGGGCTAGGGCTAAAGGTAGAGTTATTCTTTGGTCTAGGGTTAGGAGTCAGTTTAGGCTTAGGGCTAAATTAGGAATAGGATTAGTGCTAGGGTTAGTGTTAGGGTTAGGCCTAGCTTTAGGGCTAGAGTTAGGGTTAATGATAGGGTAAGAGTTAGGTTTAGAGTTAGTGGAAAATGGATTTATAGCTAGTTTTAGGGCTAGGGCAAATGTTATACTTAGGGTTAGGGCTAGGGTTAGGGTACAGTTTAGGATTAAGGCTAGGTTTAGGGTTAGAACGAGGGTTTGTATTAGGGATAGGGCTAGGATTAGGGCTAGGGCTAATGTCAGGTCTAGTATTATGGTTAAGAATAATTTTAGTGTTAGGTTATGGCTCAGTCTAATGTACAGTTTAGGTTTAGGGTAAAGGTCAGGTTCAGAGCTAGGTGTATTATAATTAGGTCAGGTTCAGGATAGGGATTAGTTTAGGTTAAGGTATAGGGTTAAGGCTCAAATTAACATTACTTTTTGGATAATGGATTGGGTTAGATTTAGGGTTCAGGTTAGGTTTATGGTTTTAAATAGGGTTAGGGATAGCTATATGATTAGGTTTAGTCCTATTGATAGCATTTGGGTTAGGCTTATGTTTAGGGTAATAGATAGGATTACTGCTAGGCTTGGGGATAGGTTTATGGTTAGGATTAGTGCTAGAGTTAGAGTTAGGGTTAGGGTTAGTCCTAGGGTTAGGGGTAGCTTTAGGATAAGTGTTAGGGTTTGAGCTAGGTTTAGGTGTAGGGCAGGGATAGGGTTAGAGCAGGTATATTGTAAAGGTTAAGGTTAGGGCTACGATTATCATTAGGGTTAGGGTTAGAGTTATGGTAATGGATTGAGTTAGAGTGAGGAATTGGGCAATGGTTACACTTAAAATTAGGGTTAACGTTACAGTTAGGGATAGGGATAAGGTTTAGGGTTAGGATTAAGTCTACGTTTAGAGGTAGTTATAGGGTTAGAGTTACTTAATTCAAATGTCTTTGATACAATCCAGGATTCATCTTTAACCTTACTCTGTTCCCCAGGTTTAGGTCTTTTGGTCCAACTGTTTGGTGTCTGTAACAGTTAATATTTTCATTTTACTTCATTTTGACCTATACAAGTAAATGGAAATAGACCTGGAAATCAAACAGGGTTCATGCTAGTTGCTTAAAACTGCACACATACCCTCAATTCTTTGTGCAGACACTGTGGAATGTTCTTTGTGAGTGAAGCTGAAGCCTGCAAAAACAACTTTATCTGAGAGCCCTTTAAGAGAAAGCAAGGAAATATGCATGTACTAAAATTCCTCCCGTAATTATTTGGTCAGATTTATTTGATACTGCATAGGATGCATAATTTAGCTTGCCCCACAAAGCTCTCCAAGTGTGGAACTTTTAGGATCAATGGTCCTCTAATCACGTTAGGGTTAGTGTTAGGTTTAGGTTTTGACCTAGGGTTAGATGTGGTGTTAGGGTGAGAGTTTTGTTCAAATTTCTTTGATATTTGGAAGGAGTCATCTTTTACCTAGCCTTAATATGCTCCCCAGTATTGGGCCTTCTTGTTTCTATGGTTTGCAATCAGGAGCCCTCTGTATTTTAAGGTTTCACTTCATATTGACCTATTAGGGTTAATGAAAATGGAAGTTGAAATTAAACTGGGTTGGTGCTAGCTGCTTAAAACTTCAGACCCTAAATCAGTTCTCTGTGGGAACTCTCTGGTTTGTTCCTTGTGAAAGTAGCCTTAAATTGAAGATGGCAAAACAACTTTATCTGAGAGCCCTTTTGCAGAAAACATAGAAATGTGAATGAATTGAAATACCACTCCAATTATTTCATCATATTTCATTGATACTGCATAGTATTCATCTTATAGCTTCTCCCACTAGGCTCTCCAAGTTTGGGACTTCTAGGATCACCATTTTTTAAAACAGGTTAGGTTTTGTGTTAAGGTTAGTGTTAGGGCTAGTGTTAGAGCTAGTATTAGGGTTAGAGTTAGTTTTGTTCAAATTTCTTTGATACTGGGCAGGATTCATTTTTCTTCCATCCTTACTATACTCCACATGTTTGGGCCTCCTAGGTTCAATGGTTCACTGTAAAGAACAGTTTGTATTTTAAAGTTTCAGTTCATTTTGTCCTATACAGGTAAAAGGAAATGGAGCTGCAAATCAAACAGCACTGGTGCTAGCTGCTAAAAATTCACACTCCATCAATTTTCTGTGGGCCATCTCTAGTTTGTTCTTGTGAAAGTAGTCCTAAGCTGAAGCATATAAAAACAACTTTATCCATGAGTCTTTTAGGATATAACAAGGAAATATGCAGGTATTGATATACTCCATCAATTATTTGATCAGATTTCTTTGATACTGCACAGCATTCATCCCTTAGCTTGCCCTACTAGGCTTCCCAGGTTTGGAACTTCTATGGTCAAAGGTTCCATAAAAATGTTAGGGTTAGTGGAACTGTTAGGGTTAGAGATAGTGTTAGGGTTAGAGTTATTTTTATTCAAAATTCTTTGATACTTAGCAGTATTTATCTTTTAGCTAGATTTACTCTGTTCCACAGGTTTAGGCCTTCCCCATTCACAGGTTTGCTGTCAGGACAAATTTGTATTTTAAGATTTCACTTCATTTTGGCCATTACGGGAAAGTTATTGGAGCTGAAATCAAACAGGGTTTATGATGCTTGAAACTTTACACACTCCATCACTTCTCTGTAGGCACTCTGGTATGTTTCTTGTGAAAGTAGGCCTAAGCTTAAGCATGCAAAAACAACTATAACCAAGGGCCTTTAGGAGAAAACAGGGAAATATGTATGTACTGAAATACCTCCCATAATTATTTGGTCAGATTTGTTTGATGCTGCATAGGATTCCTTACTTAGCTTGCCCCACAAGGCTCCCAAGTGTGGAACTTCTAAGATCAATGGTTCTCTAATAAGGTTAGGGTTAGGGTTAGGTTTAGGGATAAGACTAGGGCTAGGGTTAGAGGTAATGTTAGGGTGAGAGTTAGTTTTGTTCAAATTTCTTTGATACTGGGCACGATTCATCTTTTATCTGACCTTAGTATGCTCGCAAGTTTTGGGCCTTCTTGAATCAATGGTTCCTTATCATGAACACTTTATATTTTAAGGTTTAACTTCATTTTGACCTATATGGGTAAATGGAAATGGAGGTGGAAATCAAACAGGCGTCCCTTCCCCTAAACCTAACCCTAAACCTAACCCTAACCCTAGCCCTAAGACTAAATCTAACTCTCGTCCTAACCCTATTTCTAGTTCTAACACTATGTCTGACCATAATCCAAACACGAGCCCTAACCTTAGGCCTAAGCCTAGCCAGAACACTAACCCTGGAATTAATCATAACTCTAAATCTACCCCTAAGCCTAAACTTACACTATCACTAGCAATAACACTAACACTAATTATAAAACTACCCTTTACTTTAGCCTTAGCCCGAAAACAAAGCCGAGCCATAGCACTAACCCTAAACCATAACCTAAACCAAATCCTTACCCCTCATTTAGCCCCAAGTCAACCCCTAATTGGAGTCCCATCCCTAATTCTAAAATGAACCCTGATCCTCATTTTCTCCCTAAAACTAACTCTAGTTCAAAACCTCACACTAAACCTAAATCTAATCCTAAAATGAGACTTATCCATAATGGTAACTCTAAAACTATCACTAATCGTAACCCTAGTACTTACATTAGGCAAATCCCTAATACTGGCCCTAACATAACCCAAAACCTAGCCCTAATTCAAGACCCAACCATAGCTGTAACACTAACACTAATACTAAACCTAGCCCTAACCCTTACCTTAAACCTAACCCTAACTTTAACCCTTGCACTATCTTTATACCTAATACTAAACCTAGCCCTAACCTTAACCATAATCCTAGCCCAAACCCTAGCTCTAATTCTATTCATTACCTTAATCCTAACCCTAAACCTAATGCCAACCCCTGGACTAACTCTAGCACTATCCCTAACCCTAACTTATCCATTACCATAAACATAAACTGAACCCTAAACATAACCATATCCATTACCCTAAGTGTAAGCTTAACCCTAATGCTAATTTGAGACCTAACAGTCAACCTTAACCTAAACCATACCCTAACCATGACTCTGACCCTAATAATACCCCTACCTCTAAAGCTGACCCTAACCCTCATCCTAACCCTTACCCTATACCTAGCCATAACCCTATCCCTAAACTATCTCTAAACTATCCCTAACCATAACCATTGACCTGATATTAAACCTAGTACTAATGATAGCCCTAACCCTAACACAAACTGTAGCCCTAATCCTAGGCCTAACACTACCTTTAATCCTAACCCTAAACTTAACCTAAGCGGTAATCCTAATTTTAACCATCGCCTTAGCTCTAAAACTAGCTGTAACATTATACCTTACCCTACCCTAACCCTAAAACAAATCCTAGACCTAAACCTAGCCTAGCAAAGAAATAATCCTAAACATAACCCTCGCCCTAGTGCAAACTAACCCTAGCTCAAACCCTAAAACATACACTGACCCTACACTTAGCGTATCCCTAAGCCTAACCCTAACCCTAACTCTAGGCCTAATAGTAATCATAAAACTAGCCCTAAACCTAGCTCTAACACTATCCATTACCCTAATCATAACCTTTACCCTAATGCTAACCCTAGGCCTAACCCTTACTCTATCGCTAAATCTAACCCTATCAATTACCCTATACTTAAGCTAAACACCAAACCTAACAGTCTCATTACCTTAACCCTAACCTAATACTAATTCAAGCCCTAACCCTAAATCGTAACCCAAACTAAACCCTAAACCTTACCCTAACCCTAATAATACACCTAGTTCTAAACCTGACCTTTTCTCTAAACTAACCTTTACACTAGACCTAAAAATAAACCTAATGCTAAATCTGTCCCTAAACATAATCCTAGACCAGGTACTAGCCCTAGCCCCAATTTTTTCTATAACACTAAAACAAACCCTAGCCCTCCACCTAGCCCCAAACCTAGCCTAATTAATAACCAAAACCACAACCCTAGCCCTAACCATAATTGTAATTTTCTACCTAGCCCTAAACCTATGTATAATCCCATCCCTTCCCCTAAACCTAACCCTATTCCTAAACCTAAACCTAAGCCTAACACTAGGCCTAACCCTAACACAGACCCTAGACCTAATTCTAGCCCTAATTTAGCCCCCAAACAAGCACTAATCAGAGACTTAACACTACCTTTAACCCTAATCCTAACCCTAGCCCTAAACCTTACCCTAAACCTAAACTTAACCCCAAAACTTGCCCTAAACTTAAACCTTACCCTAGCCCTAATCCTAACCATAACTCTAGTGGTAACCCTAGCTGTAATCTTATCCATTACCCTAACACTAACCATACCCTAATGCTAACTCTAGGATAATCCTAAATATATTCCTAATCCTAAACCTATCTATTACTCTAAACCTAACCTGAACCCTAAACCTAACCATATCCATAACTCTAACCCTAAACCTAAAGCTAATTTAAGCCCTAAATTTAATCTTTAACCTAACCCAAACCATAACCCTGAATCTGACCCTAAAAATATCCCTAGATCTAAACCATACCCTGAACCTTAACCTAACCCTTACACTATACCTAGCCATAATCATAACCCTAAATCTATCCCTAAATCTAACCCTAGACCTGACATTAGCCCTAAACTTAGCCTTAATCCTAACACTAACCATAACTCTAGCCCTAACCCTAACCCTATCCCTGGTCCTAGCTGTAGCTCTAACCCTATCCCTAACACTAAGTCAAACCTTCACCCTATTGCTACCCTAGTCCTAAAATTATTCCTTAGTCTACCCCAAACACTAAGTCTATTAGTAGTCCTAACCCTAGCCCTCATTCTAGCTCTAACCTTAACCCAACTCTAACCCTAACCATGACCCTTATTCTGACTCTAACACTAACCCTTGGCTTAAACCTGACCCGATCCCTAAACCGAAATCTAACACTAGCCCTACAGGTAAACCTATACCTAAATCTACACTAATAATAACCCTAGACCTAAATCTAATTCTAAATTTAGCCATAACTCAAGCCCTCAATCTAACAATAACCCTTTACCTAACCCAAACTCACCCTACACTTAACCCTAGTCCTAATTATGACCATAAACCTAAAACTAACACTAACCCAAACAGTGACACTTACCCTAACACAAACCCTAACTCTAAATCTTATCCTAACCCCCAAAACTAACCTTAACAGTAGACTAACCCTAAAACTAGTCATAATCATAACCCTAGCCCTTAGATTATCCATAAACTTAACACTAGCCCTAAGCGTCACACAAAACCTAGCACTAATTGAGCCCTAAACCCAACCCTAAGCATAACCCTAAACTTAAACCTAGCCCTAACCCCAATCCTAACAATTGTCCTAGCCCTAAAGCAAGCTAAAACCCTGAACCTTATGCTAAACATAACCTAGCCCTAACCCTAACCCTAACCTTCACCCTAGCCCTATCCAAGCTCCAACACTAAAACTTACCCTAAACATAAACCTAGCCCAAACTCTAAATGTCACACTAACCCTAACTCTAACACTATCCATTATCTTAACCATAAGCCTAAACCTAATGCTAACCCTAGACTTATCCCTAACCTTAAATATACCCTAGCCCTGACTTTAACCTAACCCTCACACTAGCCCTTATTCTAGCTTGATCCCTAACCCTTAACCTTAACCTAACTATAACAGTAACCAAAAACCTAACTCTAACCCTAACCCTAGCCCTAATCTGAAACTTAACCCTAGCCCTAACACTAGATCAAACCCTACCCATAACCCTAACCCTAAACCTAACCCTAATGATAAAGCTAGAGCTAAACCTAAACTTACCCTACCCTAAACATAAACCTAACCCTAGAACTAACTGAAACCTAACCCTAAGCCTAGCTCAAATCCTAACCCTTATCCTAAACCTAACCCTACCCTAACCCTAAAACTAACTTTAACTCTAATATGACATCTAACCCTATCAATTACCCTAACACTAATGTTAACCCTAGCCCTAAATCTAACACTAACCATAACCATAAGCCTAAACCTAACCCTAGCCCTAGAACTAACCCTACCTAAAACCCTAAACCATACCCTTATCCTAATCCTAACCCTAACACTACCCCTAAACTTGACCCTAACCCCCACTCTAGCGCTAATCCTAATATAAACCTAGCCCTAACACTAGCATTAACTCCATAAATTACCCTTAATGATAACCCTAATCCTAATGCTAACCCTGAGCCTAACCCTAAACCTGTCAAAAAACCTAAACATATCCATTACTCAAAACCTAACCTGAACACTAAACTTAACCGCCATCCATTACCCTAATCCTAACTATAACCTTAAGGTTAATTTGAGCCCTAAACCTAAACCTTAACCTAACCCAAACCCCAAACCTGAACCTGAGTCTAATAATACCCCAGCTCTAAACCTGACCCTTTCTCTAAACCTAACCCTAAAACTATCCCTAACTGTAACCCTAGACTGGATATTAGCCCTAGCCCTAATTCTTGTCCTAAACCTAACACAAAATCTACACCTAATCCTAACCTTAAACCTAGCCTGAATCCTAACCGAAACCATGCCCTAGCACTAACCCTAATGCTAATAATAAAACTAGTACTAACCCTACTCTGAGCACTAAAACAAAACAAAGCAATAGGCCATCACCTAAACCCTAACTTAAACCAAATTCTAACACTACACCTAGATCAAATCCTAGCCCTAATTTGAGTCCGAATTCTAACCTTAAAAATAACCCTGACTCTGACTCGTATTCTAACACTCACCCAATTTTTACACAACCCTAAATTTAAATCAAACCCTAACAGTAACCTTAGACCTAATTTGAGTCCTAACCCTAACTCTAAAATTAACCTTGACCATTACTCATATCCTAACACAAACCATAGCTATAAATATCAACCTAACCCTAACACTACAACTATCCTACCACTAACCCTAAAACTAACCATAATTGTAACCCTAGTTCTTACGTTAGCCCTTACCCTAACCTTAGCCTTAACCTTAAAACAAAAAAAAAATAGCCCTAATCCGTGACCTAAACCTAACTAAACCCTAACCCTAACCCTAATCCTAACAATAGCTCAAAGCCTAACCCTTACCCAAAACATAGGCCTAGACCTATCGCTAACTCTAACCCTAACCTTATCCCTAACGCTATACTTAACCCTATCCCTAAACCTAGCTTTAAACCTACCCATTACGCTAACCCTAACACTAAACCTATTGATAATCCTAGTCCAAGCCCTAACGCTAATTCTAACCCTAACTGGAAAACTACCCCTAGACATAACCCTAAATGTAACACTTGCCATAGCCCTTACCCTAGCTAAAACCCTAACCCTTACCATGAACCTAAACATAACCATAGACCTAACCCTAACCCTGAATTGAAATCTAACCCTAACCCTAATCCTATATCTATCTGTATTCATTACTCGAAACCTAACCTTAAACTAACCCTGACCATGACTCATATCCTAACACTCACCCAGGCTCTAAACACCACTCTAAATTTAAACCAAACCCTAACAGTAACTCAAGCCCTTATTTGAGTCCTAACCCTAACCCTAAAACTAACTCTACCCTAACTCCTATTCTAATACTAATCCTAGCTCTAAATATCAACATAAACTTAAAATTAACTCTAACACTAGAGGTATAACCCCTAAAACTAACGCTAAATATAACCATAATGTTAACCCTCGATCTTACATTAGCCATTTCCCTAACCTTAGTCCTAATCCTAACAAAAAAAATAGCCCTAACTGAGCTTTAAACGTAGCTTCAACCCTACCCCAAATGCTACCCCTAACAATAGCTCTAACCCTATTCCTAACCATAAGCAAAATGCTAACCGTAATGGTAACCCTAGACCTATCCTTAATCCTAAGGCTAACAAAAACCCTAACTCAATTAATAGTCCTAAACCTAGCCCTCATTCTAGCTCTAACCCTATCCCAAACCATAACCCTAACCCTAACCCTGACCCTTATTCTGACCATAACACTAACCCTATGTCTAAACCTGACCCTAACCCTAGACCAAACCCTAACACTAGCCCTATCAATACATACAACTAAGCCTAACCCTATCACAAGCCCTAGACCTAAACATAATCCTAAATCTAGCCTTAACTCTAGTCCTAGACCTAAAAAAAATCCTAGCCCTAGCCCTAACAATAACACTTAACCTAACACAAAGACTAAACCTAATATTAGACAAAAACCTAATCATAATTTTGGCTTTAACCTTAACTCTATCTCTGATCTGAACACTTACCGTCCATTTAACAATAAAGCTATCACTAAACCTGACCCTAAATGAAAACCTAAACCTAAAACTATATCTAGCTATAACCCTAACCCAAAAACTAGCCCTAATTATGACCCTAGCTCTTACATTACCCTTAGCCTTAACCTTACACCTTAACCTAAAACAAAATGTAGAGCGATTCCTAGGCCTAAACCTAGCCCTAAGCATAACCCTAACCCGAACCCCAGCCCTAACTTTAATCCTAACCCTAGTCATAGTTCTAACCCTAGCTCAAAGCCTAATCATTACCCTAAATATAAACTTAGACCTATCCCTAAATCTGAAGCTAACCCAAGCCCTAATTCTAACCTTAACCCTAGCCCTTAACTAGCTCTAAACCTACCCATTACACTAACCCTAACCCTCACCCCATTAATAGTCCTAACCGTACCCTGCTCTCTAGCTCTAAATGTATCCCAAATCCTAATGCAAACCCTGACCGTTATTCTGACCCTAACGCTAACCCTAGGTCTAAACCTGACCCTAAATCTAGACCAAATCCTAACACTAACTCTAGACCTAAACCTAATTCTAAATCTAGCCTCAACTCTATCCCTAGACCTAAACAAAACCTAGCCCTAACAATAACCCTTAACCTAACCCAAACACTAAACCTACTCCTACTCCTAAACCTAGTTTTAATTCTGGGTCTAAACCTAATTCTAACTCTAACCCGAACACGGACCCTGCATTTAACAGTAAATCTACCTCTAAACCTGACCCTAACCAAAAATATAAACCTAACAGTAGACCTATCCATAACCCTAACACTACAACTAGCCCGAATACTAACCCTAGCTCTCACATTATCCATAGCCCTATCCTTTCTTTTAACCTTACACAAACGTAGAGCAAATCATAGGCCTAAACCTAGCCATAAGCCTACCCCTAACCCTAACTCTAGCCCTAACCCTAGCCTAAGCCCTAAACCTAGCTTGAAGCCTAACCCTTACCCTAAATATAAACTTAGACCTATCCATAACTCTAAAACTAAGACTAGCCCTAATCCTAAAATTAATCCTAGACTTAAACCTAGTTTTAAACCATCCATTACACTAACGCTAAACCTAACCCTATTGATAACCCTAGCCATAACCCTAACCCTAACCCTAACAAAAAAACTAATCCTGGTCCTAATCCCAAACCTAACACTCACCATAGCCCTAATTCTAGCTCAAACCCTAACCCATAGAATAATCCTAAACATAATCATAGCCTTAACCTTAACCCTAAAACTAAATCTAACCCTAACCCTACACCTAGACCTATATAAAACCGTATCCATTACCCTAACCCTAATCCTAAACCTAATGATAACCCTAGCCATAACTCTAACACTAACCCTAAACCTACCATAATCCTATCCCTAAACCTAAAGCTGAACCTAACACTCGACCTAGCCCTAGCCTTAACTGTATCTCAAACACTCACCCTTACCCTAAACTTAACCCTAGCCCAATCCCTAACCCAAATCCTAGCCCTAACCCTTACCCTAACTCTATCCCTAGCCATGATTCTAACCCAAACCCTCAACCTAACCCTAAACATAACTTTAAACCTAGTCCTAGCCCTAAACCTAACCCTAGCTCAAACCCTAAAGAGTACCCTAAATTTAACCCTAACCATACCCTTAACCCAAAGCAAAACCCAAACTCTAGCTGAAATCCTAATTTTATCCCTAACACTACCTGTAATCCTATCAATTACCCTAACGATAACCTTAACCCTAATGTTAACCCTAAGTGTAAACCTAACCCTATCCAATACCATAAACCTAATCTAAACCCTAAACCTAATTAAACATTAACCTAATCCTATCCATTACTCTAACCCTAACTCTAACCATAACACTAATTTGAGACCTAACCCTAAACCTTAACCTACCTAATCTGAGCCCTACACCTTATTTTAATCCTAACCCTAACACTGGCCCTAGCCCTAATCATTACCAGAAACCTAACCCTAACACTAAAACTTGCCCTAACCATAAACCTAATCCTAGCCTTAATTTGAAGCATAAACATAGACCTAACCCTAGCTCTAAACCTATCCATTACCCTAACCATAACCATAACCCTAATGCTAACACTAAGATAACCCTAATCGTATCACTAACCCTAAATTTATCCATTACCCTAAACCTAACCTGAACCCTAAACCTAACCATATCCATTAGCCTAACCTTAGCCCTATCCCTAATGCGAATTAGAGTCTTTACCCTTAACCTTAACCTAACCCAAACCATAACAGTTACCATGAACTTAATAATAACCCTATCTCTAACCCTATCTATGCTAACCGTAATGGTAACCCTAGACCTATCCTAACCCTAACCCTAACCCTAACCCTAACCCTAACCCTAACCCTAACCCTAACCCTAACCCTCACTCTAACACTTACAATAGAACTAGCCATAAATCTCACCCTGAAACTCACCCTAACCATAAACCTAGACCTGACATTAGCCCTAGCCCTAATCCTAGCCCTAAGCCTAACACAAAACCTAGCCCTAATCCTAACACTTAACCTAACATAATCCTAACCCTAACCCTAACCCTAGCCCTAAAACTAGGCCTAGCCCTAACACTAATCATAGCACTAATCCTAATACTAATTTTGACCTAAACCTAACCCTAGCCCTAAGACTAACTCTAAATTTCACTGTAGTCCTATACCTTGTTTTAAACCTATGAGGTAAAATAACCCAAACCCTAGCCCTAAACTTAGCCCCAACCCTGTCCTAACTTTTGCCTTGTCCTAAACCTAGATCTAATCCTAACTCTAAATCTAATCCTAATTCTAAGTTTAAACCTAAGCCTAACACTAGCACTATGCCAAAGGTTAATTAGAAAACTAGCCCTAACCCTAGCCCTAGAACTCAAATAAAACTTAGTCATAGGCTTAACCCTAAACCTTACCCTTAATCAAACCCTAAAGCTAAACCTAGGAGTAATTCGAGTCCTAATTCTAACTCTAGAACTTATGCTGAACCTGACTCACACCTTAACACTAATCCTAGCTCTAAACATCACCCTAGCCCTAAACATCATCCTAACCCTAAACCTAACCCTAAAAATAACCAAATTGAAACTCTAATTCTTAAATTAGCCATGACCCTGCCCTAACAGAAAACCTAACCCTAATCTGAGACCTAAATCTAGCTTTAAACCTAATCCTAACCTTAACTCTAGCCCTATCCCTAACCCTAATACTATCCCCAACCCTAGCTCTAACCCTTTTCCTTACCCTAAGCCAAACCCTCACCCTAATGCTACTCTAGTCTTACCCGTAAACCTTAGCCTACTCTAATACTTATCCTAACCCTAGACCTCATTCTAGCTCTAACCCTAATCCAAACTCTAACCCTAAACCTGACCCTAATTCTGACCCTAACACTAACCCTAGGTTGAAAGCTTACCCTAACCCTAAACCGAACCCTAACATTAGCCATATGAGTAACCCTATGCCTAAACCTAACCCTAACTCCAGACCTAGAAAAAAGTCTAATCCTAAATCTAGCCATAACTCTAGCACTAGCCCTAAACAAAAACCTAGCCTTAGGCCTAACAATAACCCTTAACATAACTCAAATACTAACCCTACCCCTAGACCTTAACCTAGGCCTAATTATGGATCTAACCTTAAATCTAAACCTAACTAAATTAATGACCCTTACCCTAACACAAACCTAGCTCTAAACTTTATGGTAACCCAAAATTTAGACATAAACCTAACACTAGACCTAGCCATAACCCTAACCCTAGCTAATTCAGTACCCATAGCCCTAATGCTAGCCCTAAACCTCACTCAAAACATAGCCCTAATCCTAGCCATAACCCTAGCCCAAAGCCTAACCCTAAACCTAACCCTAGACCTAACCCTAACCCTAACCCTCGCCCTAGCCCTAACCATAGGTCAAACACTGACCCTTAACATAAACATAACCCTAGCACAAATTCTAACCCTAACCCTAATCCTAGCACTAATCATAATCATAACCAAAACCAAATCCTAGCTCTAAATCTATCCATTACCTAAACATAAAGCCAACCCTAATGTTAATCTTAGCCCTAAACTTAACCCTAATCCTAAACCCAGACCTGACACTAACCCTAACACTTGCCCTGGCCCTAACCATAGGTCAAACCCGAATGCAAACCCTAAACCTTACCCTAACACTAACCCTAGGCCTAACGCTAACCCTACCTTAACCCTAGACTAATTCTAACCATAACCCTAGACTTAAACATATCCATTACCCTAAATATAAGCCTAACCCAAATGTTACCCTAGGCCTAAACTTAAACCAATCACTAACACTAACCCTATCCATTAACTAAACCTAACCTGAGCATTAAATCTAACCCTATCAATTACTGTAACCCTAACCCTAACACTAACACTAAGGCTAATTCGAGCATTAAACCTAATCCATAACCCAAAGCAAACTTTGAATAACACATTGACTCTAATAATACACCTAGCTCTAATCCTGACCCTTCACTAAACTTAACCCTTAGAGTAGACCTAGATATAAAACTAACCATAGCACTACCCCGAACCAAACCATAACCTGACATTAGCACTCTACCTAATTCTTGCCCCAACCTAACAGAAACCCTAACCCTCATCCTAGACCTAAACCTAGCCTTAAACCTAATCCAAGCCTAACCCTAGCCCTATCCATAATTTCAATCCTAACCCTATTTCTAAACCTAGGTATAACCACATTCCTCCCCCAAACCCTAACCGTAACCCTAACACTATCACTGACCCTAACCCTAGCCCTAACACTAGGCCTAACCACAACAGTAACTCTAGCTCTAATCCTAGCCCTGACTTATCGCTAAATGTAACCCTTACTCAAACCCTAGCCCTAAGACTTACTCTAACTCTCGAGTTAGACCTACTTCTAGTAGTAACCTTATCTGTTACCGTAACCCTAATCCTAGCCCTAACCTTAGCCCTAACCCTAGCCCTAACCCTAGATCTAATCATAATTCTAGATTTAACCCTTACCCTAAGCCTAAACCTCATCCTACCACTATCCCTAAAGCTATTGCTAATCCAAAAACTAGCCCTAACCCAAGCCCTACACCTAAAACAAAACTGAGCCATAGCCCTAATGCTAATTATAACCTAACTGTAACCGTATACCTGACATTAGCCCTAGCCCGAATTCTTGTTCTAACCTTAATGCCAAACCTAAACCTACACCTACCCTTACCCCTAGCTCTAATTCGAATGTTATCCCTAACCCTAAATCTTACACTGACCCTGACTTCTCCTATAACTTGCCCTATCTCAAATCATCACCCTAAAATTAAACCTAATCCTAAAACTAAACCTAGTCCTAACCCTTAACATAAATCTAGCCCTAATCATAATGCTAGTTCTTACACTGGCCATAACCCTACCTTAGCCCTAAACTAATCTAAAACCTGGCCCAAACCTGAGCCCTAACCCTAGCTTTAACCCTAACCCTAACACTACCCTAAACCTAATCTTAACAGTAGCCTTAATCTTAACCATAACCCTATCCCTAACCCTAGCTCTAATCTTATCCATTACCTTAACCTTAAACCTAACCCTATTGCTAACCCTAGGATAACCCTAACCCTATCCATAACACTAAGACTATTATTTAAACTTAACCTGAATCCTAAACCTAACCATATCCACAACCTTAACCCTAAACCTACCCCTAACATTAATTTGAGCCCTAAACCTAAACCTTTACCTAAACAAACCCTAACCCTTTTTGTGACACTAATAATACCCGTATCTAAAACTGAACCTAACACTTAACCTAACCCTTAAACTATATCTAACCACAAAATTAACCCTAAAACTTTCCCAATTCATATCACTAGACTTGACCTTAGCCCTAGTCCTAATGCTAGAATTAACCCTAACAAAAACTGTAGCCCTAATCCTGGCCATAAACTTAGGCCAAATCCTAACCCTAACCCGAACTCTAGCCCTAACCCTAAATTGAACCTTCACCCTAGGCCTAAACCTAGCTATAACATTATACCATACCCTAACCCTAATCCTAAACCAAGCCCTAAACCAAGGCCTAGCCCTAATACTAAACCTAGCTCGAATTTTATCCCTAATTTAGCACTCATCCTAAACCTAAACATATCCCTAGCCCTAAGACTAACATTAACTCTTGCTCTAGCCCTATCCCTAGTTCTAAACTTATCCCTTTTAATAAGCCAAAGCCTAGCCCTAATCCTAGCCCACACCTAGCCCTAAACTTAGGCCTAGCCATAAAACTAGATCTAACTATAACTCTAAATCTAATCCTAACACTAAAACCTAAACCTCACCCTAACAGGAGCCCTAACCCTAATGCTAATTTGAAAACTTGCCCTAAGCCTAGCCATAGCACTCAAAAAAAACTGAGCTATAGCCCTAATCCTAACCCTTAACCTAAACCAAATCCTAATGCCACACCAAGCCCTAACCCTAACCCTAGAATTAATATTGACCCTTACTCTGATCCTAAAACTAACCCTAGCTCTAAATATCACCCAACCCTAAACCTAACCCAAACATGAGACCTAGCCCTAACCCTAACCAGAAAACTAGTCCTAACCATAAAACCAGTTCTTACATTAGCCTTAGCCCTAACCCTAACACAAAACCTAGCCCTAATCTGAGCCCTAACTCTAGCTTTAACGCTATCCCTAACCCTAACCCTAACCCTAACCCTAGCTCTAACTTATACCTTACCTTAAGTCAAACCCTCACCCTAATGCTACATTAGTTCTAACCCTAATCATTAGCCTGCCACAAACTTTAATTCAATTTGTAGTCCTAACCATAGACCTCATTCTATCTCTATGCCTAACCCAAAGCCTAAACCTAATCCTGATCCTTATTCTGACTCTAATACTAACCCTAGGAATAAGCTTGACCCTAATCCTAAACCAAACCCTAACACTAGCCCTACCACTAAATCTATATCTAAACTTAACTTTAACACTAGCATTAGACAAAACTTAATCCAAAATATAGCCATTACTCTAGCCCTAGCCCTAAACAAAAACCTAGCCCTAGCCCTAACAACAACCATTAACCTACAACAAAGACTATTCCTACCCCTAGACCTAAACCTAATTCTAATTCAGGCCCTAACACTAAATCCAATACTAACCTGAACACTGACCCTTACCCTAACATAAACCCTAGTTTTAAACCTTATTCTAACCCAAAACCTAGCCCTAACACAGGATTTATCTATAACCCTAACCCTCAAACTAGCCATAACCATAACCCTAGCTCTTACATTACCCAAAGCCCTAATGATAGCCATAAACCTCACATAAAGCCTACCCCTAAACCTAGCCCTAAATATAACCCTAACTTTAACCTAACCAAACCCTACCCTAATGCTTGCCGTAGCCCTTACCCTAGCTCAAACTCTAACCTTTACCGTAAGCCTAAACCTAGCCCTAATCCTAACCCTATCCATAGCCCGAATCCTAAATGTAACCATAGCTCGAATCCTAGATCTAACTTTATCTATTACTTTAAACACAACCCTAACCCTAATGCTAACCCTAGCCCTAACCCTAACCCTAAACCTAACCATAGCCGTGACTCTAATTCTAAACCTCATGCAAGCCATAACCCTAGCTCAAACCCTAACACTTACCCTAAACCTAAATCTAACACCGACCCTAAACCTAACCCTAATTCTAGTCCTAATCCTAACCTTAAACCAAATCCTAACACTATCACTAAGCCTATCCATTACCCTAAACATAAGCCTAACCCAAATGTTAACACTAGGCTTAACCTTAACCCTATGGCTAACATTAACTCTATACATTACTCTAAACACAAACTGAACCTTAACCCTAACCCTATCCATTAGTCTAACACGAACCCTAACCCTAATGCTATTTGGAGCTTTAACCATAAACCTTAACACAAACCAAACCTAACCCAGACTCTGACCCTAATAATACACCTAGCTCTACACCTGACCACTACCTTAATCCTAACCTTTACATTAGACCTAGTCATAAACCAAACCCTAAAACTATCCCTAATTTTAACCCTAGACCTGATATTAGTCCTAGCCCTAATATTAGCCCTAAACCTAACACAATCCCTAGCCCTTATCCTAGCCTTAAGCCTAGCCTTAATCCTAACCAGAACCCTCACCCTAGCCCTATCCCTAATTTTAACACTTTTACTAGCCCTGGACAAAGCTATATAACCCCATCCTTGCCTCTAAAACTAACCCTAACCCTAGCCCTAACCATAGACCTAACCCTAACACTTATCCTAGTGGTAATCCTTGCCCTAATTTAACCCTAAACTTAGCCATACCCCTAACCATAGCCCTAAGACTAACTCTAACTCTCAACCAGAGGCCTATTTATATTTCTAACCCTATCTGTTACTGTATCCCTCACACTAGCCCTAACTGTAGCCCTAACACTACCCATAGCTGTGTGGGGTGGTGTGTGTTCTAAAAATAAAGTTCATTTCTTTTGACAAGTGGCTCCTGAATTGTTTTTACATTAGCCATTTACTTAACCCTAACTCAAAATCTAGCCCTAATCTGAGTCCAAAACCTAGATTTAACCCTAACTCTAATCCTAAACCTAGCCCTAACCCTACCTCTAAAGCTATCACTTAACCTAAGCCAAATACTAACATTAGTGGTAATCCTAGACCTATCCCTAATCCTTAGGCTAACCAAAATCTTAACCCTATTAATAGTCCTAAACCAAGCCATTACTCTAGCTCTAACACTGTGCCAAACCCTAATACTAACCCTGATCCTTATTCTGATTGTAACACTAACCCTAAGTCTAACCTGACTTTAACCCTAGACCAAACGCTAACACTAGCCCTAGACCTAAACCTAATCCTAAATCTAGAGTTAACTCTAGCCCTAACCAAAACCTAGCCTTATTCCTAACAATAACCCTGAACCTAAAGCGAACACTGACCCTATCACTAGACCTAAACCTAGTCTTAATTCTGGCTGTAACCCCAACTCTAAATCTAACCGAAACACTGACCCTGTCCTTAGAATAAACCTATCTCTAAATTTGACCCTACCTGAATATCTAAACCTAACACTATACATAGCCATAACCCTAACCCTAAAAGGACTAAATATAAACCTAGCTCTTACATTACCCATAGCTCTAACCCTAGGCCTAAAATTAACTTAAAACCAAGAGCTAATCCCAGGCCTAAACCTAGTCTTAAACCTAACCCTAACCCTAACACTCACCCTAACCATAACAGAACCCTCAACTTAGCCCTAATCCTAGCTCAAAGCCTAACCCTTACCCTAAACAAAAACCTACATCTATCCCTAAAAACAACCCTAACCCTAGTCCTAATCCTAACCTTAACCCTAGCTCTAAACCTACCCTTTACCCTAAATCTAACCCTAACCCTATTGATAATCCTAGGCCTAAACTTAATGCTGTGACTAACCAGAAAACTAACCCTAGGCCTAACCCTCAACCTCACACTCGCCAAAGATTCAACCCTAGCTCAAACCCTAACCCTTATCACAAACCTAAACAACTATATCTCTAACCCTAAATCTAAAACTTTATCTTACCCTAACTAGACCCTAAATCTACATCTAAACTTATTCATTTCCCTAACCTTATCCATACCCCAATGATGAACTACACCTAATCCTAACCCTAAACCTAACCATAATATATCTTATCCATAGACTTAACCCTAAACCTAACGCTCACCTAGCTCAAAACCTAACAATTATGCTAAACGTAACCCTGACTCTAAGCCTAGTTCTAACTCTAACCCTAATCGTAACTCAGCCTATTCCTAACCATAAACCTAGCCCAAAACATAGCCCTAAACTGTCCATTACATTAACCCTAAACCTTACCCTAATGTGAACCCCAGACCTAACCCTAACCCTAAAAATTAGGTAAACTTAACCTGAACCCTAAACAAAACCCTATCATTACTCTAACCACACCCAAATGCTAACTTGAACTCTAACCCTAAACTCTAACTTTAACCAATTTCTAACTCACTCTGACCATAATGAATCCCCTAGCTCTAAAGCTGAACCGTACCTTAAACCTAACACTTACACTAGACCTAGCCATAACCATAATCCTAAAACTATTCCCCAACCATATGCCTAGACCTGACATTAGCCCTAGCTCTAATCTTAGCCCTAAACCTAACACATATGACAGCCATTATCATACACTAAACATACCCTTTTTCCCAACCCTAACCCTCACACTAGCCCTAACACTAACACTAACCTAGCCCTAATCTTAGCCCTAATTTAGACCTATTTCTCACCCTAGCCCTAACCCTAGCCATTTGAGTAACTCTAACTCTCACCCTAGCCTCATCCTTTGTTCTAACCCAATCCCTTACCACAACCCTAATCCTAGCCCTAACCATAGCCCTATCCTTAGCCCTAGCCCTAACTAGATTTAACTTTAACTCTAAATCTAACAATAACCCTAAACTTAACCGTAACCCTAACTCTAAATCTAACTGTAAACCCGAGGCTAAACCTAAAGCTTACACTAGCCCTAACCATGATGCCAATCATAAAACTAGCCATAAACCTAGCCCTACCCTAAAAAAAAACTGAACCATAGCCCTAAACTTAACCGTTAACTAAATCAAACCCTAACCCTAATCCTAGCCCTAATTTGAGTTTTAATCCGAGCC
The DNA here is from genome assembly GCF_048772815.1 of Callospermophilus lateralis. Lineage (NCBI taxonomy): Eukaryota > Metazoa > Chordata > Mammalia > Rodentia > Sciuridae > Callospermophilus > Callospermophilus lateralis. The sequence goes on along the minus strand of NC_135310.1, from coordinate 133,692,164 downwards.
CTAAAACTAACCCTGACTCTGACTCTGACCACAACCCTAATCCTAGCTCTAAACATAACCCTAACCCTAAACCTAAACCTAACACTAGACATAGCCCTAACCCTCACCCTAAATTTAGCCCTAAACATAACAGTAGTACTTACATTAGCCATAACCCTAACTCTAGAATTAACTTAACACAAAACCTAGCCCTAATCCGAACCGTAACCCAAGTTTTAACCCTAATCCTAACCCTAACCCTAGTCCTAATCATAAACATAACCCTAGCCCTGACCCTAGCTCTAACCCTATCCATTGCCACAAACATAACCCTAACTCTAATGCTAAACCTAGTCCTAAACCTAACCCTATCCCTAATCCTAACCCTATCCATTACCCTAATCCAAACCTAGACTCTAAACCTCACCCTATCATCAACATGACACTAATCCTAATGCTAATTGGAGCCCTAACTTTAAAACTTAACCTATCCCAAACCATAACCCAGACCCTGACTGTAAAAATACTCCTAGCTCTAAACCTGACTGTAACCCTAAAACTAATGCTTACACTACACGTAGCCTTAAACCTAACACTAAAACTATCTTTAACCATAAGCCAAGATATGATATTAGCCCTAGCCCTAATCCTAGCCCTAAACCTAGCCCTAATAATAACCCTAACCTTAACCATAGCCCTAAGCTAATTCTGACCCTACCCTCCCACTAAACCTAGCTATAACAACATTCCTTAACCTAAACTTAATTCTAACCCTAACCCTAACACTAGACCTAAGGTGAATACTAAGCATAGCCCTAATCCAAGACCTAATTTAACCCTATCACTAATTCCAATGCTAACCATAGCCCTAAGACTAAATCTAACTCTCACACTAGCCCTATTCCTAGTTCTAACCCTATCCCTTAACTTAACCCTAACCCTAGCACTAAACATAGCCAAAAACCTAGCCATAAAACTTGCCTAATCCGTATTCCTAGACCTAACCCAAGATCTAACTCTAACTCTTACTCTAACACGAACCCTAAGCCTAAGCCTAACATTAATATTAGCACTAACCCTAACACTAATCATGAAACTAGCCCTAACCCTAACCCTAGCAGTAAAACAAAACTGAGTAATAGCCATAACACTAAACCTTAACTTAAATCAAATCCTAAAACTACACCTAGACCTAACCCTAGCCCTAATTTGAGTCCTAACCCTAACCTTAATACTAACCCTGACTCTGACTCATATCCTAACACTCACACTTGCTCTAATCACCACCCTAAACTTAAACCAAACCCTTACAGTAAACCTAGCCTTATTTAGAGTCTTAACCGTAACTCTAAAACTAACTCTGACCGTGACTATTAACCTAACACTAACACTCACTCTAAATATCACCCTAACCTTAAATCTAATTCTAACACAAAAGGTTTAACCCTTAACCATAACCCTAAAATTAACCCTAATTGTAACCCTAGTTCTCACATTAGCTGATACTCTAACCCTAGCCCTAATCCTCACACAAAAACTCTGCCCTAATCTGAGCCCTAAACCTAGCTTTAACCCTAATTCTTGCCTTAACCCAAGCCCTAACCCTAGCTCTAACCCTATCCCTTACCCTAAGGCAAACCCTAACCCTAATGCTAACCTTAATCTTTAACCTAACACAAACACTAACCCTATTACTAGTCCTAACCCTAGCACTCATTCTAGCTCTAACCATAACCCAAACCATAACCCTAACCCTGAGCCTTATTCTGACCCTAACACTAATCGTAGGTCTAAACCTGAACCTCACCCTAAACTGAACCCTAACAGTAGCCCTTACAGTAATCTTATACCTAAACCTAACCCTAACACTAGCCCTAGATCTAAACCTAATCCTAAATCTAGCCATAACTCGAACACTAGACCTAATGAAAAACCTAGACATAGCCTGAGCCAAACACTAACTCTTCCCCTAGACCTAATTCTGGCTTTAATTCTAACCATAACACTAAGCTGAACATTGACCCTGACACTAACAGTAACCATAGCTCTAAACACCACTCCAACCCTAAACCTAACGCTAAAACTATACCTAGCCCTAATATTAACCCTTAAACTAGCCTGAATCATAACAAGTTCTTACATTACCTGTAGCCCTAACCTATAGCAAAACCTAGCCCTAATCTAAGGCCTACCCTAGCTTTAACCCTGGAGCTAATCCTAATCCTAACCATAGCCCTAACCCTAAGCCTAAGCCTAAGCCCTAACCCTAAGCCTAAGCTAGCATAAACCTAGCCCTAACCCTAGCTCTAACCGATCCATTACTCTAATGATAACCCTAACCCTTATGCTAACCCTAGGCTGAAACCTAATCCTATCCTTAACCCTAACCCTATTCATTACCCTATAATTATCCTGAACCCTAAGCCTAAAACTATCATTACCCTCTCCTTAACAATAATGCTAATTCGAGCCCTAAACCTAAACCTTAACCTAACAGAAACCCTAAACCTTAACCTAACCCTAATAATACTGCTAGCTCTAAATTTGACTCTAACCATAAACCTAACCCTTAAAGTAGTCCTAGCTATAAAACTAACCCTAAACTCTCCCTAAATGTAACCCTAGATCTGACTTTTGCCCTAGCTCTAATCCCAGTCCTAACCCTAACACAAACCTTAGCCCACATCCTAGCCATAAACTTCATCTTAATCATAAAGCTAACCCTAACCCTAATTATATCCCTCACCCTAGCAATAAAACTAGCTATAGTCTCATCCCTTACCCTAAACCTAAAACTAACCCTATCCCTAATCCTAGGCCAAACCCTAACACTAAATCTTGCTCTAAGACTAACTTTAACTCTCGCCCTAGCCCTATTCTGAGTTCTAACCCAATCCCTTACCATCACCCTAAACCTAGCCCTAAATGTAGCGCTAAACCTAGCCCTATCCTTAGCCCTAGCTCAAACCCTAGATATAAACCTAACTCTAAATCTAATCCTAAACCTATGACTAAACCTCACACTAACACTAGCCCTAACCCTAACACTAATCCTAAAACTAGCCCTAACCCTACCCCTAGCCCTAAAACAAAAATGAGTCATAGCCCTAATCTTAACCCTTAACCTAAACCAAACCCTAACTTGACACCTAGCCCTACACCTTTCTCTAATTCTAGTCCTAAATCTAACCTGAAAAGCAATCTGGACACTGACTCTGACTCTAACACTAACTCTAGCTCTAAGTATTGTCATAACCATAAACCTAACCCTAACACTAGACCAAGCTCTAACCCTAACCCTATAACTAGCACTAATCATAACCCTACTTTGAACATTACCCGAAGCCTTAACCCTAGCCCTAACCTAACCCCAAACCTAGCCTTAATTCGAGTCCTAAACCTACCTTTATCCCTAAACTAAAACCTAATTCTAACCCAAAGAAAATCCCGAATCCTATACATATCCCTAGCCCTAATCTTAGGTCTAAACCTATCCATTACCCTAATTATAACCCTAACCCTTATGCTAAACATTAGGCCTAACCTTAAACCTATCTATTACACTAAACCACAACTAAACCCTAAACCTAACCCTGTCATTAACCTAACCCTAAACCTAATGCTAATTCGAGCACTAACCCTTACCTCTTATATAAACCAACCTTAACCTTGAACATGACCCTAATAATAACCCTAGCTATAAACCTGACCCTTACCCTAAACCTAACCCTTACACTGGACCAAGCCATAAACCTAACACTAAATCTATCCCTAACTGTAACCCTAGACCTGGCCTTAGCCCTAGGCTTAATAGTAGCCCTAACCCTAACACAAACACTAGCCTTCATTCTAGCCCTAAGCCTAGCCTTAATCATAAACCTTACCTTAACTCTAGCCCTAACCCTAATACGAACCCTTGCCCTAGCTCTCAACTTACTATAACCCACTCCCTTACCCTACATGTAACCCAAACTCTAACCCTAACCTGATGTCTAAACCTAACACTAACCCTAGCCCTAAATAAGCCCTATGCCTAAACATAACACTAGCCCTAGCTCTACGACTAACTCTAACTCTCACACTAGCCTATCACTAGTTCTAACCCTATCCCTTACCATAACCCTAACCCTAGCCCTAACCCTAGTCTTAACCATTGCCCTATCCTTAGTCCTAACCATAACCATACATCAAATCCTAACTCTAAATCTAATCCTAACCTGATGCCTAAGCCTAACTATTATGAATACATTTATATTAGGATTCTATGTCTACAGATGTTGGCTTCAATTATTATTTAGAATATAGTCATTAGTTTCATAAAATGCATACCATTTCTTTTTGTATATAGAGAATTGGTGGTCAGTGGTAGGATGCTATGTTAAGGGGGAAAGGAGGGAGGGTATGAGATTAATCTATCTTAGCAAATTGGAGGAGAACTGGAATGAATAGAAAGGGGTAATTTATGGAAGAATGTATAAATTCAAATTCCTAATCTGTATTCATAAAATTACCTTATGAATAAATAGTAAAAGTTTGGAGGTTGAAAGTGGGATAGAGGGAGGAAGAAAAAAAGAAGAAAAAAAACAAGGAAAGTAAGAAAGAAAGGGAAAATAAAAATAAGAGAAAATAAATGGAGGGTGAGGTGGGCCTATGCAATTTCTCTATAATATACTATTCTGGTGATTCATTTCTTAAAGTCCAATTTCATGCGAAGTTCTTGGTTTCACGTATGTTGAGATTTTGAGGGCCAGAGGGGGAAGTGTATAGGAGAATAGGTAGGAAGGGGAAGTGTATAGGAGAATATATGAGAAGAGTGTGAATAGAAGAGTCTCTCAAAACTCTGTTTTCTTCCAGGAAGTGGAGTTGTCTATTCCTAGCTTGAGTCTCTGTGCTAAGGGTAGTGGAGGTAGCCAGTTTGAGAGGACTTGAGCTTCTACCTGTAGCCTCCCTACTCTTAGTCTCTGGGTTGGAAATCAGGTACCTGTACAGTTGCTGTTCCGTGTTGATAGCTATGACCCCCCCAAAAAAAAGGTTTGTAAGAAAAATCTTGAGTTATCCCAGCTGTAGGTAGGGGAGTTGGAAACCGGGTATCTGAGCAGCCACAGAAATGAGCTGGTAGCCATGGCCACCGATAGATGGTGAGTACGGTTTTCCAAGATGTATTCCATCTGTTACCTGTGTAGGGTGTTTGGTGAGGTGGGTGGTTCTGGGGTCACCTTTGGCCATGTCCAGAGCTTGGTCTGGTGACCCACAAGCAAAGCCTCTGTGTTCTGTGCTACCTATCCTCTGCACCGAGAGTGCCTGCACGGCGGAGACTTCCATCTGAGCTGAGAGTGAACCTATGACTAAGACTTCCATCTGTGCCAAGAGCACATGCACAGTGGAGACTTCCGTCTGCGCAGAGAGTTCATGCACGGCCGATACTTCCAACTTCTGACTGAGCCGAAAGCAACCACACAGCAGAGACTTCCATGTGTACACAGAGCTCCAGCGTGGCCCTAGTTTTCTTCAAATTTCTATGATATTGGGCAAGATTCATCTTTTACTTAGCCTCACTAAGCTCCACAGATTTGGGCCTTCTCGGTTCAATGGTTCACTGCCAGGAACAGTTTGTATTTTAAGATTTTCCTTCTTTATGGCTTATTGATGTGAATGAAAATTGAGCTGGAAATCAAACAGGGTTGGTAGGAGGTGCTTGAAACTTCAAGAATCATTTCTCAGTGGGCACTTTCTGGTTTCTTTCTTTTGAAGGTAGGCCAAAGCTAAAGCATGCAAAAGCAACTGTATCTGAGGGCCCTTAAGGAGAAAACACAGAAATATTTATGTATTGAAATAAGTCTCCTAATGATTTGATCAGATATCTTTGATACTGTGCAGTATTCATTTTTAACTTGCCCCACTAGGCTTCCCATGTTTGGGTCATCTAGGATCAATGGTTTTCTATACAGGTAAGGGGTAGGGTTATGGTTAGGGTTAGGGTTAGGTTTAGAGCGAGCGTTAGAGATATTCTTATTTAAATTTCTTTGATACTGGGCTGGATTCATGTTTTCTCTAGCCTTACTATTCTCCCCAGGTTTGGGCGTTCTGGGTTCAGTAGTTCACTGTCAGGAACAATTTGTATTTTAAGTTTTCACTTCATTTTGACCTATATGGGTAAATGGAAATAGAGCTTGAAATCAAACAGAGTTGGTTTGAAAGTTTGCTTGAAACGTCACACACTCAATTAGCTCTCAGTGTGCATTTTCTGGTTTGTTTCTTGTGGAAGTAGCCCTATTTTGAAATAGAAAGAAAAAGCTTCATCTGTGAGTGCTTTAGGAGAATCTTCACTATTTTTGGTCAAATTACTTTGATACTGTACAGGATTCATCATTTACCTAGCTTTAATAGGATCCCCAATTTGGCATCTTTAAGTTCAACGATTCACTGTCAGGAACAGTTTGATTTTTTAGGTGGCACTTCATTATGGCCTATAGGTGTAAATTACAATGAAGCTGGAAATCAAACAGGGTTGGTACTAGCTGTTCGATATGTCACACACTCAATTAGTTCTCTGTGAGCACTTTCTGCGTTCCTTTTATTGAATATATGACAAAGGACAATCATGCAAAAACAATTTTATCTGAGAGCACTTTGGGAGACAACAGGGAAATAAGCATGAAATGAACTACCTCCTGCAATTATTTGGTCAGATTTCTTTGAAACTGCATTTTTCATCTCTTAGCCTGCCCCACTAGGCTTCACAACTTTGGTACTTCTATGATCAAAGGTTATCTAAGCAGGTTAGGGTTAAGGTTACAGTTAGGGTTAGAGCTAGATTTAGACCTATTGTTAGGTTTAGAGTTAGTTTTTTTTTTTTTTTTAATTTAATTGATACTGGATAGGTTTCATATTTTACCTAGCCTTACTATGTTTCCCGGGTTTGGGCCTTCTCAGTTCAATGGTTCTCTGACAATAAGAGTTTGTGTTTTGAGGGTTCACTTCATTTTGACCTACATGGCAAAGGAAAATGGAGCTGGAAATCAAAGAGGGTTGTTGCTAACTGATTTAAACATCTCACACTCAATCAGTTCTCTGTGTGCATTCTATGTTTTGTTTCTTGTGAAGGTAACCCTAAGCTGAAGCATGCAAAGACTCTTTATCTGAGGGTACTTTAGGGGAAAACAAGAAAATAGGCATGGACTGAACTATTTCCCCGAATTATTTGGTCAGATTTCTTAGATGCTGCACAGGATTCATCTGTTAGCTTGCCCGAGTAAGCTCCACACGTTTGGGACATCTAGGATCAATGATTTTCTAAACAGGTAAGGGTTAAGTTTAGGATCAGGGTTAGGGCTAGCATTACAGATAGTGTTAGTGTTAGAGTTTGTTTTGTTCAAATTTCTTTGATACTGGGAAGGATTCATCTTTTACCTAGCCTTATTATGTGCCCCAGTTTGGGGACTTCTTTTTTCAATGGTTTGCTGTCGGGAATAATTTGTTTTAAATGTCTCACTTCAATTTGACCTATATGGGTACATAAAAATGGAGCTAGAAATCAGAGGGTTGGTGCTAGCTGGTTGAAACTTCACATACTCAATCAGTTGTCTGTGAGCCCTCTCTGGTTTCTTCCTTGTGAAAGTAGCTGTAAGATGAAGCATTCAAAACAAATTTATCCAAGATCAATTTAGGAGAGAACAGGGCAATATGCAAGTAGTGAAATCCCACCCCCAATTATTTGGTCAGATTTTTTTGACTGTGAATAATTCATCTGTAATCTTGCCCCATTAGTCTCCCGAAGTTTGAAACTTTTATGATCAACAGTTCTCTTAACAGGTTAGGGTTTTGGTTATGGTTAGAGTTAGGGCAAGCGTTAGAGCTAGTGTTATGGTTAGAGTTAGTTTTTTTCAACTTTTTTGATACTGGGTAGGATTCATGTATTTCCTATTCTTAGTATACACTCCATGTTTGGGCTTCCTATGTAAAAAGAGTTGCTCTCAGGAGCAGTTTTAATTTTCATGTTTCATTTCATTTCGCCCTATTGGGATGAATGGAAATGGAGCTGGATCTCAAACAGGGTTTGTACTAGCTGCTTGAAACTCTACACACTTAATCAGATCTCAGTGCACATTCTCTCATTTGTTTCTTGTGGAAGTAGCCCAAAGCTGAAGTAGAAAAAATAGCTTTATCTCTGAGCACTTTAGGAGGAAGCTTCATCTTTTCTTGCTTGATTGCTTTGATACTGTACAGGTTTCATCTTTTTGCTAGCCTTAGTAGGATCCCCAAGTTTGGGCCTTCAAGGTTTGCTGGTTCACTGTCAGGAACAGTTTTAATTTTTAGGTTTCACTTTATTATGGTCTATAGATGTGAATAAAAACGGAGCTGTAAACCAAACAGGGTTGGTACTAGCTGCTTGAAACTTCACACACTCAATCAGCTCTCTGTGAGCACTCTCTAGTTTGTTACTTGTGAAAGAACCATAAACTTCAGCATTAAAAAATAATTTAACCAAGAGCACATTAGGAGAAAACAAGAAAATATGAATATACTGAAATACCTACCCCAATTACTTGGTCAGATTTCTTTGATACTGTGCATGCTTTATCTGTTAGCTTGCACACTAGGCTCCTTTATTTGGGGACTAATATGATCAATTGTTCTCTATCAGGTTAGATTAGGTTTAGTATTAGTTTAGGGCTAGGTTTACAGCTAGTGTTTTGTTAGATTTAACTTTGTTCAAATTTCTTCAATACTGGCAGAATTCAGCTTTTACACAGCCTTACTACATTCCCTAGGTTTGGGCCTCTTGGGTCAAGGGTTAGATGTCTGGAACAGTATGTATTTTAAGTTTTCACTTTATTTTGACCTGTATGGGTAAATGGAAATGGAACTGGAAATAAAACAGGCTTGCTGATAGCTACTTCAAACCTCACACACTCAATCAGTTCTCTACGGGCATTCTCTGGTTTATTCTTTGTGAAAGTAGCCCTAAGCAGAAGCATACAAAGCAACTTTATGTGAGAGCACTATAGGAGAAAATAGAAATATGTATGTGCTGAACTACCTCCCGCAATTATTTGGTCAGATTTATTTGATACTGTGAAAGATTCACCTGTTAGCCTGCCCCACTTGGCTTCACAATTGTGGGACTTCTAGGGTCAAAGTGACTCTAAACAGGTTAATGTTAGTGTTAGGGTTGGTGTTAGGGTTAGGACTAGGATTAGACCAAGTGTTAGGGTTAGAGTTAGTTTTGTTTTCAAATTTCTATAATACTGTGCAGGGTTTATCTTTTTTCCTATTTTGACTTTACTCCAAATGTTTGGGCCTCCTACATAAAGGGTATGGTTTTAGAAACAGTTTCAATTGTCATGTTTCTCTTTTTTTTTTGCCCTATAGGGGTGAATGGAAATGAAGCTGGAAATCAAACAGGGTTTGGGATAGCTACTTGAATCATCACACACTCTATCAGTTCTCAGTGAGGATTCTCTGGTTTGTTTCCTGTGGAAGTAGCCCTAAGCTGAAGTAACAAGAAATAGCTTTATCTCTGAGTGCTTTAAGAGCAAGCAGAATACACATGTACTGAAAGAGCTTCAAATTTTTTGGTCAGATGACTTTGATCCTGTACAGGATTCATCCTTGGCATAGCCTTAGTAGGCTCCCTATGTTTGGGCCTTCAAGATTCAATGGTTCACTTTCAGGAACAGTTTCTATTTTAAGGTTTCACTTCATTTGACCTAAATGGAATTGGAGCTAGAAATGAAACAGGGTTTGTGCTAGCTGCTTCAAACTTCACACACTCAATCAGTTCTCTGTGGGCACTCTCTGGTTTGTTCCTTGTGAATGTAGCTCTAAGCTGAAGCATGCAAAGCAAGTTTAACCGAGAGCACTTTGGGAGAGAAGAGGGAAATATAAATATATTGAAATACCTTCACCAATTATTTGGTCATATTTCTTTGATACTGCACAGGATTCATCTATTAGCTTGTTCCACTAGGATCCCCAATTTTGGGACTTCTGTGATCATAGGTTCTCTAAATAGCTTAGGGTTAGTTTTGGGGATAGAGTCAAATCCAGCATTAGAGTTACAGTTAAATTTGTTCATATTTCTTTGATACTGAGCTTTATTCATCTTTTTCTTACCCCTGTTAAGTTCCCCAGTTTTGGACCTTCTCAGTTCAAGTGTTCACTGTCAGAAACACTGTATATTTTAAGGGTTCACTTCATTTTGATCTCTATGGATAAATGGAAATGGAGCTCAAATTCAAACAGTGTTGGTGCTAGATGCTTGAAACTTCACATACTTTATCAATTCCCTGTCGGTACTCTCTGATTTATTCCTTGTGAAAGTATCCCAAAGCTGAAGCATGAAAAAAAAAAAAACTTTATCTGAGAGCACTTTTGGAGACAGCAGGAAAATATGCATGTACTGAAATAGGTCCCCCAGTCATTTGGTCAGATTTCTTTGATACTGCACAGGATTTATCTGTTAGCTATTCCCACTAGTATCAACAAGTTTAGAACTTCTATGATCAAAGCTTCTCTAAACAGGTTAGGGTTAGTTTTAAGGTTAGGGTTAGGGCTAGTGTTAGAGCGAGTGTTAGGGTTAGACTTAGTTTTGTTCAAATTTCTTTGATATTGGGTAGGAGTCATCTTTTTCCTACCCTTACAATGTTCACCGTTTTGGGGCATTATTGGTTCAAGGTTCACTGTCAGGAACATTTTGAGTTTTAAGGTTTCACTTCATTTGAATGTTTACAGATGAATGGAAATGGAGCTAGAAATCAAACAGGGTTTGTGCTAGCTGCTTGAAAATTCACTGTAGAGAATCAGATGTGACTGCGTTACTATTACTGTCCTTGATGGAGTTTGCCTGCAAACAGGATATTCTGTCGAGATATAGAAAGGCAACAGCGGACATGCTTGAAAATGAGCTGTCTACTGTCCTCGAAAGGGCCTGCTCGCAAACGAGGGGCTCCTTCAAGGTTTAGATAGGTAACTACAGACATGCTTGAAAACGAGGTGTCTGCTGTCTTTGGGAGAACTTGCCTGCAAACGGGATGTTCTGCCAAGTGGGCTTGGAGGGCGCTGAGAAAAAATTTTTTATCTGTTCTAACAGAGAGCAGAGCTCAGCATACTCCAGGCCGAGAGTATATTAGCCATGAGAAGCGGGTCACTTCTGATTAGAAAGTAAAACTTCTGTGTGATATGTTTAATTAGTTGAAAGACCTGATTTATTGATGTTGGAAGGCTGCCTTCTTTGTTCACAATACTATAAAAAGATTGCTTGTACACAATAAAGTACTTTTTTTCTGCTGCTGCTTCGCTTGCTATGCTTCTTTTTCTTCTTCTTTCTTTTCCCATGCTGACCTGCAAGTGAATTACTGCAACATTTGGCGTAGTCGGCAGGATTCAGCACCGAAAGGGTAAGCACCCCGGGTTAATAAAGTGAAAGGGGGACTTTCGGGATGAACAAAATATCGAAAGGTATCACCCCAGGTTGAAAGAAACTTTAGGGGGACTTTCAGAACTAACAAATATCGAAAGGTATCACCCAGGTTGAAAGAAACTTTAGGGGGACTTTCAGAACTAACAAATATCGAAAGGTATCGCCCCAGGTTGAAAGAAACTTTAGGGGGACTTTCAGAACTAACAAAATATCGAAAGGTATCGCCCCAGGTTGAAAGAAACTTTAGGGGGACTTTCAGAACTAACAAATATCGAAAGGTATCACCCCAGGTTGAAAGAAACTTTAGGGGGACTTTCAGAACTAACAAATAGTGAAAGCTATCGCCCCAGGTTGAAAGAAACTTTAGGGGGACTTTCAGAACTAACAAATATCGAAAGGCATCGCCTCAGGTTGAAAGAAACTTTAGGGGGACTTTCAGAACTAACATGGGAAACTCCCAGTCCTTAAAGGAACAATATGTGGAGTTACTGCAGGGATTATTATATTCCATAGGTTTGAAAACATCTGATAAGATACTCAAGGAGTTATTTGAAATTATAGAATGTCATTGTCACTGGTTTCAGTATCAAACTAAGGTCCAGTTAAATTTAGGGGAATGGAAATTGGTTCAGAAAGAGCTCTGTAAACAGCATCAGGCTGGAAATGTTATTTCTTTAAAGATTTGGACATTGTGTAGCGCTATTACTCAGGCATTACAATTGTTAGAAAACAATAATGATAAGGGCTCTCTTTGTGAAAATCAAGTTAATACATCAGAATCTGATAATAAGGTTAACAAAACGGAGCCCAAGGAAGATATTTGTGATACTATAGATGACTCTCCTAAATCAGATCTGGGTGATAAGAAAGATTCAGAAAGTTCAGATAGTGACTCTAGTTTGAAAGAAATTATGGAGGCCTTTGTACAAAAAAATGAAATTAAAGAAGCAAAGTTCTTCTCTTAAACCTACTACTCCTTCTAATGCTTCTCTCTTTCCAGCGACAAGGTATAGAGTTGATGTGGGTAGAGAACAACAACTTTTTTCATTTCCTCTTACTATGATACATGATGATGATGATCTTGCAGATCCCCCTGGTGGATTTGTTAATCCACCACATTTGTTTCCTATAACTAGACAACAAAACCTTCAAAATCCCCAAATGATTGATGTTCACTATACTGCAGTGGAATACAAGTTTATTAAGGATTTAAAAGCTGCAGTCTTTCAATATGGCCCTCAGTCTCCTTTTTTGTTAGGTATGTTAGAAAATTTGGGAACTTCTAAACTACTTATTCCTTTGGATTGGGAGGCATTAGCAAAAACAGTTTTGGAGGAATCTCAGTGGTTACAATTGAGAAGTTGGTGGGAAGATGAGGCATGAAAACAAGCTCGAGAGAATGAGGCTCAAAATCACCCGGGACCTATGGAGGATAAGTTAACAGGGGAGGGTAATTACCATGCCTATAGAGAGCAGGCTCAATATACAGATCCAGATCTTCAACAAGTTCTACAGGTTTTCTTAAGAGCTTGGAGACATGTGATACCCATTGGTCAGGCACAACCTTCCTTTACTAAAACTGTACAAGGGGCTACTGAACCTTATACTGATTTTCTTGCCAGACTGCGTAGTGCTGTAATGAGGGCAGTAGGTCAAGATCAAATAGCAAAGGTCTTATTGGAAACATTGGCCTTTGAAAATGCAAATCCTGAATGTAAGCGTATTTTGGGGCCATTAAAAGGGCAAAACGCCTCATTAAGTGAATATATGAGAGCTTGTGCTGGAGTGGGAGGAATTGAACATCAAGCTTCTGTTTTTGCTGCTGCCATGGCAGGAGCCCTTAAACCCAATAAATCAGGAACCTGTTTTAACTGTGGTAAAGCAGGTCATTTTAAAAAGGATTGTAAGAAAAAATGTAACAATAGTAACAATAGTATATCTCCCAGCGCAAAAAAGAAACCTACAGCAGTTTGCCGACAATGTAAACGAGGCAAACATTGGACAAATGAATGTTATTCTAAGACAGATAAAGATGGAAACCCTTTTCCCCCTTTGGGAAACTGCTCAATGGGCCGTCATCCCTGGGGCCCATAAATAATACTGGGGATCATTTCTCATTTGTTTCGGGCATCTGTGACTCTCAAGTTGGGTCACCCACCAAACAACCCCAGGATAGTGCTAAGTTAACTATTGATAATCTTCATGTGGCTACTCAACAAAGTGCTGCTGCTGACTTACCAATTAATGAAAATGTTTTGATATCTCCTGGAGGTGGAATTTACAAAGTAAAGACTGGTGTTTTCAGACCTCTTCCCTCTAAGAGTTTTGGATTAATTGTTGGACGTAGTAGTTCTGCCTTAAGAGGCATTCATGTTATTCCTGGCATTGTTGATCCTGACTTTACAGATGAAATTTTCATCATGGCTTATTCACTCAAACCCTTTCTTTGATCAGTGGAGAACAAATAGCGCAGATTTTGCTGTTACCTTTTTTCAATTTCCTTCTAAAAATCAATCAAGGACTGGAGGATTTAAAAATACAAAAAAAAACATATTTTGGGAAACCTTAATTGCTGATCAGAGACCCTCTTTAACTCTAATTATACAAGGAAAATATTTTGAAGGGTTAATAGACACTGGAGCTGAAGTCTCAGTTATCTCTATAAGACAATGGCTACAAGAATGGCCTAAACAAAAATGTCAAATAACATTAAATGGATTAGGGGCAATATCAGATGTGTGGATCAGTTCTGGCCCTTTTTCATGTCATACCTTAGAGAATATTGGATTTTTAACAGCCTTTTACATAATCAATGTTCCAATTAATATTTGGGGCCGTGATATTTTATCTCAGCTTGGAGCACACATTAATATTCCTTCAAAAAACTTGTAGCCACTGTTCAGTCCCCTCGAGCTATGCCATTAACCTGGCTAACCAGTACTCCTAAATGGATTGAGCAGTGGCCTTTAAAAAAAGAAAAGCTCGAGGCATTAAAACAATTAGTTACTGAACAATTACAGGCGGGACATATTGAATATTCCACTTCACCTTGGACTTCCCCTGTATTTGTTATTAAGAAAAAGTCTGGAAAATGGCGTTTATTGACAGATTTAAGGGAAATTAATAAATGTATTAAACCTATGGGAGGATTACAATTAGGACTTCCCTCTCCTTCTATGATTCCAAATAAATGGTCAATTTCTGTTATCGATTTAAAAGATTGTTTTTTTTACAATCCCTCTCCAACCTAAGGATAAGGAAAAATTTGCTTTTACAGTACCTGAATATAATAATCATCAACCTGCTAAACGTTATCAATGGACTGTGTTACCTCAAGGTATGATTAATAGTCCTACATTATGTCAGGAATTTGTTTCCAGAGCCTTAGAACCAGCTAGACAACAATTCCCTCATTATATTTTATATCATTATATGGATGATTTTTTATTAGCAGCCCCTACTAACATTGAACGCGACCATTTTTATAAGGCAGTTCTAAAAGCTTTATCTAAATTTGGATTACAAATAGCTCCAGAGAAGGTGCAAATTGATTTTCCTTATTCATATTTAGGATTTGTTTTGGATAAACAAAAAATTAAGCCTCAAAAGGTTCAAATAAGAAAAGATAATTTAAAGACTCTTAATGATTTTCAAAAATTACTGGGAGATATCAATTGGATTTGTTCAACTACAGGAATCCCTACTTATCAATTGCAGCATTTATTTGCTACTTTAGAAGGTAATTCTGAACTACATAGTCCTAGAACTTTAACTAAACAAGCATCTCAAGAGTTAACTTTAGTTGAACAACGTTTAAATGAAGGATATTTGTCTTATATAGACTTAGAAAAATCTGTACAATTAATTCTTTTCCATACTCCTCACTCCCCGTCTGGAGTACTAACTCAAAAAGATCATATAATAGAATGGATTTTTTTTTACCTAATAAGTATAATAAACGATTAACTACTTTATGGATAAACTAGCCTTTTTAATAATTAAAGGTAGATCGAGATTGTTACAATTCAGTGGTAGAGAGCCAAATCAAATTATTACTCAAATAACTTAGCAACAAATTTCTTACAATTTACAATTAAATGATAATTGGCAAATTGCTTTAGCTGGTTATTCTGGAGCTCTAACTACTCAATATCCTAAATCTAAAGTCTTTGAATTTTTTAAAAAACATTCTATGATATTAGTAAACCCTATTTCTTCGATTTCTCTTTCCGGTATTACTGTTTTTACTGATGCTAACAAAACTTCAGCAAGATATTGGACTCCCATAGCTTCTAAAGTATATCCTCATGAGTTTTCCTCTGTTCAACCTGCTGAATTATGGGCTATTACCTTAGCTTTATTAGATTTTTCGAATATTCCTCTTAATATTGTTTCTGACTCTCAGTATGCAGTTTTGGTGTGTACACATTTACCTTCAGTTAGCCTTCCTATTAATCCTAGTACTGTTATTGAAAAACTATTTGCTTTTACACAAAGATAATTGTTACAGAAAACTATTCCAGTATATTTCACTCATATTAGAGCACATTATACAATGCCGGGACCATTATCTAGAGGAAATCAAAATATTGATCAGCTATTATTCCCCTTACAAAAGGCTCATCTAGAACATGCTTTACATCACACTAACACTAAAGGTCTTTACAAAAAATACAAAATAACTAAAAAACAAGCACATGAAATTGTAGCTAACTGTTCATCATGTGCTCCTTTTAATATTCCATACTGTCCTTCTGGTGTTAATCTACGGGGACTCCATCCTAATGCCCTTTGGCAAATGGATGTTGTTATAATTCAGTCATTTGGAAGACTAAGATATGTACACCATACTATTGACACTCATACTCATTTTCAATGGGCCACAGCATTATCTTAAGAAAAAGCCGATGCAGTCATTTCTCATTTATTATCTTGTTTTGCTATCATGGGAATTCCTAGAGAACTTAAAACTGACAATGCACCTGCATATACATCACAAAAATTACATTCATTTTTACAAAAGTATGACATTACACATACATTTGGCATTCCTTATAAGAGTTAGGGTCAAGCTATTATAGAAAGGGCTAATCATACGTTAAGAGAATATATATTAAAAATAAAAAGGGGGGATATGGCTATGGCTTATTCACCTCAAAATATAATCCATAAAACTTTACTAACTTTAAATTTTTTAAATGTCTGGTCAGCTTCCGAGGTTCCTGCAGCTCAGCAATATTTCTCAACATTTAAATCTCAGCCATTATTTCTAAAATCGGAAATACCTATACGGTACAGAGATGATAATAAAGAATGAATTTCTGGGTTGTTGCACCACATGGGAAAGGGGTTTGCTCTTATTTCTACAGGTAAAACACCTTTCTGGGTACCTTCAAGACTTATCAAATTGCAGAATGAGCGACCCATTTGTCAGACAATTTCAGGAGCTGGCAATGCAGAGAACTTCTACGATGGCAACGAGAACAGCAGACCCCCCAACATGGGGACAGATGAAAAAGTTGACTCAAGAAGCTGAAAAAACCCTTCAAAAGGCAAATCAGCCTTTAAATCCTGTTAATCTTTTTTTGAGCTATGCTTGCCATTATTAATTGCCAGGTAAGTATAGTTTCTGCTCATTCTTTTTCTTATTGGGCCTATGTTCCTAACCCTCCTTTGGTGCGCAGTGTTTCCTGGGGAGAACCTGAAGTTCATGTGTGTACTAATAATACTAATTTTTTCCCCACTCCTGTATGTTGGGGAATTGAAGATATTCCATTCCATAAAAATCTGTATAATATTTCAAATATAACTGTAGCTGTTGAAGGAGTCCCATTGTGTATAGGGGCTCATTCTTTCTGTTTGCCTCTTATAGCACATAAAGACACTCATTCCTATAATACTTGGGGAGTTAATTATCATAGTTATTCTACTGCTGTTTTTACTGTCATGATATCTTCCTGAGGATTTAATACCTCTGGTGTATATGTTAATCAATCATCCCTATAATCTGAAGAATGCTTTGTCAGAACTCATCTTCCTTTATGTTCAGCTAAATATTTTGAAACCTTTTTAACTCATTTAGAGTGGGAAAAATGTCGTGATCATCACCCTAAGACAGTAGTCAAATATCAAAATATCACTATAGTTGATTGGAGTCCTGATCATTCTGAATTTATAGAAAGTTGGTCAAATCGTACTTTAAGATGGCATCGACATAATGGGACAATAAATGCTTGGGGTAATGAGACAATTAAAATGCAACATTATGCTTTGGTCCCTCCAATGTTACAGCATATAAAGTTTTCCAATATTCAAGGGGATATATGGAAATTATGGGCAGTATCTGGGAAACTCACTGTATGGACTGGAAAATTCACATTAGATGTGTCCTGTTCCTCTCCTTTTGAAGTACACCTACATAATAATCTGACTTATTTTGCTTCTGCATGTGTTAAATTCCCTTATTCTCTTATGATTGGAAACTGGGAATGGAATGTAACTTGGGGAACAATATCATGTATAGACTGTTATCTTACTCAATGTGTAAATAGAACTAATTGGGAATTAATAGAAATTAATAATTATTCTTTATTTAATGTTAAAGTTCGCACAGAATTGTGGGTGCCTGTTAATTTGACTTGTCCTTGATCTGATTCATTGTCTGTTACTCATTTGTACAATGCTGTTCAAGTTTTGTTACATCGCTCTCGACGATTAATAGGAATAGTTATAGCTTCATTCCTTGCAGTTGCTTCTGTAACTGCCACTGCTGCAGTAGCTGCCATTGCTTTACATCAAGGCATTCAAACTGTGGATTTCGTGAGAACATGGCATAAAGATGCTCATTTATTGTGGCAACAACAAAAGGACTTAGACTCTCAATTGGCTACAGATGTGATCAATTTACAACATACTGTATCCTGGCTTGGCGATCAAGTGACTATCTTGGCTACCAGAAGTGTACTGAAGTGTGACTGGAATTCTTCTCATATTTGTGTGACTCCTGTGCCAAATAATACCAGTGATTCCTGGGAAACTGTTAGAAGACGGTTAAATGGACATCAGAATTTAACTTTAGAAATTATGAATTTGGAAAAGACTATTATGGACACCTTTAGTAAGACATTACCTTAACTAACAGGATCTGATATTTTACAAAAATTGTCTTCAAGTATTGCTAATTTAAAACCTTTAAGTCATTTTTCTACCTTGTTGTCAGCCTCTTTAAGTAACACTGTGACAATACTTGTTTTGTGTTTTGTTTTGTATATAGTCTTCCAACGCTGGAAAAAGCGAAGGCAATTGAAACATGAAACCTCCCTTATCGCTTCTGCTATGGTTCATTTACAAAAACAAAAGGAGGGAGATGTAGAGAATCAGATGTGACTGCGTTACTATTACTGTCCTTGATGGAGTTTGCCTGCAAACAGGATATTCTGTCGAGATATAGAAAGGCAACAGCGGACATGCTTGAAAACGAGCTGTCTACTGTCCTTGGGAGGGCCTGCTTGCAAACGAGGGACTCCTTCAAGGTTTAGATAAAGTTACAGTGGACATGCTTGAAAAGGAGATGTTTGCTGTCCTTGGGAGGACCTGCTTGCAAACGAGAGGCTCCTTCAAGCTTTAGATAGGTAACAACAGACATGCTTGAAAACGAGGTGTCTGCAGTCCTTGAGAGAACTTGCCTGCAAACGGGATGTTCTGCCAAGTGGGCTTGGAGGGTGCTGAGAAATTTTTTTTTATCTGTTCTAACAAAGAGTAGAGCTCAGCATACTCCAGGCCGAGAGTAGATTAGCCATGAGAAGCGGGTCACTTCTGATTAGAAAGTAAAACTTCTGTGTGCTATGTTTAATTAGTTGAAAGACCTGATTTATTGATGTTGGAAGGCTACCTTCTTTGTTCACAATACTATAAAAAGATTGCTTGTACACAATAAAGTACTTTTTTTCTGCTGCTGCTTCGCTTGCTATGCTTCTTCTTCTTCTTTCTTTTACCATGCTGACCTGCAAGTGAATTACTGCAACACTTCACACACTCAATCTGTTCTCTGTGGGCACTCTGTGGTTTCTTCCTTGTGAAAGTGACTCTAAGCACAAGCTTGCAAAAACAACATTATCCAAAAGCACTTTATGAGAAATCAGAGAAATATGAATGTCCTGAACTACCTCCCCCCAATTATTTGGTCAGATATGTTTGATACTGCACAGGATTCATCTGCTTCCTTGCTGCACTGGGTGCCCCAAGTTTGGGAATTGTATTATAAAAGCTTTATAGACAGGATAGGTTTAGTGTTAGTGTTAGATTTAGGACTAGAGTTAGAACTAGTGTTAGGGTTAGAGTTATTTTTGTTCAAAATTTTTTGATACTGGGCAAGATACCTCTTTTACCTAGCCTTATTATGTTCCACAGTTTTGGGCCTACTAATTTCAATTGTTCACTGTCAGGAACAGATTGCATTTTAAAGTTTCACTTCAAGTTGTCCTATATGGGTAAATGGAAACGGAGCTCGTAATCAAACAGGGTTGGTGCTAGCAGCTTGAAATTTCACACACTCAATCAGTTCTCTGTGAGCACTCTCTGCTTTCTTCCTAGTGAAAGATTTCCAAAGCTATGGCAATGAAAATAACATTATCCAGAAAACTTTGAAAAAAAATGGGGGAAATAGGCATGTACAGAAACACGTCCCCAAATTATTTTGTCAGAATTTTTTTTTATATACTGGGCAGGATTTAGCTGTTACCTTGCCCTGATAGGCACTCCAAGTTTGGGTCTTCTATGATCAAAGGTTCTCTAAACAGGTTAGGGTTAGGGTTAGAATTAGTGTTGGGATTAGAGTTAGTTTTGTTCAAATTTCTTTGATACCAGGGAGGATTCATCTTTTACCTTGTCTTACTATATTACCCATGTTTGGGCCTTCTCGGCTCATGTTTCACTGTCAGGAACAGTTTGTGTTTTAAGGTTTCACTTCATCTTGACTTAGATGTGTAATTGGAAATGGAGCCAGATAACAAACTGGGTGGGTGTTAGTGCTTGAAACTTCACACACTCAATCAGTTCTCTGTGGACACTCTCTGATTTGTTCCTTGTGACTGTAGCCCTATGGTGAAGAATGCAAAGCAAAGATTTAGGGTGAAGTCTATGTATAGGTCTAGGTTCAGTGATAGGGTCAGAGTCAGGGTAACGGTTAGTTTTAGTGTTAGGGTTGAGACTCTATTTGGGGCTAAAGTTAGGGCTAGGTGTGGGGTTAGGGTTTATTTTAAGTTAAGGTTTAGGGTTAGGGCTATGGCTCAGTTTTGATTTAGGGCTAGGGCTAATGTTAAGGCTAGATTTTGGATTAGTGATAGAGTTAGGGCTAGTGTTAGGATTAGGTTTAGAATTAGGGTTAGGGTTAGACTTAGAGTTAGGGTTAAATCTAGGACTAGGGTTAGGGCTTGTTTCGTGTTCCGGAAGGGATAGGGATAGAACTAGGGATACAGGTAGGAAGAGAGTTAGATTTAGACTTAGTACCAGGCTTAGGTTAGGGTTATTGTTACAGCTAAATTAGGGCTAGGATTAGGGGTAGGGTTAGTGTTAGGGTTAGGCCTCGGGGTAGGGCTTGGATTAGGGTTTGCATTTGGGGTCAATGTAAAGTTTAGGGGAATGGATGGTGTTATACCTAGCATTAGGTCTCAGATGAGTGTTAGAAGTAGGATTAGGGTTAGGGTTAGTGTTCAGGATAGGATTAAGGTAGGTTTTGGGATACAATGATGGCTAGGGTTTCTGTTAGTTTTAGGGCTAGCTTTAGGGCTAGGACTAATGTCAGGTCTAGTGTTGTGGTTAGCAATACTTTTAAGATTAGGTTATACCTTAGTTCTAGTGAGTTACGTTTAGTGTAAGGGTCAGGATTAGTGATAGCGGTTTTATTAGGGTTAGAGTCAGGGTTGTCATTTATTTTAGGCTAAAGTTTATATTTAACCTAAACTAAATGACATTTAGTTTAGGTTAAATAAGGCTTGAGTTAGTCGTAGGTTTAGGTTTAAGGTTAGGTTAATGGATATGGTTAGGTTTAGGTTTCAGTTAAGGTTTAGGGAAAAGAATGAGTTAAGTTTATTGATAGGGTTAGGATTAGCATTAGGTTTAGTGTTATGTTTAGTAAAATGGATAGGTTTAGACATCCGGTTAGGGCTAGGTTATGGTTTGGATTAAGTCTAGGATTAGGGTTAGGTTTAGGGATAGGGATAGGGTTTGGCTTAGGGTAAGTATTAGGGTTAGGGTAAATGTTAGGGCTAGGGCTAGCGTTATGGTTGGGTTAGAGTAAAGGTTAGCGTTTGAGCTACGGTTAGAGCTAGGGCAAGGGTTAGGTTTAAGTTTAGGTCTAGGGTTATGTTTAAGGTTATGGTTTGATTTACGGTTAGGGTTATGACTAGGGTTTTATTTAGGATTAGCGTTAATTTTAGGGTAATGGATAATATTAGATTTAGGGTTAGGGTTAGGGTTAAGGTATGGGTTAGCGCTAGTGTTAGGATTAGGTTTAATGTAAGCCTTAATGTTTCAGCTAAGGTTAGGGCTATTGCAAAGGTTAGGTTTCGGGTTAGGTCTAGGGTTGCATTTATGTTTAAGGTAAGGTTTAGTGTTAGGAATAGGGTTATAATTAGGGTTAGTGTAAGGGTAATGGATAGGGTTAAAACTAAAGTTTGGGCTAGGATTATAGTTAGTATTAGAGCTTGGATTTGGGTTAGGGTTTAGGATTGGGCTAGTGCTATGTTTAGTGAAAGTGTTTTCCTTGAGCTAGGGTTAGGTCTAAGACATGGGTTAGGGTTAGGGTTAGTGTTAGGGTTATGATTAGGGTTAGGGTTATGCTTAGAACTAGGTTTAGGCATAGGATTAGGGCTAGGTTTTATGTTAAGTTTAGGGCTAGTGTTTGAACTATGGGTAATGTAAGAGCTAGGCTTATGTTTAGGGGTAGTTTTAGGGTTAGAGACGTGGATAGGGTTTTAATTATGGTTAGGGTTAAGTTTAGGGTAATGGATAATATTAGAGATAGGGTTAGGTTTAGGGTTAGTGATTGGTTTAGGGCTAGTGTTAGGACCAGGTTTAGTGTAAGGCTTAATATTTCACCTAAGGTTAGGGCTATTGCAAGGGTTAGGTTTCAGGTTAGGTCTAGGGTTACATTTATGTTTAAGGTTAAGTTTAGTGTTAGGGATAGGGTTATAACGAGGGTTAGGGTAAGGTTAATGGATAGGTTTAGAGCTAAATTTTGGGCTAGGATTAAAGTTAGGATTAAAGCTAGGATTAGGGTTAGAGTTTATGATGGGGGCTAGTGTTATGTTTAGTGAAATGGTTTTCCTTGTGGTAGGGTTAGGTCTAAGGCATGGGTGAGGGTTAGGGTTAGTGTTAGGGCTATGATTAGGGTTAGGGTTATGCTTAGGACAAGTTTAGACCTAGGATTAGGGCTAGGTTTTATGGAATATTTAGGGCTAGGTTAGAAGGATGGGTAATATAAGAGCTAGGGTTATGTTTAGGGCTAGTTTTAGGGTTACGGTTATGGTTAGGTCTAGTGTTAGGTCTAGGTATTTGGTAAGGGTCAGGTTTTGAGAGAGGTTTATTGTTAGGGTAAGTGTCAGTGTTTGGGATGGGATTAAGGTTAGGGTTATAGCCTAAAGTAGGACTAGGCTTAGGTCTAGGCGTAGGGCTAGTGTTTGGTTTAGGTTAACGGTTATTGTGAGGGCTATGGCTAGGTTCTTGTTTATGTCTAGGTCTAGAGTTATAGCTACTTTTAGGATTAGCTTTTGGTCTAGAGCTACTGTTAGGGTTAAGTATAGATATAGTGTTACCGGTAGGTCTAGTGTTAGGGTTTGGTTTAGGAATAGGGTCAGGTTTAGACCCAGGGTTAGTGTTAGGGTCAGAATAAAATTCAGGGTTAGGGTTAGAGTTAGAATGAGGGCTAGGGTTAGGACTAGTAATATGGTTAGAGTATAAGTTGGGCTAAGGATTAGGGTTAGTACTAGGGTTAGCCTTTGTGTTATGGTTTGGCTTTGGGTAAGGAAAAGTGTTAGGGCTAGGGTTATGGTTAGACTAGTGTGAGGGTTAAGACTTGGGTTAAATCTAGGTTTAGAGCTTAGATTATGGGTAGAATTTGTGTTAGGGTTAGGGGTAGGGTTAGGACAATGCCTAATATATGAACTAAGGTTATGATTAGGGCTAGTTTTATGTTTAGGGTTAAAGCTAGGTCTAGTGCTAGGCTTAATTTAAGGTTAGAGTAATGTTTAGAGCTAGGATTACTGTTAAGGTCAGCGTCCGGTTCAGGATTAGTTTTAGAGTTAGGGTTAGGGCTAATTGTAGGGTTAAAGATTGGTTTTGAATAAGGGTTAGTGTTAGGTTGGCTTGGTTTTGTTTTATGACTAGGGATGGGGTAGTCCAAATTTTAGGGTTAGCATTATTATTAGGACTATGTTAGTGTTTAGTTTAGGTTATGGTTACAGTTAAATTTAGAGTTAGGTTTATACTTAGAGTTAGGATTAGGGCGAGGACTAAAGATAGAACTAGAAATAGGGCCAGGGAATGAGTTAGTCTTAGGCCTAATGTAAGGTTTTGGATAGGACTACATTAGCGCTAGGATTAGTACTAGGGTTAGTTTTATTGTTAGGCCTAGGGTTAGGGCGATGGGTTAGGGTTAGGTTAGGGTTATGGTTAGGTTTAGGGTAAGGGATGGGGTTATAGATAGGTTTAGGGCTAGGGCAAATGTTAGAATTAGGGTAAAAACTTGGGTTATGGTTTGGGTTAGGGCTAGGGCTAATGTCAAGTCCAGCATTATGGTTTAAGATAGTTTTAGGTTTAGTTTTATGTCTACATGAAGTGTTATGGTAGGTTTAAGGTTAGGGTCAGGTTTAGAGCTAAGGGTATTATTAGGGTCAGGGTCATTATTAGTGTTTGGGATAGGTTAAGTTTTTAAGTTAGGGCTCGAATTAGCATTAGGGTTAAAATTAGGGTAATGATAGGGTTAGGTTTAGGTTTCAGGTTAGGTTTAGGATAATGAAGAGGGTTATGAGTAGGGATAGGGTTAGGATTAAGCCTAGGGTTAGCATTAGGGTTAGAGATATGATTAGGGTAATGGATAGGGTTAGAGCTAAGGTTATGGCTAGAATTATGGTTACAATTAGTGCTAGTGTGAGGATTAAGGTTAGGGTTAGGGTTAAGGCTATGGTTTGGGGAGACATTCTGGCTAGGTTTTGGGTTAAGACTAGGGTTAGGGTTAGAGTGATGTTGAGAGCTAGGTTTAAGGTTAGGTCAGGTTCAGGGTTAGTTTTAGTTTTCAGCTAAAAACTCAATTTAGTGCTAAGGTTAGGGCTAGGTGTAGGGTTAAGGTTTGTTTTAGGTTAAGGGTCAGGGTTAGGGCTATGACTTGGTTTTGTAGTAGGGCTAGGGCTAGAGTTAGGACTGGTTTTAGGATTAGCATTGGGGTTAGGATAAGGGATAGTGTTAGGTTTAGGTTTAGGCTTAAGGTTAGGTTAGATTTAGATTTAAGTTTATATCTAGGGTTAGGGCTAGGGCTAAGAAAAAGTCTAAGGTTAGGCATACATTTAGAGATAGGATTATGGTTCCAGTAAGGGATAGTGTTAGAACCAGTTTTATGGCAATGGTGAGAGTTAGACTTAGTCTTAGGACTAGGTTAGGATTAGAATTCGGAATATGGCTAAATTAGGGATAAGAATAGGGCTAGGTTTAGTGCTAATGTTAGGCCCAGGTTAGGCTCAGGGTTATGATTAAGGCTTTGTTTAGGGCTAAGATAAGGGCATGGGTTAGTTTTAGGGTCAGGGCAAGGATTATGGCTAGGGCTAATGTCAGGTCTAG
Organism: Callospermophilus lateralis; assembly: GCF_048772815.1. NCBI lineage: Eukaryota > Metazoa > Chordata > Mammalia > Rodentia > Sciuridae > Callospermophilus > Callospermophilus lateralis. The sequence continues at coordinate 133,666,933 of NC_135310.1, read as the reverse complement.
GCTTACCATTAGGGATATCTTAAAGCTTAGGTTTTTGGCTAGGTCTAGTGTAAGGGTTAGGTTTAGGGTAAGGGTCAGGTTTAGAGCTAGGGATATTATTAGGGTCATCTTCAGAGTTAGGATTTGGTTTAGGTTTGAGTTTAGGGTTAGAGCTCAAATTGGCCTTAGGGTTAAGGTTATTGTAATAATGGGGTTGGGTTTAGGTTTCAGGTTAGGTTTAGAAAAATTGATAGGGTTGAGGTCAGTGATAGGGTTAGTGTTATGCCTAGGGTTAGCATTAGGGTAAGGTTTATGTTTAGGGTAACGTATACAGTTAGAGTTTAGTTTAGGGCTAGGGTTATGGTTAGGATTAGGTCTTGAGTTTGGGTTAGGGTGAGGGTTAGAACTAGGGTTATGTTTAGGGTTATGTTTAGCATAAGGGTGAGGTTATGAGCTATAGGTAGGGCTAGAGCAAGGGTTAAGTTAAAGGTTAGGTCTAGGGATAGAATTACGGTAGTTTTCGGTTTAGAGTTAGGGTTAGGGCTAGGATTATTATTAAGGTTAGGGTTAGGTTTAGTGTAATGATACGGTTAGATTTAGGTTTAGTTTTAGGGTTAGAATTAGATTTAAGTTTAGGGTTAAGTTTAGGGATGTGGTTATGTTTACGTTTATGGTAAGGGTTAGGTTTTAAGCTAGGGTTAGGGTTATAGCGAGTGTTAGGATTAAGATTAGGTCTACATTTAGTTTTTTGGTTAGGGTTAGGGTTATGTTTAGGGTTAAGTTTAGGGTTACTAATAGGTTTAGGGTTAGATTTAGTGTATTTTTTAGCTTTAGAGCTAGGGTTAGGGCTAGGTTTTAGGTTAGGATTATGGCTAGGGTTAGGGTTAGATTTACGGATAGTTCTAGGTTTATGTTTATTGTAAGGGTTAGGCTTTGAGCTAGGGTTGGGACTAAGGCTAGGGTTAAGTTAGCATTAGGGATAGGGTTAGGATTACGGTTATGCTTAGGGCTAGGTTAAGGCCTAGGATTAGCTCTAGGTTTTGTGTTAGGTTTAGAACTAGGGTTAGGGCTGTGGGTAATGTAAGAACTAGGGATATGAATGGGGCTAGTTTTAGGGTTAGCGTTATGGCTAGATCTAATGATAGGTTTATATTTTTGGATAGCGTCAGGTTTAGAGGTAGGTTTACTGTAAAATGCTGGTCAGTGTTCAGGTTAGAGTTAGAGTTAGGGTTATAGGCAGAATCAGGACTAGGTTTAGGTCTAGGGGTAGGGGTAGTGTTTGGGCTATGGTAAGGGTTATCATTAGGGCTAGGACAAGGTTTTTGTTTAGGTCTAGGGCTAGAGTTAAAGATAGATTTAGGATTAGATTTAGGTCTAAGGCTAGTGGTAGAGTTAGGTTTAGGAATAATTGTATGGGTAGTACCAGTGTTAGAGTTTGTTCTAGGCTTAGGGTCAGTTTTAGGTCTAAGTTTAGTGTTAGCGTCAGAATAAGCGTCAGGGTTATCATTAGAGTTTGGGATAGGATTAGAGCTAGAATGAGGGCTATGGTCAGAACTAGTAATGGGGTTAGGATTTTAGTTAGCCTAAGGATTAGGGATAGGTCTAGGGTTTTGCTTAAGGTAGGGGATAAGTTTAGAGCTAGGATTAGGGTTAGAGTTAGGCTTAGGGTTAACGCTAAGTTTAGAGCTTGGATTAGGGCTTGTTTTTTTTGTAGGTTAGTGCTAGGGTTAGGGCATTGGCTAATGTTATAACTAGGGTTACAATTAGGGTTAGTTTTAGGGTTAGGATTAGTGTTAGGTCTAGTGTTAGGGTTAGGTTTAAGGTTAGGGTGTTATTTAGAGCTAAGGTTAGTGTTCGGATATGAGTCAGGGTCAGGGTTAGGGTTAGGACTTGAATTAATGATAGAGTTACTGTTAGGTTTTTGTTTAACGTTAGGATGGGGTCTAGAGCTAGGGTGAGCGTTAGAATATGAGTCTGTTTCAGGGTTAGATTTAAGGTTAGGCTTAGGAGTCAAATTTAGGGCTAGGGTTGGGTCTAGATGTAGTTTTAGAGTGGTTTAAGTTAAGGTTTAGGGTTAGGGCCATTGCTCAGTTTTGTTTTACTTCTAGGGTTAGGGTTAGGGCTAGTTTTACGATTAATATTAGAGTTAGGGCTAGTTTTAGTGTTAGGCTTAGGCTTAGGTTTAGGGTTAGAGTTAGAGTTAGGGTTAGAAATAGGGTGAGGGGAAGAACTAAGGATAGGGAAACCATTAGTGCTAGGTTTAGGGCTGGGTTTGGGGTTACGGTAAGGAATAGGGTTAGAACGAGGGAGAGGGCTAGTGTGAGAGTTAGAGTTAGTCTTAGTGCCAGGGTTAGGGTTAGGTTTAATTATAAGTTTACCGTTAGGGCCAGTTTAGGGTTTTCTCTACGCATAGGTTCAGGTTTAGACCTAGGGTTATTGTTTGTTTCAGAATAAGGGTAGGGTTAGTGTTGGAATTTGTGAAAAGATTAGAGCTAAAATGAGGTCTAGAGCAAGCACGATTAAAATGGTTGAGATTTTGGTTAGCCTAATAATTAGGAATAGTTCTAGGGTAACCATTAGGGTTAGAGATTCGCTTAGGGTAAGGGATAGGGATAGAGCTAGGGTTAGGGTTAGGGTTAGGGTTAGGGTTAAAGCTAGGTTTAGAGCTTTAATTAGGGCAAGATTTTGTTGTAGGGTTAGCGCTAGTGTTAGGGCAATGGCTAATGTAAGAACTAGGGTTACTGTTAGGGTTAGTTTTAGGGTTAGGGTTAAGGGTAGAATTAGGTTTAAGGTTAGAGTGATATTTAGAGCTAGGTTTGGTGTTAGGATATGAATGAGGGTCAGAGTTAGCTTTAGGACTCGGAATTAGGGTTAGGGTTACTAGTAGGGAATGGTTTAAGGTTAGGATGGGTTCTAGAGCTAGGGTGAGCATTAGGATACGAGTCTGTGTCAGTGTTACTTTTAAGGTAATGGTAAGGAGTTGAATTCAGGGTAGGGTTAGGTCTAGATGTAGTGTTAGGGTGCTTTAAGTTAAGGTTTAGGGTTAGGGCTATTGCTTGGTTTTGTTTTGTTTCTAGGGTTATGGTTAGTGATAATTTTATGATTAGCATTAGGGTTAGGGCTAGTGTTAGTGTTAGGCTTAAGCTTACGTTTAGGGTTTGATTTAGATTTAAGGTTAGATTGAGGTTTAGGGTTAGGACTGAGGATAGGGCAAGGGTTAGGGCTAGAATTAGATTATGGTATGTAATAAGGTTAGAACTAGGAATAGGGATAGTGTGAGTTAGAGTTAGTCTTAGGGCTTGGGTTAGTAAAATGGATAAATTAGGCCTAGGATTAGGGCTATGGTTAGTGTTCAGCTTAAACATAAAGTAGGGTTTGAGTTAGTGTTAAGTTTAGGGTAAGGGATAATATTATAGCTAGGTTTAGAGGTAGGGTGATATGTAGAATTAGGGTTAGAGCTTTGGTTATGGTTAGGGTTGTGATTAAGAGTAGGTTTAGTGCTAGGATGAGGGCTAGTGTTTGTTTTAGAGTTAGTGCTAGGATTTGGGGTACAGCTAATTTCAGGTCAAGAATTATGCTTAAAGATAATTTTATGTTTAGGATTATGGCTACATCTAGTGTAAGAGTTAGGTTTAGGGATAGGGTCAAGTTTAGGGCGAGAGGTATTATTATAGACAAGGTCTGGGTTAAGGTTTGGGATAGGTTAAGATCTAAAGTCAGGGATTGAATTAGCATTAGGACTAGGGTTAGAGTAATGATAGGGTTAGTATTAGAGTCCAGGTTAAGTTTAGGGTTATGGATAGACATAGGATTAGAGATAGCATTAGGTTTAGACTTAGGGTTAGCATTAGGGTTAGGTTAATTTTTATGGTAATGGATAGAGTTATATTAGGTTTAGGGCTAGGGTTATGGTTATTATTAGGGCTAGGGTTATGATTAGTGCTTGGGTTAGGTTTAAAGCTCAGGATAGGGCTCAGATTATGGCTAGGTTTCAGGTAAAGTTAGGGTTAAGGATAGGGTTATAACTAATGTAAGTACTAGAGTTACATTTAGGGTTAATTTTAGGGTTAAGGTGAGGGCTAGGTTGAGTGTTAGGGTTAGGTTTAAGGTCAGGGTGATGTTTAGAGCTAGGGTTAACCTTAGTGTCAAAGTCAGGTTCAGAGTTAGCTTTAGGGTTCGGCTTAAAACTCGAATTAGGTCTAGGGTTAGGGGTAGGTGTATGGTTAGGGTTTTGTTTAGTTTAAGAATTAGTGTTAGAGCTATGACTCAGTTTTATTTTAAGCTAGGGCTAGAGTTAGGGCTAGTTTTAGGATCAGTGTGAGGCTTAGGGCTAGTTTTTGGGTTAGGGTTAGGCTTCAGGTTAGGGTTAGATTTAGAGATAGGTGTTGATCTAAGGTTAGTGCTAGGGCTAAGGATAGGGCAAGAGTTAGGACAACAGTTAGGGGTAGGGTTAGGTTTTTGTAAGGAATAGGGTTAAAACTAGTGATAAGGCTAGTGTGAGAGTTAGAGTTCATCTTATGGCTAGGTTTAGGGTTATGGTTAGGGATAGAGCTAAATTAGGGCTAGGGTTAGTGTTAGGTTTATGCCTAGGTTTAGGGTTAGAGTTAGGGTTATGTTTAGTTTAAAGGAATGGGTTATAGCAAGATTGAGGGCTTGGCGAGGGTTAGTATTAGGGTTAGGGCCAGGGTTAGGGTTAAGTTTGTGATTAAAGCTAGGGTTTAGGGCTAGGATGAGGGCTTGTGTTTGTATTAGGTTTAGGGCTAGTGTTAGGTCTAGGGTTAATGTCAGGTCTAGGGTTACAATTAGGGATACATTTAGTGTTAGGTTAATGGCTTGGTCCATTGTAAGGATTAGGTTTAGGGTAAGGTCCAGTTTTAGAGCTAGGGTTATTATTAGGGTCAGAATCAAGATTAGGGTTTGTGTTAGGTTAGGGTTTAAGTTTAGGGCTCAAATTAGCATTAGATTTAGGGTTAGGATAATAACAGGGTTAGGTTTAGGGTTTAGTTGTGGTTTAGTGTAATTGACAGGGTAAGGGTTAGGCCTAGTGTTAGCATAAGGGTTAGGGTTATTATTAGGGTAATGGATAGAATTAGACCTAAGTTTAGGGCTAGGGTTATGTATAGAATTGGGGCTTTTGTTTGAGTTAGTGTTAGGTTTATGTCAAGGGTTAAAGATAAGGACTCTTATTAAGGCTAGGTTTTGGGTTAGGTTAGGGCTAAGGTTAAGACTATGGGTAATGTGCAAAGTAAGGTTATGATTAGCACTAGTTATAAGGTTAGGGTAAAGTCTAGGTCTAGTGTTAGGGTTAGATTTATGGTTACAATGATTTAAGAGCTAGGATTAGTGTTAGGGTCAGAGTCAGGTTCAGGGTTAGTTTTCAGGTTAGTGTTAGGACTAGAATTAGGCATAGGGTTGGATTAGGGTTAAGGCTAGGTGTAAGATTAGTGTTTGGTTTAGGTAAAGGGTTAATATTAGGGCTATGACTCAGTTTTGTTTTAGGGCTAGGGCTAGGGTTAGGGCTAAGATTAGGTCTAGGTTTAATGTGATGGTAAGGAAAAAGGTTAGAACTAACCTATAGGTCTAAGGCAAGAGTAATAGTTAGTCTTATGGCTAGGGTAATGTTTAGTGTTAAGGATACGGCTAAGTTAGGTCTGGGATTAGGGCAAGTGTTAATGTTAGAGTTAGGCCTACGGTTAGGGCTAGGTTTAGTGTTAGGGTTTGGATTAGGGTTAGGTTTAGGGTAAAGGATGAGTTTATATTAGTTTTAGGGATAGGGTGAGGGTTAAAATTAGGGTTAGTGTTAGGGCTAGTGTCATGTTGAAGGCAAGGATTATGTCTAGGATGTGGTTAATGTTTGTGTTAGGGTTAGGACTAGGATTCGAGCTTGGGCTAATGTCAGGTCTAGGGTTAAAGTTAGGGATATAGTTTTAGGGTTAGGTTTATATCTAGGTCTATTGTAGGGGTTAGTTTTATGATTAGGGTCAGGTTTAGATCTAGGGGTATTATTAGGGTCAGGGTTAGGGTTTAGGTTAGGTTATGGATTATGGTTAGGGCTCAAATTAGCATTAGGTTTAGTGATAGGTTAACGATTGTTTTAGGTTTAGTGTTTAAGTTATGTGTAAGGTAATGTATAGGGTTACAGTTGGACATAGGATTAGGGTTTGGCCTAGCGTTAGAATAAGGGTTAGGATATGTTAGGATATGAGTCAGAGTTAGGTTAGTATTGGGGTTAAGCTTAGGCCTCGAATTAGGGCTAGTGTTAGGTCTAGGTGTAGTATTAGGATTTTGTTATTCTTATGGTAATGGATAGGGTTAGAGCTAGGATTAGGGCTAGGGTTATGCTTAGGATTGGCTCTAAAGTTAGGCTTAGGCTTAGGGTTAGGGCTATGGTTAGAGTTAGAGTTAGCTTTAGCATTAAAGATTGGGTAGGACTTAGATTAGGGCTAGGTTTTGCAATAGGTTAGGGCTATGGCTAAATTAAGAAGTTTTTATGATTAGGGTTAGTATTAGGTTTAATCTTAGGGCTAGGTATACTTTCAAGGCTAGGGTGATGTTTAGAGCGAGGGTTAGTGTCAGTGTCAGGGTCAGTATTCTGATTAGGATTATGGTTAGAATTAAACCCAGAATTAGGACTAGGGTTAGGTCTAGGGGAAGAGTTAGTGTTTGGCTTAGGCTAAGGGTTATTATTAGGGCAAGGTCTAGATTTTTCATTAGGTTTAGGGCTAGAGTTATGGCTAGATTTAGAATTAGGTTTACGTCTAAGGCTAGTGTTAGAGTTTGGTTTAGGTAGGGTTAGGTTCAGGTTTAGACCTACAATTAGTGTTAGGTTCAGAAGCAGGGTCAGGGTTAGGGTTAGGGTTTGGATTATGGCTAGAGATAGAATGAGGGCGATATTTAGGACTAGTAATAGGATTAGAGTTTGGGTTACGTTAAGGATTAGGGTTAGAATTAGGATTAGAATTATTGTTAGGGTTTGGCTTAGGGTAAGGGATAGAGTCAGAGCTAGGATTAGGGCTAGGGTTAGGGTTAAAGCTAGGTTTAGAGCTCAGATGAGGGCTAGTTTTTGTGTTAGGATTAGGTCTAGGGTTAGAGTAACAGCTAATGTAAGAACTAGGGTTACAAATAGGGTTAATTTTAGAGTTATGGTTAGGGGTTAGACCTCTAGTGTTACGATTAGGTTTAAGATTAGGGGGATATTTAGAGCTGTGTTAGTGTTAGGTTAGTAATCAGAGTCAGGGTTAGTTTTAAAGTTAGGGTTAAGACTCAAATTACAGCTAGGGTTACTGTTACTGTTTCATTTAAGGATAGGATGGTGTTTAGAACTAGGGTGAGTGTTAGGATATGAGTCAGAGTCAGGGTTAGAATTAGGGTTAAGGTTAGGCCTCAAATTAGGGCTAGAGTTAGGTCTAGGTGTAGTATTAGGATTTGGTTTAAGTTAATGTTTAGTGTTAGGGCTATTGCTTGGTTTTGATTTACTGCTAGGTTCAAGGTTAGGGCTAGTTTTACGAGTAGCGTTAGAGTTAGGGTTAATGTTTATGTTAGGCTTAGGCTTAGGGTTAGTGTTAGACTTAGAGTTAGGATAGATCTAGGGTTATGTCTAGGAATAAGGAGAGGGCAAGGTTTATGGCTAGGATTAGGGTTATAATAAGGGATAGGATTATAACTAGGGATAGGGCTAGTGTGAATGTTAGAGTTAGTTTTAGGGCGAGGGTTAGGGTTAGGGATAGGTTTAAATTAGGGCTACAATTCAGGCTAGGGTTAATGTTCAGCTTAGGCCACGCATTAGGTTTAGGGTTAGGGTTAAGTTTACGGTAAGTTTTGGCATTATAGCTAGGTTTAGTGGAGGGTGAGGGTTAGAATTAGGGTTAGGCCTATGACTAGAGTTAGGGTTATGATTAAGGCTGGATTTAGGGCTAGAATGAGGGCTAGTGTTTGTTTTAGGGTAGGGCTAGGATTAGGAAAGGACTAATATCAGGTCTAGGGTTATGGATAAAGACAGATTTAGGGTTAGGTTTATGGATAGAGGTAGTGTAAGAGTTATGTTTAGTTTTAGATCATGTTTAGAGCTAGGGCTATTATTAGGGTCAGGGCCTTGGTTAGGGTTTTGGATAGGCTATGGTTTAAATTTAGTGCTTCAATTAGCATTATGTTAGGATTAGGGAAATGATAGAGTGAGGTTTAGGGTTTAGGTTTGGTATAGGGTGATAGATAGGGTTGGGATTAGGGATAGGGTTCGGTTTAGGCCTAGGGTTATCATTAGTGTTAGGGTTATAGTTATGGCAATAGATTGGGTTAGAGCTAAGGTTAGGGCTAGGGTTATGGTTATGATTAGTGCTAGGGTTAGTGTTAGTGTTAGGGTTAAACTTGGGTTAGGGTTAGTGTTAGGGTTAAAGCTTGGGTTAGGGCTTGGATTAGGGCTAGGTTTTATGTTCAGTTAGTGCTAGGATTAGGGTTATGGCTAATGTAAGTACCAGGGTTACATTCAATGCTAAATTTAGCTTTAGGGTTGTGGCTAGGTCTAGTGTTAGGTTTAGGTTTGGGGGTAGGTTGATCTTTAGAGGTAGGGTTAGTGTTCCTGTCAGATTCAGGGTCAGGTTAGTTTTTGGTTCAGCTTAAAACTCGAATTAAGGCTATGTTTAGGGTTAGGCTTAGGGTTTGGTTTATGTTAAGGGTTAGGTTTACAGCTATGTCTGGGATTTGTGTTAGGTCTAGGGCTAGGATTAGGGCTAGTTTTAGGATTAGTGTTAGTTTTAGGTCTAGTGTTAGGTTTAGGTTTAGGCTTAGGATTAAAGTTAGATTTAGAGTTAGAGTTAGATCTAGGTTAGGGCTAGGGCTAAAGATAGGGCTAGAGTTAGGACTAGGATTATTGTTCCAGTAAGGGTTGGGTTAGATCTAGGGATGGGGCAAGGGTGAGAGTTAGAGTTAGTCTTAGGGCTAGGTTTAGGGCTAAGGTTAGGGATAGGTGTAAATTAGGGGTAAGGTTAGGGCTACGGTTACGGGGTTAGGGTTAAGATTAGGTCTAGGGTTGGTGTTAGGTTTATGCCTAAGGTTATGGTTAGGGTTAGGATTAAGGCTAGGTTTAGAGCAAGGATAAGGGCTAGGGTTTGTGTTAGGGTTTGAGCTAGGATTTGGGCTAGTGCTAATGTCAGGTCTAGGGTTACGGTTGGGGATAGTTTTAGAATGTTTTATGGCTAGGTCTAGTGTAATGGTTAGGTTTAGGATAAGCGTCAGGTTTAGAGCTAGGGCAATTATTAGGGTATGGTTGAGTTAGAGTTTGTTTGAGGTTAGAGTTTAGGGTTAGGGCTCTAATTAGGTTTAGGGTCAGGGTTAGGGTAATGAAAGGTTTTTGTTTAGTGTTCAGTTTAGGTTTAGGGTAATTGAATAGGTTAGGTTTTGCAAAAGGGTTAGGGTTAGGTCTAGAGTTAGCATTAGGATAAGGGTTATGGTTAGGATAATGAATAGGGTTAGAGCTAAGGTTAGGGCTAGGTTTATGGTTAGAAATAGGTCTTGAGTTAGGGTTAGGGTCAGGGTTATATTTAGTGTAAGAGTTGGGTTTTTGAGCTAGGTTTAGTGCTAGGGCGAGGGTTAGGTTTAGGGTTAGGTCTAGGGACAAGATTACATTACGGTTAGGGTTAGTGTTAGGATTAGGGCTACACTCATCATTAGGGGTAGTGTTAAGATTAGGGTATTGTATACTATTAGATGTTGGTTTAGGTTTATGGTTAGAATTAGATTGAGGTTTACGCTTAGGGTTAGGATTATGGTTATGGTTAGGTTAATGATAAGGGTGAGGGTTTAAGCTAGGCTTAGGCCTCTGGTGAGGGTAATGTTTAGGGTTAAGTCTAGGATTAGTTTTCTGGAAAGGTTTAGGGTTAGTGTTAGGCCTAGGGTTATCAATAGAATTAGGGTTATGTTTAGGGTAATGGGTATCTTTAGAGCTAGGTTTAGTGCTAGAGTTAAGGTTAGGATTAGGGGAAGGTTTAGGGTTAGACTTAGGGATAGGTGTAGGTTTATATTCAGGGTAAGGGTTAGGTTTTGAGCCAAGGTTATGGCTATGGCAAGGGTTAGGGTAGTGTTAGGGTTATGGTTTGTGTTAGGGTTACACCTAAGACTAGGTATAGGCCTAGGATAAGATCAAGGTTTTGTGTTAGATTTAGGCCTTGGGTTAGGGCTTTGGGAAATATAAGAGCTAGGGTTATGATTTGGGCTAATTTTAGGGTTAAAGTTATGGCTAGGTCTAGTGTTATGTTTAGATGTTTGTTAGGCTCAGGTTTAGAGATAGGTTTACTGTTAAAGGCAAGGTCAGTGTTCAGGTAAGAGTTAGTAGGTTAGGATGAAAGCCAGAATTTGGACAAGGTTAGGTATAGGTGTCGGGTTACTGTTTGGTTTAGGTTAAGCTTTATTGTTAAGGTTGGACTAAGTTTTTGTTTAGGTCTAGGGCTAGAGTTAACACTAGATTTAGGATTTGGTTTAGGTTAAGGGCTAGTGTTAGGGTTAGGTTTAGGTATGAGATTACTATAAGGCTTGTTTCAGGTTTCGGTTAAGAGGTAGGTTCAGGTTTACACCTCTAATTAGTGTTAGTGTCAGAATAAGGGTGAAGGTTGGAGTTAGGTTTTGGGTTAGAATTAGAGCTAGAATGAATGTTTGGGTTAGGACTAGAAATAGGGTTAGGCTAAGGATTAGGATTAGGACTAGGCTTAGCATTACAAATAGGGTTTGGCTTAGCGTAAGAGATGCGGTTAGGGCTATAGTTAGGGTTAGGTTTGGGACTAGGGTTAGGATTAGTGTTAGGGTTAAATCTAGTGTTAGGGCTCTGATTAGGGCTATTTTTGTGTTAGGGTTAAGGCTAGAGTTAGGGCTAAGGGCAAAGTAAGAACTAGGTATACGATTAGGGTTAGTTTTAGGGATGGGATTTGGCATGGTTGAGTGTTACCATTAGCTTTAGGTTTAGAGTGATATTTAGAGCTATGGTTAACTTTAGGACTAGGACTTGAATTAGAGCTAGGGTTGTGCTAGTTGTAGAATTAGAGTTTGGTTTAGGTTAAGGTTTAGGTTTAGAGCAATGGCTCAGTTTTGTTTTAGGCTAGTGCTACGGTTAGGGCTAGTTTTAGTATTAGCAATGGTATTAGGGATAGTGGTAGGGTGAGGTTTAGGCTTAAGTTTAGGGTTAGATTTAGAGTTATAGTTAGATCTATGGTTAGGGTTATAGCTACGATAAGGGCTAAATGATAGGGCAAGGAAACCAATAGAGGTATAAAGAGATATAGGGCTAGGGTGAGAGTGAGTTAGTCTTAGGACTAGGACTAGGGGTAGTGTTAGGGTTAGGGCTAAATTAGGGCTAGGATTAACGTTAGGGTTAGTGTTAGTGTTAGGACTATAAATAAGGCTAGGGTTAGGGTTTGTGTAATTGTTAGGGTTAATGTTAGTTTTAGTGGACATGATGGTCTTATAGTTAGGTTCAGGGGTTGGTCAAGGGTTAAATTAGAGATAGAGCCAGTGTAAGGGATTGGATTAGGATTAAAGCTAGGTTTAGGGCAAGGATGAGGGGTAGGTTTTGTGTTAGGGTAAGGGCTAGAATTAGGGCTAGGACTAATGTCAGGTCTAGGGTTATAGTCAGGGTTAGGACAATGGCTAGTTCTAGTGTAAGGGTTAGGCTTAGGGTAAGGGTCACATTTAGCTCTGGGTGTATTATTAGGGTCAAAGTCCAGGTTAGGGTTTACTTTAGGTTAAGGTTTAGGGTTAGTGCTCAAATTACATTAGGGTTAGGGTTAGAGTAATGAATAGGATTAGGTTCAGTGTTCAGGTTAGGTATAGAGTAATGTATAGGGTTAGTTTTAGGGATAGAGTTAGGTTTAGGCCTAGGGTTAGCATTTGGGATAGCTTTAAGTGTAGGGTAATGGATAGAGTTAGTGCTAGTGTTAGGGATTGGGTTAAAGTTAGGATTAGGACTAGGGTTACGGTTAGGCCTAGTGTTAGTGTTAGGGTTAGGTTTAGGTTAAGTGTTTATGGTGAGGGCTAGGGCGAGGATTAGGTTTAGAGTCAGGGCTATGGTTAGAATTAGCGCTAGGGTTAGCATTAGTGTTAGGGTTATATTTATGGTAATGGATAGAATTTGAGGTAGGATTTGTGCTATGGTTACAGTTAGGAATAGAGCAACTGTTAGGGTTAGTGTTAGAGTTACATTTAGGGTAAGTGTTAGAGTTTGAGCTAAGGTTAGGGCTAGGCAAGTGTGAGGGTTAGGGCTAGCGCTAGGGTTAGGATTAGGCTTACAACTAGTTTTAGTGCTACATTTAGGGCTAGGTTTGGGGGGAGGTTTATGGCTAGAGATAGGACTATGGGTAATGTAAGAATGAGGATTATGGTTATGGCTAGTTTTAAGGTTAGGTTTATGGATAGGTCTGGTGTTAGGGGTATGTTTTGAGTTAGAATAAGGTTTAGAGCTAGGGTTTGTGTTAGGGTAAAAGTCAGTGTTCAGGATAGCATTGGATTTATGGTTAGGAGCACAATTTTACTGGGGTGAGTTCTAGGGGTATTGTTAGTCATTGCGTTAGACTAATGGTTATTGCTAGTGCTAGAGGTAGGTTTTTTGTTTAGGGCTAGGGCTAGAGTTATGGCTATATTTAGGATTAAGTTTAGGTCTAGTGTTAATGTTATGGTTAGGCTTAGGTATAGGTTTACCAATAAGGCTAGTGTTGGGGTTTGGTTTAGGGTTAGGGTCAGACTTAGACTTAGGGTTAGTGTTAGGGTCAGAATAAGGGTCAGGTATAGGCTTAGGGTTTGGTTTAGGGTTAGAGATAGAATGAGGCCTAGCGATAGGTCTAGTAATAGAGTTAGGGTTTGAGGTAGGCTAAGGATTAGGCATAGGACTAGGGTAGCATTTGGGTGAGGGTTGGCATTTGGTAAGGATAGGGTTAGAGCTAGAGTTAGGGTTAGGGTTAGGGTTAGGGTTAGGATTAGCCTTAGGGTTAAAGCTAGGGTTAGGGTTCAGATTAAGGGTAGGTTTTGTGTTAGGGTTAGGGCTATTGTTAATATAAGATTTGGCATTACGTTTAGGGCTAGTTTTAGGATTAGGGTTATGGCTAGGTTTATTGTTCGCATTAGGTTTAGGGTTAGGGTGATTTTTACAGCTAGGGTTAGTATTAGGTTCAGAGTCAGGGACATTATTAGTTGTAGGGTTTGGTTTAGGACTCGAATTAGGGCTAGGGTAAGGGTGAGGTGTAGCCTTAAGTTATGGTTTAGGTTAAGATTTAGGATTAGAGCTGTAGCTCAGTTTTGCTTGAATGCTATGGCTATGTTTAGGAATAGTTTTCAAATTAGCATTAGGATTAGGGCTAGTTTATGGGTGAGTTTTAGGTTAAAGGTGAGGGTTAGATTTAGAGTTAGGGTTAGATCTAGGTTTAGGGCTAGGGCTAAGTTTGGGTCTATGGTAAGGGCTAGGCTTTGGGTCATGGTAAGGGATAACATTAGACCTAGGTATAGGGCTAGGGCGAGAGTTAGAGTTAGTCTTAGAAATAGGGATATAATTAGGTTTAGGGTTAGGGCTAAATAAGGTCTAGGATTAGAGCTAGGGTTAGTATTAGGGCTAGGCCTTGGTTTAGGGCTAGGATTAGACTTAGGGTTAAGGTACGGTATGATATTATAGCTAGGTTAAGGGCTAGTGTGAGGGTTCACTTTAAGATTATTTCTAGTGTTAGAGTTAGGGTTCGGATTAAGGCTAGGTTTAGGGCCAGGATTAGGGCTATGTTTTTTTTTTTAATTTTTAAATTTTTTTTAGCATAAGGGCTAACATTAGGGCTAGGGCTAATGTCAGGTCTAGAGTAATGGTTAGGGATAGTTTCAGGGTTAGATTTATGGCTATGTATAGTGTAAGAGTTAGGTTGAGAATTAGGGTCACTTTTAGAGATAGGGGTATTATTAGGTTCAGGGACAGATTTATGATTTGTTTAGATTAAGGTTTAGGGATAGGGCTCAAATTAGTTTAGGATTATGTTTAGGGTTAGGATAATGGATATGGTTAGGTTTAGGGTTCGGGTTAGGTTTAGAGTAATGAATAGGGCTAGGTTAATGCATAGAGTTAAGGTTATCCTAGGATTAGTATTAGGTTTAGTTTTAGGGTTAAGGTAATAGATAGGATTAGAGCTAGTGTTAGGGCTGGGTTACGGTTAAGATTAATTCTAGGGTTGGGATTGATTTAGAGTTCAGTTTGCTGTTAAAACTAGTGTTAGGGTTAGGGTTAGGGCTAAGTTTTAGATTAGGTTAGGGTTAGGGTAGGGCTATGGGTAATATAAGGACGGGGTTACATATAGGGCTAGTTTTAGGGTTAGTGTTAGGGCTAGGTCTAGTGTTATGGTTAGGATATGATTAGAGTGATGATTTAAAATAGGGTTAGTGTTAGGGTCAGAGTCAAGGTCAGTGGTAGTTGTAGGGTTAGGGATAACACTTGAAATAAGGCTAGAGTTATGGGTTGGTGTAGGGTTAGGTTTTGTTTTAGGGTTAGGGCAAGGATTAGGGCTAGGTTTAATGTCAGGTCTGAGGTTACAGTTACGTTAGTGTTAGAGTTAGTGCTGGGGCTCAGTTTTGTTTTAGAGCTACAGCTAGGTTTAGAACTAGTTTTCGGATTAGCGATAATGTTAGGGCTAGTGGTAGGGTGAGGTTCAAACTGAGGGTTACGGTTATATTTTGGGTTATGGTTAGATTTACTGTTAGGACTTTGGCTAGGTTTACAGGTTAGGTTAGGGCTAGTGTTAGGGTTATATTAACAGATAGAGTTAGTACTAGAAACAGGCCTAGGGCAAGAGTTAGATTTAGGGTTAAGTTAGGGTTAGAGTTAGGGTTAAGATTAGCACTAAATTAGGGCTAGGATTAGAGCTAGGGTTAGTGTTAGTGTTAGGGTTAGCAGTAGCATTAGTGTTAGTGTTATGATTAGTGTTAGGGTTAGGGTTAAGGGAAGGGATGTGGTTATACTTAGGTTCAAAATTAGGGCGAGGGTTGAAATTAGGGATTGGGCTAGGGATAGGTTTGAGGTTAGGATTAAGGCTAGGTTTAGGCCTAGGATTAGGGCTTGGGTTTGTGTTAGGTTTAGGGTGAGAATTAGGTCTATGGCTAATGTCAGTTAAAGTTACGCTTAGGGATTGTGTTAAGGTTAGGTTTATGGCTAGGTCTATTGTACGAGTTAGGTTTCGGGAAAGGGTCCAGTTTAAAGCTAGGTGTATTTTTAGGGTAAGTGTCTTGTTTAGGGTTTGGTTTAGGTTATGGTTTTGGTTTAGGGTTTGATTTAGCATTAGGGTTAGTGATTGGTTTAGAGTAACTAATAAGGTTAGGTTTAGTGTTCAGGTTAGTTTTAGGAAATGGATAGAGTTAGTGTTACAGATAGTTTTAGATTTAGGCCTAGGATTGGCGTTTGGATTAGGCTTATGTTTAGGGTAATGGATAGGTTTAGGGCTAGGTTTACGGTTAGGATTAGGGCTAGGGTTAGGGTTAGAGTTAGGGTTAGGGTTAAGCCTAGGGTTAGTGTTAGGATTGGGTTTAGGGTAAGTGTCAGGGTTTGAGCTACGGTTAGGGCTAGGGCAATAATTAGGGTTACTGTGACATCTAGGTTTAGGGTTAGCGTTAGGTTTAAATTTAGAGCTAGGTTTAGCATTAGGGTTAGGGTTAGGGTTATGTTTATGGTAATGGACAGAGTTAGAACCAGGGTTCGGTCTTGGTTATGTTTAGGATTAGGATGAGGGTTAGGGTTAGGGTTAGCTCTAGAGTTATATTTTTGTAAGTGTTAGTGTTTGAGCTAGGTTTAGGGTTAAGGCAAGGGTTAGGGTTAGGTTTGGGTCGAGGATTAGGGTTAGGGTTATGCTTTGAGCTAGTTTTTGTGTGAGGTTTAGGGCTAACGTTAGGGCTATATGTAATGTAAGACCTAGAGTTAGGGTTATGGCTAGGTCTAGTGTTAGGGTTATGGCTAGATTTGGGGTAAGCATAAAGTTTAGAGCTAGGATTTGTGTTACAGGAAGGGACAGTGTTTGGGTTAGGGTTATGGCCAGAATTAGGACTAGGTTCAAGTCTAGAGGTAGAGGTAATGTTTGAGTTAGGTTAAGGGTTATTGTGAGGGCTAAGGCTAGGTTTTTGTTTAGGGCTAATGCTAGAGTTATGGCTAGATTTAGGATTAGGTTTCTGTCTAGGTCGAGTGTTAGGGTTAGTTTTAGGTATAGGGTTACCCATAGGGCTAGTGTTAGGGTTCAGTTTAGGTTTAGAGTCACGTTTAAACCTAGGGTTAGAGTTAGGATCAGAATAAGGGTCAGGGTTAGGGTTGGGATTTGGGTTAGTGTTAGAGCTAGAATTTGGGCTAGAGTTAGGACTAGTAATAGTGTTATGGTTTGGGGTAGACTAAGGATTAGGATTAGGACTAGAGTAGCATTAGGGTGAGGGTTTGTCTTAGGGTAAGGAATAGTGTTAGAGCTAGGGTAATGGCTAGTGTTATGGTTAGGTATAGGTCTAGATTTAGGTTAGGGTCAGGTTTATAGCTAGGTTTAGGTCTTGAATTAGAGCTAGCTTTTCTGTTAGCACCGGGTTATGGATAATGTAAGAACTGGTGTTATGATTATGGCTAGTTTTAAAGTTAGGGTGAGGGCTATTTCTAGTGTTCGGGTTAAGTTTAGTGTTAGTGTGATGTTTAGAGCTAGGGTTATTGTTAGTGTCTGAGTCAGGGTGAGGGTAAGTTCTAGAGTTAGGGTTAGGACTCAAATTAGGGCTAGGTTTAGAGCTAGGTATACGCTTAGGTTTTAGTTTAGGTTAAGGATTAGCGTTAAGCCTATGATTTGGTTTTGTTTGAGTGCTAGGGCTAGGGTTAGGGCTAGTTTTCCAATTAGCATTAGGGTTAGGGCTAGTGTTAAGGTGAGGTTAGGCTTAGGATTAGGGTTTGATTGAGGGTTAGGGTTAGGTATAGGTTTAGTGCTAGGGTAAAAGTAGGAATGGGGTTGGGGCTAGGTTTAGGGCTAGGGTTTGTTTTATGGTAAGGGATGGATATAGAACTAGAGTTAGTTAGGATGAGATTTAGGGTTAGGGTTACAGTTAGGGGTAGGTTAAGGACTAAATTTGTGCTGGAATTAATGCTAGGGTTAGTGTTTTGCTAGGTTAGGTTTACATTTAGAGTTATTCTTAGATCTAGAGTTAGGCTAGGACTAAGGATAGAGCAAGGGTTAGTGCTAGGTTTAGGGCTAGGGTTAGAGTTACTGTAAGGGATAGGGTTAGAACTAGGAAAAGGACTCTTGTGAGAGTTAGAGTTTGTCTTAGGCTAGTCTTAGGTTTGGGGTTTGGGATAGGGTAAAATTAAGGCTAGGATTAGGGCTAGGGTTAGTGTTCAGTTTAGGCCTAGCAATTGGGTAAGGGTTAGCATTATGTTTAGGATAAGGGATGGCATTATAGCTAGGTTTAGAGGTAGGGTGAGGGTTAGAGTAGGGTTAGGGCTAGGCTTAGGCTTAGGGTTATGATTAAGGCTGGGTTTAAGGCTAGGTTGAGGGTTAGTGTTTGTTTTAGTTTTAGGGCTAGGATTAGGTCTAAGGCTAATATCAGGTCTAGGGTTATGGTTAAATATAGTTTTAGGGTTAAGTTTATGGCTATGTCTAGTGTAAAGGTTAGGCTTAGGGTAAGGGTCAGGTTTAAAGCTAGGAGAATTTTAGGGTTAGGGTCAAAGTTAAGGTTTGCTTTAGGTTAGGATTTTGATTAAGGGCTTGAATTAGCATTAGAGTTAGAGTTAGGGTAATGATAGATTTTGGATTAGGGTTCAGGTTAGGTTTAGGGTAATTGATAGGTTTAGTGTTAGCAATACGGTTAGGGTTAGGCTTAGGGTTAGCATTAGGTTAAGGGTTATGTCATGGTAATGGGTTGGATTAGAGTTTACGTTAGAATTAGGGTTATTGATAGGAATAGGTCTTGAGTTTTTGGTTAGGGTTAGTTTTAGAACTAGGGTTACATTTAGGATTATGGTTAGTGTAAAATTTAGGTTTTGAGCTAGGGTTAGTGATAGGGAGACTGTTAGTTTTAGGGTAAGGTCTCGGGATTGGATTATATTGGGGTTAGTGTTCGGGTTAGGGTTAAGGCTAGTGTTATCAGTAAGGTTAGGTTTAGGGTTAGGGTAATGGATAGGGTTAAATATAGGGTTAGAGTTAGGGTTAGATTTTTGTTTAGGGTTAGGTTTAGGACTGTGGTTATGCTTACGTTTATGGTTAGGTTTAGATTTGAGCTAGAGTTATGGCTATACTGAGTGTTAAATTTAGAGTTATGTCTAGGGTAAATTTTCTGGTCAGGGTTAGGTTTAGAGTTCGGGTTTTGGAGTATCAATAAGTTTAGGGTTAGGGTAATGGGTAGGCTTTGATCTTGGGTTAGGATTAAGGTGAGTGGTAGGATTAGGTTAGGGCTATGATTAGGGTTAGTGTTACATTCAGGGCTAGGTTTAGGCCTTGGATTAGCTCTATGTTTAGTGTTAGTTTTAGGCCTAGGGTGAGGGCTATGGGTAATGTAAGAACCAGGGTTATGATTAGGGCTTGCTTTAGTGTTTGAGTTATGACTGGGTCTAGAATTAGGTTTAGGATTTGGTTAGCGTCAGGTTTAGTGTTAATGGCAGGATCAATGATCAGGTTAGAGTTAAAGTTAGGGTTAAAGCTAGATTTAGAACTAGGTTTTGGTCTAGGTGTGGGCTTAGTGTTTGGGTTAGGTTAAGAGTTATTGTAAGGGCTATGGCTAGGTTTTTATTTATGTCTAGAGCTAGAGTTAAGGCCAGATTGGTTTAGATCTAGGATAATGGTAGGGTTAGGTTTAGGCATAAGGTTACCAGTAGCACTAGTGTTAGGGTTTGGTTTAGGGTTAGGGTCAGGTTTAGACCTCGGGTTTTGTTATGATCAGAATGAGGGTCAGGGTTAGGTTTAGGGTTTTGGATAGGGTTAGAGCTAGAATGAGATCTAGAGTTAGGACTATAATAGTATTAATATTTGTTTAGCCTAAGAATTAGGAATAGGTCTAGGGTTACCATTAGAGTTAGGGTTTTGCTTAGGGTAAGGGATAGGGTTAGACATCGTTTTAGGGCTAGGGTTATGGTTATTTTTAGGGTTAAAACTAGGTTTATGACTCAGATTAGGGCTACTTTTTTGTGAGGTTTAAGGCTAGTGTTAGGGCAATGACAAATATAAGAACTAGGGTTACAATTAGGGTCAGTTTTAGGGTTAGTTTAGAGGTAGGTCAGTATTAGGGTTAGGTTTAAAGTTAGATTGATATTTATAGCTAGAGATAGTGCTAGGATATGTGTCAGGTCAGTGTCAGTTTTACGGTTAGGGTTAGGACTCAAATTAGGGCAAGTGTTACTGTTAGGGTTTGGTTTAAGTTTAGGGTGCTGTTTAGAGCTAGGGTGAGTATTAGGATATGAGTCAGGGTAATGTTTACTTTTAAGGTTAGAATTAGTACTTGAATTAGGGCTAGGGTTAGTTCTAGGTGTAGTGGTAGTGTTTGGTTTAAGTTAAGCTTTAGTGTTAGGCCTGTTGTTCGGTTTTGTTTTAGTGCTATGGTTAGAGTTAGGGCTAGTTTTACGTTTAGCTTCAGGGTTAGGGCTAGGGTTATGGTTTGGGTTAGGATTAAGAATGGGTTTAACACTAGGATTAGGGCTAGGTTTTGTGTTAGGTTTAGGGCAAGAATTAGGATTATGGCTAATGTCAGGTCTAGATTTACAGATAAGGAGACTCTTAGTGTTATGTTTATGGCTAGTTCAAATTTAAGTGTTACATTTAGAGAAAGGGTCAGGTTAAGAGCTAGGCGTATTATTAGGGTCATGGTCAGACTTTGGGTTTGGGTTAGGATAAGTTTTAGGTTTAGGGCTCGAATTAGCATTAAGGTTAGAGTAAGGGTTAGGAAAATGGATAGGGTTAGGATTAGGGTTCAGTTTAGATTTAGAGTAATGGATATGGTTTTGGTTTGTGATAGGTTTAGGGTTAGGCCTAGGGTGAGCATTAGTGTTATGATATCATTGGGGTCATTTATAGGGTTACACCTAGAATTAGGGCTAGGGTTATGGTTAGGATTAAGGCTAGAGTTAGGGTTAGGGCGAGGGTTAGAGTTAATATTAAGTATTGGGAATGGTTTAGGGTTTGAGCTAGGGTTAGTTCTAGGGTAAAGTAAGTGCTAGGGTTATGGTAATGGTTAGTGTTTGGGTTAGTATTAGGGTTAGGGCTAGGGTTATCATTAGAGTTAGGGTAATAGATTTAGATGTCAGGTTAGAGTTACAGATAAGTTTAGGTTAGAGTTAGGATTAGGTTTAGGGTTAGGATTAGGATCTGAGCTAGCTGGGTTAGGATTAGGGTTAGGTTCACTGTTAGTTCTAGGGTTAGGTTTGTGTTTATGTTTAGTGTATGTTTAGCTTTAGGTCTAGTGTTATCATTAGAGTTAAGTTTAGGGTTAGGGTAATGGGTAGGGTTCTTGCTAGGGTTATGGCTAGGGTTCAGGATAGGATTATGGCTAGGGGTAGGGTTAGGGTTAGGCCTTCAGTTAGAGTTAGGGTTAGCTTATGTTTAAGGGTTAGTGATTGAGGTAGGGTTAGGGCTGGAGTGAGTGTTAGGGTTATAGTCAGGGCTAGGGTAGGGTTAGGATTATGGTTAGGGCTAGGGTTAGCATTAGGTTTAGTTTTATGGTTAAGTTAATGGATAGAGTTAGAGCTAGTGTTTGTGCTGTGGTTAAGTTTAGGATTAGGTCTAGGGTTAGGGTGAAGTTTTTGGTTTGGGCTAGGGTTATGTTTATGGTAGGGTTATGGGTTTGAGCTAGGGTTAGAGCTAGGTTAAGGGTTAGGGTTAGTTTTAGGACTAGGTGTATGGTTAGAATTATGCTTAGGGTTAGGTTTAGGGATACAATTAGGGTTAGGTTTTGTGTGAGGTTTAGGGCTAGTTTTAGGTGTCCTAGTAATTTAAGGGCTAGAGTTATGGTTATGGCTAGATTTAGGGTTCATCTAGTGTTAGGGTTAGTTTTGGGTTTAGGATAAGGTTTAGAGCTAGGGTTTCTGTTAGGGTAAGTGTCAGGGTTCAGGTTAGGATTAGGTTTAGGGTTAGGTCCAGAAGGTGGACTAGGGTTAGATCTAGTGATAGGGTTAGTGTTTGGTTTAGGTTAAGGGTTATTGTTAGGACTTGGGCTAGGGTTATGACTATATTTAGAATTAGGTTTAGGTCTAGGGCTAGTGTTAGTGTTAAGTTTAGGTATAGTGTTACTGGTACGGCTAGTGTTAGGTTTCGGATAAGGTTTAGGGTCAGTTTTAAATCTTGCTTTAGTGTTAGAGTCAGAATAAGGGTCAGAATTAGGGTTAGGGTTTGGGTTAAGTTTAGAGCTAGAATGAGGGCTAGGGTTAGGACTAGTAATAAAGTTGGGGTTTGGGGTAGGCTTAAGATTAGGGTTTGGACTAGGGTAGCAAGAGGGTAAGGGTTTGGCTTATGGTAAGGCATACGGTTAGAGCTAAGGTTAGGACTAGCGATAGGGTTAGGTTTAGGGTAGAGCTAGGGTTAGGCCTTGGATTAGGGCTATGTTTTGTGTTAGATTTAGGGCTATGGCTAATGTCAGAACTGGCATTACATTTAGGCTAGTTTAGGGTTAGGTTTGGGGCGAGATGTAGTGTTAGGATTAGGTTTAGGGATAGGGTGATATGTAGAAATAGAGTCAGTGTTAGGGTCAGAGTAAGGGTTAGTATTAGTTCTAAGGTTAGGGTTAGGACTTGAAATGAAGCTAGGGTTAGGGCTAGGTTTAGGTTTAGGCGATGGTTTCAGTTAAGTGTTAGGGTCAGTGCTATGGCTTGGTTTTTCTTGAGGGCTAGGGCTAGGGTTAGGGCTAGTTTTCAAATTAGCATTAGGGTCAGAGCTAGTGCTACAGTATGGTTTAGTCTTATGGTTAGCGTTAAATTTAGAGTTAGGGTTAAATCTAGGTTATGGTTAGGGTTTGGGCTAATGTTTGGGTTATCATAAGGGATAGGGTTAGATCTAGGGATAGGGCTAGGGCTAGAGTTAGAGTTAGTCTTAGGTATAGGGTTTGGTAGGGTAGGGTTAGGGCTTTATTAGGGCTAGGATTAGAGCTTGGGTAAGTATTAAGGCTAAGCTTAGGTTTAGGGCTAGTGTTAAGTTATGGTTATGGTTAGGCATGATGCTATCACTAGGTTTAGAACTAGGGTAAAGGTCAAAATTAGGGTTAGGGCTAGTGTTAGGTTTAGGGTTAAAATTAAAGCTAAGTTTAGGGCTAGGATTAGGGCTAGAGTTTGTGTTAGGGTTAGGGCTTCATTAGTGCTAGAACTAATGTCAGGTCTAGGATTATGGTTAGAGATAGTTTTAGGGGTAGGATTACGGCTAGGTATAGTGTAAGGGTTAGGTTAAGGTTTAGGGTAAGGTTAAGAATTAGGGGCATTATTAGGGTAAAAGTACATGTTCCACATTGTACTACCTTAATTTTTAAGGTTAGGGCTCAAATTAGCATTAGAGTTAGTGTTACGTGCTGGGAGCCATCAGCCAAGTAGGTATGACAATTTCCTTGCCAGCATAAACCCATGTTTCTTTAGTGGAAGGACTCATGGAAACAGGACATTTTGCAGCTACATTGCATGTAAGGTGACCTTGCTCAAGGACCAGGGCGGATCCGTGTTTAGGGTGTTCCTGGTTTAGCATATACAAGATTAGGGTGTTCCCCATTAAGAATAGGGCGTATCCTGCTGCTGAGTTCCTCTTGAGTTCTTAGGGTCAGACAGTATATTTTGGGAGAGAGAAACCCAGGAGTAGTGGACTTGGGCAGAGAACGTGGATTCCTCCAGAACGTGTTTGTAGACGGCCTGTGTGAGTTCGGGAATAAAGAATTGCTGTTTGAATCTACAAGCTGTGTGGAGACTCGTGATTTGTGCCCAGCCAGAGACTGCGGCATCTGGTGGCCCGTACGGGGAACGCCTGAAGCTTGGGGGTAAGTGAAATTGCTCGCCCCTGAGGGAAGGCAAGAGAATGGGTGACCATTTCAAAAAACAATGTGTTCTTTTTTTGATTTATTTTGTTTTTCTTTCAAGCTGCCTATCCCTAGAAATTTCTCAGGCAAACTGGAAAAAATGGTTGACTAAAGGTTTGAAGTTTGTTGGCCCTGAGGAAGAGAAAATTGATACAACGATTTTTTTATTCCGTTTTTGTTTCATTCAGTTTCGGTTTTGTTTTCTGTTATCTTATTGGGTTGCATTATCTTTATAGTAGATTAAAACAAACTGAAAAGATATTAAGTAAATTGTTAGAGGTTCAGAACATGGAGAAAGACATTTTAGATCAAGCAAAAGAGAAGGTTTCTCGAGCTAGTCAGACAGAGGAAGAAAATTTAAAGGAAAAGGGGTTGTTAGGAAAAAGGCCACAACAGGAGGCTGTTACTAACTCCGTTTTATCACAAGAGGGTTTAATTCAACCAACAGCCCCACCGATAGAGACAGCTGAGTTGCCCTCAAACCATGTAGTTGATAATTGGGATCCTGAGACAGGACCTCGAAGATTAGCATGCCCTGTACTTGAGCAGGCAGGAGGGCAACGAATTCACCGTGCTTTAGATTTTAAAACAGTGAAGCAGTTAAAGGAGGCTGTAACAACCTATGGTCCCCAAGCTCCCTTCACGGTAAGCATGGTCGAGTCCATTACTAACTTGGACATGACGCCAGCAGATTGCGCTAGCATGTGTAAATCTGTGCTAAAGGGAGGACAATATTTGTTATGGAAGGTTGCCAATGAGGAATTTTGCGCAGAGACAGCTAGGCAAAATGCAGCAGCCAATAACCCTCAAAGAAATCTAGAGATGTTGCTAGGGAAAGGACCTTATGAGGGTCAGTGGCAACAAATTGAATATGATCCTGCTATATATGCACAAATTGCTGCAGATGCAGTTAGGGCATGGAAGACTTTACAAGGACATGGAGATTTACAAGGTCAGCTATCTAAGGTAATACAGAGAGCTAATAAACTTTACGCTGACTTTGTAGATAGGCTAATTCAAACGGCTGCCAAAATTTTTGGGGATACGGAACAAGCAATGCCATTAATAAAACAACTGGCTTATGACCAAGCAAATCATTGCTGCAGAGAGGTTATTAGACCATGGAGACATGAAGATTTAAACACATATATTAAATTATGTAGAGATATTAATGAACAAGGGCAAGTCTTGGCAGCTGCAGTACAACAGGCTTTAGATGCCAGGCCAAAAACATGCTATGATTGTGAACAAACAGGACATTTTAAAAGGAGTTGCCCCATAGGAGGAGGGTTTAACAAAACTAGGTATCAAAGAAATAGAATACCGGGTATTTGCCCACGATGCCGTAGAGGGAGACATTGGGCTAATGAATGCCGTTCTCAAACTACCATAGAGGGTACTCCCTTATCAAAAAACGGACAAGGACCAGGTATTTACCCAAGATATCATGGAGAAAGGCATCAGGCTCCATTGCCAAAAAACGGACAGCCGGGCCCAATGCTCCGGGGCCCACAACCACAAATACACGGGGCAGTGGAGGAACCCAGCAACACCATCAGAGTAGTGCCCAGGACACATTGTCCATTAAATCCCTCATCAGACAAACCTGAGGGAGCACAGGGTTGGACATCTGCGCCTCTGCCAGAGCAGTACTAACTCCAGAGATGGGAGTTCAAATCATTCCTTCAGGAATAAAAGGACCTCTTCCCCAAGGGACAGTAGGCTTATTATTGGGACGTAGTTCATCTACATTAAAAGGACTTGTGATAAGTCCTGGGGTAATTGACCCCGATTATGTAGGTGAAATAAAAATTATAGCTAGTTCTCCAAGAGGTATATCAGTAATTTCACCTGGAGATAGAATAGCACAGTTGTTAATAATACCCAGCCTACATAATAAATTACCTAGTCATAGTGTAAAAAGAGGATCCAGGGGATTAGGCTCCACAGGTGTAGATTGGGCTATGCTGTCTTTAAATTTAGATTCTCGCCCAATGTTAAAACTAAATATTCAAGGACACAACCTTAATGGGCTACTGGACACAGGTCCAGACCTTAGCATCATATCTAGTCAGGAATGGCCAAAACATTGACCATTACAACAAGCCACTCAAACACGTCGAGGCCTAGGAGTGGCTACTAATCCCCATAGAAGTGCAATGGTATTAGATTGGAAGGATCCTGAAGGATGTGAGGGAACTATACAGCCATATGTATTGGATCATCTTCCTATAAATTTATGGAAACGAGATGTCCTAGATCATTTAGGTTTGACGTTAACAAATAACATCAATCCTAATGCGCCCACTACTAGGGCTAGACAAGGTTTTAGGAAAGAAAAAAGATTAGGAAAACAAGGACAAGGTATAGCAGCACCAATTCAAATAGATCAAGGAACAGAAAGACATGGGTTGGATTTTCAGAAAGGGCCACTGAGACAATAAAAATTACTTGGAAATCAGAAAGACCAGTGTGGGTTCCTCAGTGGCCCCTGACTAAAGAAAAGATACAAGTAGCCCATGATCTGGTCAAACAACAATTAGCGGAAGGACATATACAACCTTCCGTATCTCCCCATAATACTCCCATTTTTGTCATTAAAAAAGAAATCTGGTAAATGGAGATTATTGCAAGATTTAAGAGCCATTAATAATGAGATGGTTATTATGGGACCTGCTCAATCAGGGATTCCTCAATTGTCTGCTTTGCCAAAAACCTGGCATGTTTTAGCCATAGATATTAAAGATTGTTTTTTTTTCAATTCCAATTCATCCCGAGGATAGTCCACGTTTTGCATTTACTATCCCTGCATTAAATCATGAAGGTCCTGATCAGAGATATGAATGGAAAGTACTCCCTCAAGGGATGGCAAACAGTCCAACTATGTGTCAAATATATGTTAATAAAGCAATCCAGCCACTTAGAAATCAAAATCCTGAACTACAAATATTTCACTATATGGATGATGTATTATTGGCACATAAAGATAAAAACATATTGCTGGAGTGTTATGCCACACTTACAAACTTATTAAAAAATTATAATCTAGAGATAGCAATAGATAAAGTACAATTAAATTTTCCAATTAATTAATTAGGAGTTCTATTATCCTCTACCATGGTCCGTCCACCAAAAATTCAAATACGAGTAGATCAACTCAAGTCACTTAACGACTTTCAAAAGTTATTGGGAGACATAAATTGGATAAGGCCTTATCTAGGCATACCAACAGGAGAGTTGGGACCTTTATTTGATATTCTAAAAGGTCCATCAGATCCATACTCACCTCGCATATTAACCCCTAAAGCAAGAAAGGCATTGAAAATTATTGAAACATATATGTAAAATATACATTTGGATAAAATTGATATGTTTGCCTTTATTATTTATTGTACTACCAACAAAAAATATTCCTACAGGAGTATTTTGGCAAGAAGGTCCATTATTGTGGATACATTTATCTTATTCTCCTAACACTATTCTTACTAGGTATCCTGAGGCTGTAGGACAATTAATACTCAAAGGAATGAAAGCAGCGAAGGGAGTATTTGGAATTTCTCCCAATAAAATTATTACTCCATATACTATGGATCAAATGGATGAGTTAGCTAATGAGTTAAATACTTGGGCAATAATCATGTGTAAATCTAATGTTTCATTTGATAATCACTTACCATCTAATCCTTTGTTGTCTTTTTGGTCTAAGCATCCTGTAGTTTTTTCAAAAATGACAAGAAAAACCCCTATCATGAATGCTCCAAATATATTCACTGATGGGTCAAATAATGGTACAGCAGCAGTAGTTACCCCTGATCAAACTTTTACATTTTTAGTACCCAAACAATCAGCTCAAAAGGTAGAGCTTAATGCAGCATTACAAGTCTTTTTAATGTTTAAAGATTCTGTATTTAATTTATTTTCTGATAGTCAGTATGTAGTTAATGCTATAGTATCTCTTGAAGAAGCTGGTAGGATTTCCCCTTCTTCTACTGTTTTCTCTTTGTTTTCCACTATACAAAGTGTAATCTGGGACAGAAAAGATCCATTCTTTATATCACATATTAGAGCACATACAAGATTGCCTCAAGGCCTTAGTTTGGGCAATGATTTAGCAGATAAAACTACACATGACATACATATTTTCTCTACACTAGAAGAAGCTACGAATTTTCATTAAAATTCCATGTTAATGCTAATACTTTACAAAAGCATTTTAAAATAACTAAGGTACAAGCCAGACATATAATAAAACAATGTCAAAATTGTGTGACATTTTTACCACAAGTTAATCTTGGAGTCAATCCTAGAGGACTGATACCTAACCATATTTGGCAGATGGACGTCACACACTTGCCAGAATTTGGAAAATTAAAATATTTACATGTTACAGTTGATACTTCTTCTGCATTTTTGATGGGCTCCCTTCATGCCGGAGAAAAAACTAAAGATGTTATAGCTCATTGCTTACAAAATTTTGCCACTGTGGGCGTTCCTAAACAGTTAAAAACTGATAACGGTCCTGGCTATACTTCTACCTCTTTTAAACAATTTTGCTCATCATTTGGTATTGCTCATATAACAGGAATGCCATACAATCCACAGGGAAAAGGCATAGTTGAAAGAGCTCATCAAACTATTAAAACGTACTTATTAAAGCAAAAAGAGGGAATTGGAAAGGGGTTTATATCCCCCAAAGATAAACTTAAAATAACGCTTTTTACTCTAAACTTTTTAAATTTGGATTCATCAGGACTTAGTGCTGCGGAAAGGCATATGTATCCAAAAAATGTGCATAAGTCTAAAGTTCTTTGGAAAGATATTCTAACAGGACAATGGAAAGGTCCTGACCCAGTGATTGTCTGGAGTCGGGGCTCTGTTTGCGTGTTTCCACAGGGAGAACAGCAGTCGATTTGGATTCCAGAAAGACTAACTAAAGCAATTTCTACAGATCGAAAAGAAGATGATTTAACTCAAACCCATAACAGCTGATATCCAGAACTCCAGCTTGGCCATTCTTACATCTGCGACAGTGATTAACCAGGGTGCTTTTTTCAATATCTATCTTATTATTGCATTTTTCCACATTATAAGGTTCTATTTTTATTTTTTGAGCTCATACAAACCTAGGTTAATGTTTTTTTTTTGATCAGTTTTATTTTTTGACTGTGGAGTTTTTAAACATTGCAATGGAGATTTCACCTAGGTAAAGCTACAAGGCCTTTATTATTATCTTATGTGTTGTACGTTTGTTTGCACATTTGTGTTTTGTGTTGTATGTCTGTGTGTGCATATGTCCATATTTCATATATGAGGAGCGCTCATGAGAAAATGAATCCAAATTATTATTTTTTTTATTCACGTGATTTAAATGGCTTAATTTAAATTAGGTAAACAGCTGTTAAGGATTGTTTTAAAGGTGGTTAACAGATCTGCTTATTTACTAATTTAAATCAGGTAAACAGCTGTTAAGGATTGTTTTTTAAGGAGGTTAACAGATCTGTTTGTTTACTTTCACCTTTCCTTTTCATTATATTTAATAATTCTTTTCAGGATAATGTCTTTTTAGCATCAGTGCCAGAATTCCTATCTCCATTCCAATGAATATAACTCAACAAGTATGCTCAATCAAGGAGTCAACTTACTTTGGGAGGAAACGGACTTTGGGAGGAGACGGACAGATTGATAGATTCCTCCACTTTGAACCGCTTGCAGAACTTGCCTGGACTATGTAACTACGTTTAGTGCAGCAAATTGTGGTAATGCTGGCATATATTTGCTGATGGTGTCACCAGTGATGCACTTTTTATTTCCTTGCCAGCGCACCACATGTTAATTGTGGTAATTCTGGCATATCTTTGCTGAAGGTGTCACCAGTGATGCAATTTTTCCAAAGGAATTGTCAATTGGCTTGGTGTCGTGGCATTTCTGTATCCTCCTCCCTTCTGCTAGTGATGGTCTAAAATTTGGGGGCCAATGGCTATATGCTGGACCGGTAGTCAGTGACGGGTATGATCCAATTGCAGTGGTATCAACCTAAGACAGGAGGCTGACGCCTAAAGGTCAGTTTTCCAATGACGGGTAGAACCATATGTTGAACTGAACAACCTACCAGGCACGGTCCTTAAGCCACATTACTTGTTGTTTAATTAATCAGAAGGGGGGAGTTAGGATTACGTTCATGGATATAGTTAGGTTTAGGGTTCAGGCTAGTTTTAGTGTAATGGATAGGTTTAGGTTAGGAATAGGGTTAGGATTACCCTAGAGTTAGCATTAGGGTCATGGTTAAGTGAGTGATAGGATTAGAGCTAGGTTTAGGGCTAGGGTTATTGTTAAGATTAGGACTAGGGTTAGTGTTAGGTTTTGGGTTATTGCAAGGGTTAGGGTTAGCATTAGATTTAGGGTAAGTGTTAGAGCTAGGGTTATGGTTATTGTTAGTGTTAAAGCTAGTGTTAGGGCTCTGATTAGGATAGGTTTGGGTTAGGGTACTGCTAGGTTTAGGGCTACAGCTAATGTAAGAGCTAGGGTTTCGATTAGGGCTAGTTTTAGGGTTAGGGTTAGGGCTATGTCTAGTGTTTGGGTTCGGTTTAGGTTTTGGGTGATGTTTAGAGCTAGAGTTAGTATAGGGTGAGAGAAAGGGTCAGGGTTAGTTTCAGGGTTAGGGATAGGACTCAAATTAGAGCTAGGTTTAGGGCTAGGTGTAGGCTTAGGTTTTGGTTTAGGTTAAATCTTAGGGTTAGGGCTATGGCTCTGTTTTGTTGTAGGGCTTGGGCTACGTTAGGGCTAGTTTTAGGATTAGTGTTAGAGTTACAGCTTGTGTTAATGAGAGATTTAGGCTTACATTTAGGGTTACATTTAGAGTTAGGATTAGATGTAGGATTAGGGCTTGGGCTTGGTTTAGGGCAAATTTTAGGATTATGATAAGGATTGGGGTTAGAACTAGGAATAGGACAAGGGCGAGAGTTAGAGTTAGTCTTAGGGCTAGGGTTAGGTTAGGTTTAGGGCTAAATTAGGGCTAGGATTAGGTCTAGGGTGTGTGCAAGGTTTATGTCTAGTTTTAGGCTTAGGTTTAGGTTTAGGGATAGGGTTAGGTTTAGGGGAAGGGATGGGGTTATAGCTAGTGTTAGGGCTAAGTCGAAGGTTAGAATTATGGTTAGGGCTAGGATTTTGTTTTGGGTTAATAATAAGGCTAGACTTAGGGCTAGAATGAGGGCTAGGGTTTGTTTGAGCGTTATAGCAAGAATAAGGGCTAGGACTAGTGTCAGGTCTAGGGTTACAGTTAGGAATAGATCGAGGGTTAGATTTATGGCTAGGTCCAGGGTAAGGGTTAGGTTTTGGCTGGGAGTTTTAGTACGGTTAAAATCGGGTTTGGTTTAGGTTAGGGTTTAGGATTAGGGCTCAAATTAGCATTAGGGTTAGGGATATGGTATGATAGGGTTAGGTTTCTGGTTCAGGTTCGGTGTAGGGTAATTGATAGGGTTAGAGTTAGTGAAAGGGTTAGGTTTAGGCCTAGGGTTAGCATTAGGGAAAGGATTATGTTTAGGGTAATGGAGAGGGTTAGAACTAGGCTCAGGGAAAGGATTATGTTTAGTATTAGGGCTTGAGTTAGGTTTAGAGTTAGGTTTAGGTTTAGGGTATGGTTTAGGATTTGAACTAGGGTTAGCACTAGGTCAAATGTTAGGTTTAGGGTTAGGCCTGGGTTACAGTCATGGTAAGGGTCAAGGTTAGTGTTAGGATTAGGGCTAGAGTTATTGTTAGGTTTAGGGTATTAAATAGGGTTTGATGTCGTGTTAGGGTTAAGGTTAGTATTAGGTTTCGGCTTAAGGGTAGTGTTAGGGATAGGTGTAGGATTAGGTTTAGGGTAATGATTAGGGTTTGAGCTCCAGTTAGGTCTATGAAAAGGTTTAGGTTATGGCTACGTCTAGGGTGAGGGTTAGGGTAGTTTTAAGGTTAGGGCTAGGGTTATCATTGGGGTTAGGGTAAGAGTTAGGATGATTGGTAGGGTTAGAGCTAGAATTATGACTAGGGTTAAGGTTAGGCCTAGGGCTAGGGTTACGATTAGGGTTAGGTTTAGCCAAAGGGTTAGTGTTAGGGTTAGGTTATATTTAAGGGTTAGGAATTGAGCTAGGATTTGCACTAGGACGAGGTTTAGGGTTAGAATCAGGGTTAGCGTGAGGGCTAGGATTATCATTAGGGATAGGGTTACGGTTAGGGTAATGGATAGAGTTAGAGATAGGGTTTGGCTTATGATTATGGCTAGTTTTAGCGTTAGTGATATGGCTAGGTCTAGTTTAGGGTTAGGTTTGTGGTTAGGAAAAGGTTTTGAGCTAGGGTTTGTGTTAGGGTAAGGGTCAGTGTTTGGATTAGGATTAGGTTTACAATTAGGTACAGCATTAGGACTAGGGTTAGGTCTAGGGGTAAAGTTAGTGTTTGGGTTAGGTTAAGGGTTATTGTTAGTGATAGGGATAGGTTTGTGTTTAAGGCTAGGGCTAGAATTATTGCTAGATGAAAGATTAGGTGTAGATCTAGGTCTAGTGTTAGGGTTAGGTATAGGTATAGGGTTACAGGTAGTGCCATTGTTAGCCGTTGGTTTAGAGTTAGGGTCATGTTTAGACCTATGGCTAGTATTAGGGTCAGAATAAGGGTCAGTGTTTGATTTAGGGTTTTAGATAGGAATAGAGCTATATTGAGAATAGTGTTAGGACTAGTAATAGAGGTAGGGTTTGGGTTAGGCTAAGGATTAGTTTAAAACTAGGCAGCTTTACGGTTAGAGTTTTGCTTAGGGCAAGGGACAGGGTTATTGCTAGGGTTAGGGCTAGGCTTATGGTGAGGTTTAGGGTTAGTGCTAGGGTTAGAGTTAAAGTAGTGTTAGGGCTCAGATTAGGGCTAGGTTTTGTGTTAGCTTTAGGTCTACGGCTAATGTAAGAACTAGGGTTACCATTAGGGCTAATTTTAGGGTTATTGATTTTTCTAGGTCTACTATTAGGTTACCTCTAGGGTTAGGGTAATGTTTAGGATAATGGATAGCTTAAGGTTAGGGAATGTGTTAGGATTAGGTTGAGGGTTAGCATTAAGGTTAGGGTTCGGGTTATGTTATTCGATAGAGTTAGAGCCAGGGTTAGGGCTAGGGTTTTGTTTAGAGTTAGGGCTACGGTTAGGGTTAGGCTTAGGGTTAGTGTAAGGATTAAAGTAAGGGTAAGGGTTAGGTTTAGGGTAAGGGTTAGAGCTACATTTAGGGATAGAGATAGGGTTAAAACTAGGGTTTGGGCTCAGATTAGGGCTAGGTTTTGGGTTTTGTTAGGGCTAGTGTTAGTGATATGGCTAATGTAAGAAGTAGGGTTATGATTAGGGCTAATTTTAGGGTTACAGTTAGAGCTAAGTCTAGTTTTAGGGTTAGGTTTAAGTTTAGGGTGATATTTTGAGATAGGGTTAGTGTTAGTTTCAGAGTCAGGTTCAGGATTAGTTTTAAGTTAGGGATAGGACTTGAATTAGGGTAGGTATAGGGCTAGATGTAGGGTTAGGATTTGGTTTAAGTTAAGGATTAGGGTTAGTTCTATAGCTTGGTTATTTTTAGGGCTAAGGCTGATGTTATGGTAAGAGATAGGGTTAGAACTAGAAATGGGGCTAGGCGAGAATTAGATTTAATCTTAAGGCTAGGGTTAGGGTTAGGTTTAGGGCTAAATTAGGTTTAGGAATAGATCTAAGATTAGTGTTAGGGCTAGGCCTGATGTTGGGGCTATGTTTACGGTTAGGTTTAGGGGAACAGATGGGGTTATAGCTAGGTTTAGGGCTAGGGTGATGATTAGAATTAGGTTAGGGATAGGGTTAGGATTGGGTTAGGATTAAAGCTAGATTTGGTGTTAAGATGAGGGCTAGAGTTTTTATTAGTTTTAGGGCAAATTTTAGGGATAGGGATAATGTCAGGTTTAGGGTTATGGCTAGGGCTAGTTATAGGGTTAGTTTCATGGCTAGGTCTTGTATACGGGTTAGGTTTAGAATAAGGATCAAGTTTAGAATTAGGTATTTTTTAAGGTCAGGTTCAGGTTTCGATTATGGATTAGGTTAAGTTTTAGTGTTAGGGCTCAAATTAGGGTTAGGGTTAGAGTAAGTTTAGGGTAATGGATAGGTTTAGGTTTAGGATTCAGGTTACAATTAGGATAATGGGTATGGTTAGGGTTAGTTATAGGGTTAGGGTTAGACCTAGGGTTAGCATTTGGGTTATGGTTATTGTTAGGGTAATGGATAGTATTAGAGCTAGAGTTAGGACTAGCTTTTTAGTTAGGTTTAGTGCTAGAGCTAGGGTTAGAGTTAGGGCTAGGGCTATGTTAGTGTTTGGAATAGGTTTAGGATATGGGTTAGGTTTTGACCTAGGGTTAGTGCTATGGTGAGAGTTAGGTTTAGTGTTATTTCTAGGGTTAGATTCGCAGTTAAGGTTAGGGTTAGAGTTAGGGTTAGGGCTAAGGTTACCTTTAGAATTAGGTTAATGTATAGGATTTGATGTCGGGTAAGGGTTAGGGGTAGTTTTAGGTTTAGGGTTAGTGTTAAGGGTTTGGCTAGGGTTAGGGTTAGATTATAGTTTAGGGTTTGATCTAGGGTAAGGACTATGATGAGGGTTAGGTTTAGGGTTATGTCTACGATTAGGTTTACATTTAGAGTTAGAGCTAGGGTTATCATTAGATTTAGGGTTAGGTTTATTGTAATGGATAATTATAGAGATAGTATTAGGGCTAGTATTAACATATTGATTAGGGCTAGTGTTAGTATTAGGTTTAGGGATAGGGATAGGGTTATGTTTAGGATTAGGGTTAGAGTTTTAGCTTGGTTGAGATCTAATTGAGGGTTAGGATTAGCATGAGGGATACAGTTAGGTTTAGGGTTATGCTTAGGGCTAGGTTTGGGCCTAGGATTAGGGCTAGAACTTGTATTAGGTATAGAGCTAGGGTTATGGCTATGGGTATAAAAGGACTAGGGTTATGGTTAGGGTTATGGCTAGGTCTAGTGTTAGGTGTATGTTTTGGTTAGGGTCAGTTTAAAGCTAAGTTAGTGTTTGTGTCTGGGTCTATATTTGGATTAAGATTAGGGTTGGGATTAGAGCTTAAATTAGGATTGGTTAGGTCTCGATGTAGGGTTAGTGTTTGGGTTAGGTTAAGGGTTATAATTAGGGCTATGGCTAGGTTTTTGTTTCGGTCTTGGGTGAGAGATATGGCTAGATTTAGGATGAGGTTTATGTCTAGGGCTAGTGTTAGTGTTAGGTTTAGGTATAGGTTTATGGGTACGGCTAGTGTTAGGATTTGGTTTATGGTTAGGGTCAGGGAAAGGGTCAGGGTTAGGGTTAGTGTTTGGGTTATGGTTATAACTAGAATGATGGCTAGGGTTAGGACTAGTAATAAAGTTAGGATTTCTGTTAGGCTAAGGATTAGTGTTAGGACTAGGGTTAGCATTAGGGTTATTGTTTGGTTTAGAATAAGGTATAGGATTAGTGTTAGGGTTAGGGTTAGGATATGGGCTAGTGTTCGGGTTAGGTTTAGTGTTATGGTCAAGTATAGACCTACAGTTACCCTTAGGATCAGAATAAGCGTCAGGTTTGTTTTTTGGTGAGAGCGAGAATGAGGGCTAATTTTAGGACTACTTATAGGGTTAAGGTTTGGGTTAAAGTAAGTATTAGGTTTAAGACTAGTGTTAGCATTAGGGTTAGGATTAATTTAGGGTAAGGGATAGGGTTAGAGCTAGGGTTAGGGCTATGTTTAGGATTAGGTTTAGGGCTACTGTTAGAGTTACTATAAGGGTTAAAGCTAGGGTTAGGTCTGTTTAGAGTTAGGTTTTGGTTAGAGTTAGGGCTAGTTTTAACGTTACAGCCAAGGCACAGACTAGGGTTATGAATTGGGCTAGTTATATGATTAGGGTTAGGATTAGGTCTTAGTGTTAGAGTTAGGGTGATGTTTCGAGCTAGACTTTGTGTAAGGGTCAAATTCATGTTCAGGGTAAATTTTAGGGTTAGATTTTAGACACGAGTTTGGACTAGGATTAGGACTAGGTGTAGGGTTAAGTTTTGGTTTTGTTTTAGTTTTAAAGGTAGGGCTATGACTTACTTTTGTTTTAGGGCTAGGGCTATGGTTAGTGCTAGTTTTAGGATTAGAGTTAGTTTTAGGACTAGTGGTAGGGTTAGGTTTAGGCTTAGGGTTATAGTTAGATTTAGAGTTAGGATTAGATCTAGGGTTAAGTCTAGGACTAAGGAGAGGGCTAACATTAGATCTAGGTTTATGTCTAGGAATAGGGTTATGTAAGGGATAGGGTTAGAGCTATGGATAGGGCTAGTGAGAAAGTGAGAGTTAGTCTTAGGGCTAGGCTTAGGGTTTGGGTTAGGTATAGGGCTTAATTAGGGCTGGGAATAGGGCTAGCTATATGGTTATGTTTAGGCCTTGAGTTAGTTTTAGGTTTAGTTTTAGGTTTAGTGTCAGCAATGGGGTTAGAGCTAGGTTTAGGTCTAGGGTAAAGGTTAGAATGGGGGCTAGGGCTAGGGTTTCGTTAGAGTCATTATTAAGGCCTGGTTTTGGAATAGAATGAGTGCTAGGGTGTTAGGGATAGGTCTAGGGTTACTTTTAGGGTTAGGGTTTCAAAAGGTTAGGGTAAAAAAATTAGGGTTAGAGTTAGGGTTAGGCCTAGAGTTAGGGTTAGCGTTAGGTTAAAGTTAGGTTTAGGGCTCAGATTAGGGCTAGTTTTTGTGTTAGGGTGAGGGCTAGGTTAGGTCAATCGCTAATGTAAGAACTAGGGTTACAATTAGGGTTAGTTTTATGGTTAAGTTTAGAGGTAGGTTTAGTGTTAGGGTTAGGTTTAAGGTTAGGGTGATATTTAGAGCTCGGGCTAGTGTTACAATATGAGTAAGTTTCAGCATTAGGGTTAGGACTCAAATAAGGCCTTGGGTTACTGTTAGGTTTTAGTTTAAGGATAGGATGATGTTACAGCTAGGGTGAGTTTTAGATATGAGTCAGGGTCAGGGTTAGTATTGAGGTTATTTTTAGGACTCAAATTAAGGCTAGGCTTAGGTACAGGTGTAGTGTTAGTGTTTGGTTTAAGTTAAGGTTTAGGGATAGGGCTATTGCTCGGTTTTGTTTTACTGCTAGGGTTAGTGTTAGTGTTAGTTTTTCAAGTTTAGGGTTAGGGTTAGTGTTAATGTTAGTGTTAGGGTTAGACTTAGGCTTAGGGATAGGGTTAGATATAGGGTTAGGGCTAGGACTAAAAATAGGGCAAGGGTTAGGGCAAAGGTTATGGCTAGGGTTAAGGTTATGTTAAGGGATTGATTTAGAACTAGCAATAGGGCTTGTTTGAGAATTAGAGTTAGTCTTCAGGCTAAGGTTAGGGTTAGTGTTAGGGATAGGGCTAAATTAGGGCTAGGATTAGTGTTAAGGTTAGTGTTCAGTTTAAGCATAGAGTTAGCTTTAGATTTAGGATTAGGTTCAGTGTAAGGGATGGTGTTATAGCTAGGTTTAGAGGTAGAATGGTGTTTAGAATTAGGGTTAGTACTATGGTTAGGATTAGGATATTGATAAAGCCTAGGTTTAGGTCTAGGATGCGAGCTAGGGTTTGTTTTAGGGTTAGGGCTAGGATTAGAATTATGTTTAATTTCATATCTTGAATTATGTATAAAAATAGTTTTAGGGTGTGGATTATTGCTATGTCTAGTGTAAGGTTTAGGTTTAGGGTTCGGGCTAGGATTTTGGCTAGGCTTATTATTAAGGTCAAGGTCTTGGTTAGGGTTTGGGATAGGTTAAGGCTTAAAGGTAGGGATAGAATTAGCAATAAGGTTTGGGTTAGGGTAATGATACTCTTAGTATTAGGGTTCATGTTAGATTTAGTGAAATGGATAAGATAGTATTAGAGATAGCATTAGGTATAGGCCTAGGGTTAGCATTAGGTTTAGGGTTATGGTTATTGATAGTGAATAGGGCTAGTGTGAAGGTTAGAGTTAGTCTTAGGGCTAGGGTTAGGGTTAGGGATAGGGTTAAATTAGGGCTACAATTCGGGCTAGGGTTAATGTTTAGCTTAGGCCAAGCATTAGGTATAGGGTTAGGGTTAAGTTTAGGGTAAGGATTGGCATTATAGCTAGGTTTAGTGGTAGAGTGAGGGTTAGAATTAGGGTTAGGCATATGGTAATGGTTAGGGTTATGATTAAGGCTGGTTTTAGGCCTAGGATAAGGGTTAGTGTTTATTTTAGGGTAGGGCTAGGATTAGGTAAGGACTAATATCAGGTCTAGAATTATGGTTAAAGATAGATTTAAGGTTAGGTTTATGGATATATTAGTGTAAGGGCTATGTTTAGTTGTAGGTCAGGTTTAAAGCTAGGGGTATTATTAGGGTCAGGGCCTTGGTTAGGGTTCAGATAGGCTATGGTTAAAATTTATTGCTTCAATTAGCATTAAGGTTAGGGTTAATGTAATGATAGGGTGAGGATTAGGGTTTAGGATTGGTTTAGGGTAGTAGATATGGTTAGGATTAGGGATAGGGTTCGGTTTAGACCTAGGGTTATCATGAGTGTTAGGGTTATAATTATGGCGATTGATTGGGTTAGATATAGGTTTAGGACTATGGTTATGGTTATGATTAGGGCTAGGGTTAGCATTAGTGTTAAGAGTTAAAGCTTTGTTTAGGGCCTTAATTAGAGCTAGGTATTGTGTTAAGTTAGTGCTAGGATTGGGGTTATGGCTAATATAAGTACCAGGGTTACATTTAATGCTAAATTTAGCTTTAGCTAGTGTTAGGTTTAGGTTTAGGGATAGGTTGATCTTTAGAGGTAGGGTTAGTGTTCTCGTCAGATTCAGGGTCAGCTTAGTTATTTTTCAGCTTAAAACTCGAATTAAGGCTAAGTTTAGGGTTAGGCTTAGGGATTGGTTTAGGTTAAGGGTTAAATTTAGGGCTATGTCTGGGATTTGTTTTAGGGCTAGGGCTAGGATTAGGCTAGTTTTAGGATTAGCTTAAGGGTTAGGTCTAGTGTTAGGTTTCGGTTTAGGCTTAGGGTTAAAGTTAGATTTAGAGTTAGAGTTAGATCTAGGTTAGGGCTAGGGATAAGGATAGGGCTAGGGTTAGGTAGGATTTTTGTTCCCGTAAGGGTTGGGTTAGATCTAGGGATGGAACAAGGGTGAGGGTTAGAATTAGTCTTAGGGCTAGGGTTAGGTTTAAGCTTAGGGATAGGTGTAAATTAGGGATAAGATTAGGGCTAGTTTTACGGCTAAGATTAGGGCTAGGGTTAGTTTTAGGATAGGCCTAAGGTTAAGGTTAGGGTTAGGATTAAGGCTAGGTTTAGGGCTAGGATAAGGGCTGGGGTTTGTGTTAGGGTTAGAGCTAAGATTAGGGCTAGTGCTAATGTCAGGTCTAGGGTTACGGTTGGGGATAGATTTAGAATGTTTTATGCCTAGGTCTAGTGTAATTGTTAGGTTTAGGGTAAGGGTCAGATTTAGACCTAGGGGAATTATTAGGGTATGGATCAGGGTTAGAGTTTGTTTGAGGTTAGGGTTTAGGGTTAGGGCTGTGATTAGCTTTAGGGTCAGGGTTAGGGGAATTATAGGTTTTGTTTAGGGTTCAGTTTTGGTTTAGGGAAATTGATAAGGTTAGGGTGAGCAACAGGGCTAGGGTTAGGTCTAGAGTTAGCATTAGGATAAGGGTTATGGTGAGGATAATTGATAGGGTTAGAGCTAAGGTTAGGGCTAGGTTTATGGTTAGAAATAGGTCTTGAGTTAGGGTTAGGGTCAGGGTTATGTTTAGTGTAAGAGTTGGGTTTGGAGCTAGGTTTAGGGCTGGGGCGAGGGTTAGGTTTAGGGTTAGATCTAGGGATAAGATTACATTATGGTTAGGTTTAAAATTAGGATTAGGGCTACAGTCATCATTAGGGGTAGTGTTAGGGTTAGGGTAATGGACACTGTAAGATGTAGGTTTAGGTTTATGGTTAGAGTTAGATTGAGGTTTAGGCTTACGGTTAGGGCTATGGCTATGTTTAGGTCTAGGTTAAGGGATAGTGTTTTAGCTAGGGTTAGCCCTATGATGAGGGTGAGGTTTAGGGTTAAGTCCAGGATTAGTTTTCTGGTTAGATTTACGGTTAGTTTTAGGCCGAGTGTTATCAATAGAGTTAGGGTTATGTTTAAGCTAACGTGTATATTTAGAGCTAGGTTTAGTGCTAGAGTTAAGAATAGGATTAGGGGTAGGTTTAGGGTTAGACTTAGGGATAGGTGTAGGTTTATATTTAGGGTAAGGGTTAGGTTTTGAGCCAGGGTTAGGACTAAGGTGAGGGTTAGGGTAGGGTTAGGGTTACGGTTTGTGTTAGGGATATGCTAAAGGCTAGCTTTAGGCCTAGTTTAAGATCTTGTTTTTTTGTTAGATTTAGGACTAAGGTTAGGGCTATGGATAATATAAGAGCTAGGGTTATGATTAGGGCTAGTTTTAGGGTGAGAGTTGTGGCTAGTTCTAGTGTTAAGTTTAGATGTTGGTTAGGCTCAGGTTTAGAGATAGGTTTACTGTTAAAGGCAAGGTCAGTGTTCAGGTTAGAGTTAGGGTTAAGGTGAAAGCCAGAATTAGGAAAAGGTTAGGTTTAGGGGTAGGGTTAGTGTTTCTTTTAGGTTAAGGGTTATTGTTAGGGCTAGGACTAAGTTTCTGTTTACGTCTAGGGCTAGACTTATCGCTAGATTTAAGATTTGGTTACGTTTATGGCTAGTGTTTGGGTTAAGTTTAGGTATAAGACTACTATAAGGCTTGTTTCAGGGTTCGGTTTAGGGTTGTGTTCAGGTTTAGACCTATAATTAGTGTTAGTGTCAGAATAAGGGTAAAGCTTAGGGTGAGGTTTTGGATTAGAATTAGAGCTAGAATGAGTGCTTGGGTTAGTACTAGAAATAGGGTTAGGCTAAGGATTAGGATTAGGACTAGGGTTAGCATTACAAATAGGGTTTGGCTTAACGTAAGGGATGTGGTTAGGGCTATAGTTAGGGTTAGGTTTAGGACAAGGGTTAGGATTAGGGTTAGGGTTAAATCTAGTGTTAGGGCTCTGATTAGGGCTATTTTTGTGTTAGGGTTAAGGCTAAAGTAGGACTAAGGACAATGTAAGAACTAGGTTTACAATTAGGGTTAGTTTTAGGAATGGGATTTGTGCTGGTCTAGTGTTACCATTACCTTTAGGGTTAGAGTGATATTTAGAGCTATCATTTACTTTAGGCCTAGTACTTAAATTAGAGCTAGGTTTGTGCTAGTTGTAGGATTAGGGTTTGGTTTAGGTTAAGGTTTAGGTTTAGAGCAATGGCTCGGTTTTGTTTTAGGGCTAGTGCTAGGGTTAGGGCTAGTTTTAGGATTAGCAATGGTATTAGGGATAGTGGTAGGGTGAGGTTTAGGCTTAAGTTTAGGGTTAGATTTAGAGTTATAGTTAGATCTATGGTTAGCGCTATAGCTACGATGAGGGCTAATGTTAGGTCAAGGGAACCAATAGGGTAATAAATAGAAATAGGGCTAGGGTGAGAGTGAGTTAGTCTTAGGACTAGGGCTAGGGGCAGGGTTAGGGTTAGGGCTAAATTAGGGCTAGGGTTAGTGTTAGTGTTAGGACTATGGATAGGGCTAGGGTTAGGGTTTGTGTAATTGTTAGGGTTAATGTTAGTTTTAGTGGATATGATGGTCTTATAGTTAGGTTCAGGGCTCTGTCAAGGGTTAAAATTAGGGATAGAGCCAGGGTGAGGGTTTGTATTAAAATTAAAGCTAGATTTACGGCTAGGATGAGGGCTAGGTTTTGTGTTAGGGTAAGGGCTAGAATTAGGGCTAGGACTAATGTCAGGTCTAGGTTTATAGTTAGGATTAGGACAATGGCTAGTTCTAGTATAAGGGTTAGGTTTAGGGTAAGGGTCAGATTTAGAGCTGGGTGTATTATTAGGGTCAAAGTCCAAGTTAGGGTTTACTTTAGGTTAAGGTTTAGGGTTAGTGCTCAAATTACATTAGGGTAAGGGTTAGAGTAATGAATAGGATTAGGTTTAGGGTTTAGGTTAGGTATAGAGTAATGTATAGGGTTAGTTTTAGGGATAGTGTTAGGTTTCGGCCTAGGGTTAGCATTTCAGACAGCCTTTAGTGTAGGGTAATGGATAGAGTTAGGGCTAGTGTTAGGGATTGGGTTAAAGTTAGGATTAGGACTAGGGTTACGGTTAGGCCTAGTGTTAGTGTTAGGGTTAGGTTTAGGTTAAGTGTTTATGGTTAGGGCTAGGGCGAGGATTAGGTTTAGAGTCAGGGCTTTTGTTAGAATTAGAGTTAGAGTTAGGGCTAGGGTTAGCATTAGTATTATGGTTATATTTATGGTAATAGATAAAATTTGAGGTAGGATTTGTGCTATGGTTACAGTTAGAAATAGAGGAAGTGTTAGGGTTAGTGTTAGAGTTATATTTAGGGTAATAGTTAGAGTTTGAACTCAGGTCAGGGCTAGGCAAGTGTGAGGGTTAGGGCTAGGACTAGGGTCAAGATTAGGCTTAAAACTAGTTTTAGTGCTACATTTAGGGCTAGGTTTTGGGGGGAGGCTTATGGCTAGTGATAGGACTATGGGTAATGTAAGTACGAGGATTATGTTTATGGCTAGTTTTAAGGTTAGGTTTATGGATTGGTCTGGTGTTAGGGGTATGTTTTGGGTTAGGATAAAGTTTAGAGCTAGGGTTTGTGTTAGGGCAAGGGTCAGTGTTCAGGTTAGCATTGGATTTATGGTTAGGAGCACAATTTTACTAAGGTTAGTTCTAGGGATATTGTTAGTCATTGTGTTAGACTAATGGTTATTGCTAGTGCTAGAGATAGGTTTTTGTTTATGGCTAGGGCTAGAGTTATGGCTATATTTAGGATTAAGTTTAGGTCTAGTGTTCATGTTACGGTTAGGTTTAGGTAGAAGTTTACTAATGGGTTTAATGTTAGGGTTTGGTTTAGGGTTAGGGTCAGGCTTAGACCTAGGGTTAGTGTTAGGGTCAGAATAAGGGTCAGGGAGAGGCTTAAGGTTTGGGTTAGGGTTAGAGATAGAATGAGGCCTAGGGTTAGGTCTAGTAATAGAGTTAGGGTTTGGGGTAGGATAAGGATTAGGCGTAAGACTAGGGTAGCATTTGGGTTAGGGTTGGCATTGGGTAAGGATAGGGTTAGAGCTAGGGTTAGGGTTAGGGTTAGGATTAGCCTTAGGGTTAAAGCTAGGGTTAGGGTTCAGACTAAGGCTATATTTGTGTTAGGGTTAGGGCTATTGCTAATGTAAGACCTGACAGTACGATTAGGGCTAGTTTTAGAATTAGGGTTATGGCTAGTTTTATTGTTCATGTTAGGTTTAGGGTTAGGGTGATGTTTAGAACTAGGGTAAGTTTTAGGGTCAGAGTCAGGGTCGTTATTAGTTGTACGGTTAGGTTTAGGAAAAGAATTAGGGCTAGAGTAAGGGCTAGGCGTAGCATTACGGTTTGGTTTAGGTTACGGTTTAGGATTAGAGTTGTAGCTTATTTTGCTTGAATGCTATGTCTATGGTTAGGGATAGTTTTAAAATTAGCATTAGGATTAGGGCCAGTGTAAGGGTGAGGTTTAAGTTTAAGGTTAGGGTTATATTTAGAGTTAGGGTTAGATCTAGGTTTAGGGGTAGGTCTAAGTTTGGGGTTAGGGTTTGGGCTAGGCTTTGGGTCATGGTAAAGGATAGTGTTAGAACTAGGGATAGGGCTAGGGAGAGAGTTAGAGTTAGTCTTAGGGCTAGGGATATAATTAGGTTTAGGGTTAGGGCTAAATAACGTCTAGGATTAGAGCTAGGGTTAGTATTAGGGCTAAGCCTTGGTTTAGGGCTAAGGTTAGAATAAGTGTTATGGTA
Organism: Callospermophilus lateralis; assembly: GCF_048772815.1. Lineage (NCBI taxonomy): Eukaryota > Metazoa > Chordata > Mammalia > Rodentia > Sciuridae > Callospermophilus > Callospermophilus lateralis. The sequence continues at coordinate 133,624,146 of NC_135310.1, read as the reverse complement.
TGGTGTGATATTAAAGCTAGGTTAAGGGCTAGGTTGAGGGTTCACTTTAGGGTTACACCTAGTGATAGGGTTACTGTTCAGATTAAGGCTAGGTTTAGGGCCAGGATAAGGGCTATTTTTTCTTTCTTTTTTTTTTTTTGGCATAAGAGCTTACATTAGGGCTAATGCCAATGTCAGGTCTAGGGTTATGGTTAGTGATAGTTTCAGGGTAAGGTTTATGGCTATGTATAGTGTAAGGGTTAGGTTGAGGGTTAGGGTCTCTTTTAGAGATAGGGGTATTATTAGGGTCAGGGTCACGGTAAGGGTTTGTTTAGGTTAAGGTTTAGGGTTAGGGCTTAAAGTAGGTTAGGGTTATGTTTAGGGTTAGGATAATGGATATTGTTAGGTTTAGGGTTCAGGTTAGGTTTAGGGTAATGAATAGAATTAGGGTTATGAATAGAGTTAAGGTTATCCTAGGATTAGTTTTAGGGTTAGGATTAGGGTTAAGGTAATAGATAGGATTAGAGCTAGATTTGGAGCTAAGGTTATGGTTAGGATTAAGGCTATGGTTAAGATTAGGTTTAGAGTTAGGCTTAGGGTTAAAGCTAGTGTTATGGTTAGGGTTAGGGCTAGGTTTGAGATTAGGTTAGTGTTAGGGTAGCGCTATGGCTAATATAAGAACTAGAGTTAAGATTAGAGCTTGTTTTAGGGTTAGGGTTAGGGCTAGGTCTAGTGTTATGGTTTGGTTATGATTAGAGTGATGATTTGAAATAGGGTCAGTGTTAGAGTCAGAGTTAAGGTCAGTATTAGTTTTCGGGTTAGGGATAACACTCAAAATAAGGCTAGAGTTGTGGGTAGGTGTAGGGTTAGGTTTTCTGTTATGGTTAGGGCAAAAATTAGGTTAGGTCTAATGTCAGGTCTGAGGTTAGAGTTAGGTTAGTGTTAGTGTTAGGGCTAGGGCTCCATTTTGTTTTAGAGCTACAGCTAGGTTTAGAACTGGTTTTAGGATTAGTGATAGTGTTAGGGCTAGTGGTTGGGTGAGGTTGAGGCTTAGGGTTAGTGTTATATTTAGAGTTCTGGTTAGATCTAGGGTTAGGACTTGGGCTAGGTTTATGGTTTAGGTTAGGGCTAGTGTTAGGGTTATTGTAACAGATAGAGTTAGTACTTGAAATAGGTCTAGGGCAAGAGTTAGAGTTAGTCTTAGGGGTAGGATAAGAGTTAGGGTTAAGATTATAACTAAATTAGGCCTTAGATTAGAACTAGGGTTAGTGTTAGGTTTAGGGTTAGGGTTAGCGTTAGTCTTAGTAATAGGATTAGGGTTAGGGTTAGGGTTAGGGGAAGAGATGTGGTTTTACCTAGGTTCAAATCTAGGGTGAGGGTTGAAATTAGGGTTTGGGCTATAGATAGGATTCAGGTTAGGATTAAGGCTAGGTTTAGGCCTAGGATGAGGGCTTGGGTTTGTGTTAGGTCTAGGGGAAAAATTGCTTTTATGGCTAATGTCAGTTAGGGTTACACTTAGGTATAATGTTAAGGTTAGGTTTATGGCTAGGTGTATTGTAAGGGTTAGGTTTCTGAAAGGGTCCGACTTAAAGCTAGGTGTATTTTTAGGATAAGTGTCTTGTTTATGGTTTCGTTTAGGTTATGGTTTTGGTTTAGGGTTTGATTTAGCATTAGGGTTAGTGATTGGGTTAGAGTAATTAATAAGGTTAGGTTTAGTGTTCAGGTTAGTTTTAGGAAATGAATAAAGTTACTGTTAGAGATAGGCTTAAAGTTAGGCCTAGGGTTAGCATTTGAATTAGTCATGTGTATAGGGCAATGGATAGGTTTAGGGCTAGGGCTATGGTTAGGATTAGGAATAGGGTTAGGGTTAGGTTTAGGGTTACACTTAGAGCTAGGTTTTGTGTGAGGTTTAGGGCTAACGTTAGGGCTATATGTAATGTAAGACCTAAAGTTAGGGTTATGGCTAGGTCTAGTGTTAGGGTTATGGCTAGATGTTAGGTTAGCATAAAGTTTAGAGCTAGGATTTGTGTTACAGAAAGGGACAGTGTTTGGTTTATGGTTATGGCCAGATTTAGGACTAGGTTTAGGTCTAGAGGTAGAGGTAGTATTTAGGTTAGGTTAAGGGTTATTGTGAGGGCTAAGGCTAGGTTTTTGTTTAGGGCTAATGCTAAAGTTATGGCTAGGTTTAGGATTAGGTTTTTGTCTAGGTCGAGTGTTAGGGTTAGTTTTAGGTATAGGGTTACCCATAGGGCTAGTGTTAGGCTTCAGTTTAGGGTTAGGGTAAGGTTTAATTTTAGGGTTAGAGTTAGGGTCAGAATAAGGGTCAGGTTTAGGATTAGGATTTGGGTTAGTGTTAGAGCTAGAATTAGGGCTAGGGTTAGGACTAGTAATAGTTTAATGGTTTGGGGTAGGCTAAGGTTTAGGTTTAGTACTAGGGTAGCATTAGGATGAGGATTAGTTTTAGGGTAAGGTGTAGGGTTAGAGCTAGGATAATGGCTAGTGTTAGGGTTAGGTATAGGTCAAGATTTAGGTTAGGGTTAGGTTTAAAGCTAGGTTTAGGTCTCAGATTAGAGCTAGCTTTTCTGTTAACACAGGGTTATCGCTAATGTATGAACTGGTTATAAGAATGGGCGTCTCCTGGGAGTCTCTCAGACTTGTCAGTCCAGAGCCATTTCACTTCTCCAGCTCTTAACCCCCTTCCTCCTGTCAGCCTGCCAGCCAGGTCCTGTTCCCCAGAAGTGATTCTCCAGAGGTCTAGTTACACTTGCAGCCCCACCGCGTGTCCCTTTTAAGTCCCAGTGCTGTGGCAAACTGGCGGCTAAGACCCTGACGGTCACCGCTGGTGATATGGGGGCCTTGGGGTCTGGGATCCCCTCTGCTTCCCTACAGACACAACCCCTGAGAAGTCAATGAAGTTTCCTGGCTGCCTGTATCAGTATGGGAAGTCACGCACCTGCTAAAGTGGATTCTGCTGGGAAGAAATTCCGCCGGCAGAACTCCGAAGTCACCTCTCTGCTATGGCGGGCCCCAGGCTCCTTGCCAGAGTGTCCAAGGGGAGGGGTGGAACTGGTCCGGCCCGGTTCGCCTCACCTCCTGACTCGTGGGGGCTTGGCTAAAGACTTCTTCCTGCCAAGCTGTGTCTCTCGGCATCTAGCAGGACCCAGTCACTTTGGCTGCTGGCGGGTGGACAGATCTGCAGCTGTGCACGCGGTGCACGGACTGTGGCTGGTGAATCTGGAACTCCGCGTCTAGTGGCAGGGTCCCGCACATCCGGATCGCACAGACACTTCAAAAAAATCCTAGTAGCTCCCGGGCGGTCTCTCTTCAGTGGAATTTTGCTAGGAGAATCTCCTTTGGTAGGATCCAAGAGTTATCCATGCAACTTTATGACCCCATTACTGGGAGTGCAGTGAAAGTGCAGCCTCTCTGCCCGCCGCCATGAAAGACCCAGAATAGCAAAAACAATACTAAGCAGGAAGTGTGAATCTGGAGGTATAGCGATACCAGAGTTCAAATTGTACTACAAAGCAATAGTAACAAAAACAGCGTGGTACTGGTACCAAAACAGGCAGGTGGATCAATGGTACAGAATAGAGGACACAGAAACCAATCCACAAAATTACAAATTTCTTATATTTGATAAAGGGGCTAAAAACATGCAATGGAGGAAGGATAGCATCTTCAACAAATGGTGCTGGGAAAATTGGAAATCCATATGCAACAAAATGAAACTGAATCCCTTTCTCTCGCCATGCACAAAAGTTAACTCAAAATGGATCAAGGAGCTTGATATCAAAGCAGAGACCCTGCACCTGATAGAAGAAAAAGTTGGCTCCGATCTACATATTGTGGGGTCAGGCTCCAAATTCCTTAATAGGACGCCCATAGCCCAAGAGTTAATAACAAGAATAAACAAATGGGACTTACTTAAACTAAAAAGTTTTTTCTCAGCAAGAGAAACAATAAGAGAAGTAAATAGGGAGCCTACATCATGGGAACAAATCTTTACTCCTCACACTTCAGATAGAGCCCTAATTTCCAGAATATACAAAGAACTCAAAAAATTAAACAATAAGATAACAAATAACCCAATCAACAAATGGGCCAAGGACCTGAACAGACACTTCTCAGAAGAAGACATACAGTCAATTAATAAGTACATGAAAAAATGCTCACCTTCTCTAGCAGTCAGAGAAATGCAAATCAAAACCACCCTAAGATACCATCTCACTCCAGTAAGATTGGCAGCCATTAGGAAGTCAAACAACAATAAGTGCTGGCGAAGATGTGGGGAAAAGGGTACACTTGTACATTGCTGGTGGGACTGCAAAATGGTGCAGCCAATATGGAAAGCAGTATGGAGATTCCTGGGAAAGCTGGGAATGGAACCACCATTTGACCCAGCTATCGCCCTCCTCGGACTATTCCCTGAGGACCTTAAAAGAGCATGCTATAGGGATACTGCCACATCCATGTTCATAGCAGCACAATTCACAATAGCCAGACTGTGGAACCAATCTAGATGCCCTTCAATAGATGAATGGATAAAAAAAAATGTGGCATCTATACACAATGGAGTATTATGCAACACTAACAAATGACAAAATCATTGAATTTGCAGGGAAATGGATTGCATTAGAGCAGATTATGCTAAGTGAAGCTAGCCAATCCTTAAAAAACAAATGCCAAATGTCTTCTTTGATTTAAGGAGAGCAACTAAGAACTGAACAGAGGGAAAGAGCATGAGGAAAATATTAACATTAAACTGAGACGAGTGATGGGAGGGAAAGGGAGAGAGAAGGGAAATTGCATGGAAACGGAAGGAAACCCTCATTTTTATACGAAATCACATATACAAGGTTGTGAGGGGAAAGGGGGGGGAGGGAGAGAACGGAACAACAACAGATGAGGTAGAGAGGGAAGATGAGAGGGGAGGGGAGGGGGGATAGTAGGGGATAGGAAAGTCAGCAGAATACAACAGTCACTAATATGGTATTATGTAAACATTGTGAATGTGTAACTGATGTGATTCTGCAATCTGTGTTTGGGGTAAAAATGGAAATGCATATCTCATTTGAATCAAATGTATGGAAGACGAAAAATATAAATAAATAATAATAAAAAAAGAATAGGGCTAGTTTTAGGGTTAGGGTTAGGGCTAGGTCTAGTGTTTGGGTTAAGTTTAGTGTTAGTGTGATGTTTAGAGCTAGGGTTATTGTTAGTATCTGAGTCAGGGTCAGGGTAAGTTCTAGAGTTAGGGTTGGGACTCAAATTAGGGCTAGGGTTAGGGCTAGGTATATGCTAAGGTTTTAGTTTAGGTTAAGGATTAGTGTTAAGCCTAAGACTCGGTTTTGTTTGAGTGCTAGGGCTAGGGTTAGGGCTAGTTTTCCAATTAGCATTAGGGTTAGAGATTGTGTTATGGTGAGGTTTAGGCTTAGGATTAGGGTTTGATTGAGGATTAGGTTTAGGTCTAGATTTAGGGCTAGGGCGAAGGTAGGAATGGGGTTGGGCCTAGGTTTAGGGCTAGGGTTTGTGGTATGGTAAGGGATAGATTTAGAACTAGGGTTAGTGCTAGGTTGAGAGTTAGGGTTGGGGTTACAGTTAGGGTTACATTTAGGACTAAATTTGTGCTAGGATTAGAGCTACGGTTAGTGTTAGGGCTAGGCCTACATTTAGGGCTAGTGTTAAGGTTAGGATTAGTGTAAGGTATGATGTTATAGCTAGGTTTAGTGTGAGGTACAAAATAGGGTTAGGGCTAGGGTTTGGGTTAGGATTAGTATGAAGGCTAGGTTCAGGGCTAAGATTAGGTCTAGGTTTAGGGCTAGGATTAGGGTTTGATGTTGTGTTAGGGTTAGGGTTACAATTTGCTAGGTCTAATGTCAGGTCTAGGTTTATGATTAGGGTTAGTTTTAGGGTTAGATTTATGACTAGTTCTAGTGTAAGGTTAAGGTTGAGGGTTAGAGTCAGGTTTAGAGATAGGGTTATTATTAGGGTCACTGTCATGATTAAGGTTTGAGTTAGGTTAAGGTTTAATATCAGGGCTTTCATTAGTGTTAGGGTTAGTGTTAAGGTTAGGGTAATGTTGATGTTAGGTTTAGGTTTCAGGTTAGGCTTAGGGTAGTGTATAAAATTAGGATTAGATATAGGGTTAGGGTTATCCTAAAATTAGCATTAGGGTTAAAGTTATGGTTTAGGGTAATGGATAGTGTTAGAGCTAGGTTTAGGGCTAGGATTATGATTAGGATTAAGGCTTGGGTTAGGGTAATTAGGGTTAGGGCAAGTTTTAGTGTTAAGGTTAGGTTTAGAATAATGGTTAGGGCTCTGGTTATGGTTATGGTTAACCATAGGGCTCAGATTAGTGCTAGGTTTTGCGTTAGGTTAGGGGTAGGATTAGGGCTATGACTAATGTAAGAACTAGGGTTATGATGAGGGATACTTTTAGGGTTAGGGTTAGGGGTAGGTGTAGTTTTAGGGTTAGGTATAATTTTAGGGTGATATGTGAGCTAGAGTTAGGGTTAGGGTCAGATTCAGGGTCAAGGTTAGTTTTAGGGCTAGGGTAGGACTTGAATTAGGGCTAGGTTTATGGCTAGGTTTGAGTTAGATTTTGGATTATGTTAAGGGTTAGAGTTAGGGGTATGGCTCTTTTTTTTAAGACTAGACCTTGGTTAGGGCTAGTTTTAGTATTAGAGTTTGTGTTAGGGCTAGATTTAGTGTGAGGTTTAGGCTAAGGGTTGGGTTAGATTTAGAGTTATGGTTAGATCTAGGGTTAGTAGTAGGGCTAGGTTTAGGGCAAAGGGTAGAGCAAGTGTTAGGGTTATGGTAAGGGATAGGATTAGAACTAGGAATAGTGATAGAGTGATAGTTAGAGTTAATATTAGTGCTAGTGTTAGGATTAGGGTTAGGGCTAAATTAGGGCTAGGATCAGGTCTAGGATAAGTGTAAGAGTTAAATCGAGGGTTTGGGAAAGTTTCCCCTTTTAGGGGAAGGTTGGGGTTATATGTAGCTTCAGATTTAGGGTGAGGGATAAAATTAGGGATAGGGCTATACTTAGTGTTCGGGTTAGGCTCAAGACTACGTTTAGGGCTACAATGAGGGATAGCATTTTTGTTAGGGTTATGGCAAGAATTAGGGCTAGGACTAATCTCAGGTCTAGGGCTACAGTTAGGGATAGTTTTAGGGTAAGGTTTATGGCTAGGTCTATTCAGAGTTAGGTTTAGGGTAAGGTTCAGTTTAGACCTAGGGGTATTATAATGGTCAGGTCAGGTTTTGGGTTTGGATTAGGTTGAGGTTTTGGGTTAGCACTCAAATTAGCATTAGGGTTAGAGTTAGGTATAGTGTGAGGGATAAGGTTAGGTTTAGACTTCAGGCTAGGTATAGGGTTAATTTTAGGATTAGGTTAATGGATAGCGTTAGGGTTAAGCCTAAGGTTAGCATTAGGTTTATTGTTATTGTTTGGGTAATTGATCGATTTAGAGGTATAGTTAGGACTAGGATTATGTTTAGGATTAGGGCTAGAGTTAGGGTTAGGGTTATGGTTAAGGCTAGGTTTAGGGTTAGGGTTAAGATTAGGATATGGGTTAGGGTTTAAGCTAGGGTTAGTGCTAAGGCTAGGGCTAGGTTTAGGGTTAGGTCAAGGGTTAGGGTTAATATTAGGGCTAGAGCTAGGGTTAGGGTTAGTGTTAGGCTTAGTTTTTTTTTTTTTTTTTTTTTTTACCGTTAGGTTAAGGGTAAGGATCATGTATTTAGTAAGTGTTAGGGCTAGGTTGAGTGTTCAGGTTAGAATCAGAGCTAGGGATAAAGGTAGATTTAGGGTTATTAGAGCTGGGGTTAGCATTATATTTCAGGTTATGGTTAAGGTAATGGATAGAGTTACAGTTAAGATTTGGGCTATGTTTACGATTAGGATTATGGCTAGGAATAGGGTTAGGGTTAGGGTTTGGGCTAGGGTTTGTTTATGGTAAGGATTAGGGTTTGAGCTAGAGTTAGGGCAAGGGCTAAGTTTTGGGTTAGGTTCAGCGTTATGTCTAGGGATAGGATTATGGTAGGTTTAGGGTTAGGTAAGGGTTAGGGCTACGTATATGATTAGAGTTAGGATAAGGGTTAGGGTAATGGATATGGTTAGATGTAAGTTTAGGTTTAGGTTTAGGGTTTGATTTAGTGTTAGGGTTAAGGTTAAGGCATGGTTAGGTTTAGGTTTCTGGTACAGGTTAGGGTTTGAGCTAGGGTTAGGGCTATGGCAAGTGTTAGGTTTAGTGTTAGGTCTAGTGTTAGTTTTCCACTTAGGGTTTGGGTTAGACTTAGGGTTATGGCTGAGGGTTATCAAGAGGGATAGGGTTAGGGTTAGGGTATTGTGTATGTTCAGAGCTAGGTTTAGGGATAGGGTTGAGTTTTTGGTTAGGTATAGGGTTAGGGTTAGAGTTAGGGATAAGTCTAAGTTTATATTTAGGGCAAGAGTTAGGCATTGAGTAAATTAAGGAGTAAGGCTACAGTTAGGGTTAGGATTAGTGCTAGGGTTAGAGTTAGGGTCACACCTAGGGCTAGGTTTAGGCCTAGGATTTACTCTAGGTTTTGTGTTAGGTTAAGGTGTAGGGTTAGGGCTACAGGTAATGTAAAATATCAGATTATGATTAGGGCTAGTTGTAGGGTTAGGATTATGGCTAGGACTAGTTTTAGGTTTATATTTTCGGTTAGAGTCAGGTTTAGAGATAGCTTAATATTAAATGCAGGGTCCATGTCCAGGTTAATGTTAGGGTTAAGGTTAAAGCCAGATTTAGGATAGGTTTATGTCTAGGGGTAGGGTTAGACTTTGCATTAGATTAAGGGTTATTGTTAGGGTTAGGGCTAGGTTTTTGTTTAGGTCTAGGGCTAGAAATAAGGCTAGATTTAGGATTTGTTTTAGGTCTAGGGCTAGTGGTAGAGTCAGGTTTAGTATAATTTTACTGGTAGTGCTAGTGTTAACTTTTGGTCTAGGATTAGAGTCAGGTTTATACCTAGGGTTAGTGTTATGGTCAGAATAAGGGTCAGGGTAAGGGTTAGGGTTTGGGATAGGTTAGAGCTAGAATGAGGGCTAGGTTTAGGACTATTAATAGGGTTAGGCTTTTGATCCCTAACCCTAGACCTATTAGGGATAGGTCTAGGGTTACCATTAGGGTTAGGATTTTGCTTAGGTTTAGGGATAGAGTTAGAGCTAGTGTTAGGGGTAGGGTTAGGATTAGGTTTAGTGTTAAAGCTAGGTTTAGGGCTCCAATTAGGGCTAGTTTTTGTATTAGCATTTGGGCTAGGGTTAGAGCAATGAATAATGTAAGAATCAGGATTACATTTAGAGTTAGATTTAGGATTAGTGTCTAAGATTAGTTTTTATAGTTAGCTTTAAGGTTAGGATGAATTTAGAGCTATGGTTATTTTTAGGATAGGAGTCAGGGACAGGGTTAGTTTTAGGTTTAGGACTCAAATTAGGGCTAGGTTTACTGTTAGGGTTTGGTTCAAGTTAGGGTGGTGTTTTACAGCTAGGGTGAATGTTAGGGTATAAGTCATGGTCATGGTTAGTTTTAAGGTTAGGGTTAGGACTCGACTTAGGGCTAGGATTAGTTCTAGGTGTAATTGCGGGTCTGTTTTAAGTTAAGGTTTAGGGTTAGGTCTATTGCTCGATTTTGTTTTAAACCCAGGTTTAGGGTTAGCACTAGTTTTATGATGAGTATTAGGGTTAGGTCTAGTGTTAGTGTTAGGCTTAAGCTTATGGTTAGGGTTATATTTAGAGTTAGGCTTAGATCTAGTTTTATGCTAGGACTAAGGATAGGGCAAGGGTTAGGGCTAGGGTTAGGACTAATTTTAGAATTATGGTAAGGGATAGGGTTAGAACTAGGAATAGGGCTAGTGTGAGAGTTAGAGTTTGTCTTAGGGCTAGAATTAGGTTTAGAGGTTGGAAAAGGGTTAAGTTAAGGCCAGGATTAGGGCTAGAGTTAGTGTTCAGTTTACACCTAGCGATAGTGTTACGGTTAGGTTTATGTTTAGGATAAGAGATGGCGTTATAGCTAGGTTTAGAGGTAGGGTTAGGGTTAGAGTAGGGATAGGACTAGGTGTAGAATTAGGGTTATGATTAAGGCTAGGTTTAGGGCCAGGATGAGGGCTATTTTTTATTTTTTATTTTTTACTTTTTAGATTTAGGACTAGGATTATTGCTAGGGCTAATATCAGGTCTAGGGTTATGGTTAAAGATAATTTTGGGGTTAGGTTTAGGTCTACATCCAGTGTAAGTGTTAGGCTTAGGGTAAGGGTCAGGATTAGAGCTAGGGGAATTTTTAAGGTTAGGGTCAAGTTTAAGGTTTTAAGTTTGGATTTAGGTTTAAGGCTCAAATTAGCATTAGGGTTAGAGTTAGGGTAATAATAGCATTTAGTTTAGGGTTCAGGTTAGGTATAGGGTAATATATAGGGTTAGCATTCACATTAGGAATAGGGTTAGGCTTAGGGTCAGCATTAGGGTAAGTGTTATGGTAATGGTAGTGGGACGGATTAGAGCTTAGGTTAGAACTAGGGTTAAGGTTAGGAATAGGTCTTGAGTTATGGTTATGGTTACGTTTAGAACTAGGGTTAGGTTTAGGATTATGATTAGTGTAAGGGTTTGGTTTTGAGCTAGGGTTATGGCTAGAGAGAGGGTTAGTTTTAGGGTTAGGTCTAGGGATAGGATTATGGGAGAGTTAGTGTTGGGGTTAGGGTTAGGGCTAGGGTTACCATTAAATTTAGGTTTAGAGTTAGGGTAATGAATAGGGTTATATATAGGGTAGGTGTTAGGATTAGATTTTGGTTTAGGGTTAGGATTAGGGCTCTGGTTATGTTTAGGTTTATGGTTAGGTTTAGGGTTTGAGTTAGGGTTAGGGCTATGCCGAGTGTTAAATTTAGGATTATGTCTAGGGTCAGTTTCCAGGTTAGGGTTAGGTTTAGTGTTAGGGTTTGGGCTAGGATTATCAATAAGTTTAGGGTTAGGGTAATGGGTAGGTTTAGAGTTAGGTTTAGGGCTAGGGTTGAGATTAGGATTAGGACTAGGGTTAGGGTTAGAATTTGTGAAAAGTATAGGTTTATGTTTAGGGTAAGGTTTATGCTTTGAGCTAGGGTTAGGACTAAGGTGAGGACTAGGTTTATGTTAAGGCTAGGGTTAGGTTAGGGCTAGTGTTAGGGTTAGTGTTATGCTTAGGGCTAGTTTTATGCTTCAGATTAGCTCTATGTTTAGTGTTAGGTTTAGGTCTAGGGTTAGGGCTATGGGTAATGAAAGAGTCAGAGTTATGATTAGGGCTTGTTTTAGTGTTAGAGTTATGGATGTGTCTAGAATTAGTTTTAGGTTTTGATTAGGGTCAGGTTTAGAGATACATTTAGTGTTTAAGGCAGGGTCATTGTTTGGGTTACAGTTAAAGTTCAGGTTAAAGCCAGAATTAGGATTAGGTTTTGGTCTAGGGGTGGGGTTAGTGTTTGTGTTAGGTTAAGGGTTATTATTAGGGCTAAGGCTAGGTTTTTCTTTAGGTCTAGAGCTAGATTTAAGGCTAAATTTAGAATTAGGTTTAGGTCTAGAGCTAACGGTAGTGTTCGGTTTATGTATAAGGTTACCATAGGGCTAGTGATAGGGTTTGGTTTAGGGTTAGGGTCTTGGTCAGGTTTAGACCTCGGGTTTGTGTTATGGTCAGAATGAGGGTCAGGGTTAGGGTTAGGGTTTGGGATAGGCTTAGAGCTAGAATGAGATCTAGGGTTAGGACTATTAATAGAATTATTATTTGGTTTGCCTAAGGATTAGGAATAGGTCTAGGGTTACCATTAGGGTTAGGGTTTTGCTTAGGGTAAGGGATACTCTTAGACATAAGTTTAGGGCTAGGGTTAGGGTTATGTTTAGGGTTAAAGCTAGGTTTAGGTCTCAGATTAGGCCTAGTTTTTTTGTGAGGTTTAAGGCTAGGGCTAGGGCAATGACTGATGTAAGAACTAGGGTTACAATTAGGGTTAGTTTTAGGGTTAGGGTTATGGGTAGGTCAAGTGTTAGGGTTAGGTTTAAGTTTAGATTGATATTAATAGCTAGAGTTAGTGTTAGAATATGAGTCAGGTCAGGGTTAGTTTTAGGGTTAGGATTAGGACTCAAATTAGTGCTAGGGTTACTCTTAGGGTTTTGTTTAAGTTTAGGGTGCTGTTTAGTGCTAGGGTGAGTGTCAGGATATGAGTCAGGGTCAGGATTATTTTTAAGGTTAGAATTAGGTCTTGAATTAGTGCTAGGTTTAGTTCTAGTTGTAGTGCTAGTGTTTGGTTTAAGTTAAGGTTTAGTGTTAGGCCTGTTGTTCAGTTTTGTTTTAGTGCTATGGTTAGGGTTAGGGCTAGTTTTATGATTAGCTTTCAGTTTAGGACTAGGGTTAAGGTTTGGGTTAGGATTAATGCTAGGTTTAACACTAGGATTAGGCTGGGTTTTGTGTTAGGTTTAGAGCATGAATTAGGGTTATGGCTAATGTCAGGTCTAGGTTTACAGTTAGGGAGAGTCTTAAGGCTATGTTTATGACTAGGTCAAATTTAAGTGTCATGTTTAGGGAAAGGGTCAGGTTTAGAGCAAGGGGTATTATTAGGGTCATGGTCAGACTTTGGGTTTGGGTTAGTTTAAGGTTTAGGTTTAGGGCTCAAATTAGTATTAAAGTTAGAATTAGGGTAAAGGTAATGGATAGGTTTAGGTTTAGGTTTCAGGTTAGGTTTAGGGTAATGTATATGATTTTGATTTGTGATAGGTTTAGGCTTAGGCCTAGGGTTAGCATTAGCATTATTGTTATTTTTAGGGTAATTTATAGGGTGAGACCTAGGGTTAGGGTTAGGGTTAGGTTAGGATTAGGGCTAGAGTTACGTTTAGGGTCAGGGTTAGTGTGAGGGTTAGAGTTAGTATTAGGTTTTGGGTATGGTTTAGGGTTTGAGCTAGGGTTAGTGCTATGGCTAAGGTTAATTTAGGGTTTTATCTAGGGTTATGGTCATGGTTAGAGCTAAGGTTAGTGTTAGGATTAGGGATATGGTTATCATTAGATAAGGTAATAGATTTAGATATCAGGTTAGAGTTATGGTTAGGTTTAGGTTAGCATTAGGGTTAGGTTTAGGGTTAGTGTTAGGGTTTGAGCTAGCTTAGGGTTAAGATTAGGGTTAGGTTCACTATTAGTTATAGGTTTAGGTTTATGTTTAGGGTTAGGGTAGGTTAATCTTTAGGTCTAGTGTTATTATGGTTAAGTATAGGGTTAGGTGATGTGTAGGGTTCAAGCAAGGGTTAGGGCTAGGGTTAAGGTTAGGATTAGGGCTGAGGTTAGAGTTAGGCCTTTGGTTAGTTTTCATGTTAGGTTATGTTTAAGGGTTAGGGATTGAGCTAGTATTAGGACTAGGGCCAGTGTTAGTGTTACGGTCAAGGCTAGGGTAGGGTTAGTGTTAGGATTAGGGCTAGGGTTAGCATTAGTTTAGGGTTATGGTTAGAGTAATTGATAGAGTTAGAGCTAGGGTTTAGGCTATAGTTATGGTTAAAATTAGGGATAATGTTAGGGTGATGTTTTGGGTTTGGTTTAGGGTCTTGTTTAGGGTTAAGTTAAGGGTTTGAGCTAGAGATAGGGCTAGGACGAGGGTTAGGGTTAGGGTTAGGGCTAGGCATAGAATTAAAGTTATGCTTAGGGTTAGGTTTAGGGCTAGGATTAGGGCAAGATTTTGTGTGAGTTTTAGGGCTAGTGTTAGGTGTATGGGTAATGTAAGAGCTAGGGTTATGGTTATGGCTAGATTTAAGGTTCATCTAGTGTTTGGGTTAGTTTAGGGTTAGTATAAGGTTTAGACCCAGCCATAACTCTAACACTAACACAAGCCCTAATCATAACCCTAGCTCTTAAATTACGCATAGCCCTAACACTAGGCCTAAACGTAACACAAAACATAGAGATAATCTGAGGTCTAAACCTAGCCCTGAGTGTAACACTAACCCTAATGCTAGCCCTAACCTAACCCTAGCCTACGCCTTACTCCTAAACCTAGCTCAAAGCTTAAACCTTATCTTAAAAATAAACCTAGATGTATCCCTAACTCTATCCCTAACCCTAGCCGTAATCCTAAACTTACCCCTAGTGCTAAACCTAGCTCACAACCTACCCATTACCCTAACCCTAAACCTAATGTTATTGATAAACCTAACCAGAAAACTGACCCTAGACATAACCCTAATCTAACACTCAGCATAGCCCTAACCCTAGCTGAAATCTTAAACCTAACCATAAACCTAAACATAACCATATCCCTAATCCTAACCCTAAACAAAATTCTAACCCTAACCCTAAACCTATATCTAACCCTATCCATTACCCTAACCCTAAACCCCTTAATAATAACGCTAGTCCTAACCCTAAACATAACATTAAACCTACCATAATCCTATCATAGACATAACCCTAAATCTAATCCTCGCCCTAGCCCTAATCTAGCTCAAAACCTAACCCTTATACTAAACATAACCATAAACCTAAACCTAGTTTTAAACCTAAATCTAACCATCACTTAAGACCTATTCTTAACCATAACTCTAGTTCTAACCTAAGCTCTAATCCTATCGATGACCCTGATGATAACCTATAACCTTAGGCTAAGCCTAAGCCTAAACCAAACCTTATTGATAATGCTAACACTATCAATAACCCTAAACCTAACCTGAATCCTAAACAAAATCCTATCATTACCCTAACCCTAACCCTAATGTAATTTGAGTCCTAAACCTAAATCCTAACCTAAACCAAACACTAAATTTTACACTAACCTTAAAATTTTTCCTAGCTTAAAACCTGAACCTTACCCTAAACCTAATCCTTACACTGGATGTAGCCATAAATTTAACCCTAAAACTATCTTTAAATATAATCCCAGACCTGATATTAACCCTAGGCATAATCTTCATCCTGAACCTAAAACAAACACTAGCCCTCATCCTAGCCCTAAACCTAGCCTTATTAATAACCCTAAACCTAACCCTAGCCCTAACCCTACTTTAACCCTCACCCTACCTCTAAACCTAGCTATAACACCATCCCTTATGCTAAATATAACCTTAACCATAACCCTATCACTAGGCCTAAGATGAACACTAACCCTAGCCATAATCCTAGAACTAATTTAATCCTATCACAAATGATAACCCTAATCATAGACCTCAGAAAAATTCTTACTCTCACACTATTCCTATCATAGTTCTAACACTATCCCTTACCATGACTCTAACCCTAGCCCTAACCCTTGCCCTATAATTAGTCCTAGTCTAACCCTAGATATAAACCTAACTCTAAATGTAACCCTAACCCTAACCCTAAGCCTAAAACTAACACCAGCGCTAACCCTAATACTAATCATAAAACTAGCCCTAACCCTAACTCTAGGACTAAAACAAAACTGAGCAATAGACCTAAAGCTAAACCTTAACATAAACCAAGCCCTAAACTACACCTAGAACTAATCCTAGCACTAATTCAAGTCCTAACTCTAACCTTAAAACTAATCCTGACCCTGACTCATATCCTAACACTCATCCAAGCTCTAAACACCACTTTCACATTAAACCAAACCCTAACAGTAAACCTAGCCCTAATTTGAAGCCTAAACCTAACCCTAAAACTAACTTTGTCCCTGACTCCTATCCTAACAATAACCCTAGCTCTAAATTCATCCTAAGCTTAAACCTAACCCTAACACTAGAACTACCCTTAACCCTAACCCCAAAGCTAATGCTAATTGTAACCCTGGTTCTTACATTACCCATTGCCCTAATGCTAACACAAAAACTACCCCTAAATTTAGCCCTAAACCTAGTTTTAACCGTAATCCTGACCCTACCCCTAGCACTAGCTCTAACACTATCCCTAAACCTAAGCAAAACCCTAACCCTAATGGTAACCCTAGACCCATCCCTAATACTTAGTCTAATCAAAACCCTAACCCTATTCAAAGTCTTTAACCTAACCCTTATACTAGCTCTAAATATAACCCACACCCTGCCCCTAACTCTGACCCTTATTCTGACCTTAATACTAACCCTGAGTCTAAACCTGACAATAACCCTAGACCAAAACCTAACACTATCCCTATCAGTAACCTTATACCTAAACCTGACCCTGCCACTAGCCCTAGACCTAAACCTAATGCTAAATCTAGCCTTAACTCTTGCCCTAGACCTAATCAAACCCTAACCCTAGCCCTAACAATAATAACCCTTAACCTAATGCAAAGACTAAATTTACCCCTAGACAAAAACCTAGGCCTAATTCTGGCTTTAACCTTATCTCTAACTCTAACCTGAACACTAACCATGCATTTAACATTAAGCTATCTCTAAACCTGACTCTATCCAAAAAACTAAACCTAACACTAGACCTAGCCATAACCCTAATCCTACAACTAGCCCTAATCATAAACCTAGCTTTTACATTACCCATAGCCCTAACCCTACACCTTAAGCTAACACAAAACCTAGAGGGAATCCTAGGCCTATACCTAGACCTAAGCATAAGCCTAACCCTTACCCTAATCCTAGCCTTAGTCCTAAACATTACTCAAAGCCTAAATCTTTCTCTAAATATAAACTTAGACCTATCCCTATATCTAACCCTAATCCTAGCCCTCACACTAAACTTAACCCTATCCCTAAACCTAGCTCTAAATCTACCAATTGCCCTAACCCTAATCCTAACCCTATTGATAACCTTAGCTATAACCCTAACCCTAACTGTAACCAGAAAACTAACCTTAGACCTAACCCTAAAATGAACACTAGCCATAGCCCTAACCCTAGCTCAAACCTGAACCCATACCAGAAACCTACACCTAACCATGCCTTAACCTTAACCCTAAAACTAAATTAAATTCTAACCCTAAACCTAAAACTACATCTAACCGTATCCATTACCCTAACTCTTATCCTAACCCTAATGATAATCCAAGCCCTAACCCTAATCCTAACACTAGACCTACCATAATCCTAATGCCTAGACATAACACTAAACATAACCCTCCACCTAGCTCTAGCCCTAACTCTAGCTCAATCCTTAACCCTTACCCAAAACAAAACCTAGCCCAACCCCTAATCCTAATCTTACCCCTAATCCTAACCATAACCATAGCCTAAACCCTAGCTCTAACTCTATCCATTACTCTAACCATAACCCTAAACCTAATGCTGACCCCAGCGCTAACCCTAACACTAACTCTATCCCTAGCCCTGATTCTAATCTGAACTCTCAACATACCCCTAGCACTTAATGAATCCCTAACCCTTACCCTTAACCCAACCATAAGAAAATTCTAAGCCTAACACTAACACTAACACTAGCCCTAATTCTAAACTTAACCCTAGCCTTAATACTAGCTCTAACCCCACCCATTACCTGAACCCTAACCATAAACCTCATGGTAACCCTAGCCTTAACCCTAAACCTACTCTAACCCTAACCATAAACCTAACATTATACCTAACCATAAACCTAACCCTTGCTGTAGTCCTAACCTAGCTCAAACCCTTACATTTACACTAAAACTAACACTAACCCACGTCCTAAACATAAAGCTAAACCTAACTCTAACCCGACATCTAACCCTGTCCATTACCCTAAACCTAATACTAACCCTAACCCTAGACCTAACCTAAACCTAATCCTAACCTTAGCACTAACCCTAGCTCAAACCCTAACCCATACCCTAAACCTAACTCTAGCCTTAAGCCTAAGCCTAACCTTTAGTCTAGCCCTAATCCTAAACATAACCCTAGCCCGAACCTTAACTGTAAACCGATCCATTACCCTAACGATAACCATAAAGCTAATGCTAACCCTGGGCCTAACCCTAACCCTATCCATTACCCTAAACCTAATCTGAAGCCTAAACCTAACCCTATCCTTTACCCTAATTCTAAATCTAACTCTAATGCTAATTTGAGCCCTCATCCTAACTCCTATCCTAATATAAACCCAATACCTGACACTGACTATTATATTACCCCTAGCTCTAAACCGGAACCTTACCCTAAACCAAACTCTGACACTCGACCTAGCCATAAACCTTACCCTAAAACTATTTTTAACTGTAATCCTAGACCTGATATTAGCCCTAGCCCTAATTCTTACCATAACCCTAACACAAACACTAGCCCTCATTCTAGCCCTAAACTTAGCCTTGATCCTAACCCGAACCCTAACTCTAGCCCTATCCCTAATTTTATCCCTTGCCCTAGTTTTGAACCTAGCTATAACCCCAAACTTTCCCCTAAATCTAACCCTAACCCTAACCCTAGACTTAAACCTTACACTATTCATAGACCTGATACTAGCCCTAATTTAGCCCTAACCTTAAACCTTAACCTAAACAAACCCTAACCGTGACCATGACGCTAATAATACCCTACCTCTAAAACTGACCTTATCCCTCGACCTAACCCTTACGCTATACCTAGCCATAAACCTATTCCTGAAACTATCCCTAACCATAATAACCATAGTCCTGATATTAGCCCTAGCCCTAATACTAGCCCTAACTCTAACAAAAACCATAGCCCTAAAATTGTCCCTAAACCTAGCCTTAATCCTAACCCTAACCCTATCACTAGCCATAGCCCTGAAATTTAACTGGTGCCCTAGCACTAAACCTAAATGTAACATCATATCATACCCTCATCCTAATCCTAATTCTAGCCCCAAACCAAAGACTAGCCCTAATACTAAACCTAGCTATAATCCTAGCCCTAATTTAGCCCTAACCCTAAACCTAACCATATCCCTAGCCCTAAGATTAACTCTAACTCTCGCCCTAGCCCTATCCCTAGTTCTAACCCTATCCTTTACCATAACCCAAAGCCTAGCCCTAACCCTAGCCCAAACATAGCCATAAACTTAGACCTAGCCCTAAATGTAGATCTAACCCTAACTCTAAATCTAACCCTAACCCTAAACCCAAACCTCACTCTAACACGAGCCCGTACCCTAATGGTAATTTGAAAACTGCTAACCTTAGCTATAGCCCTCAAAAAAAAAAAAAAAAAAAAAACCAAAACTGAGCTACAGCCCTAATTCTAAACCATAACCTATGTGCTCGCTTCAGCAGCACATATACTAAACCATAACCTAAACCAAATTCAAACGATAACCCCCCCTAACCCTAGCCCTATTTCAAGTCCTAACCCTAATATTACAATTAATATTGACCATGACTCTGACCATAAAACTAACACTAGTTCTAAACATCACCCTAACCGTAAACCTAATGCGAACAATAAACCTAGCCCCAAACCTAACCCTAAAACTAGCCCTAATTGTAATGCAAGTTCTTACATTAGCCATATCCCTAATCCTAACAAAAACCTAGCTCTAATATGAACCCTAACCTAACTTTAATCCTGACCCTAACCCTAAACCTAACCCTAACCCTAACCCTAGCTCTAAACCTATCACTTTCCCTAAGACAAACCCTCACCCTAATGCTACCCTAGTCCTAACCCTAATCCTTAGCCTACCCCAAACCCTAACTCTATTACTAGTTTTACCCCTAGGCCCTCAATCTGTCTCTAACCTTAACACAAACCCTAAGCCTATCCCTGACCTTTATTCTGACCCTAACATTAACCCTAGGTCTAAGCCTGACCCTAACCCTAATAAAACGTTAACACTAGCCCTATCATTAAACTTATACCTAAACCTAACCATAACACCAGCACTAGACCTAAACTTAATCCTAAATTTAGTCATAACTCTAGCTCTAGTCCTAAACAAAAACCTAGCCCTAGCCCTAACAATAAAAATTAATCTAACATAAAGACTAACCATACCTCTAGACTTAACCCCTAGTTCTAATTCTGGCCCTAACCCTAAATCAAATGCTAACCCAAACACTGACCCTTATCTTCACACAAACCCTAGCTCTAAACCTTATTCTAACCCCAAACCTAACTATAACACTAGACTTATCCATAACCCTAACCCTAAAACTAGTCATAAACATAACCCTAACTCTTAAATTCTAACCCCAAACCTAACTATAACACTAGACTTATCCATAACCCTAACCCTAAAACTAGTCATAAACATAACCCTAGCTCTTAAATTACCCATAGTCCTAATGCTAGCCATAAACCTCAAACAAAACATAGCATTAAACCTAGTCCTAAATCTAACCCTATGCATAACCCTAACACTGGCCCTAGCACTAACCCTAACCCTAATGCTTGCCCTAGCCCTAACCCTAGCTCAAACTCTAACCCTTACTCTAAACATAACCCTAGCGTAACCCTAACCCTAATCCTAAACCTAGACTTAATCCTAACTGTAACCATAGGCCAAATCCCAGCTCAAACTCTATCCATTACCTTAAACATAACCCTGATCCTAATGCTAACCCGAGCCCTAACTCTAACCCTAAATCTAATTGTAGCCCTGATATTAACCATAATCCTCCCCCTAGCCCTAACACTAGCTCAAACCCTAACACTTACCCTAAAACTAACCCTAACACTAATCCTAGGCCTATCCCTAACCCTAGCCAAAATCCTAACCTTAATGCAAGCCCTAACATTAGCCCTAACCCTATTCATTACTCTAAACATAAGCCTAACCCAAATGCTAACCCTAGGCATAACACTAAACCTATCGCTAACACTAACCTATACATTACTCTAAACCTAACCTGAAACCTAATCCTAACCCTATCCATTACTCTAACCCTAACCCTAACTATAACACTAATTTGAGCCCTAACCATAAATCTAATCTAAACAAACCCTAAACCAGACTCTGACTCTAATAATACACCTAGCTCTAAACCTGACCCTTTCCCTAAACCAAACCCTTACACTAGACCTAGAAATAAACCTAACCCTAACACTATCCCTAACGATAACCCTAGTACTGACATTAGCCCTAGCCCTAATTCTAGACCTAACCCTAACATAATTCCTAGCCCTCATCCTAATCCTAAACTGAAGCTTAATCCTAACCTGAAACCTCACCATAGTTCTATCTCTAATTTTAACCCTTGATCAAGCTGTTAACCTAGCTATAACGCCATCCTTTCCCCTAAAACTAACCATAACACTAACACTAACACTAACCCTAACCTTAACCCTAACCATAGGCCTAAATCTAACACTAATGCTAACACTAATCCCAGCCCTAATTTAGTGCTAACCCTAACCAAACCCCTAAGCCTAGCCCTAAGACTAAATATAACTCTCACCCAAACCTATTTCTAATTCAAACCCTATCCATTACCTTAACATTAGCCCTAACCCTAGATCTAAGCATAACTCTAAATTTAACCCTAGCCTTAAGCCTAAACCTCACCCTACCACTAGGTGAACACTATCGCTAATCCTACAACTAGTTCTAACCCTTGCCCTAGCCCTAAAACAAAACTGAGCCTTTGCCCTAAACCTACACATTAACCTAAACCAATCTTTAACCCTACAACTAAGCATAACAGTAACTCTAATTCGAGTCCTAGGCCTAAAACTAACCCTGACACAGACTCTTATCCAAACACTAACCCTGACTCTAAATATCACCCTAAACATAAAGCTAATGCTAACACTAAACCTAGCTCAAACTCTAACCCTAAAACTAACCATAATCATAACCCTAGTTCTTACATTAGCCATAGCCCTAACCGTAGCCCTAACCCTAACACAAAAATAGCCCTAATCTGAACCCTAATACTAGATTAATTCTAATCCTAACCCTAGCCCTAACCCTAACCCTAATCCTAGCCCTAACCCTAGCTCTAACCCTATGACTTAACCTAAGCCAAATTCTATCCATAATGCTAACCCAAGTCCTAATCCTAATCCATAGCCTAAACCAAAACCTAAACCTAGTACTAGTCCTAAACAATGCCTTCATTGTAGCTCTAACCCTAACCCAAATCCTAACCCTAACTTTCACTCTTATTCTGACCCTAACACTAATTATAGGTCTAAACCTGACCCTTACCCTAAACTGAACCCTGAAACTATACCTACAAGTAACCTTCTACCTAAACCTAACCCCAATACTACCCCTAGACCTAAACCTAATCTTAAATCTAGTGATATCTCCAGCTCTAGACCTAAACAAAAACTTAGTCCTAGCCCTAACAATAACCCTTAACCTAAAGCAAACACTAACACTATCCCTAAACCTAAACCTCGTCCTAATTCTGGCTTTCACCCTAATCCTAACTCAACCTGAACACTGATCCTAACATTAACACTAAACCTAGCTCTAAACTTGACCCTAAACCAAAAACAAAACCTAACACTAGACTTAGCCATAACCCTAACCCCAAAACAACCCTAATTAGAACCCTAGATTTTACACTGCCTATAGCACTAACCCTAGGCCTAAACCTAACACAAAATCTAGCCCTAATACAAAGCCTAAACCTACTCTAAGCATAACCTTAATCCTAACCCTAGTCTTAACCCTAACCCTCACCTTAGTTTTAACACTACCTCAAATCCTAACCCTTACCCTAAACCCAGTAACAAATCTAGCCCTAAAACTAAAATTAACCCTAAAACTAACCTTACATCTAACCCAATCTATTAACCTAAACTTAACCCTAATCCTAATGAAAACCCTAGCCCTAACCCTAAACCTGACCCTGACCATAACAATAACCATAACCCTAGAAAAACAGAAAACCTAACCCTCACCCAAGGACTAACCCTAGCTCAAAACCTAACCTTTACCCTAAACCTAACCCTAACACTACCTTAAGCTAGGATTTCTAGCCCTAATCCAAAACTTAACCATAACTATAGCCCTAATACAAACACTAACCTTACCCCTAGACCTAAACCTAGTCTTAATTCTGGATGTAACCCTAACTAACTGTAATCCGAATTCTGACCCTGCCTTCAACAGTAAACCTATCTCTAAACCTGACTCTAACCAAATATTTAAACCTAACACTAGACCTAGCCATAACCCTAACTCTAAAACTAACCATAATCATTACCCTAGCTTTTACGTTACCCACAACCTTAACCCAAGGCCTAAACCTAACACAAAACCTAGAGGTAATCCTAGACCTAAACCTAGCACTAAGCGTAATTTTAACCCTAACCCTAGTCTTAATCCTAACCTAACCCTCAATTAGTCTTAAACCTTGCTAAAAGCCTAACCCTTACCCTAAACATAAATGTTCACCTATCCCTAAATCTAACCCTAACCCTAGTCCTAATCCTACCCTTAACTCTAGACCTAAACCTAGCTCTAAATCTAACCATTACTCTAAAGCTAACCCTAACTCTATTGATAACCCTAGGCCTAAACCTAACCCTAAACCTAACCAAAATCTAACCCTAGATCCAAACCTAAACCTCGCCATAGACCTAACCATAGCTCAAACCCTAACCCTTACCATAAACCTAAACATAACCATTGTCTTAAACCTAAGCATAAACCTCAATCTAACACTAACAGTAACCCTATACCTACATTTAAAATTAACCCTATCCCTATCCAGTAAAAAAAAAAAAAATAACCCTACCCCAATGATGACGCTAGCCCTAATCCTAACTCTAACCCTAACTACACTGTAGTCTTATCCCTAGATCTAATTCTAAACCTAACCCTCACTCTAGCCCTAACCCTAGATCAAAACCTAAACCTTATGCTAAATATAACCATAAACCTAACCCTAGTTATAACCCTTACCCAAATCCTAACTGAAGACCTATTCCTAACCATAACCCTAGCCCTAACCTTAGCTCTAACACTCTCCATTGTTCTAACCATTACCCTTACCCTAATGTTCACCTAGGCCTAAGAATAACCCTATTGCTAACCCTAAGCCAAACCCTATCAATTACCCCAAAACTAACCCTAAACCTAAATGAAGATCTATTCCTAACCATAACCCTAACCCTAACCTTAATTCTAAGCCTGTCAATTATCATAACAATTACCCTTACCCTAATACTAACCCTAGGCCTAACACTAACCCTATCACTAACATTAACCCCATCAATTACCCTAAACCTAAACCTAAACCCTAACCTCAACTTCTCTAACCCTAATCCTGACCTTAATAATTTCCCTAGCTCTAAACTTGAGCCTTACACTAGACCTAGCCATAAATCAAATCCTAAAACTATTCTCAAACATAACCCTAGAGCTGACAATAGCCCTAGCCTTGATCCTAGCCCTAACCCTAACAAAAACCCAAGTCCAATCCAAGCCTTAAACCAAGACTTAATCCTAACCCTAACCCTAACCCTAGCCCTAACCATAATACAACCCTAGCCCTAATCTGAGCCATAATTTTGCCCTATCCCTAACCCTAACCCTAGACCTAACAATAACTCTAAACCTCACATTATCCTATCACTAGTTCTAACCCTAACCCTTACCATAAACATAACCCTAGTCCTAAACCTAGTTCGAAACCTTGCCCTATCCATAGCTCTAGCACTTACCTTAGATCAAAATTGAACTCTAAATCTAACCCTAACCCGAAGCCCAAGCCTAACCCTAACACTTGCTCTAACACTAACACTAATCTTAAAACTAGCCCTAACCTTAGCCCTAGCGCAAAAAAAGCCATAGCTCTAACCCTAAGCCTTAAACTAACCGAACCCTAACCATAATCTACCCCTAAACGTAGTCTTAATTCAAAATTTAAACTGAACCCTAAAACTAACCCTGACCCTGACTCTGACACTAACACTAAGCCTAGCTCTAAACATCACTCTAACCCTAGCTCTAAACCTAGCCCTAATTTAACCCTAAATTAGCCATAATTGTAACCCTTGTAATAACATTAGCCAAAATCCTAATCCTAGCACTAACTTAACACAAAACCTAGCCCTAATCTGAGCTTTAACCCTAAACCTAATCCTAAACCTAGCCCTAATCATAACCATAAACCTAGCCTTAAACCTAGCTCTAACCATATCCACAATCAATAACCATAACCCTAAACCTAATGCTAACCCTAGGCCTATACCTAATGCTATCTCTAATCCTATCCTATCTATTTCACTAAATCTAACATGAACCCTAATACTAAGCCTATCATTACCCTATCCCAAACCCTATTGCTAATTCTATCCCTATCTTTAAGTCTTAACCTATCCCAAACCCTAACCTAGACCTTGACCTTAATAATAAGCCTAGCCTAAATCCTAGCCCAAACTCTAAACCTAAACCTTACACTAGACATAGCCATAATCCTAACCCTAAAACTATCTTTATACATAATTCAAGATCTGAAATTAAATATACTTCTAATCCTAGCCCTAACCCTAAAACAAACCCTATCTCGCAGCCTAGACCTAAACCTAGGCTTTATCAATATCCTAATCCTAACCATTGTACTAACCCTAATTCTAAACACCATTCTACCTCTAAACCTAGCTATAACACCATCCCTTACACTGAACCTAATCCTAAATCTAAAGCTAACTCTATGCTTAAACTGAACACTAACCTTAACACTAATCCTAGCCCTAATTTAGCCCTATCCCTAACACTAACCCTAACCTTAGCCTGAAGACTAACTCTAATTCTCAAACTAGCCCTATTGCTAGTTCTAAATCTATCCCTTAACATAACCTTAACCCTAGCCATAACCTTTGCCCTAACCCTTGCCCTATTTTTAGTCCTAGCCCTAACCCTATATCTAACCCTATCCCTAAGCCTAAGTCTAACCCTAACACTAACATTAACACTAACCCTAACCCTAAACTTGAAAAAATAACACTAACACTAACCCTAGCAGTAAAACAAAACCGAGCAATAGCCCTATCCCTAAACCTTAACTTAAACCAAACACTAACACTACACCTGTACCTAAGCCTAGCCTTAATTCGAGTCCTAAAAATAACCTCAAAACTAACCCTGACCCTGACTCATATCTAAAACTCACCTTAGCTGTAAACATCATCCTAACCTTAAACTAAAACCTAACAGTAACCCAAGGCCTTATTTGAGTCCTAACCCTAATGCTGAAACTTACTCATATTGTAACACTAGCCCGAGCTCTAAATATCACCCTAACCTAAAACCTAACCCTAACACTAAACCTACCTCTAAACTTAACCCTAGTTCTTACATTAGCGATTGACCTAACCTAGCCCTCACCCTAACACAAAAACTAGCCCTAATCTGAGCCCTAAACCTAGCTTTAACCTAACGCTAACCCTAACTCTAGGCCTAACTCTAACTCTAACCCTATTTTTTTTACCCTAAGTGAAACCCTAACCCTAAAAGTAACCTTAGACCTATCCCTAACACCCTAGCACTCATTCTATCCCAAAACCTAGCCTTAATAATGACTCTAACGCAACCCTAGTCCTAACCCCTATTCTAACCTTCGCCCTAGACCTAAACCTAGCTCTAACTCCATTGCTGACACTAAACGTAACTCTAAGCCTAAAACTAACTCAAGGCCTAAACATAACCATATACCTAGCCCTATTCCCAGCCCTAATTAAGCCCTATACCTAACCCAAACCCTAAGCCTAGCCCTAAGACTAACTCTCACTTTTGCACTAGCCCTATCCCTAGCTCTAACCCTATCCCTTACATAACCCTAATCCTAGACATAAACCTAGATCTAATGTTAGCGCTCTCCT
Source organism: Callospermophilus lateralis (assembly GCF_048772815.1). Classification (NCBI taxonomy): domain Eukaryota; kingdom Metazoa; phylum Chordata; class Mammalia; order Rodentia; family Sciuridae; genus Callospermophilus; species Callospermophilus lateralis. Next base: position 133,597,559 of record NC_135310.1, on the reverse strand, counting down.
TAGTCCTAGACTTAACCCTAGATCTAATCCTAACTCTAAATCTAACTATAACCCTAAGCCTAAACCTAACCCTACCACTAGCCCTAAAACTAACTCTAATCCTAAAACTAGCACTAACCATAGCCCTAGCCCTAAAACAAAAGTAAGTCATAGCCCTACCTTTAAAACTAAAACAAAACCAAAACTTAACCCTACACCTAGTCCTAATCCTAGTCCAAATTCGTGTCCAAAACCTAACCCTAAAATTTACCCTGAACATGAATTTGACCCTTACACAAAGTCTAGCTCAAAACATCACCCTAACTCTAACACTAAGACCTAATCCTAACCCTAATCATATAACTAGCCCAGTTCATAACCCTAGTCCGTACCTTGGCTGTAACGTTAAACGTACCCCTAACTCTAACCAAAACCTAACTCTAAACAAACCTAACCCTAGCTTTAACCCTTATACTAACTCTAACAGTAGCCCTAAACCTAATCCTAAACATAGCCCTAACCCTAGCACTAACCCTATCCTTTACCCTAAATTAATCCTAACCCTAATGCTAACACTAGTCTTAAACCTAATACTTACTTTAACCCAAACCTTAACCCTATAAGTAGTCCTAAACTTAGCCCTCATTCTCGCTCTCACCAAAAACCAAACCTGATGCTTATTCTGACCCTAACGGTAACTGTAGTTCTATACTTGACCATAACACTAAACCTAACCCGAACACTAGCCCATATCCTAACCCTAACTCTAACACTAATCCTATACTTTATTCTAAACCAAACAATAACCCTAATGCTAACCCTAGTCCTAACGCTAATCCTTAGCCTAAAACAAATCCTAACTTTATTACTAGTCCTAACCCTAGCCATCATTCTAGTTATAACCATAACCCAAACACTAACCCTAACCCTGACCCTTTTCCTGACCCTAACCATAAACCAAATCCTAACACTAGCCCTACCCGTAAACCTATACCTAAACCTAACACAAACACTAGCCCTAGACATAAACCTCATCCTAAATCTAGCCATATCTCTCACCCAAGACCGAAACAAAAACCTAGCCATAGCCCTAATTATAACCCTTAACCTAATCCAAACACTAACCCTACATCGAGACCTAACCAATCCTAATTTAAGCTCTAACCCCAGCCCTAATCTTAATCCAAATATAGACCCAGACACAAACACTAACTTAGCTTTAAACTGAACCTAACCAAAACATACACCTAACACTAGACATAGCCATAACCCTAACCATAACCCTAGTCCTTTTATACCCATAGCCATAACCCTAGCTCTATACCTAATACAAGTTCTAGCCCTAATCCTAGGCCCAAACCTAGCCCTAAGCATAACCCTAAACCTAACTGTATCCCTCACGCTAATCCTAACCCTCAATTAGATCTAAACCAAGCTAAAACTCTAACCCTAATCCTAAACATAACCCTATCCCTATCCCTAAACGTAATACTAACCCTAGCCCTAATCAATATGTTAATATTAGCCCTAATACTATCTCTATAATTATCCATTACAATAAACCTAACCCTAAATCTAATGATAACCCTAGCTCTAACTCTAAATGTAAACCTAATCGTAGACATAACCCTAAACCTAACCCTCATCATAGTCCTTACCCTAGATCAAACCCTAAACTATAATCTAACCCTAACCCTAGCCAAACCCTTAACACTAACCCTAAACCTAAAACTACCCCTAACCCTTACCCGACATCAAATCCTATACATTAACCTAATTCTAAAGGTAAACTTAGCCCTAACCTTAACTCTAACCCTAACCTTAACTGCGAATCTAACCCTAGAAATAACACTAAACCTAACTCTCACCATAGCACTAACCCTAGGTCAAAACATAACCCATATCCTAAACCTAACCCAAACACTAACATAGCACTAGCCCTAACCCTAACCCTAGCTCTAGCTCTAAACCTAACTAAAACGCTAGTCCTAACTCTAGCTCTAATACTATCCATTACCCTAACAATAACCATAACCCAAATGCTAACCCTAGGTCTAACCCTAACCCTATAACTAACCCTAACCATACCCATTATCCTAATTGTAACCTGAATCCTAAACCTAAACCTATCCATTACCCTAAACCTTACTCTAACCCTAACCCTAATTTGAGCCCTAACCTTAAAACTTAACCCAATCCATAATCGAAACCTGAAGCTGATCTTAAAAAATACCTAATTCTAAACTTGATCCTTACCCTAAACCTAACCCGTATACAAGACCTAGCCATGAAACTTACCCTATAACTAGCCCTAGCCATAACCCTAAACCTGACATTATCCCTATCCCTAAAATTTGCCCTAAAACTAATAAAAACCCTAGCCCTCATCTTAACACCAAATCTAGCCTTAATCCTAACCCAATCCTAACCCTATCCCTAAACCTAATTCTAATCATCACCCTAGCCCTAAACCTAGCTATAACCCCATCTCTTCCCCTAAACCTAACCCTAAACATAGCCCCAACATCAGGCCTAGCCCTAACACTAATCTTAGATCTATTCCTAGGCCTAGTTTAGCCCTAAACCTAACCCTAACCCTAGCCTTAAGTCTAAATCTAATTCTCGCCTAGCTCCATTTCTAGTTCTAACCCTATCCCTTACCATAAAATCAGCCTTAGCCCTAAAAATAACCAAGCTATAGCACTAACCCTAATCCTTAACTTAAACCAAATCCTAACCCTACATCTAGCCCTATACCTACCCTAATTCAAGTCCTATCCCTAACTTAAAACTAATCCTGAACCTGACTCTGAAACTAACACTAACCCTATCTCAAAATATCACCCTAAACTTAAACCTAACCTTAAACTAGACTTAGCTCTAACTGTAACCCTAAAATTAGCCCTAATCATAACCCTACCTCTTACATTAGCCATGTCACTAACACTAGCCCTAACAAAACCCAAAACCTAGCCCTAATCTGAGCCCAAACCCTAGTTTTAACCCTATCTCTATCCCTAAATGTACCTCTAACCCTTACCCTAAACCTAACCCTTACTTTAATCCTTACACTAACTCTAAGCCTAACCCTAACCGTAACCCTAACTCTAAACAAAACCCTAGCCCTAACCCTGGCTCTAACTCTATCGAATACCCTAACCCGAACCCTAACCTTAATGCTAACCCTCAACCTAATCCTAACACATTCCCTAACCTTAAGCTATCCATTATCCTAAACATAACCCTAACCCTAGAGGTAACCTAATAGTAGACCTAGAAAAATCAATAACCCTAAAATTAGCCCTAATTGTAACCCTAGTTCTTACATTAGCCGTAGACCTAAAGCTAACACAAAACCTAGCCCTAATCTGAGCCCTAACACTACCTTTAACTCTAACCCTAGCACTAACCCCAACCCTCACCATAAGCCTAGCCCTAACCCTAGCACTAACCCTGTCCCTTGCCCTAAGCAAAACTCTAACCGTAAAGCTGCCTAGTTTAAAACTAATCCTTAGCCTAACCCAAACCTTAACTCTATTACTAGTCCTAACACTAGTATTCAATGTAGCTCTATCCCCATCTAAAACCCTAAATCAAACACTGACCCTTATTCTGACCCTAATACTAGCCATAGGTCTAAACATGACCCTAACCCTAAACCAACGGCTAAAATTGGCACTACCTGTAACCCTATACCTATACCTAACCCTAACACTAGACCTAGATCTACACCTAATCCTTCATCTAGCAATAATTCTAGCCCTAGCCTTAAACACAAACCTAGCCCTAGCCCTAACAATAACCCTTAACCTAACCCAAACACTAACTTTACCCCTAGACCTAACCCTAGTCCTAATGCTGTACCTAATTGTAAACCTAATCCTAATCCAAACACTGACCCTTACCCTAACACAAACCCTAGCTCAAAACCTTTTCCTAACCACAAACCTAACCCTAAACTAGACCTAGCCATATCACTAACGCTAAAACTAGCCATAATCATAAGCCAAACCCTATCTCTAACTCTATCCATTACCCTAACCATAACCCTAACCCTAATGATAATCCTAGCCCTCACCCTAACCCTGATTCTAACCCTAAACCTCGTCCTAGTGCAAATCCTAGCTCAATTCCTAACCCTTAAATATAACCTAACCCCAACACTAAACCTTTGGCTAAACCTAACCCTAATCGTAACCCTAGCCCTAGGCCTAACCTTAACCCTAGTCATAATTCTAGCTCTAACCCTACCAATCACCCTAACTCTTACCCTAACCCCAATGATAACCCTAGCCCTAACCTTAAAACTACCCTAACCCTGACCCTAGACGTAGCCATAACCTAAACCTTTTCATAGACCTAACTGGAGCTCAAACCCTAATCATTACCCTAAACCTAATCCTACACCTATCCCTAACACTACCCTTAAGCCGAAACCTAATACTAACCTTAACCCTAACACGACATCAAACCCTATTTAATACCCTAAACCTAACAATAACTCTAGCCCTAATCCTAACACTAACCTTGACCCTTACCATGACTATAACCCAGGCCTAACCCTAAACCTAACATTTGACCCAGTGCTAACCCTAGTTCAAATCCTAAACCATACCCTAAACCTAAACCTAACTCTAACCCTAACTCAAGCCCTAATACTAAACATAATCCTTTCCCTGAGCCTAGTTCTAACCCTCTCCATTACCCTAAACATAATCCTTTCCCTAATGCTAACCCTAGGCCTAAACCTAACCCTTTCACTAACTCTAACCCTATCAATTACCCTACACCGAACCTGAACCAGAAACCTAACCCTATCATACCATATCCCTAACCCTAATGCTAATTTGAGCCCTAATCCTAAACCCTAACCTAAACCAAACCCGATTTTAACCGTACTAAAACTCCCAGCCAAAACCTAACCCTTACCCTGGACCTAGCCATAAATCTAACCCTCGATCTATTCCTAACTGTAACCCTAGACCTGACACTAGTCCTAGCCCTTATTCTTGCTATAACGCTCAAACAAACCCTAGCCCTCATTCTAGCCCTAAGTCTAGCCTTATTATTAACCCAAAACAAAATCCTAGCCCTAACCATAATTCTAACCTTCGACTTAGCCCTAACACTAGCTATAACCCCATCCCTTCCCCTAAACCTAACCCTATCCCTAAACCTAAACCTAAGCCTAAAACTAGACATAAACCTTGCACACACCCTAGACCTAATCCTAGCCCTAATTTAGCCCTAAACCTAACCTAACCCTAGCCCTAAGACTAACTCTAACTCTCGCCCTTGTCCTATTCCTAGTTCTAACCCCAATCCTTATCATAATCCTAAAATTTGCCCTAAACCAAGCCCAAGCCCTAATCCTACATCTAATCCTAACTCTAAATGTAACCCTAAATGTAAGCCTAAATCTCTCATTAACACAAGCTGTAACTCTAACACTAATCCTAAAACTAGCCCTAACGTAGCCCAAGCCCTACAACAAAACAGAGCCATAGCCCTAACCCTAAGATTTAACCTAAACCAAAACCTAAGCCTACACCTAGCCCTAAACCTAGCTCTAATTTGAGTCCTATCCCTAACCCTGAAACTAACCCTGACCCTTTCTCTCACCCTATACTAACTCTAGCTCTAAACATCACCCAAAACCTAAACCGAACCCAAACACTAGACATAGCCCTAACCCTAACCCTAAAACTAGCCCTAATCGAAACCCTAGCTCTTACATTAGCTGTAGCCCTAAACCTAGCAGTACCCTAACCCAAACCTATCCTAATCAGAGCCCTAACACTAGCTTTAACACTAACAATAACCATAACCCTAGCTCTAACACTTACCCTAAATCTAATGCTAACCCTAACCCTTGCAATAACCCAAAACCTAACACTAACCCTAGTCCTAATCTTAACAATAACCCTAGCCCTAAACCTAGCTCTAATCCTATCACTCACTTAACCATGACCCTAATGCTAACTCTAGGGTAATCCTAACCCTATTCCTAACCTAAACCTATCCATTACACTAAAACTAGCCTGAACCCTAAACCTAACTATATCCATGAACGTAATCCTAACTCCCCCCTTCTGATTAATCAAACAACAAGTAATGTGGCTTAAGGACCGTGCCTGGTAGGTTGTTCAGTTCAACATATGGTTCTACCCGTCATTGGAAAACTGACCTTTAGGCGTCAGCCTCCTGTCTTAGGTTGATACCACTGCAATTGGATCATACCCGTCACTGACTACCGGTCCAGCATATAGCCATTGGCCCCCAAATTTTAGACCATCACTAGCAGAAGGGAGGAGGATACAGAAATGCCACGACACCAAGCCAATTGACAATTCCTTTGGAAAAATTGCATCACTGGTGACACCTTCAGCAAAGATATGCCAGAATTACCACAATTAACATGTGGTGCGCTGGCAAGGAAATAAAAAGTGCATCACTGGTGACACCATCAGCAAATATATGCCAGCATTACCACAATTTGCTGCACTAAACGTAGTTACATAGTCCAGGCAAGTTCTGCAAGCGGTTCAAAGTGGAGGAATCTATCAATCTGTCCGTCTCCTCCCAAAGTCCGTTTCCTCCCAAAGTAAGTTGACTCCTTGATTGAGCATACTTGTTGAGTTATATTCATTGGAATGGAGATAGGAATTCTGGCACTGATGCTAAAAAGACATTATCCTGAAAAGAATTATTAAATATAATGAAAAGGAAAGGTGAAAGTAAACAAACAGATCTGTTAACCTCCTTAAAAAACAATCCTTAACAGCTGTTTACCTGATTTAAATTAGTAAATAAGCAGATCTGTTAACCACCTTTAAAACAATCCTTAACAGCTGTTTACCTAATTTAAATTAAGCCATTTAAATCACGTGAATAAAAAAAATAATAATTTGGATTCATTTTCTCATGAGCGCTCCTCATATATGAAATATGGACATATGCACACACAGACATACAACACAAAACACAAATGTGCAAACAAACGTACAACACATAAGATAATAATAAAGGCCTTGTAGCTTTACCTAGGTGAAATCTCCATTGCAATGTTTAAAAACTCCACAGTCAAAAAATAAAACTGATCAAAAAAAAAACATTAACCTAGGTTTGTATGAGCTCAAAAAATAAAAATAGAACCTTATAATGTGGAAAAATGCAATAATAAGATAGATATTGAAAAAAGCACCCTGGTTAATCACTGTCGCAGATGTAAGAATGGCCAAGCTGGAGTTCTGGATATCAGCTGTTATGGGTTTGAGTTAAATCATCTTCTTTTCGATCTGTAGAAATTGCTTTAGTTAGTCTTTCTGGAATCCAAATCGACTGCTGTTCTCCCTGTGGAAACACGCAAACAGAGCCCCGACTCCAGACAATCACTGGGTCAGGACCTTTCCATTGTCCTGTTAGAATATCTTTCCAAAGAACTTTAGACTTATGCACATTTTTTGGATACATATGCCTTTCCGCAGCACTAAGTCCTGATGAATCCAAATTTAAAAAGTTTAGAGTAAAAAGCGTTATTTTAAGTTTATCTTTGGGGGATATAAACCCCTTTCCAATTCCCTCTTTTTGCTTTAATAAGTACGTTTTAATAGTTTGATGAGCTCTTTCAACTATGCCTTTTCCCTGTGGATTGTATGGCATTCCTGTTATATGAGCAATACCAAATGATGAGCAAAATTGTTTAAAAGAGGTAGAAGTATAGCCAGGACCGTTATCAGTTTTTAACTGTTTAGGAACGCCCACAGTGGCAAAATTTTGTAAGCAATGAGCTATAACATCTTTAGTTTTTTCTCCGGCATGAAGGGAGCCCATCAAAAATGCAGAAGAAGTATCAACTGTAACATGTAAATATTTTAATTTTCCAAATTCTGGCAAGTGTGTGACGTCCATCTGCCAAATATGGTTAGGTATCAGTCCTCTAGGATTGACTCCAAGATTAACTTGTGGTAAAAATGTCACACAATTTTGACATTGTTTTATTATATGTCTGGCTTGTACCTTAGTTATTTTAAAATGCTTTTGTAAAGTATTAGCATTAACATGGAATTTTAATGAAAATTCGTAGCTTCTTCTAGTGTAGAGAAAATATGTATGTCATGTGTAGTTTTATCTGCTAAATCATTGCCCAAACTAAGGCCTTGAGGCAATCTTGTATGTGCTCTAATATGTGATATAAAGAATGGATCTTTTCTGTCCCAGATTACACTTTGTATAGTGGAAAACAAAGAGAAAACAGTAGAAGAAGGGGAAATCCTACCAGCTTCTTCAAGAGATACTATAGCATTAACTACATACTGACTATCAGAAAATAAATTAAATACAGAATCTTTAAACATTAAAAAGACTTGTAATGCTGCATTAAGCTCTACCTTTTGAGCTGATTGTTTGGGTACTAAAAATGTAAAAGTTTGATCAGGGGTAACTACTGCTGCTGTACCATTATTTGACCCATCAGTGAATATATTTGGAGCATTCATGATAGGGGTTTTTCTTGTCATTTTTGAAAAAACTACAGGATGCTTAGACCAAAAAGACAACAAAGGATTAGATGGTAAGTGATTATCAAATGAAACATTAGATTTACACATGATTATTGCCCAAGTATTTAACTCATTAGCTAACTCATCCATTTGATCCATAGTATATGGAGTAATAATTTTATTGGGAGAAATTCCAAATACTCCCTTCGCTGCTTTCATTCCTTTGAGTATTAATTGTCCTACAGCCTCAGGATACCTAGTAAGAATAGTGTTAGGAGAATAAGATAAATGTATCCACAATAATGGACCTTCTTGCCAAAATACTCCTGTAGGAATATTTTTTGTTGGTAGTACAATAAATAATAAAGGCAAACATATCAATTTTATCCAAATGTATATTTTACATATATGTTTCAATAATTTTCAATGCCTTTCTTGCTTTAGGGGTTAATATGCGAGGTGAGTATGGATCTGATGGACCTTTTAGAATATCAAATAAAGGTCCCAACTCTCCTGTTGGTATGCCTAGATAAGGCCTTATCCAATTTATGTCTCCCAATAACTTTTGAAAGTCGTTAAGTGACTTGAGTTGATCTACTCGTATTTGAATTTTTGGTGGACGGACCATGGTAGAGGATAATAGAACTCCTAATTAATTAATTGGAAAATTTAATTGTACTTTATCTATTGCTATCTCTAGATTATAATTTTTTAATAAGTTTGTAAGTGTGGCATAACATTCCAGCAATATGTTTTTATCTTTATGTGCCAATAATACATCATCCATATAGTGAAATATTTGTAGTTCAGGATTTTGATTTCTAAGTGGCTGGATTGCTTTATTAACATATATTTGACACATAGTTGGACTGTTTGCCATCCCTTGAGGGAGTACTTTCCATTCATATCTCTGATCAGGACCTTCATGATTTAATGCAGGGATAGTAAATGCAAAACGTGGACTATCCTCGGGATGAATTGGAATTGAAAAAAAAACAATCTTTAATATCTATGGCTAAAACATGCCAGGTTTTTGACAAAGCAGACAATTGAGGAATCCCTGATTGAGCAGGTCCTATAATAACCATCTCATTATTAATGGCTCTTAAATCTTGCAATAATCTCCATTTACCAGATTTCTTTTTTAATGACAAAAATGGGAGTATTATGGGGAGATACGGAAGGTTGTATATGTCCTTCCGCTAATTGTTGTTTGACCAGATCATGGGCTACTTGTATCTTTTCTTTAGTCAGGGGCCACTGAGGAACCCACACTGGTCTTTCTGATTTCCAAGTAATTTTTATTGTCTCAGTGGCCCTTTCTGAAAATCCAACCCATGTCTTTCTGTTCCTTGATCTATTTGAATTGGTGCTGCTATACCTTGTCCTTGTTTTCCTAATCTTTTTTCTTTCCTAAAACCTTGTCTAGCCCTAGTAGTGGGCGCATTAGGATTGATGTTATTTGTTAACGTCAAACCTAAATGATCTAGGACATCTCGTCCCCATAAATTTATAGGAAGATGATCCAATACATATGGCTGTATAGTTCCCTCACATCCTTCAGGATCCTTCCAATCTAATACCATTGCACTTCTATGGGGATTAGTAGCCACTCCTAGGCCTCGACGTGTTTGAGTGGCTTGTTGTAATGGTCAATGTTTTGGCCATTCCTGACTAGATATGATGCTAAGGTCTGGACCTGTGTCCAGTAGCCCATTAAGGTTGTGTCCTTGAATATTTAGTTTTAACATTGGGCGAGAATCTAAATTTAAAGACAGCATAGCCCAATCTACACCTGTGGAGCCTAATCCCCTGGATCCTCTTTTTACACTATGACTAGGTAATTTATTATGTAGGCTGGGTATTATTAACAACTGTGCTATTCTATCTCCAGGTGAAATTACTGATATACCTCTTGGAGAACTAGCTATAATTTTTATTTCACCTACATAATCGGGGTCAATTACCCCAGGACTTATCACAAGTCCTTTTAATGTAGATGAACTACGTCCCAATAATAAGCCTACTGTCCCTTGGGGAAGAGGTCCTTTTATTCCTGAAGGAATGATTTGAACTCCCATCTCTGGAGTTAGTACTGCTCTGGCAGAGGCGCAGATGTCCAACCCTGTGCTCCCTCAGGTTTGTCTGATGAGGGATTTAATGGACAATGTGTCCTGGGCACTACTCTGATGGTGTTGCTGGGTTCCTCCACTGCCCCGTGTATTTGTGGTTGTGGGCCCCGGAGCATTGGGCCCGGCTGTCCGTTTTTTGGCAATGGAGCCTGATGCCTTTCTCCATGATATCTTGGGTAAATACCTGGTCCTTGTCCGTTTTTTGATAAGGGAGTACCCTCTATGGTAGTTTGAGAACGGCATTCATTAGCCCAATGTCTCCCTCTACGGCATCATGGGCAAATACCCGGTATTCTATTTCTTTGATACCTAGTTTTGTTAAACCCTCCTCCTATGGGGCAACTCCTTTTAAAATGTCCTGTTTGTTCACAATCATAGCATGTTTTTGGCCTGGCATCTAAAGCCTGTTGTACTGCAGCTGCCAAGACTTGCCCTTGTTCATTAATATCTCTACATAATTTAATATATGTGTTTAAATCTTCATGTCTCCATGGTCTAATAACCTCTCTGCAGCAATGATTTGCTTGGTCATAAGCCAGTTGTTTTATTAATGGCATTGCTTGTTCCGTATCCCCAAAAATTTTGGCAGCCGTTTGAATTAGCCTATCTACAAAGTCAGCGTAAAGTTTATTAGCTCTCTGTATTACCTTAGATAGCTGACCTTGTAAATCTCCATGTCCTTGTAAAGTCTTCCATGCCCTAACTGCATCTGCAGCAATTTGTGCATATATAGCAGGATCATATTCAATTTGTTGCCACTGACCCTCATAAGGTCCTTTCCCTAGCAACATCTCTAGATTTCTTTGAGGGTTATTGGCTGCTGCATTTCGCCTAGCTGTCTCTGCGCAAAATTCCTCATTGGCAACCTTCCATAACAAATATTGTCCTCCCTTTAGCACAGATTTACACATGCTAGCGCAATCTGCTGGCGTCATGTCCAAGTTAGTAATGGACTCGACCATGCTTACCGTGAAGGGAGCTTGGGGACCATAGGTTGTTACAGCCTCCTTTAACTGCTTCACTGTTTTAAAATCTAAAGCACGGTGAATTCGTTGCCCTCCTGCCTGCTCAAGTACAGGGCATGCTAATCTTCGAGGTCCTGTCTCAGGATCCCAATTATCAACTACATGGTTTGAGGGCAACTCAGCTGTCTCTATCGGTGGGGCTGTTGGTTGAATTAAACCCTCTTGTGATAAAACGGAGTTAGTAACAGCCTCCTGTTGTGGCCTTTTTCCTAACAACCCCTTTTCCTTTAAATTTTCTTCCTCTGTCTGACTAGCTCGAGAAACCTTCTCTTTTGCTTGATCTAAAATGTCTTTCTCCATGTTCTGAACCTCTAACAATTTACTTAATATCTTTTCAGTTTGTTTTAATCTACTATAAAGATAACGCAACCCAATAAGATAACACAAAACAAAACCGAAACTGAATGAAACAAAAACGGAATAAAAAATCGTTGTATCAATTTTCTCTTCCTCAGGGCCGACAAACTTCAAACCTTTAGTCAACCATTTTTTCCAGTTTGCCTGAGAAATTTCTAGGGATAGGCAGCTTGAAAGAAAAACAAAATAAATCAAAAAAAGAACACATTGTTTTTTGAAATGGTCACCCATTCTCTTGCCTTCCCTCAGGGGCGAGCAATTTCACTTACCCCCAAGTTTCAGGCATTCCCCGTACGGGCCACCAGATGCCACAGTCTCTGGCTGGGCACAAATCACGAGTCTGCACACAGCTTGTAGATTCAAACAGCAATTCTTTATTCCCGAACTCACACAGGCCGTCTACAAACACGTTCTGGAGGAATCCACGTTCTCTGCCCAAGTCCACTACTCCTGGGTTTCTCTCTCCCAAAATATACTGTCTGACCCTAAGAACTCAAGAGGAACTCAGCAGCAGGATACGCCCTATTCTAAATGGGGAACACCCTAATCTCGTATATGCTAAACCAGGAACACCCTAAACACGGATCCGCCCTGGTCCTTGAGCAAGGTCACCTTACATGCAATGTAGCTGCAAAATGTCCTTTTCCATGAGTCCTTCCACTAAAGAAACATGGGGTTATGCTGGCAAGGAAATTGTCATACCTACTTGGCTGATGGCTCCCAGCACGTAACACTAACTCTAATGCTAATTTGAGCCCTAACCTTAAAAATTAACGTAATACAATGTGGAACATGTACTTTTACCCTAATAATGCCCCTAATTCTTAACCTTACCCTAAACCTTAACCTAACCCTTACACTAAACCTAGCCGTAATCCTACCCCTAAAACTATCTCTAACCATAATCCTAGACCTGACATTAGCTCTAGCACTAATGAAGCCCTAACCCTAACACAAACTCTAGCCCTAATCCTAGCCCTAAACTTAGCTTTAATTTTAACCCTAAACCTAACACTAGCCCTAACCCTAATTTTGACCCTTACCCTAGTTCTAAACCTAGTGATAGCATCATGCCTAACCATAACCATAACTTAACACTAGCCCTAAACCTAAGCTTAGCCTTAATACTTACCCAAGCTCTAATTCTAGCCCTAATAAAGCCCTAACCCTACCCTACCAAACCCTATACCTAAGACTAACTCTAACTCTAGCCCTAGCCCTATCCCTAGATCTAACCCTATCCCTTATGATAACCCAAACATTAGCCCAAACCCTAACCATAACCTAGATTTAACACTAACTCTAAATCTAACACTAACCATAAGCCTAAACCATACTGTAGCACTAGCTCTGACCCTAATGCTAATTTGAAAACTAGCCCTAACCCTAGCCCTAGCCCTCAAGAAAAACCAAGCCATAGCACTGACCCTAACACTTAACTGAAACCATCGCCTAAACCTAAACCTAGCCCTAACCCTAGCTTCATTTCAAGTCGTAACCCTAACCTTAGAACTAATACTAACCCTTACTCTGACCCTAACACTGACTCTATTTCTACATATCACCCTATCCCTAAACCTAATCCTAACACTACATCTCGCCCCAAACCTAACCCTAAACTAGCCTAAATGTAATGCCAGTTCTGACATTAGCCATAGCCCTAAATCTAACACAAAACATAGCCCTAATCCAAGGCCTAACCCTAGCTCTACCCTAAACCTAACCCTATCGCTAGTCCTAACCTTAGCTCTAACCGTATGCCTTACCATAAGCCAAACCCTTACCCTCTTGCTACCCTAGTCCAAACCCTAATCTTAAGCCTACCCCAAACCCCAACTTTATTACTAGTCCTAACCCTAGCCCTCATTCTAGCTCTAAACTTAACCCAAACCCTAACCCTAATTCTGACCCTTATTCTGACTCTAACACTAAAGCAAGATTTAAAACTGACCCTAAACCTTATCCGAAACCTAACACTAGCCGTACCAGTAACACTATACCTAAACTTAACACTAACACTAGCCCTAGACCTAAACCTAATTCTAAATATAGTCATAACCCTAGCCCTAGTCCTAACAATAACCCTTAACCTAAACCAAACACTAACCCTATCACTAGATCTAACCCTAGTCCACCTTCTGGACCTAACCCTAAACCTAATCCTAACCTGAACCCTGACACTTACCCTAACAGAAACCCTAGCTCTAAACCTTATCCTAAACCCAAAACTAACCCTAACACTAGATGAACCCTAAATCTAGCCATAACCATAACTCTAGCCCTTAAATTACTAGGACACCTAAAACTAGCCCTAAACCTCACACAAAACCTAACCCTAATTGTATCCCTAAACCTAACCCTAAGCATAATTCTAACCATACACCTAGTCCTAAAACTAACCCTAACCCTTAACCTAGCTCTAACCCTAGCTCAAACCCATAACCCTACCATAAACATAACCCTAGCCCAAACCAAAAACTTCACCCTAACCCTAGACCTAATCCTAAACTTAACCACAGCACAAACACTAGCTCTAACTCTATCCATTAACTTAACCATAAAACTAAACCTAATGCTAACCCTAGCCCTAACCATAATCCTAACCCTACCCTAGCCCTGACTATAACCCTAACACTCACTCCAGCCCTAACCCTACCTCAATCACTAACCCTTAAACATAAGCTAACCCTAACTCTAACTGAAGGCCTAACCCTAACCCTACCCCTAGCCATAATCCTATCCTGAACCCTAGCCATAACCCTAGCAAGAACCCTACCCATTACCCTAACCCTAAACTTAACTCTAATGATAACACTAGACCTAAAGCTAAACATACACTAAACATAAACACAAACCTAATCCTAGAACTAACAGTGAACCTAACCCTAATCCTAACCCAGCTAGCTCAGATCCTAATCCTAACCCTAAACCTAATCCTAACTCTAACCTAAACTTATCTGTAACTCTAACCTGACATCTAAATCTATTACCCTAACTCTAATGATAACCCTAGCCCTAACCCTAATACTAACCCAAACACTAACCATGACCATAACCCTAGCACTTACTTTACCCTAGAACTAACCCTAGCTCAAACCCTAAACCATTCCCAATACTTAATATTAACTCTAACCCTCGCCCTAACCCTAACTCTAGCCTTAATCCTAACCATAACCCTAGCCCTAATTCTAGGTGTAACCCTATAAATGACCCCAATGATATCATAACACTAATGCTCACCCTAGGCCTAACCCTAAACCTATCACAAACCAAAACCATATCCATTACTCTAAATCTAAACTGAACCCTAATCCTAACCCTATCCATTTTCCTAACCCTTACTCTAACCTTAATGCTAATTCGAGCCCTAAACCTAAAACTTATCCTAACCCAAACCCAAAGTCTGACCATGACCCTAATAATACGCCTAGCTCTTAACCTGACCCTTTCTCTAAATGTAACACTTAAATTTGAACTAGCCATAAACATAACACTAAGAGTCTCCTTATCTGTAAATCTAGACCTGACATTAGCCATAATCCTAATTCTTGCCCTAAACCTAACACAAAACCTAGCCCTAATCCTAGTGTTAAACCCATTCTTAATCCTAACCCAAACCATAACCCTAGCCCTAACCCTGAAGCTAAACGTAAAACTAGCCCTAACTCTAACCATAGCACTAAAACAAAACCGAACAACAGGCCTAACACTAAAGCTTAACTTAAACCAAACACTACCACTACACCTAGAACTAACCCTAGCCCTAATTCAAGTACTAATTCTAACCTTAAAAGTAAACATTACCCTGACTCATATCCTAATACTCACCCTAGCTCTAAACAGCACCCTAAACTTAAACCAAACCCTAACAGTAACACTTGCCCTAATTTGAGTCCTAACCCTAACCGTAAAACTGACACTGACCTGACACATATCCTAGCACTATCTCTAGCTATAAATATCAATCTAACTTTAAACCTAACCCTAATACTGACCTACCTCTAAACTAACCCTAAAACTGACCCTAATTGTAACCCTAGTTCTTATATTTGTCATTGCCCTAACACTAGCCTTAAACCTCACAAAAAAGTAGCCCTAATCTGAGTCATAAACCTAGTTTTAACCCTAAAAATAACCATAACCCTAGCCCTAAAACGATGTCTAACCCTATCCCTTACCCTAAGCAAAACCCTAACTCTAATGGTAACCCTAGACCTATTCCTAATTCTTAGGCTAAACAAATATTAATACTATTAATAGTCCTAACTCTAGATCTCATTCTAGCTCTAACCCTATCCAAAACCCTAAACCTAACCCTGACCCTCATTCTGATCATAACAAAACCCGAGGTCTAAACCTGACCCTAACCCTAAACCAAACCCTAACACTAGTGCTACTGGTAACCTTATGCCTAAACCTAACCCTACCATTATCCTAGATCTAAACCAATCTGGCCTTAACTCTAGCTCTAGACATAAATAAAAACCTAGCCATAGCCCTTACAATAACTCTTAACCTAACCCAAACACTAAGCCCACACCTAGACCAAAACCTAGTTCTAAATCTAGCTTTAACCCTAACTTTAACTCTAACCTGATCATTGATCCTGCCATTAACACTAAACCTGATGCTAACCAAATCCTAAACCTAATTCTAGACCCAGTCATAACTCAAACACTAAAGCAAGCCCTAATCATAACCCTGGTTCTTACATTACCCATAGCCCTTACCCTAGGCCTAAAACTAACACTAAACATAGAGCTAATCCAAGGCCTAAACCTAGCCCTGAATGTAACACTAACCCTAATCATAGCCCTAACCTAATCCTACCACTCACCTTAATCCTAACCCAAGATCAAAGCCTACCCATTACCCTAACCCTAAACTTATTGATACTCCAAAACCCTAACTCTAAACCTAACCCTGACCAGAAAATTTACCCTAGACATAACTCTAAATTTAACACTCAGTATAGCCATAACTCTAGCTCAAATCTAAACCTAACCATAAACGTAAGCATAACCACAGTCCTAAACCTAACCCTAAACAAAAATCTAACCCTAACTCTAACCCTATATTTAACCCTATCCATTACCCTAACCCTAAACCTAACCTTACTGATAACCCTAGCCTTAACCCTAACCCGAACACTAACCCCAATATAATCCAATCCCGAGACCTTACCCTAAAACTAACAGTCTCCCTATCACTAACCCTAGCTCAAAACCTAAATTTTACACTAACCATAATCCGAAATGTAACACTAGTTCTAAAACTAACCCTAACCATAACTCAAGACCTATTCCTATCAATAACCCTAATTCTAACGTAAACTCTAATCCAACCCATTACCATGACATAACCCTTAACCTAATGCTAACCCTAAGCCTAACCCTAACCGTATTGCTAACACTAAACCTATCAATTACCCTAAACCTAACCTGAACCCTAATCCAAAATCTATCATTACCCTAACTCTAACTCTAATGCTAATTCAAGCCCTTAATCAAAATCCTAACCTAAAGCAAACCTTAACTTTGACCCTAACCCTAAAATTCTCCTAGCTTTAAACCTGACCTTACCCTAAGCCTAACCCTTACACTAGACATAGCCATAAACTTAACCCTAAAACTATATTTAACCATAACCCTAGACCTGATATTAGCCTTAGACCTAATCCTAGCCCTAAAACTAAAACAAACACTAACCCTCAACCTAGCCTTAAACCCAGCCTTAATCATAACCCTAAGCCTAAGCCTAGCCCTAACCCTACTCTAACCCTCACCCTACCTCTAAACCTAGCTATAATGCCATCCCTTATCCTAAACATGATGCTAACCCTTACCCAATTGCTAGGCCTAAACTGAACACTAACCCTAGCCCTAATCCTAGCCTTAATTTTACCCTATCCCAAACCCCAAACCTAAGACTAGCCTAAGACAAACTCTAACTCTCACAAGAGTCCTTTTCCTAGTTCTAACCCTATCCCTTACAGTAACTCTAACCCTAGCCCTAAACCTAGCACTAACCCTTGCTCTATCCTTAGTCCTAGCCTAACTCTAGATCTAAGAATAACTCTAAATGTAAACCTAACCTAGCAAAACACTAACCCTAGCATTAATTCCAGCACAAATTTAGTCCTTAACCTACCCCTAACTGTAACCCTAACCCTAAATCTCATCCTAACTAACTCTAGTTCTATATCCATCCCTTACCATAAAACAAACCCTAGCCCTAAACCTAGCCCCAACCCCATTCCTACTTTTACCCTAGCACTAAACCTATACCTAACCCTAACCCTCAATCAAACCCTAATCCTAAGCCTAACCTCACCTTAACACTAGCCCTAACCCTAATGCTAATTGGAAAACTAGCCCTAACCCTAGCCCTAGCACTCAAACAAAACCAAATCATAGGCTTAACGCTAATCCTTAACCTAAACTAAAACCTAAGCGTATACCTAGCTCTAAACCTAGCCCTAATTTGAGTCCTAACCCTAACTCTAGAACTTACCCTCACCCTGACTCAGACACTAACAATAACCCTAGCTCTAAACATCACACTAACACTAAACTTAACCCGAACACTAGAAATAGCCCTCACCCTAACTTTAAAACTAGCCATAATCATAACACCAGTTCTTACATTATCCATAACCCGGTGCTAACAGAAAAGCTAGCTCTAATTCAAGACCTAAACCTAGCTATAAACCTGACCCTAACCTAAATCTAGACCTATACCTAACCATAACACTAGCCATTACCCTAGCTCTAACACTATTCCTTACCCTAAGACAAACCCTCACCCTAATGCTACTCTAGTCCTAATCCTAATCCTTAGTCTACCCCAAACCATAACACTATTACTAGTCCTAACTCTAGCCCAAATTCTAGCTCTAACACTAACCCAAATCCCAACCCTAACCCTGACCCTTATTCTGATCCTAACTCTAACCCTAGGTTTAAACGTGACTCTAAACCTAAACTGAACCCTAACACTAGCCCTATGGGTAACCCTATACCTAAAACTAACCCTAACACTCGACCTAGACAGAAACCTAATCCTAAATCTAGCCATAACTCTAGCATTAGCCCTAAACAAAAACCTAGCCTTAGCCCTCACAATAACCCTTAACCTAACTCAAACATTACCTCTACCTCTAGACTTGAACCTAGTCCTAATTCTGGCCATAACCCTAACCCAAACACTGTCCCTTCCTGTAACACAAATCCTAGCTCTAAACTTTATGCTTACCCCAAATCTAGCCATAACCCTAACACTAGACCTAGCCATAACCCTAACTCTAGGTCTTACATTACATATAGCCCTAACGTTAGCCCTAAACCTCACACAAAAACTAGCTCAAAGCATAACCCTAACCCTAATCCTCGACCCAAACCTAACCCTAACCCTTGCCTTAACCCTAAACCTAGCTCAAACACTAACACTTACAAAAATATAACTCTAGAGCTAACCCTAACCCTAACCCTCATCCTAATCCTAAACATAACCAAGACCGAACCCTGGTTCTAACTCTGTCCATTACCATAAACATAACCCTAACCCTAACCCTAATGCTAAACCTAGCTCTAAATTTAAACCTAACGCTAACCCTAAACCTAGATGTCACAGTAACCCTAATTATTGCCCTAGCCCTAACCGTAGCTCAAACCCTGACACTTACCCTAAACCCAATCCTAACACTAACCCTAGGCTTAACCCTAACCCTAACTCTAACCCTAACCCTAGCCCTAATCCTAACCGTAAACCTAGCCCTAAACCTATCCATTACCCTAAACATAAGCCTAATCCAAACGCCAATCCTAGGCCTAAATCTAAAACTATCTGTAACACTAACTCTATCCATTTCCTAAAACTAACCTGAACACTAAACCTAACCTTATTAGTTACTCTAAACCAATCACTAACCCTAATGCTAAATCAAACCCTAAACCAAAACCATAACCTAAACCAAACCCTAAACAAGACACTTACCCTAAAAATACACCTAGCTTTAAACTGGACCCTTTCCCGAAACCTAACTCGTACAATAGACCTAGCCATAAACCTAACCTTAACACAATCCCTAAGCGTAACTTTAACTGACATTAGCCATAGACCTAATTCTCACCCTAAACCTAACACAAACCCAAGCCCTAATCCTAGGCCTAAACCTAGCCTTAATCCTAACCTCAAACCTATCCCTAGCCCAATCCCTAATTTCAACCCTCGCCCTAATTTTGAACCTAAGTATAACCACATCCCTTCCCTTAACCCTAACCCTAACACTAATCATAACACTAACACTAATGCTACTGCTAACCCTAACACTAACACTAACCCTAGCTCTAATCCTAGCCCTAATTTAGTGCTAATCTTAACCCTAACTCTAACCCTAACTTAACCCTAAATCTAACTCTTGCCCTAGGCCTGTTTCTAGTACTAACTCTATCTGTTAATATAACCCTAACACTAGCCCTAACCTAACCTGTAAACCTAGCCAAAGTCCTAACAGTAAATCTAACCATAACCCAAAATATAACCGTAACCCTCAGTTTGAACCTCACCCTACCACTAGCCCTAACATTATCGCTAATCCGAAAACTAGTTCTAAACCTAGCTGTAGCTCTAAAACAAAACTGAGCCCCAGCACTAACTCTAACACTAACGTAACTGTAACCTCAGACCTGACATTAAACCTAGCCCTAATCCTTGCCCTAACCCTAAAACAAAACCTAACCCTACACCAACCCATAACTCTAGCCTTATTTCAAGTGTTATCCCTAACCCTACAACTACCACTGACCTTGACTCTGACCCTAACACTAACCCTATTTTAAATCATCACTCTAATCATATCCTAACCATAACACTAGACCTAGCCCTAACACTAACCCTAAAACTAGCCCTATATGTAACCCTAGTCCTTATATTACCCATAGCCCTACCCTAACCCTAACCTAATCTAAAACTTAGCCCTAACCCTAACCCTAACACTAGTTTTAACAGCAAACTGAACTCTAAATCAATCCCAACCCTAGAATTAATCTTAACCGTAACCCAGCCCTAACACTAGCTCTAATCCTATCTATTACCTTAACCCTAAAACTAAACCTAATACTAATCCTAGGATAACCTTAACTCTATGCATTAACCTAGCCCTATTCATTACTCTAAACCTAACCCGAACCCTAAACCTAACCATATCCATTATCCTTACCCTAAACATAATCCTAAACTAATTTGAGCCCTATCCCTAAACCTTAATCTAAACAAATCATAAATCTGTCCCTGAACCTAATAATACCCCTATCTCTAAAAGTGACCCTAATTCTCAACCTAACTCTTACACTATACATAGCCATAAATCTAACCCTGAAACTATCCCTAACCATTACTCTAGACCTGACATTAGCCCTAGCCCTAATGTTAGCCCTTATGCTAAAAAAAATTAAAAAATTAAAAAAAAAACATAGCCCTAATCCTGGCCCTAAACCTAGCCTTAATCCGAACCCTAACTCTAACACTAGAAATAATCTTAAAGTGAACCCTCACACTAGCCCTTAACCTAGCTATAATATCATACCGTACCTTAACCCTAAGTCTAATCCTAGCCCTAAACCAAGGCCTAGCCCTAATACTAACCCTAGCTCTAATCCTAGACCTTATTTAGCCCTAACCCTAAACCTAATTATATCCCTATTTCTAAGACTAACTCTAACTCTCGCCCTAGCCCTATACCTAGGTCTAATGTTATCCCTTACCATGACCCAAAGCCTAGCCCTTACCATAGACCCAAACTTAGCCCTAGCCCTAAACCTAGATCTAACCCTAACTCTAAATCTAACCCTCACCTTTAACCTAAAACTCACCCATAAACTAGCCCTAATCCTAATGCTAATTTGAAAACTATTCCTAAACATAGCCATAGCATTCAAGCAAAACTGAGCTACAGCTCTAATCCTAAATCTTAACCTAAACCATAACTTAAGGCTACACCTCACCCTTACCCTAGCCCTAATTCGAGTCCTAAACCAAACCCTACAACTAATAATGACCCTGACTCTGAACCTAATACTAACCCTAGCTGTAAAAATCACCCTAACCCTAATACGAACAATAAACCTAGTGCGAACAAAAAACCTAGCCATAACCCTAATCCTAAAACTAGCCCTAATCGTAATGCCAAGTCTTATATTAACAATAGCCCTAACCCTAACACAAAACCTACCCTTAATCTGAACCCTAACCCTAGCTTTAACCCTAAGGCTAATCCTAACCCTAACCCTAACCCTAACCCTAACTCTAGCTCTAACCCTATCCTTACCCAATGCCAACCCTCACCCAAATACTACCCTAGTCCTATGCCTAATCCTTAGCCTACCCCAAACCCTAACTCTATTACTAGACCTAACGCTAGGCCTCATTCTATCTCTAACTCGAAACCAAACCCTAAGCCTATACCTGACCCTTATTCTGACCCTAACACTAACCCTAAGTTTAAGCCTGACCCTAACCCTAAACCAAACCCCAACACTCGCCCTATTGGTAAACCTATACCTAAGCCTAACCATAACATTAACCCTAGACCTAAACTTAATCCTAAATATAGCCATAACTCTAGCCCTAGCCCTAAACAAAAACCTACCTCTAGCACTAGCAATAACCATTAGTCTAACGCAATGACTAACAATACCCCTAGAACTCACCCCAGTAAAATTGTGCTCCTAACCATAAATCCAATGCTAACCTGAACACTGACTTTTACCCTAACACAAACCCTAGCTCTAAACCTTATTCTAACTCAAAACATACCCCTAACACCAGATCTATCCATAAACCTAACCTTAAAACTAGCCATAACCACAATCCTCATTCTTACATAACCCATAGTCCTATCTCTAGCCATAAACCTCCCCCCAAACCTAGCCCTAAATGTAGCACTAAAACTAGTTGTAAGCCTAATCCTAACCCTAGCGCTAGCCCTAACCCTCACACTTGCCTAGCCCTAACCTTAGCTCAAACTCTAACACTTACCCTAAATGTAACTCTAACACTAACCCTAACAGTTGCTCTAATCCTAACTGTAACCATAGCAGAAATTCTACCTCAAATTCTATCCATTACCATAAATATAACCCTAACACTAATGCTAACCCTAGCGCTAACTCTAACCCTAATTCTAACCATAGCCCTGACTCTAACCCTAATCCTCACCCTAGCCCTAACCATAAACACTTAATTTAAACCTAACCCTAACACTAACACAAGGCCTAACCGTAACCCTAGTCCTAATCCTAACTTTAACCCAATCCCTAACACTAGCACTAACTCTATCAATTACCCTACACTTAAAGCTATCCCAAATGCTAACCCTAGGCCTAACCCTAACACTATTTCTAAAACCAGCCCTATACATTACTCTATACCTAACCTGAACACTAAACCTAATCCTATTCATTACTCTAACCCTAACCCTAATGTAATTTGAGCACTAACCCTAAACCTTAACCTAAAGTAAACCCTAACCTGGACTTTGACCCTAATAATACACCCAGCGCTAAATGTGACCCTTACCGTAAGCCTAACCCTTACACTAGAACTAGCCATTGTCCTAACCCTGACTATAACCCTAGACCTGACATTAGTCCTAGCCCTAATTCTAGCCCTCACCCTAACACAAAACCTAGCCTTCATCCTAGCCCTAAATCTAGCTTTAATCCTAATCCAATCCCTCACACTGGCTCTATCTCTAATTTAACCCTTGACCAACCCCTGAACCTAACTATAAGACCATCATATCCCCTAAAACTAACATTAACTTTAACAATTACACAAACCCTAACCCTAGCCTTATCCATAGTCCTAACACTAACACTAACCCTAACGTTAATCCTAGCCCTAATTTAGCCCTAACCCTAACACTACCCCTAGTCCTAGTCCTAAGACTAACTCACTCTCACCCTAGCCCTATTTCTACTTATAGCCCTATTGGTTGCCTTGCCCTATCATTAGCTCTTATCGTAGCTATAGCCCTAACCATAGATCTAAGTATAACTCTAAATCTAACCCTAAACTTAAGCCTAAACCTCACCCTACCACTATCCCTAATACCATTGCTAATCCTAAAACTAGCCCTATCCCTAGCACTAGCCTAAAACAAAACCAAGCCATTGCTCTAAACCTAAACCTTAACCTAAACCAAACTCTAATCCTACAACTAGCACAAGCCTAGCTCTAATTCAAGTCCTAGTCCTAAAGTTAACCATAGCTCTAAATATCACTCTAACCCTAAAGCTAATGGTAACACTCAACCATCCCAAATCCCATCCCTAAAACTAACCCTAATCGTATACCTAGTTCTTACATTGTCCTTACAACTAACTCTAGCCTTAACCCTAACACAAAAATAGCCCTAATCAGAGGCCTAACTCTAGATTTAACCCTAACCCTAATCCTAACCCTAGTCCTAAACCTAACCCTAACTATAGCCCTAACCGCATCCCTTACGCTAAGACAAACCCTATTTGTAATGCTAACCCTAGTCCTAATCCTAATCCTTAGCCTAACCGTATTTCTAGTCCTAACCAAAGCACTCATTCTAGTTCTAATTCTAACCCAAAACCTAACCCCAACCTTCACCCTTATTCTGACACTAACACTAATTAGAGGTGTAAACCTGAACCTACCTCTTAACCGAAACTTGAAACAAGCCTTATAGTAATCTCATACCTAAACCTAACCCTAACACTTGCCCTTAACCTAACCCAAATCCTAAATCTAGTGATAACTCTAGCCCTATACCTAAACAAAAACTTAGTCCAACCTTAACAATAAAGCTTAACCTAAACCAAACAGTAACCCGACACCTAAACCTAACCTTGTCCAAATTCTGGCTGTCACCCTAACCTACTTCTCCTACCTGAACACTGACCTTGCCTTTAACAGTAAACCTATCTCTAAACCTGAGCCTAACAAACATCTAAACCTAACACTAGACCTAGCCATAACCCTAACCCTAAAAGTAGCCCTAATCATAACCCTAGCTCTTATATTTCCCAAAGCCCTAACCCAAGGCCTAAATCTAACACAAAACCTAGATCTTATCCTAGGCCTATACCTAGTCTTAGGTGTAACCCTAACACAAACCTAACCCTAACGCTACCCTAACCCTTGCCTTAGCCATAACCTTGGCTCAAAACCTAACCCTTACCCTAAATATAAACCTACACCTATCCCTAAATCTAACCCTAAATCTTCCCCTAATCCTAACCTTAACTCTAGCATTAAACCTAGCTCTAAAGATACCCATTACCCTAAACATAACCATAATTCTATTGATAACCCTAGGCCTAACACTAACCCTAAACTTTTCCAGAAAACTAATCCTAGACTTAACCCAAAACATTACCCTCACCAGAGGCCTAAGCCTAATTAAACCCTCACCCTTATCATCAACCTAACCATAACCATAACCCTAACCCTAAGTGTAAACCTCAATCTAATTCTAACCATAAACCTAAACCAACATCTAATAGTATACATTACCCTAATCTTAACACTACCCCTAATGATGAGTGTAGCCCTAATCCTAACACTAACCCTAACCGTAATGTAATCTTGTCCCTAGACCTAACCCTAAACCTAACACTCACCCTAGCCCTAAACCTAGCTCAAAACCCAACTCTTACACTAAATATAACCCTGACCCTAACCCTTACTCAAGACCTATTTCTAACCATAAACCTAGCCCTAACCTTAGCTCTAACCCTATTCATTATCCTAACCATAACCCTTATCCTAATGCTAACTCTAGACCTAACCCTAACCCTATTGCAAAACCTAACCTATTCAATTACCCTAAACCTAAACTGAACCCTAAACAAAACCTTTCATTACCCTAACCCTGACCCTAAACCTAATTAGAGCCCTAACCCTAAACTCTAACCTCAAACAAACTCTAACTCTGAACCTTACCCTAATAAATCCCCTAGCTCTAAACCTGACGCTTATCCTAAACCTAACCATTACACTAGACCTAGCCATAAAACATTCTAAAACTATCCCCAACCGTAACCCTAGACCTGACATTAGCACTAGCCCAAATCCTAGCTCAAACCCTAACACAAACCCTAGCCCTTATCCTTGCTCTAAACCTAGCCTTAATCCTAACCCTAACCATAACCTTAGGCCTAACCCTAACACCAACCCTAGCCCTAATCTTAACCCTAACCGTAGCCCTAACCTTACCCCTAATTTACACCTATCCCTAACCTTAGCCCTAAACCTAGCCCTAAGACTAACTCTAACTCTCACCCTTGCCCCATCCCTAGATCTAACCCAACCCTTACTGGAACAATAATCCTAGTCCTAACCCTAGCCCTATTCTTAGCCCTAGCCCTACCCTAGATCTAACTCTAACTCTAAATCTAACCTTAACCCTAAACCTAAACCTAAACCTAACACTAGACCTAACCCTAATACTAATCCTAAAACTAGCCCTAATTCTAGCCCTAGACATAAAACAAATCTCAGACATAGCCGTAAACCTAACCCTTAACCTAAACCAAACCCTAAACCTAACCCTAAACATAGCCTTAATTCGAGTTTTAAGCTGAACCAAAAACTAACCTGACCCTGAATCTGACAGGAACACTAACCTTACCTCTAAAGATCAACCTACCCCTAAACCTAAACCTAACACTAGACCTAGCCACAACCCTAAAGCTAAATTTAGCATTGAAAGTAACCCTGGTACTTACATTAGCCATAACCCTAACCTAGCACTAACTGAACATAAAACCTAGCCCTAATCCAAGCCCTAACCCAAGCTTTAACCCTAACACTAACCCTAACCCTAGAGCTAATCATAACCATAACCCTATCCCTAAACTTATCTCTAACCCAATCTATTGCCATAACTATAACTCTAACACTAATGATAACCCTAGGCCTAAACCAAACCCTATCCCTAATCCCAACCCTATCTATCACCCTAAACCAAACCTAAACCCTAAACCTTACCCTATCATTACCCTAACCCTAACTTTAAAACTAATTGAAGCACTAAATTTAAACCATGGCCTATCCGAAACCCTAACCAAGGCCCTGACCCTAATAATAGCCCTAGCTCTAAACCTGACCTAAAACTAAACATAACCCTTACACTACCTCTATCCATAAACCTAACCCTAAATCTGTCTTTATCCATAACCCTAGTCCTGATATTAGTCCTTACCTAATCCTAGCCCTACCCTAAAACAAACACTAGCCCTCATTCTAGCCCTAAAACCAGCCTTAATCATAACCCTAACTCTAGCCATAGGCCTAACCCTAATTCTAACCCTCACCCTCCACTAAACCTAGCTATAATGCCAAAACTTGCCGTAAACTTAACCGTAACCCTAAACCTAATGCTTGGCCTAAGTTGAACATTAACCCTAGCCTGAATTGTAGCCCTAATTTAACCCTATTCCAACCCTAACCCTAGCCCTAAAACTAACTCTAACATTCACACTAGCCCTATCCCTAGTTATAACCCTTTCCCTTACCATAACCCTAATCCTAGCCATAAACCTTGCCCTGTCCTTATTCCTAGACATAACCCTAGATCTATCCCTAGCTCTAAGTCTAGCACTAACCCTAAGCCTAAGCCTAACATAAAAATTAACCCTAACTCTAACGCTACTCGTAAAACTAGCCCTAACCTTGAACCTAGCAGTAAATCAAAACCAAGCAGTAGCCCTAACACTAAACATTAACTTAAACCAAATCCTAATACTACACCTAGACCTAACTCTAGCCCTAATTTGAGGCCTAACCTTAACCCTAATACTAACCCTGACTCTGACTCATATCCTAACACTCACCCTAGTTCTAAACACCATCCTATCCTTAAACGAAACAGTAACAGTAACCCTAGCTGTAATTTGAGTCTTAACCCTAACCTTAAAACTAACCCTGACTCTGAATACTAACCTAACACTAACACTAGCTCTAAATATCACCCTAATCTTAAACCTAATCGTAACACTAGAGGTCTAACCCCTAACCATAACTCTAAAATTAACCCTATTTGTAACCCTAGTTCTTACATTAGCTGTTACTCTAACCCTAGACCTAATTCTAACACAAAAACTAGCCCTCATCTGAGCTCTAAACTAGCTTTAACCCTAACCCTAGCCCTAACCCTAGCTCTGACTCTATCGCTTACCCTAAGCCAAACCCTAACACTAATTCTAATCCTAATTCTAACCTTAATCCTTAACGTAACCCAAACTCTAATCTTAATACTAGTCCTAAATATAGCCCTCATTCTATCTCTAGCCATAACCCAAACCCTAACCCTAACCCTGACCCTGCTTCTGAACCTAACACTAATTGTAGGTCTAAACCTGAACCTAACCCTACCTAAACCAAACTCTAACACTGACCTTAGACGTAAACCTAATTCTAAATCTAGCCATAACTCTAGCCCTAAACCTAATGAAAAATCTAGACCTTGCCCTAATAATAACCCTTAGCCTAAGCCAAACACTAACTCTTCCCCTAGACCTAACCCTAGTCCTAATTCTGGGTTTAATTCTAACCATAATCCTAATCAGAATACTGACCCTGACACTGACACTAACCCTCGCTCTAAACATCACCCTAGCCTTGAAAGTATACCTAGCCCTAAGATTAACCTAATACTAACCCTAATCATAAAAACTTCTTAATTTAGCCATAGCCCTAACCTATTGCAAAACCTAGCCCTAATCTAAGTCCTACCCAATCTTTAATGCTAAAGCTAACTCTAACTCTAACCATAGCCCTAACCCTAAGCCTAAGCCTAACTTTAGAGCCAATCCTAAGCATAACCCTAGCCCTAATCCTAGCTCTAACCCTATCCATTACCATAAGAATAACAAAATCCTAATACTACACCTAGACCTAACACTAGCCCTAATTCGAGGCCTAAGCTTAACCCCAATACTAACCTAACTCTGACTCATATCCTAACATATCCTAACCCTTATTCTAACGCTAGGCCAAACCCTAATCCTATGTCCAACTGTAACCCTATACATTACCTTACACATAACTTAAACACTAAACCTAAAACAATCGTTAACCTATCACTAAACCTAATGCTAATTTGAGCCCTAACCATAATCCATAACCTAACCTAAACCCTAACCCTGACCCTAATAATACCCCTAGATCTAAACCTGACCCTAATCATAAAACTAACCCCTACAATAGACCTAGATATAAACCTAACCCTAAAACTATATCCCTAACTTTAACCCTAGACCTGACATTAGCCCAAGCTCGAATCCTAGTCCTAACCCTAACACAAACATTAACCACATCCTAGACATAATCCTTGCCTTCAACATGACACTAGCCCTAACACTAACCCTAATTTTAACCCTCACCCTATCCCTAAAACTAATATAAACTCATCCTTTACCCTAAACCTAACCCTAATCCAAACCCTAACACTAAACCTAGCCCTAACCGTAGGCCTAACTCTAACATTAACACTTGCCCTAATCCCAGACCTAACTTAGCCGTATCCTTAACACTAAACATTACCCTAGCCATAAGACTAACTATTACTCTTGCCTTAGACCTATAGGTTAGTTCTAACCTTTTTCCTTACCATCACATTAAACCTAGACCTAATCTTAGCCCTAACCCTAGCCCTAGCCCTAAAACAAAACTGAGTCATAGCCCTAATACTAACCCTTTACCTAAACCAAACACTAATCTTACACCTAGCCTTAACCCTAATCCAACCCTATGCCTAATTCTAGTCCTAACACTAACCTGAAAACTAACCCTGAACCTGACTCTGACCCTAACACTAATCCTAGCTCTTAAATCATTGTAACCATAAATCTAACCCTAACACTAGACCTAGACTTTACCCTAACCTTATAACTAGTGCTAATCATAACCTTACTTTGCACATTACCCATAGTCTTAACCTTAGCCCTAACCTAACCCAAAACCTAGCCTTAATAAGAGTCCTTATCTTTAACCTTTGACATAAACCTAACACAAACTCAAACAAAAGCCCCAATTCTATACATAACCCTAGCCCTAAACTTAGGTCTAACTCTATCCATTACCCTAATGATAACCCTAACCCTTATGCTAACACTAGGCCTAACCCTTACCCTGTCAATTACACTAAACCACAACTAAACCCTAAACCTAACCCTGTTATTATCCTAACCCTAAATCTAATGCTAATTTGAGCCCTAAACTTAAACCCTAACCTAACACAAACCCTAATCTTGATTCTGACCCTAATAATAACCCTAGCTCTAAAACTGGACCTTACCCTAAACCTAATCCTTACAATGGACCAAGCCATTAACCTAACACTAAATGTATCCCTAATTGTAACCCTAGACCTGACATTAACCCTAGACCTAACACTAGCCCTAAACCTAATACAAACACAAGCCCTCATCCTAGCCCTAAACCCTAGCTTTAATCACAAACTTAACCCTAACCCTGGCCCTAACCCTAATACTAACCCTCGCCAAGCCCTCAATCTTGCTATAACCCATTCCTTTAAACTAAACATAACCCTAACTCTAACCCTAAACCTAGGCATAAACCTAACACTAACCCTAGCCCTAATTTAGCCCTATCCCTAACCATAACCCTAAACCTAGCCATAAGATGAACTCTAACTCTCACACTAGCCTTATCACTAGTTTTAACCCTATTCCTTACAAAAACCTAACCCTACCCCTAACTGTTGTCCTAACTCTTGCCCTATCCTTAGCCCTAGCACTAACCTTAGATCAACACCTATCTCTAAATCTAACCCTAACCTGAAGCCTAACCCTAACCCAAAAACTAGCCCTAAGCCTCACACTAATCCTAAAACTAGCCCTAACCCTAGCCCTAGCTTAAAAGAAAACTGAGCCATAGCTCTAACACTAATTCTTAAACTAAACAAAACCCAAACCATACACCTACCCCTAACCCTAGACCTAATTCGAGTTTTAAGCCGAACCCTAAAGCTAACTCTGAACCTGACTTTGATACTAAGGTTGACCCTAGCTCTAAACATCACCCTGACCTTAAACCTAACCCTAACACTCAACCTAGCCCTCACCTTAACCCTAAAATTAACCCTAAATGTAACTCTAGTACTTACATTAGTTATAACCCTATCCTTAACCCTAACTTTACCTGAAACCTAGCCATAATCTGAGCCCTATCCTGAGCTTTAAACCTAACCCAAGCACTAATCATAACCCTAGCCCTAATAATAACCATAACCCTAGCCCTAAACCTAATATAACTCTATCCATTACCATAAAAATAAACCTAACCCTAATGCTAACCCTAAGTCTAAACCTAATGCTATCTCTAATCCTATGTCTATCCATAACCCTAAACTTAACCTGGACTCTAATACTAACCCTATCATTACTCTAACCCTAGTCCTAATGCTAATTCAATCCCTGACTTTAGATCTTAACCTATCCCAAACCTTAACCCAGACCTTGTCTATAATAATACCTCTCGCCCTAAACTTGACCCTATCCCTAAACCTAACTCTTACACTAGATGTAGCCATAATCCTAAACATAAAATTATCTTTAAGCATAATTCTTGACCTGAAATTAGCTGTACCCCAAATCCTAGCACTAACTCTAAAACAAACACTAGCCCTCATCCTAGCACTAAACCTACTCTTAATCACAACCCTAACCATAACCAAAGCTCTAACCCTAATTCTACATATCACCCTACCTCTAAACCTAGCTATAATATTATCCCTTACCCTAAACTTAACACTAATTCAAACCCTACTTTATGTTTAAGCTGAACACTAACCATAGCCCTAATCCTAGGCCTAATTTATCCATTTTACTAACCCAAGCCCTAAGACTAACTCTAACTCACACTATCCCTATTCTTAGTTCTAACCTTATTACATACCATAATCTAATTCTAGCCCTAACCCTTGCCCTATCCTCAGTCCTAACCCTAAACCTCAATCTAACCTTAAATCTAAATCTAACCCTAAACGTAAGCTTAAGCCTAACACTAACACTAGCCCTAACCCTAATGCTAATCATAAAATTAGCACTAACCATAACCCTAGAAACAAAAGAAAACCAAGCAATTGCCCTAACCCTAAACCTTAACTTAAAGCACCCTAACACTACATCTAGACCTAACCCTACCCTGAATTCAACTCCTTACCATTACCTTAAAAGTAACACTGACACAGACTCGTATCCTAATGCTCACCCTAGCTCTAGAACCCAT
This sequence comes from Callospermophilus lateralis, assembly GCF_048772815.1. NCBI lineage: Eukaryota > Metazoa > Chordata > Mammalia > Rodentia > Sciuridae > Callospermophilus > Callospermophilus lateralis. The sequence continues at coordinate 133,565,276 of NC_135310.1, read as the reverse complement.
CCTAACCTTAAACCATTCCCTACTAGTAACCCTAACCCTAATTCCGAGTCCTAAAGCTAACTCTGACCCTCATTCATATCCTAACACCAAACCTAGCTCTAAATATCACTCTAACCTTAAACCTAATTCTACCCTTAACCCTAACCCTAAAACTAACCCTAAGAGTAACCCTAGTTCTTACATTAGCCATTGCCCTAAAACTAGCGCTAACCCTACAACAAACCTAGCCCTAAACCTAGGACTAATGGTTTCCCTATCCTTAGTTCTTCCCCTCACCCTATTTCTAACCCTAACTCTAAATCTAACCCTAAACCTAAGCCTAAGCCTAACACTAAAACTAGCCCTAACTCTAATATTAATCGTAAATCTAGCCCTAACCCTAATCCTAGAAGTAAAACAAAACTGAGCAATGGCCCTACCCTAAACCTTAACTTAAACCACTCTAAAACTACATCTAGACCCAACCCTAGCCCTAAATTCGACTCCTAAGCCTAACCTTAAATCTAACCCTGAAACAGACTCATATTCTAACGCTCACCCTAGCTCTAGATCCCATCCTAACGTTAAACAAAAACCTAACAGTAACTCTATCTCTAATTCGAGTCCTAACCCTAACCCTGACCCTGACTCATATCCTAACACTAACCCTAGCTCTAAATATCACCCTAACCTTAAACCTAACCCTAACACCAGACCTAACCCTAATCCTAACCCTAAAACTAACCCTAATTGTAACCCTAGTTATAACATTAGCCAATGCCCTAACCCTAGCACTAACCTACAAAAAAAACAAGCCCTAATCCAAGCTCTAAACATAGCTTTAACCCTAACCCCAACTCTAACCCTAATCCTAGCTCTAACCTTATCCCCTGCCTTAAGCAAAACCCCAGACCTATCCCTAATCCTTAGGCTAACTAAAATCCTAACCCCATTACTAGTTCTGACCATAGCCCTCATTCTAGCTCTAATCCTATCCCAAACTCTAATGCTAACCCTGACCCTTATTCTGACCCTAACACGAAACTTAGGCCTAAAACTGACCCTAAGCCTAGACCTAACTCTAACACTGGCACTACCGATACAATTATTCCTAAACCTAACTCTACCACTAGCCTTAGACCTAAATCTAATCCTAAATCTTTCTTTAACTCTAGCCCTAGACCTAAACAAAAACCTAGTCTTAGCCCTAACAATAACCCTTACCATAACCCAAACACTACCCCTACCCCTAGACCTAAACCTAGTCCTGATTCTGCCTATAACCCTAATTCTAACTCTAACCTGAACACTGACCAGCATTTTACAGTTAACCTACCTCTAAACCTGACGCTATCCAAAAATATAAACCTAACATTAGATCTAGCCATAACGCTAACCCTAAAACTAGCCCCATTCATATCCCTAGTTCTTACATTACCCACAGCCCTAACCCTAGTTCTAAACCTAACACAAAACCTAGAGCTAATCCTAGGCCTTAACCTAGCCCTAAGCATAACCGTAATCCTAACCCTAGCCCTAATGCTAACTTAACCCTAGCCTTAGTCCCAACCCTAGCTCAAAGCCTAACACTTACAATAAACATAAACCTAGAACTATCCGTAAATCTAACCCTAACCCTAGCCATAATCCTAACCTAAAACCTAGCCCTAACCCTAGCTCTAAAGCTAAAAAATACACTAAATCTAACCCTAAACCTATTAGTAACCCTAACCTTAACCCTAAACATAACCCTAACCCTAACCAAAAAACTAAATGTAGACCTAATCTTAAGCCTAACACTCGCTATAACCCTAACCCTAGCTTAAAACCTAACCCTTACCATAAACGTAAACATAACCACATCCCTAAACTTAACCCTAAACTTAAATCTAATTCTAACCCTAAAACTAAACCTAAATTTAACCGTATCATTACACTAAACCTAACCCTAACCTTAATGATAATCCTAGCCCTAACCCTAACTCTAAACCGAAAACTACCGTAATTCTATCCCTAGACCTAACCTTTAACTTAACCCTTGCTCTAGCCCTACCTATAGCTCATAACCTCACCCTTATGCTAAACATAACCCTAAACATAACCCTAGTTCTAACCCTCACCCTAACCCAAACTCAAGACCTAATCCTAACCATAACCCTAGCCCTAAACTAAACTCTAACTGTATATGTTACCCTAAACATAAACCTTACCCTAATGCTAACCCTAGGCATAACACTAACCCTATCACTAACCTCAACCCTATCAATTTTTCCAAACCTAACCTGAAACCTAAACCCAACCCCATTATTACAATAAACTTAACCCTAATGCCAATTTGAGCTCTAACCCTAAACTCAAACCTAAACCATATCCTAACTCTGAAGATGATCCTAATAATATCCCTAGGTCTAAACCTGACCCTTACCCTAAACCTAACCCTTACACTAGACCTAGCCAAAAACCTAAGCTTTAAGATATCCCTAATGGTAAGCCTAGACCTGACATTAGCCCTAGCCATAATCCTTGCCCTAACCCTAAAACTAACCCATGCCCTTATTTTAGCCCTAAACATAGCCTTAATCATAACCCTGACCCTAACCTGGGCCTAACCCTAACACTAAACCTAGCCTTAATCTTATCCCTAATTTAGCCATATCCCGAACTCTAATCCTAACCTAGTCCTAAGACTAAGTCTAACTCTCACCATTGTCATAAAACTGGTTCTAACACTATCCCTTACTGGAACCATAATCCTATCTCTAAATGTATGACTAACCTTAGACTTTTTCTTAGCCCTAGCCCTAACCCTAGATCGAAACTTAAACCTAAATCTAACCTAACCATAAGCCTAAACCTAAACCTAACACTATCCCTTACCCTAACCCCAATGCTAATCCTAAAACCAGTCCTTTCTCTAGCCCTAGCCCTACTACAAAACCAAGTCATAGCCCTAACCCTGACCCTTAACCTAAAACAAACCTTAACCCTACACCTAGCCCTAACCTTAGCACTAAATTGAGTTTTTAGCTGAAAACTAAATCTAACCCTGAACCTGACCTAACCTTAAACCTAGCTCTGAACATTAGTCTAACCCTAAGCCTAGGCTTAACCCAAAACCTAGCCGGAATGTCTCCCCAAACCATAGCCTTAACCCTAACCCTAACCTTAATCCTCACACTAGCACTAATTGTAACCATAACTCTAGCCATAACCTTAGCTCTAACCCTATCCATTACCCTAATCATAACTCTAACCCTTATGCTAACCCTAGGCTTAAACCTAACCCTATCCCTTCTCATAACCCTATTCATTATCCTAAACCTAACCTGAAACCTAAACCTAACCCTATCATTACCCTAATTTTAACGCTAATGCTAATTCGAACCCTAACTTAAAAATTAAACCTATCCCAAACACTAATAATGACCCTGACCCTAATAATACCCTTAGCTCTAAACCTGACCTTAACCTTAAACCTACCATAACACTTGATGTAGACATAAAACTAACCCTAAAACTATCTTAAACCATAATGCTGGACTTGAAATTAGCCCTAGACCTAATCAAAACCATAAACCAAAATTTAATCCTAATTCCAACATTTGCCCTAGCCCTAAACCTAGCTATAACCCCATCCCTTACCCTAAACCTAACCATAACCCTAACCTAACCCTAACCCATTGTCCTAACCCTAGGCCTAACAATAAAACTAAGCCTAGTACTAATCTTAGCCCTAATTTAGTCCTATCCAAAACCTAACCTTAGCCCTAAGACTATCTCCTGCCCTGGCCCTATTTCTAGTTCTATCCTTAGTCCTCGCCCTAATCCTAACTCTAAGAATAAACCTAACTTTAAATTTAACTGTAACCATAAGCATAAACTAAACCCTAACATAGTCCCAATAATAATGCTAACCCTAAAATTTTAACAACCCCAGCCCTAGTCATAAAACAAAACCAAGCCAACCTAACACTAACCCTTATTCAAAACCAATCTCTAACCCTACAATTAGCCCTAACCCTAACTCTAAAACTAACCCTGAACCTGACGCTGACCCTAACAGTAATCCTAGGTCTAAACATTACCCTAACCTTAAATTAAGCCTAGCACTAGACCTAGCTTTAACCCTAAACATAAAACTAGCCCTAATCATAACCTTAGTTCATATATTAGGCATTGTCCTAACCCTACCCCTAACCCTAACACAAATTCTACCCATAATCTAAGCCCTAAACCTAGATTTAACCCAAGTCTTAACGCTCACACTAGCCCTAACCCTAACCCTAGCCCTAACACTTTTCCTTACCCAAAGCCAAACCATAACACAAAGGCTAACCCTAGTACTAATCCTAAACCTTAGCCCAATTTATACTCTAACCATATTACTAGTCCTAACGCTAGCCCTCATTCTACCTCTAACCCTAACCCTGAATTTTATTCTGACCCTAACACTAACCCTGGATCTAAACCTGACCCTATTCCTAAACCAAACCCTAACACTAGACCTACCGGTAACACTATATCTATACTTAACCCTAACAGTAGCCCTAGACCTAAAGCTAATCCTAAAAATAGCTATAACTCTAGACCTAGACATAAACAAGAACCTAGCCATAGCCCTCACAATAACCGTTAACCTAAACCAAACACTAGCCCTACGCCTAGACCTAAACCTAGTCCTACTTCAGGCTATAACCCTAACCTTAATCCCATCCCAAACACTGACACTTACCCTAACAATAAACCTGTCTCAAAACCTGACCCTTACCAAATACCTAGACACAACACTAGAACTAACCATAACCGTAACCCTAAAACTAGCCCTAAACATAACCCTAGCTCTTATAGTACCCATCCTTCTAACCTAGCCCTAAATATTCCATAAAACCTAGCCCTAATCCTAGGTCTAAACTTGTCCTAAGCATAACCCTAACCCTAATCATAGCCCTAACACTAACCCTAACCCTCACCCATGCCTTAGACCTAACCCTACCTCAAGGAAAACCCTTTCACTAAACATAACACTAGCCCCATCTTAAACTCTAACCCTAATCCTAGCTTTAATCCTAACTTTAATCCTAGCCCAAAATTTAGCTCTAAACCATACCATTAACCTTACCCTAACCCTCATTATAACCCTATCCCTAACACTAAACTTAACCTTAAACATAAATGTAACCCTAGACCTAACCTGAAAGCTAACCCTTGCAATAGCCCTAACCTTAGGTGAAATATTAAGCCTTACACTAAACCTGGCCCTAACACGAGCCCTAACCCAAACACTAACCCTAACCCTAACCCTATCTCTAATATTATCCATTACCCTAAACTTAACCCTAACCATAATTAAAACCCTAGGCATATCTCTAACCCTAAAACTACCCCTAAACATAACCCTAGCTCTTACATTACCCATAGTTCTAACACTAGCCCTAAACTTAACAAAACCTAGCCCTAATCCTATTCCTAAACTTAGTCCTAAGCATAACCCTAACCCTAATCATAGCCCTAACACTAACCCTAACCCTAACCCATGTCTTAGACCTAACCCTAGCTCAAGGAAAACTCTTTCACTAAACATAGCACTAGCCCAATCCTAAACCCTAACCCAAATCCTAGCTCTAATACTAACTATAATCCTAGCCCAAACTTTAGTTCTATCCCTATTCATTACCCTTACACTAACCCTAATTATAACCCTATAACTAACACTAAACCTTACCTTAAACATAAATGCAACCCTAGACCTAACCAGAAACCTAACCCTTGCAATAGCCCTAACCTTAGCTGAAACATTAAGGCTTACACTAAACCTAATCCTAACACTAGCGTTAACCCATACCTTAACCCTAACCCTAACCCTAACTCTAATATTATCCATTACCCTAAAATTAACACTAATCCTAATTAAAAGCCTAGTCATAACCCTAACCCTAAATCAAACCATAACCTTAAACATAACCCTAGACCTAAACTTAAACCTAACCCTTGCCCTAGCTCTAATGGTAGCGCAAACGCTAACCTTTACTCTAACCTAACCATAACACTAGCCCAAGCCCTAACACTTACCCTAACCCTAATACTTACCCTAAGCCAAACCCTATCCCTATCCCTAAACCTAACCCTAATCCTAGACTTAATCCAAACCATAACCTAGCCCTAACAGGAGGTCTAAACCTATACATTTTACTAAACATAACACTAAACCTAATGCTAATCCTAACCCTATCAATTAACTTAACTCATTCTTTACCCTAAACCTTAACTGAAACCTAAACCTAACCATATCCATTACCCTAACCTTAAACCTAATCCTACGACTAACTCAAGCCTTATTTAACCTAAACTAAATGTCATTTAGTTTAGGTTAAATATAAACTTTAACCTAAAATAAATGACAACCCTGACTCTAACCCTAATAAAACCCCTATCTCTAATCCTGACCCTTAAACTAAACGTAACTCACTAGAACTAAGGTATAACCTAATCTTAAAAGTATTGCTAACCACAACACTAGACCTGACATTAGTCCTAGCCCTAAAGCTAGCCCTAAAACTAACAGAAACCCTAGCCATCATTGTATCCCTAAACCTACCTTAATCCTATCCTGAACACTAACCCTAACCCTAATCCTACTTCTAACCCTCATCTGAGACCTAAAGCTAGGCATAACACCACCCATTCCCCTAAACTTTACCTTGACCCCAATGCTAACCCTAATCTAAGCCCTACCCCGAGGCCTAACCCCAACACTAACCCTACCACTAATCCTAGCCCTAATTTAGCTGTAACAATAACCCTAACCTAAGCCTGGTACTAAGTCTAAATCTAACTCTCTTCCTAGCCGTATCACTAGTTCTAACCTTATCCCTTCCAGAAAACGAACCTAGACCTAACCCTAGTCCTAGATTTAACCCTAAATCTAAATCTAACCCTAACCCTAATTCTAAATCTAATACTAACACTAGCCCTAACTCTACCACTAATCCAAAATCTAGCCTTAACATTAGCCCTAGCCCTAAAATAAAACCGAGCCATAGCCCTAACCCTAAACCTTAACTTAAAATAAACCCTAACCCCACACCTAGCCCTAACTTTAGCCCTAAATAGAGTCGCAACCCTAACATTAAAACTAACTGTTACCCTGACTCTGACCCTATCACAAAACCTAGCCCTATACATAGACCTCACCCTAAATCTATGCTTTGCATTCTTCACCATAGGGCTACAGTCACAAGGAACAAATTAGAGAGTGTCCACAGATAACTGATTGAGTGGGTGAAGTTTCAAGCACTAACACCCACCCTGTTTGTTATTCAGCTCCATTTCCAATAACACATATAAGTCAAGATGAAGTGAAACCTTAAAACACAAACTGTTCCTGACAGTGAACCATGAACTGAGAAGGCCCATACATGGGTAATATAGTAGGACAAGGTAAAAGATGAATCCTTCCTGGTATCAAAAAAATTTGAAAAAAACTAACATAACCCCAACACTAATTCTAATCCTAACCCAAACTCTAACCCTAACCTGTTTAGAGAACATTTGATCATAGAAGACCCAAACTCGGAGTGCCTATTAGGACAAGGTAACAGCTGAATCTTGTCCAATATAAAAAAAAAAATTCTGACAAAATAATTTGGGGACGTGTTTCTGTACATGCCTGTTTCCGCTGTTTTTTTTTCCTAAAGTTCTCTGGATAATGTTCTTTTCATTGCCATAGCTTTGAAAATCTTTCACTAGGAAGAAACCAGAGAGTGCTCACAGAGAACTGATTGAGTGTGTGAAATTTCAAGCTGCTAGCACCAACCATGTTTGATTACGAGCTCCATTTCCATTTACCCATATAGGACAACTTGAAGTGAAACTTTAAAATGCAATCTGTTCCTGACAGTGAACAATTAAAATTAGAAGGCCCAAAACTGGGGAACATAATAAGGCTAGGTAAAAGAGAAATCCTGCCAGTATCAAAACAATTTGAACAAAAATAACTCTAACCCTAACACTAGTTCTAACTCTAGTCCTAAATCAAACACTAACACTAAACTTATCCTGTCTATAGAGCTTTGATAATACAATTCCCAAACTTGGGGAACCCAGTGCAGCAAGGAAGCAGATGAATCCTGTGCAGTATCAAACATATATGACCAAATAATTGGGGGGAGGTAGTTGAGGACATTCATATTTCCCTGATTTCTCATGAAGTGCTTTTGGATAATGTTGTTTTTGCAAGCTTGGGATTAGAGCTACTTTCGCAAGGAAGAAACCACAGAGTGCCCACAGAGAACAGATTGAGTGTGTGAAGTTTCAAGCAGCTAGCACAAACCCTGTTTGATTTCTAGCTCCATTTCCATTCATCTGTAAACGTTCAAATGAAGTGAAACCTTAAAACTCAAAATGTTCCTGACAGTGAACCTTGAACCAATAAGGCCCCAAAATGGTGAACATAGTAAGGGTAGGAAAAAGATGACTCCTACCCAATATCAAAGAAATTTGAACAAAACTAAGTCTAACCCTAATACTCACTCTAACACTAGCCCTAACCCTAACCTTAAAAGTAACCCTAACCTGTTTAGAGAACCTTTGATCATAGAAGTTCTAAACTTGTGGATAGTAGTGGGAAAAGCTAACAGATGAATCCTGTGCAGTATCAAAGAAATCTGACCAAATGACTGGGGGACGTAGTTCAGTACATGCATATTTTCCTGTTGTCTCCTAAAGTGATCTGAGGTAAAGTTTTTTTTTTATGCTTCAGCTCTGGGATACTTTCACAAGGAAGAAATCAGAGAGTACCAACAGGGAGTTCATTGAGTATGTGAAGTTTCAAGCAGCTAGCACCAACTCTGTTTGATTTTGAGCTCCATTTCCATTTACCCATGGAGATCAAAATGAAGTGAACCCTTAAAATATACAGTGTTTCTGACAGTTAACACTTGAACTGAGAAGGTCCAAAACTGGGGAACTTAACAAGGATAAGGAAAAGATGAATACTGCCCAGAATCAAAGAAATATGAACAAATCTAACTGTAACTCTAATGCTAGATTTGACTCTATTCCCCAAAATAACCCTAAGCTATTTAGAGAACCTATGATCATAGAAGTTCTCAAATTGGGGATCCAAGTGGGACAAACGAGTAGATGAATCCTGCACAGTGTCAAAGAATTATGACCAAATAATTGGTGAAATTATTTCACCAATTTGAACAAAACTAAGTCTAACCCTAACAATATATTTATATTTCCCTCTTTTCTCCCAGAGTGCTCTCAGATAAACTTGCTTTGCATGCTTCAGCTTAGAGCTACATTCACAAGGAACAAACCAGAGAGTGCCCACAGAGAACTGATTGAGTGTGTGAAGTTTGAAGCAGCTAGCACAAACCCCGTTTGATTTCTAGCTCCAATTCCATTTAGGTCAAAATGAAGTGAAACCTTAAAATAGAAACTGTTCCTGAAAGCGAACCATTGAATCTTGAAGGCCCAAACATGGGGAACCTACTAATGGTATGTCAAGGATGAATCCTGTACAGGATCAAAGTCATCTGACCAAAAAATTTGAAGCTCTTTCAGTACATGTGTATTCTGCTTGCTCCTAAAGCACTCAGAGATAAAGCTGTTTCTTTCTACTTCAGCTTAGGGCTACCTCCACAGGAAACAAACCAGAGGATCCTCACTGAGAACTGATAGAGTGTGTGATGATTCAAGCAGCTATCCCAAACCCTGTTTGATTTCCAGCTTCATTTCCATTCACCCCTATAGGGCAAAAATAAGAGAAACATAAAAATTGAAACTGTTCCTGAAACCATACCCTTTATGTAGGAGGCCCAAACATTTGGAGTAAAGTCAAAATAGGAAAAAGGTGAATCCTGCACAGTATTATAAAAATTTGAAAACAAGACTGACTCTAACCCTAACACTAGGTCTAATCCAAGTCCTAACACTAACACTAACCCTAATACTAACCTTAATCTGTTTAGAGTCCCTGTGATCCTAGAAGTCCCACAATTGTGGAGCCAAGTGGGGCAGGCTAACAGATGAATCTTTCACAGTATCAAAGAAATCTGACCAAATAATTGGGGGAGGTAGTTCAGCACATACATATTTCCATTTTCTCCTAAAGTGCTCTCACATAAAGTTGCTTTGCATGCTTCTTCTTAGGGCTACTTTCACAAAGAATAAACCAGAGAATGCCCATAGAAACTGATTGAGTGTGTGAGGTTTGAAGTAGCTAGCAGCAACCCTGTTTTATTTCCAGTTCCATTTCCATTTACCCACAAAGGTCAAAATAAAGTGAAAACTTAACATACAAACTGTTCCAGACATCTAACCCTTGACCCAAGAGGCCCAAACCTAGGGAATGTAGTAAGGCTGTGTAAAAGCTGAATTCTGCCAGTATCGAAGAAATTTGAACGAAGTTAAATCTAACGAAACACTAGCTGTAAACCTAGCCCTAAACTAATACTAAACCTAACCTAACCTGATAGAGAACAATTGATCATAGTAGCCCCAAATAAAGGAGCCTAGTGTGGCAAGATAACAGATAAATCATGCACACTATCAAAGAAATCTGACCAAGTAATTGGGGTAGGTATTTCAGTATATTCATATTTTCTTGTTTTCTCCTAATGTTCTCTTGGTTAAATTATTTTTTTATGCTGAAGTTTATGGTCCTTTCACAAGGAACAAACTAGAGAGTGCTCACAGAGAGCTGATTGAGTGTGTGAAGTTTGAAGCAGCTAGTACCAACCCTGTATGGTTTAAAGTTCCGTTTTCATTCACATCTATAAACCATAATAAAGTGAAACCTAAAAATTAAAACTGTTCTTGACAGTGAACCGGCAAACATTGAAGGCCCAAACTTGGGGATCCTACTAAGGCTAGTAAAAAGATAAACCCTGTACAGTATCAAAGCAATCAAGCAAGAAAAGTTGAAGCTTTCTCCTAAAGTGCTCAGAGATAAAGCTATTTCTTTCTACTTCAGCTTTGGGCTACTTCCACAAGAAACAAATGAGAGAATGTCCACTGATATCTGATTAAGTGTGTAGAGTTTCAAGCAGCTAGTACAAACCCTGTTTGAGTTCCAGCTCCATTTCCATTCATCCCAATAGGGCGAAATGAAATGAAACGTGAAAATTAAAACTGCTCCTGAGAGCAACTCTTTTTACATAGGAAGCCCAAACATGGGGTGTATACTAAGAATAGGAAATACATGAATCCTACCCAGTATCAAAAAAGTTGAAAAAAACTAACTCTAACCATAACACTAGCTCTAACACTTGCCCTAACTCTAACCATAACCAAAACCCTAACCTGTTAAGAGAACTGTTGATCATAAAAGTTTCAAACTTCGGGAGACTAATGGGGCAAGATTACAGATGAATTATTCACAGTCAAAAAAATCTGACCAAATAATTGGGGGTGGGATTTCACTACTTGCATATTGCCCTGTTCTCTCCTAAATTGATCTTGGATAAATTTGTTTTGAATGCTTCATCTTATAGCTACTTTCACAAGGAAGAAACCAGAGAGGGCTCACAGACAACTGATTGAGTATGTGAAGTTTCAACCAGCTAGCACCAACCCTCTGATTTCTAGCTCCATTTTTATGTACCCATATAGGTCAAATTGAAGTGAGACATTTAAAACAAATTATTCCCGACAGCAAACCATTGAAAAAAGAAGTCCCCAAACTGGGGCACATAATAAGGCTAGGTAAAAGATGAATCCTTCCCAGTATCAAAGAAATTTGAACAAAACAAACTCTAACACTAACACTATCTGTAATGCTAGCCCTAACCCTGATCCTAAACTTAACCCTTACCTGTTTAGAAAATCATTGATCCTAGATGTCCCAAACGTGTGGAGCTTACTCGGGCAAGCTAACAGATGAATCCTGTGCAGCATCTAAGAAATCTGACCAAATAATTCGGGGAAATAGTTCAGTCCATGCCTATTTTCTTGTTTTCCCCTAAAGTACCCTCAGATAAAGAGTCTTTGCATGCTTCAGCTTAGGGTTACCTTCACAAGAAACAAAACATAGAGTGCACACAGAGAACTGATTGAGTGTGAGATGTTTAAATCAGTTAGCACCAACCCTCTTTGATTTCCAGCTCCATTTCCCTTTGCCATGTAGGTCAAAATGAAGTGAACCCTCAAAACACAAACTCTTATTGTCAGAGAACCATTGAACTGAGAAGGCCCAAACCCGGGAAACATAGTAAGGCTAGGTAAAATATGAAACCTATCCAGTATCAATTAAATTAAAAAAAAAAAAAACTAACTCTAAACCTAACAATAGGTCTAAATCTAGCTCTAACCCTAACTGTAACCTTAACCCTAACCTGCTTAGATAACCTTTGATCATAGAAGTACCAAAGTTGTGAAGCCTAGTGGGGCAGGCTAAGAGATGAAAAATGCAGTTTCAAAGAAATCTGACCAAATAATTGCAGGAGGTAGTTCATTTCATGCTTATTTCCCTGTTGTCTCCCAAAGTGCTCTCAGATAAAATTGTTTTTGCATGATTGTCCTTTGTCATATATTCAATAAAAGGAACGCAGAAAGTGCTCACAGAGAACTAATTGAGTGTGTGACATATCGAACAGCTAGTACCAACCCTGTTTGATTTCCAGCTTCATTGTAATTTACACCTATAGGCCATAATGAAGTGCCACCTAAAAAATCAAACTGTTCCTGACAGTGAATCGTTGAACTTAAAGATGCCAAATTGGGGATCCTATTAAAGCTAGGTAAATGATGAATCCTGTACAGTATCAAAGTAATTTGACCAAAAATAGTGAAGATTCTCCTAAAGCACTCACAGATGAAGCTTTTTCTTTCTATTTCAAAATAGGGCTACTTCCACAAGAAACAAACCAGAAAATGCACACTGAGAGCTAATTGAGTGTGTGACGTTTCAAGCAAACTTTCAAACCAACTCTGTTTGATTTCAAGCTCTATTTCCATTTACCCATATAGGTCAAAATGAAGTGAAAACTTAAAATACAAATTGTTCCTGACAGTGAACTACTGAACCCAGAACGCCCAAACCTGGGGAGAATAGTAAGGCTAGAGAAAACATGAATCCAGCCCAGTATCAAAGAAATTTAAATAAGAATATCTCTAACGCTCGCTCTAAACCTAACCCTAACCCTAACCATAACCCTACCCCTTACCTGTATAGAAAACCATTGATCCTAGATGACCCAAACATGGGAAGCCTAGTGGGGCAAGTTAAAAATGAATACTGCACAGTATCAAAGATATCTGATCAAATCATTAGGAGACTTATTTCAATACATAAATATTTCTGTGTTTTCTCCTTAAGGGCCCTCAGATACAGTTGCTTTTGCATGCTTTAGCTTTGGCCTACCTTCAAAAGAAAGAAACCAGAAAGTGCCCACTGAGAAATGATTCTTGAAGTTTCAAGCACCTCCTACCAACCCTGTTTGATTTCCAGCTCAATTTTCATTCACATCAATAAGCCATAAAGAAGGAAAATCTTAAAATACAAACTGTTCCTGGCAGTGAACCATTGAACCGAGAAGGCCCAAATCTGTGGAGCTTAGTGAGGCTAAGTAAAAGATGAATCTTGCCCAATATCATAGAAATTTGAAGAAAACTAGGGCCACGCTGGAGCTCTGTGTACACATGGAAGTCTCTGCTGTGTGGTTGCTTTCGGCTCAGTCAGAAGTTGGAAGTATCGGCCGTGCATGAACTCTCTGCGCAGACGGAAGTCTCCACTGTGCATGTGCTCTTGGCACAGATGGAAGTCTTAGTCATAGGTTCACTCTCAGCTCAGATGGAAGTCTCCGCCGTGCAGGCACTCTCGGTGCAGAGGATAGGTAGCACAGAACACAGAGGCTTTGCTTGTGGGTCACCAGACCAAGCTCTGGACATGGCCAAAGGTGACCCCAGAACCACCCACCTCACCAAACACCCTACACAGGTAACAGATGGAATACATCTTGGAAAACCGTACTCACCATCTATCGGTGGCCATGGCTACCAGCTCATTTCTGTGGCTGCTCAGATACCCGGTTTCCAACTCCCCTACCTACAGCTGGGATAACTCAAGATTTTTCTTACAAACCTTTTTTTTGGGGGGGTCATAGCTATCAACACGGAACAGCAACTGTACAGGTACCTGATTTCCAACCCAGAGACTAAGAGTAGGGAGGCTACAGGTAGAAGCTCAAGTCCTCTCAAACTGGCTACCTCCACTACCCTTAGCACAGAGACTCAAGCTAGGAATAGACAACTCCACTTCCTGGAAGAAAACAGAGTTTTGAGAGACTCTTCTATTCACACTCTTCTCATATATTCTCCTATACACTTCCCCTTCCTACCTATTCTCCTATACACTTCCCCCTCTGGCCCTCAAAATCTCAACATACGTGAAACCAAGAACTTCGCATGAAATTGGACTTTAAGAAATGAATCACCAGAATAGTATATTATAGAGAAATTGCATAGGCCCACCTCACCCTCCATTTATTTTCTCTTATTTTTATTTTCCCTTTCTTTCTTACTTTCCTTGTTTTTTTTCTTCTTTTTTTCTTCCTCCCTCTATCCCACTTTCAACCTCCAAACTTTTACTATTTATTCATAAGGTAATTTTATGAATACAGATTAGGAATTTGAATTTATACATTCTTCCATAAATTACCCCTTTCTATTCATTCCAGTTCTCCTCCAATTTGCTAAGATAGATTAATCTCATACCCTCCCTCCTTTCCCCCTTAACATAGCATCCTACCACTGACCACCAATTCTCTATATACAAAAAGAAATGGTATGCATTTTATGAAACTAATGACTATATTCTAAATAATAATTGAAGCCAACATCTGTAGACATAGAATCCTAATATAAATGTATTCATAATAGTTAGGCTTAGGCATCAGGTTAGGATTAGATTTAGAGTTAGGATTTGATGTATGGTTATGGTTAGGACTAAGGATAGGGCAATGGTTAAGACTAGGGTTAGGGCTAGGGTTAGGGTTATGGTAAGGGATAGGGTTAGAACTAGTGATAGGCTAGTGTGAGAGTTAGAGTTAGTCGTAGAGCTAGGGCTAGTGTTATGTTTAGGCATAGGGCTTATTTAGGGCTAGGGTTAGTGTTAGGTTTAGACATCAGGTTAGGGTTAGAGTTTGGGTTACATGTAGGGTAAGGGAGTGGGTTATAGTAAGTTGAGAGCTAGGGCAAGGGTTCGTATTAGGGTTAGGGCTAGAGTTAAGGTAAGGTTTATGATTAAGGCTAGGCTTAGGGCTAGAATGAAGGCTAGTGTTTGTGTTAGGGTTAGGGCTACTATTAAGCCTAGGGCTAAGGCCAGGTCTAGGGTTACAGTTAGGGATAGATTTAGTGTTAGGTTTATGGCTTGGTCCAGTGTAAGGGTTAGGTTTAGGGTAAGGGTCAGGTTTATAGCTAGGGTTATTATTAGGGTCATGTTCAAGGTTAAGGTTGGTTTATATAAGAGGTAAGGGTTAGTGCTCGAATTAGCATTAGGTTTAGGGTTAGGTTAATGACAGGGTTAGGTTTAGGGTTTAGTTGTGGTTTAGTGTAATAGATAGGTTTAAGGTTAGGCCTAATGTTTAGCATAAGGGTTAGGGTTATAATTAGGGTAATGGATAGGTTTAGACCTAAGATTAGGGCTAGGGATATGTATAGGATTCGGGATTTTCTTTGGGTTAGAATTAGGTTTTAGTTTAGGGATAAAGGTAGGTTTAGGACTCGAATTAAGGCTAGGTTTGGGGTTAGGTTAGGGCTAGGGTTAAGGCTTCGGGTAATGTTCAAAGTAGGGTTATGATTAGTGCTAGTTATAGGGTTAGGGTTAGAGCTTGGTCTAGTGTTAGGGTTAGGTTTATGGTTATGACAATACTTAGAGCTAGAGTTAGTGTTAGAGTCAGAGTCAGTGTCCAGATTGCTTTTCAGGTTAGATTTAGGACTAGAATTAGAGAAAGGTGTAGGGCTAGGTGTCAAGTTAGGGTTTGGTTTAGGTTAAGGGTTAAGATTAGGGCTATGACTCATTTTTGTTTTAGGGCTAGGGGTAGGGTTAGGGCTAGTTTTAGGATTAGTGTTAGGGTTAGGGCTAGTGTTAGTGTGAGGTTTAGTCATAGGTTTAGGATTAGATTTAGAGTTAGGTTTATATCTAGGGTTTGAGCTAGGGCTAAGGATAGGGCTAGGTTTAGCGCTACATTTAGGGCTAGGTTTAGGGTGATGGTAAGGGATTGGGTTAGAACTCAGAATAGGGCTAGGGCGAGAGTTAAAGTTAGTCTTAGAGCAAGATTTAGTGTTAGGGTTTGGCCTAGGATTAGGGATAGGGTTAGTTTTAGGTTTAGGGTAAGGGATGAGACTATAGCTAGTTTTATTGCTAGGGTGAGGGATATAATTAGGGTTAGGGTTAGCTTTATGATTAAGATGAAGTTTATGGCTAGGATGTGGGCTAAGGTTTGTGTTAGGGTTAGGACTGGGATTAGAGCTAGGGCAAAAGTCAGATCTAGGGTTACATTTAGGGAGAGTTTAGGGTTAGTTTTATAGCTAGGACTACTTTAAGGGTTAGGTTTATGGTTAGAGTCAAATTTAGAGCTAGCAGTATTATTAGGGTTAGGTTAAGGTTTAGGGTTTCTGTTAGGTTAAGGTTTAGGTTTAGGGCTCGAATTAGCATTATTGTTAAGGAGAGGGTAATGATAGTTTTAGGCTTAGGGTTCAGGATAATTATAGGGTAATGAATAGGGTTAGGGTTAAGGATAGGATTAGGTTTCAGCCTAGGGTTAGCATAAGGGTTAGGGTTATCATTAGAGTAATGGATCGGTTAGAGCTAGGGTTAGGGCTAGGTTTATGCTAGCTTAGGCTTAGGGTTAGGGCTTAGGCTTAGGCTTAGGGTTAGGGCTATGGTTAGGATTAGGATTAGCTCCAGGGTTAAAGCTAGGGTAGGCCTTAGATTAGGGCTAGGTTTTGCTATAGGTTAGGGCTACAGGTAATGTAAGAACTTGTTATGATTCAGGCTAGTTTAAGGGTTAATATTAGGGCTAGGTATAGTTTTAGCGTTAGGTTTAGGGTTGGAGTGGTGTTTAGAGCTATGGTTACTGTTAGTGTCAGGGTCAATGTTCAGCTTAGTGTTATGGTTAGAATTAAAGCCAGAATTAGGTCTAGGGGAAGAGTTAGTGTTTGGCTCAGGCTATGTCTAGGTTTTTCATTAGGTCTAGTGTTCGAGTTATGGCTAGATTTAGGATTAGGTTTAGATCTAGGGCTAGTGTTAGGGTTAGGTTTAGGTATAAGATTACTGTAAGGGCTACTGTTAGGGTTCAGTTTAGGGTGAGGTTCAGGTTTAGACCTACGATTAGTGTTAGGGTCAGAATAAGGCTCAGGGTTAGGGTTATGGTTTGGGTTATGGTTAGAGCTAGAATGAGTGCTAGGGTTAGGACTAGTAATAGGGTTAGTGTTTGTGTTAGGTTAAAGATTAAGGTTAGCATTAGGGTTAGGGTTTGCCTTAGGGTAAGGGATAGGGTTAGAGCTAGGGTTAGGGCTTGGGTTAAGGCAAGAATTAGGGTTAAAGCTAGGTTTAGGGCTCAGATTAGGGCAGAGTTTTTGTGTGAGGATTAGGGCTAGGGTTAGAGTATCAGCTAATGTGAGAACTAGGGTTACAATTAGGGTTAATTTTAGGGTTATGGTTAAGGGTTAAACCTTTTGTGTTAGAATTAGATTTAAGGTTAGGGTGATATTTAGAGTGAGTGTTAGTGTTAGGTTAATAGTCACGGTCAGAGTTAGTTTTAGAGTTACGGTTAAGACTCTAAATAAGGCTAGGTTTACTGTAAGGGTTTGGTTTAAGTTTAGGGTGGTGATTAGAGCAAGTGTGAGTGTTAGGATATGAGTCAGAGTCAGGGTTAGTATTAAGGTTAGGGTTAGGACTCAAATTAGGGCTAGGGTTAGGTCTAGGTGTAGTTTTAGGATTTGATTTAAGTTAAGGTTTAGTGTTATGGCTATTACTCAGTTTTGTTTTACTGCTAGGGTTAGGGTTAGGGCTAGTTTCATGATTAGTGTTAGGGTTAGTGCTAATATTAATGTTAGGCTTAGGCTTAGGGTTCGTGTTAGAGTAAGAGTTAGAGTTAGATCTTGGGTTAGGTCTAGGAATACGGATTAGGCAAGTTTTATGGCTAGGTTTTTGGCTATGTTTAGTGCTAGGGTTAGGGTTAAGTTAAGGGATAGGGTTAGAACTAGGAATAGGGCTAGTGTGAGAGTTAGATTTAGTCTTAGGGCTATGGTTAGCATTGGAATTAGTGATAGGGTTAAATTAGGTCTTGGATTAGGGCTATGCTTAGTATTCACCTTAGGTCTAGTGTTAGGGTTAGGGTTAGAATTAAGTTTAGGTTAAGGAATGTTGTTATAGCTAGGTTTAGTGGGAGGGTAGGGTCAGAATTAGCTTAGGGCTATGGTTAAGGTTAGGGTTATTATTAGGGCTAGGTTTAGGGCTAGGATTAGGGCTAGGGCTAATATCATATCTTGGCTTATGGTTAAAGATAGTTTTAGTGTTAGGTTTAAGGCTACGTGTAGTGTAAGCATTAGTTTTAGGGTTACAGTCAGGTTTAGAGCTAGGAGTATTTTTACAGTCAGGGTCTGGGTTATGGTTTGGGATAGGTTAAGTTTTAAAGTTAGGGCTCCAATTAGCATTAGGATTAGTGTCATGTTGATGATAGGGTGAGGTTTAGAGTCTAGGTTTGGATTAGGGTAATGGATAGGGTTAGGATTAGGGATAGGGTTAGGTTTAGGACTAGGTTTAGCATTAGAGTTAGGGTTATGTTTGTGGCAATGGATAGGGTTAGAGCTAGGGTCAGGGCTAGGGTTATGTTTATGATTAGGACTAGGGTTAGGGCTAGGATTAGGGCTAAAACTTGGGTTACGGTTCGGATTAGGGCTAGGTTTTGTGTTCAGTTAATTCTAGAGTTAGGGTAATGGCTAATGTAAGTACTACTGTTATGTTTAGGGCTAAATTTAGGGTGAGGGTTAGGGCTATGTCTAGTGTTAGGTTTAGGTTTAGGGTTAGGGTTATGTTTAGAGCTAGGGTTAGGGTTGTGGTCAGAGTCAGGGTCATGGTTAGTTTTAGGGTTCGGATTAAAACTCAAATTAGGCCTAGGATTAGGGTTAGGGTTTGATTTAGTTAACGGTTAAGTTTAGGGCTATGGTTCAGTTTTGTTTTAGGGTAGGGCTAGGTTTATGGCTAGTTTTATGATTAGCATTAGGGTTAGGGCTAGTGTAAGTTTTAGGTTTAGCCTTGGGTTTACAGTTAGATTTAGAGTTAGGGTTAGGGTTAAGTTTAGGGTTATTGTTAGATTTAGAGTTAAAGTTAAATCTAGTTAGGGCTAGGGCTAAGGATAGGGCTATGGTTAGGGCTAGTATTAGGGTTGTGGTAAGGGATTGGGTTAGAACAAAGGATGGGGCTAGGGTGAGAGTTAGAGTTACCCTAATGGCTAGGGTTAGGGCTAGGGTTAGGAATAGGTCTAAATTAGGGCTAAGATTAGGGCTAGGTTAGTGTTAGGGTATGGCTAGTGTGAGGGTTAGGGTTGGGAAAAAGGGTATGTTTAGTGTATGATAATGGCTGTCATATGTGTTAGGTTTAGGGCTATAATTAGAGCTAGGGCTAATGTCAGGTCTAGGCATATGGTTGGGGATAGTTTTAGGATTATGGTTATGGCTAGGTCTAGTGTAAGTGTTAGGTTTAAGGTACGGGTCAGCTTTAGAGCTAGGGGATTTATTATGGTCAGAGTCAGAGTTAGAAATTGGTTAAAGTTAGAGTTTAGAGTTAGAGCTCGAGTTAGCATTTGGTGTGGTTAGGGTAATGATAGGGTTTTGTGTAGGGTTCAGGTTAGGGTTAGGTTTATGGTTAGGTCTGGGGTTCACATTAGGTTAGGTCTGGGGTTTGCATTAGGGTAGAATTTAGGGTTAATATAATGGACAGTTTAGGGCTACATTTTGGGCTAGGTTTATAATGGACAGTTTAGGGCTACGTTTTGGCCTAGGTTTATGGTTAGGAATAGGCCTTGGGTTAAGATTAGGGTTAGAGTTAGAACTAGGGTTAGGGTCAGGTTTTGTTTAGCATAATTGTTAAGTTTTGAGCTAGGTGAGCTTTAGGTTTAGGGTTAAGTCTATGGATAAGATTACAGTATTTTTAGGTTTAGGGTTAGAATTAGGTGTAGTTCATCATTAGGGGTATGGATAAGGTTAGGGAAATGGATAGGTTTAGATGTAGATTTAGGGTTATAGTTAGGGTAAGATAAAGTTTTAGATTTAGGGTTAGAGATATAATTGTTTAGGTTTGTGATAAGGGTTAGGGTTTGAGCTAGGGTTGAATCTTTGGTGAGTGTGAGGTTGAGGGTTAGGCCTAGGGTTAGCTTTCTGGTTAGTTACAGCATTAAGTTTAGGCCTAGGATTATCAATAGGGTTAGGGTTAGGTTTAGGGTAAAGGGTAGGTTTAGAGCTAGGGTTAAGGTTAGGATTAGGACTAGGGTTAGGGTTATTTTTAGGGATAGATGTAGGTTTATGTTTAGGGTTAGCGTTAGGCTTTGAGCTAGGATTAGGGCTAAGTTGAGGGTTCGGTTATGGTTAGGGTGAGGGTTAGGGTTAGGGTTACATTTAAGACTAGGTTTAGGCCTGGGATTAGCTCTAGGTTTTGTGTTAATTTTAGGCCTAGGGTTAGAACTATGGGTAATGTAAGAGCAAGGTTTATATTTAGGGCTAGTTTTAGGGTTAGGGATATGGCTATGTATAGTGTTAGGTTTATATTTTTGAGTAGGGTCAAATTTAGAGATAGGTTTATTCTAAGGACAGGGTCAGTGTTTCGGTTAGATTTAGAGTTAGGGTTACAGCCAGAATTAGGACTAGGTTTAGGTCTAGTGATAGGGTTAGAATTTGCATTAGGTTCAGGGTTATTGTTAGGAGTAAGACTAGGTTTTGGTTAGGTCTAGGGCCAGAGTTAACTCTAGATTTAGTATTAGGCTTAGGTCTAGGACCAGTATTAGCGTTTGGTCTAGGGTTAGGGTCAGGTTAGACCTAGGGTTAGTGTTAGGATCAGAATAAGGATCAGGGTTAGTATTAGGGTTTGGCACAGGGTTAGAGCTAGAGTGATGGCTTGGTTTAGGACTATTAATAGGGTTAAGATTTTGGTTAGCCTAAAGGTTAGGGATAGGTCTAGGGTTACCATTAATGTTAGTATTTGGCTTAGGTTAAGTGATAGCCTTAGAGGTAGGGTTAGGGCTAGGTTTAGGATTAGGGTTAGGGTTAAATCTAGGTTTTAGACTCAGATTAGGGCTAGATTTTGTGTTAGGGTTAAGTAAATGGCTAATGTAAAAACTAGGGTTACAATTAAGGTTAGTTTTAGGGTAAGGGTTAGGGGTAGGTGTAAGTGTAAGTGTTAGTTTTAAGATTAAGGTAATATTTAGAGCTAGCTTTATTGTTATGATCTGAGTAAGAATCAGAGTTTGTTTTAGTGCTAGGGTTAGGACTCAAATAAGGGCTAGGGTTACTGGTAGGGTTCTGTTTAAGATGAGGCTTGTGTTTTGAGCTAGGGTGACTGTTAGGATATGAGTTAGGTTCAGGGATAGAATTAAGGAAAGGGTTATGACATGTATTAGGGCTAGGGTTAGTGTTAGGATTTTGTTTAAGTTTAGCATGTTTTTTAGAGCTAGGGTGACTGTTAGGATGTGAGTCAGGTCAGGGTAAGTTTTAAAGTTAGGGTTAGAACTCCAATTAGGCCTAGGTATAGGTCTAAGTGTAGTGTTAGGGTTTGGTTTAAGTTAAGGTTTAGGGTTAGGGGTATTGCTCAATTTGGTTTTAGTCCTAGGTTTAGGATTAGCATTAGTTATATGATTAGCATTAGTGTTAGGACTACTGTTAGTGTTAGGCTATGCTTAGGGTTAGGATTAGATTTCAAGTTAGCATTTGATCTAGGGTTCAGGCTAGGTCTAAGGATAGAGCAAAGGTTAGGGCTAGGGTTAGGATTATGGTAATGGATAGGTTTAGAAATAAGACTAGGCAAGGACAAGAGTTAGAGTTTTTCATACAGCTAGGTTTATGGTTAGTTTTAGGGATAGGGCTAAATTAGGGCTAGGGTTAGGGCTAGGTTTAGTATTCAGCTTAGGCCTAGCATTATGACTAGTGTTATGGTTATCTTTAGGGTAAGGGATGGCGTTATAGCTAGGTTTAGACGTAGTGTGAGGGTTAGAATTAGGGATAGTCCTAGGGATAGGGTTGGGGATATGATTAAGGCTAGATTTAGGGCTAGAATGAGTGCTAGGGTTTGTTGTAGGTGTAATTCTAGAAATAGGGCTAGGGCTAATGTCAGGTCTAGTGTTACAGTTAGGGGTAGATTAGGGATTAGGTTTGTGTCTACGTCTAGTGTAAGTGTTAGGCTTAGGATTAGGGTTAGGTTTAGAGCAAGGTGTATTTTTAGGGTCAGGATACTAGTTGATAGGGTTAGGTTTAGGGTTCAGGGTAGGTTTAGGGAAATGGAGAAGTTTCAGGTTAGCAAAACGGTTAGGGTTAGGACTAGGGTTAGCATTAGAATTATGGTTATCATAAAGATAATGTATTGGGTTAGATCTAGGTTTAGAACTAAGGTTATTGTTAAAATTAGGTCTAGAATTAGGCTTAGGGTTTGGGTTAGGGCTAGTAACCCTAGCTTTGGGTAGGATTAGGGTTAGGTTTAGGCTAAAAGTTAGGATTTGATCTAGGGTTAGTCCTAGGGTGAGGGTTAAGTTTAGTGTTAGGTCTAGGGTTAGGGTTAGGGTTATGGTCAAGGTTAGGTTTAGGGTTAGGGCTAGGGTTTTCATTAGGTTTCGGGTTAGGTTTAGGGTAATATATTGGGTTAGATGTAAGGTCAGCTTTTAGATTTAGGGTTAAGTTTAGTTTTAGGGCTAGGTTTACTGTTGGGTTTAGGGTAAGGTTTATTTTTCATTTAGGGCTAGGGCTACAGCTAGGGTTAGGCTTAGTGTTAGATTTAGGGTTAGGTTTATGGTTTGTATTATGGTTTTTGCTAGGTTAGGGCTAGTGTCATCATTAGGGTTAGGGTTAGAGTTAAGGTAATGGCTAGGGTTAGAGCTAGGTTTAGGGCTAGGGTTAATGTTAGGATTAGGGCTAGGGTTAGGGTTATGGTTAGGGATAGTCCTAGGGTTATCTTTAAGCTAAGGTTTAGGCTTGGAGCTAGGATTAGGACTAAGGTGAGGGTTAGGGTTAGAGTTAGGGCTAGGGTTAGGGTGAGGATTATTCTTAAAATAGGTTCAGGCTCTAAATTAGGGCTAGGTTTTGTGTTGTTCTAGGGCCTTCTGTTAGTGCTATGGTTAATGTAAGATCTAGGGTTCTAATTAGGGCTAGTTTTAGGGTTAGTGCTATGGCTAGGTCTAGTGTTAAATTTAGATTTTCGTTTAGGGTTGGGTTTAGAGCTAGGTTTAGTGTTAGTGTCAGGTAAATGTTCAAGTAATTTTTAGGGTTAGGGTGAAAGCCAGAATTAGAACTAGGGTTAGGTATGGGGTAGGGTTAGTGTTTGTTTTAGGTTAATGGTTATTGTTAGGGCTAGGACTAAGTTTTTGTTTAGGTATAGGGCTAGAGTTATCACTAGATTTAGGATTAGGTTTAGATCTAGGACTAGTGTTAGGGTTAGGTTTAGGTATAAGGTTACTGGTAGGACTAGTTGCAGGTTTCGGTTTAGGATTAGGGTCAGGGTTAGACTTATCATTCATGTTAGGGTCAGTATAATGTTGAAGTTTAGAGTTAGGTTTTGGGTTAGGGTTAGAGCTAGAACGAGGGCTATGGTTAGGACTAGTAATAGGGTTAATGTTTGGTTTAGGCTAAGTATTAGGATTAGGACTAGGTTTAGCATTATGGATAGGTTTTGGCTTAGCACAAGGGATAAAGTTAGAGCTAGGTTTAGGGCTAAGTTTAGGGTTAGGTTTAGGGCTAGTGTTAGGGTTAGGGTTAGGGTTAAATCTAGTTAGGGCTTGGATTAGGGCTATTTTTGTGTTAGGGTAAGGGCTATTTCCAATGTAAGAACTAGGGTTTTGATTAGGGTTAGTTTTAGGGTTCGGGTTTGGGTTCGGTCTTGTTTTAGTATTAGCTTTAGGGTTAGGGTGATATATAGTGCTAGGTTTAGTGTTTGGATAAAAGTTCGGTCAGGGTTAATTGTTGAGAGCCACAGCCGAAGGGGCCCCAGCAAACTTCCAGCTGCCAGCTTATGATTGGCTCACAGCAGCCCCAGCAAACTTCTAGCTGCCAACTGATTGGCTCCTCTGCAGTGATGCTCCTTGGGCTGTTTCCCAACCATTTTGGACAACGGAGCTGCTAATTAGGGGACTTCTTTGGCTCCGCCCATACAACCCAGCCAATCAGCCTCAAGAGCAGGAGGAGTGGGGGAGGTTGAGAGGCTTGTGGGAAGCCAGTGGTGGCAGTTGGGCTCTGAGGGTTTATTCTGAGGAGCTGTGTGGTGGTGTGTGTGTGTTCTAAAAATAAAATTCGTTTCTTTTGACAAGTGGCTCCTGAATTGTGCCCAGGTTTAGTGTTAGATTTAGGATTAGGGTAAGGGTTAAGGTAAGGTTTAGGGTAAGTTTTAGGGTGTGGTTTAGGGTTAGGGTTAGTGTTATTTTTAAAACTAGTGTTAGTGTAGGTTTAGGGTTAGGGTTAGTGTTAGAATTAGGGTTAGGGTTAGTGTTACGCTTAGGATTAAAATTTGTCTTAGGGTTACGGTTAATATTATGTTTAAGGTTCCGGTTATGGTCAGGATTAGGGTTAGGTTTAGAGTTAGTGTTATGAGTTAGGGTTCAAGAGAGGGTTAGGGTTAGTGTTAGTGTTAGGGATAGGTTTAGGTTAGGGTTAGGGTTAGGTTTAGGGTTCATGTTAAAGTTAAGTTTAGAGTTAGTGTTACCGTTAGTTTTAAGGTTATGGTTAGGTTTAGGGTTAGTGTTAGGGTTAGAGATAGGGTTATATTTAGGTTTAAGGTTAGTGTTAAGATTAGGGTTAGGTTTAGGGTTAGCTTACAGTTAGAATTAGGGTAAGGGTGAGAGTTAGGTTTAGGATTAGGGTTATTATTAGGGTTAGGGATAGGGTTATTGTTAGTTTTAGGGTTAGGGTTAGGTTTAGTGTTAGTGTTCGGGTTAGAGTTAGGATTGCTGTTAGGGTTAGAGTTAGGGTTAGGGTTATGGTTTATATTAGGGTTAGGGTTATGTTTAGTGTTAGATTGACGATTAGGTTTAAGTTTAATTTTAGGGTAAAATTTTGGTTTAGTGTTAGGGTTAAGTTTAGAGTTAGTATTAGCTTTAAGGTTAGTGCTAGGGTTAGTGTTTAGGTTAGTGTTGGCTTTAAACTTAGGGTTTGTGTTGGACTTATGGTTAGGGTTATTGTTAGGGTTATGATAAAGTTTAGGATTAGGGTAAGAGTTAGGTTTAGGTTTAGGTTTAGGTTATGGTTAGTAATGGGATTAGGGTTAGTGTTTGGGTTACGGTAAGGGTTAGGGTTAAGATTAGTGTTAGGGATTGGGTTAGGTTTTGGGTTAAATTAGGGTTAGATTTATTGTTCATGTTAGGATTAAAATTAGGGTTCATGTTACTTTACGTTTAAGATTAGGGTTATGGTTAGTTTTAGGGTTATATTTAGAGTTAGGGTTATCTTTACTATTAGGGTTATGGTTAGGCTTAGTGTTAGTGTTAGAGGTAGGGTTAAGGTTAGAGATAGGGTTAGGGTTAGGGTTAGGATTAGGGTTAATGTTAGGGTTAGGGTAAGGGTTAGGGTTATGATTAGTGTAAGTGTTAGGTTTAAGATTAGTGTTAGTGTTAGTGTTAGTGTTAGGGTTAGGGTTTGGATTAAATTAGGGTTAGAGTTAGATTTATGGTTTGTTTTAGGATTAAGGTTAGGGATTTTTAGTTTTAGGTTTAGGGTAAGGGTTAATGTTAGAGTTAGTGTTAGGGTTAGGTTTAAGTTTAGGGTTATATTTAGTGTTAGGTTTAGGGTTAGGGTTAGTGTTAGGATTAGTGATTGGGATGGAGTTATATTTAGTGTTAGATTTAGGGTTAGGTTATGTGTTAGGGTAGTGTTATGTTTAAAATAAGGGTTAGGGTTAGGTTTAGTGTTTGGGTTAGGGTTAGTATTCGGTTTAGGGTAATGGTTAGGGTGAGGCTTAGGGTTCGTTTCAGGGTGAGGGTTAGCTTTAGGTTTAGGATTAGGGTTTTGGTTAGGGTTAGGGTTAGGGTTAGGGTTCATTTTAGGTTAGTGTTTAGTTTAGGGTTAGTGTTAGGGATATGGTCATGGTGTTCTGGAGAGGGTTAGTGCTAGGTTTGTGTTTGGGTTGCGATTAGGGTAAGGGTTTGTGTTAGGGATAGGGTTAGGGTTAGTTTTAATTTCTAGTTTAGGGTGAGGGTTAGTGTTAGTGTTAGTGTTAGTGTTAGGTTAGTGTTAAGGTTAGGGTTAGGATTAGGTCTAGGTTTATGTTTAGGATTAGGTTAAATGTTTGGGTTATGGTTAGGGTTAGGTGAGGGTTAGAGATAGGGTTAGAGTTAGGATTCATGTTAGGGTTAGGGTTAGTGTTTGGGCTAGTGTTAACATTAGGGTTAGGGTTAGCGTTAGAGTTAGTGTTTGGGTTGGGTTATAGTTAGGTTTAGAGTTAGTGTTTGAATTAGGGTTAGTATTAGGTTTAGCATTAGGGTTTGGGAGCAGGTTAGGGTTAGAGTTCGGGTCAGGGGTAGGATTAGGGTTAGGTTTAGGGTTAATTTAGGTATAGAGTAATGGTTTGGAATAGGCT
This sequence comes from Callospermophilus lateralis, assembly GCF_048772815.1. Lineage (NCBI taxonomy): Eukaryota > Metazoa > Chordata > Mammalia > Rodentia > Sciuridae > Callospermophilus > Callospermophilus lateralis. The sequence continues at coordinate 133,538,524 of NC_135310.1, read as the reverse complement.
TTGTGTTGCTATTAGGGTTAGGGTTAGGATTAGGGTGAGGGTTAGTGTTAGGTTTAGGGTTATTGTTAGGGTAAGGGTTAGGGTTATGTTTAGATAAGTGTTAGGTTTAGGGTTAGGGTTACGGTTAGGATCAGGGTTAGGTTTAAATTTAGGTTAGTGTTAGTTTTAGGGTCAGTATTAGTGTTAGGGTTAGTGTTAGAATTATTGTTAGATTTAGGATTATCGTTTGTGATAGGGTTAGGATTAGGTTTAGGTTTTTGTTAGGGTTAGGGTTAGGGATAATTTTATGATTAGTATAAGGTATAGAGTGAGGCTTAGTGTGAGTTTTAGGGTTATGGTTAGGGTTAGTGTTAGGGTTAGGGTGAGGGTTAATTTTAGGATTAGGGTATAGTTAGGGTTAAGGTTAGTGTTAGGTTTAGGGTTAGGTTTAGGGTTAGTATAGGGTTAGGATTGGGGTAAGGGTTAGATTAAGATTGGGTTTGAATTAGTGTTAGGGTTAAAGTTAGGGTTAGGGTTAAGGTAATATAAGGTTTAGTGTTAGGGTTAGGTTAAAGTTAGGGTTAGGGTTAAGGTAATATAAGGTTTAGTGTTAGGGTTAGGTTAGGGTTAGGGTTAGGGTTTGGGTTAGGGTTTTTGTTAGGGTTAGGATTAGGGTTACATTACGGTTAGAGTTAGAGTTAGTGTTAGGGTTAGGTTTACATAAGGGTTAGGGTTAGAGTTAGGGTTAGGATAAGGTTTATGTTTAATGTTAGGTTATGTTTAGGTTTAGGGTTAGTGTTACTGTTTGGGGAAGTGTTATTTTAAGTGTTAGGGTTTGGAATGGGGTTAGTGTTAGGCTTAGGTGAGGGTTAGGTTTAGGGTTCGAGTTAGGGTTAGGGTTAGGGTTCAGGATAAGTTAGGGTTACTTTTGGGGTGAGGATTAGGGTTAGGGTTAGTGTTACAGTTAGGGTTAGGGTTAAGTTTAGGGTTAGTTTTCAGATTACATTTAGGTTTATGGTTAGGGTTAATTTTGAAGTTAGAATTAGAGTTAGAGTTTGGGTTATGTTTAGGGTTAGTTTTAGAGTTAGGGTTAGGATTAGGGTTAAGTTTAGTGTTATGGTAAGTATTAGTGTTAGAATTATGATTTCTGTTAGTTTAAGTGTTATTGTTAGGGTTTGTGTTAGGGTTAAATTTAGATTTAGGTTTTTGGTTATGGTTAGTAAGAGGGTTAAAGTGAGGCATAGGGTTAGGTTAGGGTTAGTTTTATGGTTATGGGTAGATTAGGGTTAGGTTTAGAATTCGGGTTAGGGTTAGTATTAGGGTTAGGGTTATTGTTAGGGTTAGGGATAGGGTTAGGGTTAGGGTTAGTGTTAGTGATAGGGATAGGGTTGAGTTTAGGGTTAGTTTAGGATTAGGGTTAGGGTTAGTGTTAGTGTTAGGGTTAAAGTTAGGGTAAGGGTTAGGGTTAGGGTTAATTTTAGAGTTAGAATTAGGGTTAGGGTTAAAGTTAGGAAACAGTTAGTGTTAGTGTTATGTTAAAGTTAGGGTTATGTTTTGGGTTAGGGTTTGTGTTATGGTTACGTTTAAGGTTAGGCTTAGGGTTAGGGTTATTATAGCCTTAGGGTTAGCTTTAGGTTTAGGGTTAGTATTAGGTTTAATGTTAGGGTAAGGGTTAGGGTTAAGAATAGGATTAGTGTTAGTTTTAAGGTTAGTGTTAGGGTTAGGGTTAGGTTTAGGGTTCATGTTAGGGTTAAGTTTAGTGTTAGGATTAGGGTTAGGATGAGGGTTCGTGTTAGGGTTAGGGTTACTGTTAGTGTTAGGTTTACGGTTAGGTTTGTGTTTAGGGTTAGTGTTACGTTTAGGGTTATGTTTAGGGTTAGGATTAGTGTTGTGGTTAGTGTTAGAGTTAGGTTTAGAGATAGTGTTAGAATTAGGGTTAGGGTTAGTGTTAGGGTAAGGTTAGTGTTTGGGTTAGAGTGAGTGTTAGGTTTAGGTTTAGGGTTTGTGTTTGGTTTAGGTTTAGGTTTAGGGTTAGGGTTATTGTTAGTGTTTGGATTAAGTTTATGGTTACGTTTAGTGTTAGGGTTAGGGAGAATTTTAAGTTTAGTATTATCGTTAGATTAAGGGTTAATGTATTTCTTACCATTAGGGTTAGAGTTAGGGTATGGTTAGTGTTAGGGATAGGTTTAGGATTAGGGTTACTGTTAGGCATAGGTTAAGATTTGGGTTAATGTTAGGTTTTGATTAGGGTTAAGTTTCAGTTATGGTTATGGTTAGGATTAGGTTTAGGGTTTGTGTTAAAGTTAAGGTTAGGGTTAGTGTTGTGGTTAGAATTTCGGTTTGGGTTTAGGGTTAGGGTAAATTTTAGAATTACGGTTAGGTTTAATGTTGGATGAGGGTTAGAATTAGGTTAAGCATAAGTTTTAGGGTTAGGGTTAGCATTGTGGTTAAAATTAGTGTTAGTTTTAGTGTTAGGGTTGGGGTTAGGCTTAGTATTAGGGTTAGTGTTACGTTTAGGGTTAGGGTTTGGGTTGGGGTTATTGTTAGTGTTATATTTTGGTTTATGATAAGGGTTAGGATTAGGGTGAGAGTTAGGTTTTGGGTTAGGTTTTGGGTTAGGGTTAGGATTAGTGTTTGGGTTAGTGTTAGAGTTAGGATTATGAATAGTTTTAGAATTAGGGTTAGGGTTAGTGTTAGGGTAGGGTTAGGGTTAGGGTTAGAGTTAGTGTTAGGGTTAGGGTAAGGGTTAGGTTTAGGTTTTGTGTTTGGGTTAGGTTAACAGTTAGGGTTAGGGTTATTGTTAGTGTTTCGCTTAAGTTTAGAGTTAGGTTTAATGTTAAGGTTAGGGATAGTTTTAGGGTTAGTGTTATCATTAGGTTTAGGGTTAAGATATTTCTTGCTATTAGGGTTAGGATTAGGGTATCGTTAGCTTAGGGATAGGGTTAGGGTTAGTGTTGGGGTTATGGTTAGTGTTATAATTTGGTTTACAATGAGGGTTAGGATTAGGGTTAGAGTTAGGTTAGGGTTAGGGTTAGAATTAGGTTTAGGTTTAGGGTTAGGGTTAGTTTTATGATTAGTGTTTTTGTTAGGGTTAGTGTTAGGGTTAAATTAGGATTAGGGTGAGGGTTAGGGTCATGTTAATGTTAGTGTTTGTGTTAGGTTTAGGATTTGGGTTAGGGTTAATGGTAGGGTTAGTAGTTGGTTTAGGGTTAGCGTTAGTGTTTGGGATAGGGTTATAGTTAGGTTTATGTTTACTGTTAGTGTTAGGGTTAGGGTTAATTATAGGTTTAGGGTTAGAATTAGGGTTAGGGTGAGGGTTAGGGTTAGGGTTAGGGTTAGGCTTACAGTTAGGGTTAGATATAGGGTTTCGATTAGGGTAAGATTAGCCTTAGGTTTAGTGTTTGTGTTAAGTTTAGGTTTAAGATTAGTGTTAGAATTATTGGTATGGTAGGGTTAGGGTTAGGTTTTGGGTTAGGGTTAGGGTTAGGGTTAGGGTTAGTGTAATTGTTAGGATTAGCATTAAGTTTAGAGTTCTTGTTAGGGTTAGGGTTACAATTAGGGTTAACTTTACTGTTACGTTAGGGTTAGGGTTAGGGTAGTGGTAGGTAAAGTTTTAGGGAAAGGGTGTGGTTTAGGTTTAATGATAGGGTTAGGGTGAGCTTTAGAGTTAGGGTTAGGGTTGGGGTTAGGGTTATGGTTAGGGTTAGGTTAAAGTTTAGGATTAGGTTTAGGGTTAGGTTTGGGTTTGGGTTAACATTAGTGTTAGGTTTAGAGTTAGGTTTAGAGTTAGTGTTAGTGATAGGGTTAGGTTAAGGTTAGTGTTTGGGTTAGATTTTGTGTTAGTGTTTGGGTTAGGTATAGGATTATGTTGAAGGTTATTGTTAGGATTAGGTTCGGGTTAGGGATAGGGTTTGGGTTCGTGTTAGGGTTAGGATTAGGATTAATGTTAGGTTTAGGTTTAGGGTGAGGGTTAGAGTTAGGGTTAGGGTTATTGTTAGTGTTAGGTTACATTCATGGTTATGGTTAGGGTTAGTGTTAAGGTTAGGGTAAGGGTTTGGATTAGGTTTTTGTTAGAGTTATGGTTTGGTTTAGGTTAGGTTTAGGTTAAGGTTAGGGATAGGGTGAGGGTTCATATTTGTGTAATGGTTAGGGTTAGTGTTAGTATTAGGTTTAGGTTTAGGGTTAGGGCTAGTGTTAGGGTTAGGGTTAGCTTTAGGGTTAGGGTTAGAGTTAGTCGTGGGTTTAGGTTTAGCATTAGGTTTGCTGTTAGGGTTAGGTTTAGGATTATGATTTGGTTTAGGGTTATAGTGAGGCTTAGGGTAAGTGTTAAGGTTAGTTTTAGTGTTATGGTTAGGGTTAGGGATAGGGTTTGGGTTCGTGTTAGGGTTAGGATTAGGATTAATGTTAGGTTTAGGTTTAGGGTGAGGGTTAGAGTTAGGGTTAGGGTTATTGTTAGTGTTAGGTTACATTCATGGTTATGGTTAGGGTTAGTGTTAAGGTTAGGGTAAGGGTTTGGATTAGGTTTTTGTTAGAGTTATGGTTTGGTTTAGGTTAGGTTTAGGTTAAGGTTAGGGATAGGGTGAGGGTTCATATTTGTGTAATGGTTAGGGTTAGTGTTAGTATTAGGTTTAGGTTTAGGGTTAGGGCTAGTGTTAGGGTTAGGGTTAGCTTTAGGGTTAGGGTTAGAGTTAGTCGTGGGTTTAGGTTTAGCATTAGGTTTGCTGTTAGGGTTAGGTTTAGGATTATGATTTGGTTTAGGGTTATAGTGAGGCTTAGGGTAAGTGTTAAGGTTAGTTTTAGTGTTATGGTTAGGGTTAGGGTTAGTGTTAGGGTTATGGTTAGGGTTAACGTTAGTGTTAGGTTTAGAGTTAAATTTAGAGTTAAGATTAGTGATAGTGTTAGCATTGGGGTAAGAGTTAGTGTTAACAATGGATTAGTGTTACAGTTAGGTTTAGTGATAGGCTTAGGCTTAGGGTTAGGCAAGGGTTAGGGTTAGGTAAGGGTTAGGGTTATAGTTTGGGTTATGGTTTGTGTAAGGGTTAGGGTTAGTGTTAGTGTTAAGTTTAGGGTTAGCTTTAGGGTTCGTGTTAGGGTCAGTGTTAGGGTTAATGTTAGGGTTAAATTGAGACTTAAGGTTAGTGATAGGGTTTGGATTAGGGTTAGTGTTAGGGTTAGGTTTAGGGTTTTGATTAGTGTTAGGGTGAGGGTTAGGTTAAAGTTAGGGTTTGGATTAGGGTTATGGTTACAATTGTGTGTGTTCGTGTTAGGGTTAGGGTTATGTTAGGTTTAGGGTTATTGTTAGTGTTTGGGATAGAATTAGCCTTAGGGTTAGGGTTAGGTTTAGGTTAGTTTTAGGGTTAGTGTTATAGTTAGGTTTAGGTTTAGGAATAGTTCGTGTTAGTCTTAGAGTTAGGATTAGGATTAAGGTTAGGTTTAGCATTACGGTTAGGATTAATGATAAAGTTAGTGTTGAGATTAGGTTTAGGTTTAGTGTTAGGGTTAGTTTTAGAGTTAGGTTTAAGGTTCGTGTTAGGTTAAAGTTTACTTAGGGTTGGCTTTAGGATTAGTGTTAGGGTTAGGATAAGGGTTATTGTTCATGATAGGGTAAGGGTTAGGGTTAAGGTTATGGTTAGGGTTATGGTTAGGGTTCGGTTAGTGTTAGTGTTAGGGTTTGGTATAGGATTAGTGATGAGTTTAGGGTTTAGGGTTAGGCTTATTGTTAGGTTAGAGTGTTATGTTGACAGTTAGAATTAGTGATAGAATTAAGATTGGTGTTAGGTTTGTTGTTAGGGTTAGGTTTAGGGTTAGGGTTAGTGTTATGGTTGGTGTTAGTGTTAGCGTTAGGTCAGTGTTAAGGTTAAGGTAAGAGTTAGGATTAGAGTTAGGGTTAGGGTTAGTGTTAGAATTAGAGTTTAGGTTAGGGTTCAGGTTAGGGTTAGGGTTAGGGTTAGGGTTAGGGTTAGGTTTGTGTTAGGTTTAGGGTTAGGGTTAATTATATTGTAGGGGTTAGGGATAGGTTTAGAGTTAGTGCTAGTGTTAGGGTTAGTGTTAGGGTTAGGTTTAGGGTTAGGTTTATGGTTATTGTTAGTGTTATGGTTTAGAGTTAGTGTTAATGTTAAGGTTTGGGTGATGGTTAGATTTTGAATTAGGTTTATGTTTAGTGTCGTGGTTTAGAGTTAGTGTTAGGGTTATGGTTAGTGATATGGTTAGAGTTAGTGTTAGGGTAAGGGGTAGGTTTAAGATTTTTGTTAGGGTTAGTATTAGGTTCGTATTAGGGTTAGGGTTAGTTAGGGTTAAGATTAGGGCTAGGGTTAGGATTAGTGATTATGTTAGGGTTAGGGTTACGTTTAGTGTTATGGTTACAGATAAGATTATGGTTATATTTAGGGTTAGAATTTTGTTAGGTTTAGTGATAGGATTATGATTAGGTTTAGAGTAAGAGTTCATGTTAGTGTTAGGGATAGGGGTAGAGATAGGGTTAGTGTAAGTTTTAGGGTTAGGGCTATTGTTAGGGTCAGATTTAGTGTTAGGTTTGGGGATAATTTTAGGGTTAGTGTTAGTGTTAATTTGGGCTTTATGGTTAGGGTTAGAATTAGTGATAGGATTAGGTTTGGGTTTAGGTTTATTGTTAGGGTTAGGGTTAGGGTAAGTGTTAAGGTTAGTTTTAGTGTTAGGGTGAGTGTAAGGGTTAGTGTTAGTGTTAGGGTTAGGTTTCGGTTAGATTTCAAATTTGTGTTAGAGTTAGGTTTATGTTTTGTATTAGGGTTACTGTTAAATTTAGGGTTAGGGTTAGGGTTGGGTTTAGGTTTAGGGTTATTGTTAGGTTTAGGGTTATAATTACTTTTAGGGTCAGAGTTAGGTTTAAGTTTAAGGTTATTGTTAGGGTTACATTAAGGTTCAGGATTAGGGTTAGGGTTAGTGTTAGGGTTAGAATTAGTGTTTGTTTTAGTGTTAGGGTAACGATGAGTGTTAGGGTTTGAATTAGTGTTAGGGTGAGGGATAGGGTTAGGGTTAGGTTTAGTGTTAGTGTTTTTGTTAGGTTTAGGGTTAGGGTTTATTATAGTGTTAGAGTTAGGAATTGGTTTAGAGTTAGTGTTAGGCTTAGGGTTAGGTTTAATATTAGTGTTTTGATCAGTGTTGGATTTAAGGTTAAGGTTAGTGATAGGGTTAGGTTTAGGTTTAAAGTTAATATTAGGATAAGGGTTAGGGTTAAGATTAGGGTTAGGGTTAGTGTTAGGTTAAGGTTTAGCATTTGATTTAGGATTAGGGTAAGGGATATTGTTAGGGTTAGGGTTACAGTTAGGATTAGGGTAGGGTTAGGGTTAATGTTAGTCTCAAATTTTATGTTAGGATTAGTGTTAGTATTAGGTTTAGGGATTGGGTTAGTGTTAGAATTAGGGTTAGGGTTAGGATTAGGGTTAGTGTTAGGGTTAGGGTTAGTGAGAGGGTTATGGTTGGGTTTAGGGTTAGTGTTAGGTTTATGTTTAGGGTTTCTGTTACAGTTAGATATAGGGTTAGTGTTAGATAAGTGTTAGGGTTAAAGTTAGTGTTTGTGTTAGCGTTAAGGATAGGGTTGCAGTTAGTGTTAGGTTTAGGTAAGGGTTAGGGTTAGTGTTATATTAGGATCAGGGTTATGTTTTAGGTTAGGGTTTGTGTAAGACTTAGAGTTAAATTTAGTATTAGTGTTAGGGTTAGGGTTAGGATTTGTGGTAGGATCAGGGTTACTGTAATCATTAAGGCTATGGTTAGGATTAGGGTTAGGGTTAGGATTAGTGTTAGTGTTAAAGTTTGTGTTAGAGTTATTGTCAGGGATAGTGTTAGGGTTAGGGTTAGGGTTAGTGTTAAAGTTAGGGTTAGGGTTAGGTTTAGCTTTAATTTTGGAGTTAAGGTGAGGTTTCCTGTTAGGGTTACGGTTAGGGTTAGGGTTAGGTAAGGGTTAGGGTTAGGGTTATGTTTGGGTCAGGGTTATGTTTTAGTTTAGGGTTTGTGTTAGGGTTAGATTTAGTGTTAGGATTAGGGTTAAGGTTCAGGTTTAGTTTAGGGTTAGTGTTAGATTTAATGCTAGGTTTAGGGTTAGTTTTAAGGTTAATGTTAGTGTTAGGGTTATGGTTAGAGTTAGGGTAAGAGTTATTATTAGGGTTAGGTTTACGATTAGAGTTAGGTTTTGGGTTAGGTTTAGGGTTAGTGTTAGGTTTAGTATTAGTGTTAGATTTAATTTTCGGGTTTGTGTTAGGTTTAGGTTTAGGGTTACGGTAAATGTTAGGGTTAGTGTTACACTTTTGGTTAGAGTTTGTGTTAGGGTTAGAATTATATTTAGTGTTAGGTTTAGGGTTTGGGTTAGGGTTTGTGTTAGGGTTTGTCTTAGGGTTAGGTTTAGAGTTAGGATTAGGGTTTCAGTCACATTTCGGATTCGGGTTAGGTTTAGGGGTAGGGCTCAGTTAGGATTAGGATTAGGATAAGCATTTGTGTTAGGGTTAGATTTAGGCTAAGGTTTAGGGTTAGTGTTAGAGTTAGTGTTAAGGTTAGGTTTAGCTTTAGGGTTAAGGTTACTTTTAGGGTTAGGTTTAGGTTTAGGTTTAGTTTTAGGGTTCGGTTAGGTTTAGGGTTAGGAATAGGTTACAGTTAGTGTTACGGTTATGGTTAGGATTAGGGTTTTTGTTAGGATTTGTTTTAGGGTTAGGGTTTGTGTTAAGATTAGGGTTAGGTTTAGGATTACTATTACGGTTATGATTAAGGTTACAGTTAGGTTAAGGATTAGGGTTAGGGTTAGTTTTAGGGTTAGGGTTATTGTTAGGGTTAAAGTTAGGGTTAGGGTTTGTGTTAGGTTTCATGTTAGGTTAGTGTTAGGCTTTGGGTTAGGATTAGGGTTACAATAGGATTACGGTTAAGATTAGCAATAAGGTTTGGTTTTGACTATGGGTTTATGTTAGGGTTAGGGTTAGCTTAGGGTTAGGGTTAGGGTTAGGGTTAGGTTTTATGTTAGGTTTAAATTTAGGTTTAGGGTTTATTTTAGGGTTATTGTTTTGGTTAGGTTTAGGGTTAGGGTTCAGATTGTTTTTAGAATTAGTGTTAGGGTTTGGTTTATATTTCGGTTAGGTTTAGGGTTAGGGTTAGATGAGTGTTAAGGTTAGGTTAGTGTTACATTAAGTTTAGTGTTAAAGTTAGTGTTGGGGTAGTGATAGGCGTAAAGTTATGATTAATGTTAGGGTTAGGGATAGTGTTTGGGTAAGGTTTAGGGTTAGGGTTAGGGTTAGGAGTAGGGAACAAAGGATGCAGAGCACACTGAGAATTAATTCAGTGTGTCAAGCTTCAACCATTTAGCAAAAACCGTGTTTTATTTAGAATTGCAGCTACATGTGTCCCTATAGGGGGAAAAAAACAAAATTTAAAAATTCAAAGTGTTCCTGCAAATGAACGTTTCAACATAGAAGAATGCAATTTGAAGGGGAAAGTGAGTCCTGAGTACTGATCATTCCTGCCATGTATCAACAAGATCATCTGAAGAAAGTTGCACTTGTCCAATTGCACTTGGCTCCCCAATGTTTGTTTTTTTCAGTTTGAAGTGTTCGTTTGCAGGAACACTTTGAAATATTAGGTTTCACTTCATTTTCCACTTTAAGGTTACAAGCAGTTGGAACTTTACATCAAACACGGTTTGTGCCAGCTGCTTGAGACATGACATACTGAATTAGTTCTCAGATCACTCTTTATGCTTTCTTCTCTCTTGAAGTAGCCCTAAGCAGAGGCAAGGAAAAAACACTTTCAGTTGAAAGCGTTTGCAAAGCTTCCACAGAACTCCGAGTTGACTGAAATCTCAAAAAATATTTTTTCACACAATCTTATTGATACTTGAAACAAATGATCTCTACTCCAGTTGCACTTGGCCTCCACAAATTTCGTTCTTCTAGGCTGAAGCGTTCGATTGCAGGAAGATTTTGAAATTTCGTGTTTCACTTTGTTTTCTCCTATAGGGATATATGCATTTGGAACTCTAAATCAAACACGGTTTTTGCTAGCTGCTTCAAACTTGACTTACTCAATTAGTTCTCACTGCATTCTCCATGATTTGTTCCCTCTTGAAGTATCCCTAAGCAGAGGCACTTGTCAATCAAGGAAAAATTACTTTCATTTGAAACCCTTTTCCAGGCTTCCACAGAATTCCGAGTTTCCTGAAATCCCAGCAAATATTTTTTCACCCAATCTTGGTAATACTTGGTGGTAATAATCGGAATCGGAACTCCAGTAGCACTTGGCCCCCCAAATTTAATTCTTCTAGGTTGAAACGTTCCTTTGCAGAAAGAGTTTGAATTGTTAGGTTTCACTTTGTTTTCCCCAATAGGTATACTCCCAGTTGGAACTCTAAATAAAACATGGTTTGTGCTAGCTGCTTGACACTTGAGACACTCAATTAGTTCTCAGTGCTTTCTCTGTGCTTTGTTCCCTCTTGCAGAAGCCCTAAGCAGAGGCACTTGTCAGTTAAGGAAAAATCACTTTCATTTGAAAGTGTTTGCCAAGCTTCCACAGAACTCTGATTTTCTTGAAATCCCAGCATATATTTTTTCACTCGATCTTGATGATACTAGGCGGTAATGATCGATACTCCAGTCGCACAAGGCCTCCCAAATTTCGTTCTTCTAGGTTGAAGTCTTCATTTGCAGAAACAGTTTAAGTTTTAGGTTTCACTTCATTTTCCCCTATACAGATAGATGCAGGTAGAACTCTCAATCAAACACGGTTTGTACTAGCAGCTTGAAACTTGAAACACTCAATGATTTCTCAGAGCAATCTCTATGCTTTGTACCCTCTTGCAATAGCCCTAAGCAGAGGCATATCTCAGTCAAGAAAAATTAACTTTCATTTGAAAGCTTTTGAGAAGATTTCGCAGAACTCCGAGTTCACTGAAATCTTAGCAAATATTTTTTCACTTGATCTTGTTGACACTTTGCAGGAATCATCAGTACTCCAGTCACACTTGGCCCCACAAATTTCATTCTTCTTGGTAAAAGCATTTGATTGCAGAATCAGTTTGAATTTTTAGGTTTTACTTCGTTTTCCCCTATAGGGATAGATACAGTTAAAACTGTAAATCATACAAGCTTTGTGTTAGCTGTCTGACACTTGACACACTCAATTAGTTCTCAGTGTGCTTGCCATTCATTGTTACATTTTGAAGTATTCCTAAGCAGAGACAACAACAACAAAAACACTTTCATTTGATAAGGTTTTCCAAGCTTACAGAGATCTCTGAATTTAGTGAAATCTCTGTAAATACTTTTTCACCCCATTTTGTTGATACTTGGCATGAATGATCGGTTTTGCAGTTGCATGTGGCCCCCCAAATTTTGTTCTTCTAGGTTGAAGTGTTCATTTGCAGGAACACTTTGAAATTTTAGGTTTCAGCTTATTTTCCCCTATAGGGATAAATGCAGTTGGAACTCTAAATCAATCAAGATTTCTGCAAGCTTTCTGAAATTTGACATGCTCAGTTACTTCTCAGAGAGTCCTCTATGCTTTCTTCCCTCTTGCAGTAGCCCTAAGCACAAGAACTTGTCAGTAAAGAAAAAAACACTTTCATTTGGAAGCATTTGAGAAGCTTCCACAGAAATCCAAGTTTACTGAAAGCAAATATGTTTACACCCAATCTTTGATACTTGAGAGGAATGATCAATATTGCAGTCTCACTTGGCCCCTCAAATTTTATTCTTTTAGGTTAAAGTGTTCGTTTGCATGAACAGTTTGAATTTTTAGGTTTCATTTTGTTTTCCCCTACAAGGAGAGATGCAGTTGGAACTCTAAATCAAACACAGTTTGTGCTAGCTGCTTGAAACTTGACACACTAAATTAATTCTCAGTGCAATCTATAGGCTTTGTTCCCTATGGAAGTAGCCTGAAGGAGAGGCAGGAAAAAAATAATTTCATTTGAAAGCATTTGCCAAGATTCCACAGAACTCCAAGTTTACTGAAATCCAGCAAATATTTTTTTTTCTCCTGATCTTTTTGATACTTGGCCATAATGACTGGTACTCCAGCGCACTTGGCCTCCCAAATTCCGTTTTTCTAGGTTGAAGCGTTCATTTGCAGGAACACTTTGAAATTTTAGGTTTCACTTTGTTTTCCCCTATAGGGATAGATGCTGTTGGAACTCTAAATCAAACACAGTTTTGGCTAGCTGCTTAAAATTTGACACACTGAATTAATTCTCAGTGCTCTCTATCTGCTTTGAACCCTCTTGGTGTAGCCCTAAGCAGAGGCAAGGAAAAAACACTTTCATTTGAAAGTGTTTGCCAAGCTTCAACAGAACTCTGAGTTTCCTGAAATCCCAGCAAATATTTTTTACCCCTTCTTGATGATTCTTGGTGGTAATGATCAGTCCTCCAGCCGCACTTGGCTCCCCAAATTTCGTTCTTCTACGTTAACACGTTCATTTGCATGAACAGTTTGAATTTTGAGGTTTCACTTCGTTTTCCCCTATAGGGAGAGATGCAGTTGAAATCAATCATGGTTTGTGCTAGCTGCTTGAAACGTGACACACTCAATTAGTTCTCAATTGGATCTCTATGCTTTGTTCCCTCTTGTAGTAGCCCAAAGGTGAGGCAGGGAAAAAACAATTTCATTTGAGTGCCTTTGCCAAGTTTCCACAGAACTACGAGTTTACTGAAATCCCACAAATATTTTTTTGACCCGATATTTTGATAATTGAACATAATGATCAGTACTCCATTTGGACTTGGGTCCCCAATTTTCGATCCTGTTGGTTGAAATATTCGTTTGTAGAAACACTTTGAATGTTTAGGTTTCCCTTCGTTTCCCCTATAGGTATACTCCCAGATGGAACTCTAAATGAAACACGGTTTCTGCTAGTTGCTTGAAATTTGACGCACTAAATTGGTTTTCAGAGCACTCGCTATGCTTTGTTCCCTCTTAAAGTAGCCCTAAGCAGAGGGAAGGAAAAAACACTTTCATTTCAAAGCTTTTGCCAAGCTTCCCCAGAACATCAAGTTTACTGAAATCCCAGCAACTATTTTTCACCCAATCTTGATGGTACTTGGTGGTAAAGATTGGTGCTCCAGTCGCACTTGGCCCCCCAAATTTCATTCTTCTAGGTTTAAACGTTCATTTGCAGGAACACTTTGAAATTTTAGGTTTCAATTTGTTTTCCCCTATAGGGATAGATGAAGTTGGAACTCTAAATCAAACATGGTTTGTGCTAGCTTCTTGAAACTTGACACAATCAATTAGTTGTCAGTACGCTCTCTAACCTTTAGCATTGGCTAATTTTAGGCATTTGGGGCATTGGCTAATGTAAGAGCCAGGGTTATAATTAGGGTTACTTTTAGGGTTAGGGTTAGGAGTAAGTCAAGTGTTAGGTTTAGGTTTAAGGTTAGGGTAATATTTAGAGCTAGGGTTATTGTTAGGATATGAGTCAGCATCAAGGTTAGTTTTACGGTTAGTGTTAGGACTCAAATAATGGGTAGGGTTACTGTTAGTGTTCATTTTAATGTGAGGGCTGTGTTTAGAGCTAGGCTTACTGTTAGGATATCAGGGTCAGGGTCGCCTTTAAGGTTAGGGTTATGACTTGAATTAGGGCTAGGATTACTGTTAATTTTTGGTTTAAGTTTAGGGTGGTCTTTAGAGCGAGGGTAGCGTTAGGATATGAGTCAGGGTCTGAGTAAGATTTAAGGTTAGTGTTAGGACTCAAATTAGGTTTAGAGTTACATCTAGGTGTAATTTTAGGGTTTGGTTTAAGTTCAGGTTTAGGGTTATGGGGCTTTTGTTCAGTTTTGTTTTAATCCTAGGTTTAGGGTTTGGGCTAGTTGTAAGATTAACATTAGGGTTAGGGCTAGTGTTAGTGTTAGGCTTAGGCTTTGGGTTAGGGTTAGATTTGGATATAGTGTTAGATCTAAAATGAGGGCTGCATCTAACTATAGTATAGGGCAATTGTTAGGGTTAGGGTTAGGGTTACAGTAACAGATATGGTTAGAACTAAGGCTAGGACTAGGATGAGAGTGAGTTAGTCTTAGGCCTAGGATTTTGGTTAGTTTTAGGGATAGGACTAAGTTAGGGCTAGGATTAGGACTATGGTTAGTGTTCAGCTTAGGCATAGTGTTAGGGCTAGGGTTATAGTTAATTTTAGGGTAAGGTATGGTGTTATAGCTAGGTTTAGAGGTACAGTGAAGGTTAGAATTAGGGTTAGGGCTAGGGTTAGGGTTAGGCTTATGATTAAAGCTAGGTTTAAGGCTAGGATTAGGGCTAGGAATTGTTGTAGGGTTAGGTCTAGAATTAGGGCTAGGGCTAATTTCAGGTCTTGTGTTACAGTTTGGTGTAGATTTAGTGTTAGGTTTGTGTCTAGGTCTAGTATAAGTGTTAGGCTTAGGGTAGAGTCAGGTTTAGAGCTAGGTGTATTTTTAGGGTCAGGATCAGGGTTAGGGTTTGTTTGGGGTTAAGGTTTAGGGATAGGGCTCATATAAGCATTAGGGTTAGGGTTAGGGTTAGAGTAATTGATTGGGTTAGGTTTAGATTTCAGGGTAGGTTTAGGGCAATGGAGAGCTTTAGGGTTAGCAAAAGGGTTAGGGTTATGCCTAGGGTTAGCTTTAGGATTCTGGTTATCATAAGGATAATATATAGGGTTAGAGCTATGTTTAGGGCTAGGGTTAGGTTAGGATTAGGACTAGAGTTAGGTTAGGTTTGGGGTTAGGACTAGTAACCCTAGCTAAGGGTAGGGTTAGGGTTAGATTTAGGGTAAAGGTTAGGTTTTGAACTACGGTTAGCTCTAGGACAAGGGTTAGGTTTAGTGTTATTGTCAGGGTTTAGTTTAGGGTTAGAGCTAGGGTTTTCATTAGGTTTAGGGAAATAAATTGGGTTAGATATAAGGTTAGCTTTATGGTTAAGGTTAGGTTTAAGTTTAAGTTTAGTTTTAGGGCTAGGTTTACTGTTGGTTTTAGGGTAAGAGTTAGGGTTTGAGTTAGTTTTAAGGCTATGGCAAGGTTTAGGTTTAAGGTTAGGTCAAGGGTTAGGTTTATGGTTCAGGTAAGGGTTTTGGTTAGGGTTAGGGATAGGGTTATCATTAGGGTTAATGTTAGAGTTAGGGTAATGGTTAGGGTTATATCTAGTGCTAGGTCTAGGGTTAAGTTAGGATTAGGGCTACGGTTAGGGTTATGGTTAGGGGTAGTACTAGGGTTATGTTTAGGCCAAGGGGTAGGCTTTGAGCTAGGGTTAGGACTAAGGTGAGGGTTAGGGTTAGGACTAGTGTCAGTGTGAGGGTTATGCTTAGGATAGGTTTAGGCCTCGATTAGGGTTAGGGTTATTTAAGTTTTGTGAAAAGTATAGGCCTAGGGTTAGTGCTATGTGTAGCGTAATATCTAGGGTTCTGGTTAGAGCTAGTTTTAGGATTAGGGTTATGGCTAGGTCTAGAGTTAGGTTTAGGTTTTGGGTTAGGGTCAGGTTTAGAGCTACGTTTAATGATAGTGTCAGGGCCAGTGTTCAAGTTAAAGTTAGGGTTAGGGTGAAAGCCAGAATAGGACTAGGGTTAGATCTAGTGGTAGGGTTAGTGTTTGGTTTAGGTTAAGGGTTATTTTTAGTGATAGGACTAAGTTTTTGTTTAGGTCAAGGGCGAGAGTAATAGCTAGATTTAGGATTAGGTTTAGGTCTGGGGCTAGTGTTAGGGTTA
Organism: Callospermophilus lateralis; assembly: GCF_048772815.1. Taxonomy (NCBI): domain Eukaryota; kingdom Metazoa; phylum Chordata; class Mammalia; order Rodentia; family Sciuridae; genus Callospermophilus; species Callospermophilus lateralis. The sequence goes on along the minus strand of NC_135310.1, from coordinate 133,522,878 downwards.
AGTTTAAGTTTACTGGTAGGAATAGTTTCAGGTTACGGTTTCAGTTTAGGATCAGGTTTAGACCTATAATTAGTGTTAGGGTCAGAATAAAGTTAAAGGTTAGGGTGAGGATTTAGGTTAGGGTTAGATATATAATGAAGGCTAGTGTTAGGACTAGTAATAGGGTTATTGTTTGGGTTTGGCTAATCATTAAGATTAGGACTAGAGTTAGCATTATGAATAGGGTTTTGGCTTAGAGTAATGGATAGGATTAGAGCTAGGGTTAGGGCTAGTATTAGGATTAGGTTTAGGGCTAGGATTAGGATTAGGTTTAGGGCTAATTTTAGGGTTCGGTTAGGGTTAAATCTAGTGTTAGGGCTCAGTTTAGGGCTATTTTTGTGTTAGTCTTAAGGCTTCGGTTTGGATAAACCAATGTAAGAACTAGATTACAATTAGGATTAGTTTTAGGGTTAGGGTTTCGGCAAGGTCTAGTGTTAGCATTAGTTTTAGTGTTAGGGTGATATTTAGAGCTAGGGTTTGTGTTTGGATATGAGTCAGGGTGAGGGTTAGTTTTAGACCTAGGACTCAAATTAGAGCTTGGGTTATGGATAGTTAAGGGTTGGGGTTTGGCTTAGGTTAAGGTTTAGGATTAGAGCAATGGCTCAGTTTTGTTTTAGGGCTAGGGCTTGGATTAGGGCTAGTTTTAGGATTAGCAATAGTTTTAGAGCTAGTTGTAGAATGAGGTTTAGGCTTAAGATTAGGATTAGATTTAGAGTTATGGCTAGATCTAGGGTTATGGCTATGGCTAGGGTTAGTGCTAAAGTTAGGGCTATTGTGAGGGTTATGGTAATAAATAGGGTTATAAATAGAAATAGAGTTAAGGTGTGAGTTAGAGTTAGTCTTAGGGCTAGGGTTAGGGGTAGGGTTAAGGTTAGGGTTCAAATAGGGCTAGGATTAACAGTATGATTAGTGTAGGGTTAGGCCTATGGTTGGGGCTAGGTTTAGAGAAAGGGGTGGGGTTATATAGCTAGGTTAAGTGCTAGGGCGAGGGCTATATTTAGAAATAGGACTAGGGTGAGGATTCAGGTTAGTATTAAGTCTCGGGTTAGGATTAATTCTAGTTTTAGAGCTAGGATAATGGCTAGGATTTGTGTTAAGGTTAGGGCTAGGATTTGGACTAGGGATAATGTTAGATCTAGGGTTATGGTTAGGGATAGTGTTAGGGATAAATTTATGGCTAGGACTAGTGTAATGTTTAGGTTTAGTGTAGGGGTCAGGTATAGAGCTAGGTTATTATTAAAGTCAGAGTATGGGTTAGGGTTTGGTTTGTGTTAAGGTTTAAGGTTAGGGCTCAAATTAGCATTAGAATTATGGTTAGAGTTACAGTAATGGATAGAGTTAGGTGTACATTTCAGGTTAGGTTTAGATTAATATATAGGTTTAGTGTTAGGGATAGGGTTAGGATTAGGGCTAGGTTTAGCATTAGGATTAGAATTATGTTTAAGGTAATGGATAAAGTTAGACCTAGGAATTGTACTATGGATACAGTTAGAATTAGGGATTGAGTTAGGGTTAGGGTTAGAACTAGCGTTATGTTTAGAGTAAGGGTTAGAGTTTGAGCTAGGGTTAGGGCAGGGGCAAGCATTAGGTTTAGGGTTTGTGCTAGGGTTAGGGTTAAGGTTATGCTTAGGTCTAGGTTTAGCACTTGTATTAGGGCTAGGTTTGGTGTGAGGTTTATTGCTAGTGTTAAGGCTTTGGGTAATGTAAGAGCTAGGGTTATGGTTACAGCTAGTTTTGGGGGTTAGGGTTATAGAAATGTCTAGTGTTAGGTTTAAGTTTGGGGTTAGGATAATGTTTAGAGCTAAAGTTTGTGTTAGGGTATCAGTATTTGGGCTAGCATTCACTTTATGCTTAGGGCCAGAATTAGAACTAGGGTTAGGTCTAGGGCTAGGGTTAGTCTTTGCATTAGGTTAATGGTTATTTTAGGGCTAGAGCTAGGTTTTTGTTTAGCACTTGTCTTAGAATTATGGCTATATTTAGTATTAAAGTTAGGTCTAGTGCTAGTGTTATGGTTAGGTTTAGGTATAGGTTTACTATTAGGGCTAGTGTTAGGGTTTGGTTTAGTGTTAAGGTCAGGCTTTGACCTAGGGTTAGTGTTAGAGTCAGAAAAAGGGTAAGGGTTAGGCTTAAACTTCGGGTTCGGGTAAGAGATAGAATGAGGAATCAGGTTAGGACTAGTAATAGAGTTAGGTTTTGGGGTAAGCTAAGGATTAGGGTTAGAACTAGGGTAGCCTTAGGGTGAGATTTTGGCTTAGGGTAAGAAATAGGTTTAGAGCTAGGGTTTGGGTTAGTGTTAGGGTTAGGGTTAGAGTTAGGGTTTGGGTTAAAGCTAGGGTTGAAGCTCAGATTAGTGCTAGGTTTTGTGTTAGGGTTAGGGTTATGGCTAATGTAAGAACTATCTTTACCATTAGAGATAGTTTTACGGTTAGGATTAGGGCTAGGTCTAGTGTTTGGGTTAGGTTTAGTGTTAAAATGATGTTTAGAGGTAGGGTTAGTTATAGCATCAGAGTCAGGGTCAGTAGTAGTTGTAGAGATAGGGTTTGGACTAGGTGTAGCCTTAGGATTTGGTTTAGGTTAAGGGTTAAGATTAGGGCTATAGCTCAGTTTTGTTTGTGGAATATGGCTAGGGTTAGGGCTAGTTTTCAAATTAGAATTAGAGTTAGGTCTAGTGTTAGGGTGAGGTTTAGGTTTAGAATTAGGGTTACTTCTAGGTTTAGAACTATGGCTTGGTTTAGGACTATGGTTAGAGCTAGTGTTAGGGTTAGGCAATAGATAAGGTTGGTACTAGAAATAGGTCTAGGGCTAGAGTTAGGGTTTGTCTTAGGGCTAGGGTTAGAGTTAGGGTTTCTGTTATCAATAAATTAGGGCTAGGATTAGAGCTATGGGTTAGAGATTAAGCCTAGGTTTAGGTCTAGGGTTAGTGTTAGTGATAGTGTTATGGTTAGGGTTAAAGATAGAGGAGTGTTGAGATTAGGCCTAGGTTTAGGTTTAGGGTTAGTGTTAGTGATAGTTTTATGGTTAGGGTTAAGGATAGGGGAAAGGATGTGGTTATACCTAGGTTCAGAACTAGGGCAAGGGTTGAAATTAGGATTTTGTCTAGGGTTATGGTTCAGGTTAGGAATAAGGCTAGGTTTAAGGCTAGGATGAGGGCTCAGGTTTGTGTTAGGTTTAAGGAAAGAATTAGGTAGGGTGCTAATGTGAGGTCTAGGATTACAGTTAGGAATACTCTTAGGGTTAGTTTTATGGCTAAGTCTAGTTTAAGGGTTATGTTTAGGGTAAGGGTCAGGTTTAGAGCTAGGTGTGTTATTAGAGTAAATGTCTTGCTCAGAGTTTGGGTTAGGCTTTGGTTTAGTTTGAAGGCTCAAATTAACATTAGAGTTAGGATTAGAGTTAGAGTTAATTGATAGGGTTAGGTTTAGTGTTCAAGTTAGGTTTAGGTAAGGATAAAGTTAGTGTTAACGATAATTTTAGGGTTAGCCCTAAATGGATAGGGTTAGATTTAGGTTTAGGACTAGGGTTAGTGTTAGGTTTAGCGTAACTGTTAGGGTTTGAGCTAGGATTCAAACTACAGCAAGGGTTAGGTTTACGGTTAGGTCTAGGGTTAGGTTTACAGTTAGGGTTAGTGTAGGTTTAGGGTTAGGACTAGAGTTAAGTTTACAGTTAGGTTTAGAGTAGGTTTAGGGTTAGGGCTAGTGTTATCATAACGTTTATAGTTAGGATTATGGTAATGGGTGTGTTAGAGCTATGTTTAGAGATATGTTTGGGTTAGTCTTATGTTTAGGGTAATGAATGGGTTTAGGGCTAGGGTTAGGGTTAGGGTTAGGTCTAGGGTAAGTGTTAGGGTTTGGTTTAGGGTAAGTGTTAGGGTTTGAGCTGTGGTTAGGGCTAGGTTGACGGTTAGGGTTAGTGTCAGGTCTAGGTTTAGTATTAGGATTAAGTTTAGGGCTAAGGTTGGCATTAGTGTTAGGGTTATGTTTAGGGTAATGGATAGGGTTAGAGCTAGAGTTATGGCTAGGATTATGGATAGGATTAAGTCTAGGGTTAGATTTAGGGTTAGGGCCAGTTTTAGGGTTAGGGTTAGGTTTAGGGTGATGGTTACAGTTAGGGATAGGGTTATGGTTAAAACTATGTGTAGGGCTCAGTTCAAGGCTAGGTTTTGTGTTAGGATAGGGCTATGATTAGAGCTATGGCTAATGTAAGAACTGGAGTTATTATTAGAGCTACTTTTAGGGTACAGTTAGGGCTAGTTCTAGTTTTATGGTTAGGTATACTTTTAGGGTGATGTTAGAGCTAGGGTTAGTGTAAGGTCAGAGTCAGGCTCAAGGTTAGGTTTAGGATTAGGTTAAGACTGGAATTAGGGCTAAGGTTAGGGCTAGGTGTAAAGTTAGAATTTGGTTTAGGTTAAGAGGGTTAGGGCTATGGCTCAGTATTTTTTTAGGGTTTGAACTATTTAGGGCTAGTTTTGAGCTAATGTTAGTGTGAGGTTTAGGCTTAGGGTTAGGGTTGGACTTAGAGTTATGGTTAGTTCTAGGGTTATGGGTAGCCCTAGTGTTAGGGCTAAGGTTAGGGCAAGTGTTAGGGTTATTGTAAGGGATAGGATTAAATCTAGGAATAGGGCTAGGGCGAGAGTTAGAGTTAGTCTTAGTTCTAGTGGTAGGGTTATGGCTAAATTAGGGCTGAGATCAGGTATAGGATTAGTGTAAGGGTTAAGTCTAGAGTTAGAGTTAGGGTTAAATTTGTGGGAAGGGATGGGGTTATAGCAAGGTTCAGAAATAGGGCGAGGGATACAATTAGGAATAGGGCTAGTTTTAGGTTTCGGGTTAGGATCAAGGCTAGGTTAATGGCTAGGTGAGGGCTAGCATTTGTGTTAGGGTTATGGCAAGAATTAGGGCTACAGATAATAACATGTCTAGGTTTATGGTTAGGCATAGTTTTGGGGTAAGGTTTATGGCTAGGTCTAGTGTCAGAGTTAGTTTAAGGGTGAGGTTCAAGTTCAGAGCTATGGGTATTATAATAGTCAGGGTCAGGTTTTGGGTTTGAGTTAGGTTGAGGTTTAGGGTTATGGCTCAAATTAGCATTAGGTTTGAGTTAGGGTTAGGGTAATGGGTAAGATTAGATTTAGGCTTCAGGTTAGTTTTATGGCTCAGGTTAGATTTAGGGTAATGGATAGGGTTAGGGTTAGGCCTAGGGTTAGCATTAGGTTTATGGTTATCATTAGGGTAATGGATAGTGTTAGATCTAGGGTTAGGGCTCGTTTATGTTTAGGATTAGGGCTAGAGTTAGGGTTAGGGTTAGGGTTAAGGCTAGGGTTAGGTTTAGGGTATGGGTTAGGGTTTGAGCTCGGGTTAGTGCTAAAGATAGGGTTAGGTTTAGGATTAGGTCTAGGGTTAGGATTAGAATTATCATTAGGGTTAAGGTAATAAACAGGTTTAGATGTTGGGTTAGGGTTAGGGTTAGATTTAGGTGTAGGACTAGGGTTAGTGTTAAGTTTAGCATAATTGTTAAAGTTTGAGCTATGGTTAGGACTATGGCATGGGTTTATGGTTAGGTTTACAGTTAAGGTTACAGTTAGGGTTAGAGGAGGTTTAGGGTTAGGGCTAAGTTTATCATGACGTTTATGTTTAGGGTTAGGGTAATGGGTGGGGTTAGAGCTAAGGCTAAGTCTAGTTTTAAGTTTAGGATTAAGGCTAGGGTTAGGGTTAGGGTTAGGGTTAGGCTTATCATTTTCTTATGGTTAGGTTAATGGTAAGGGTCAGCGATTGAGTAAGGTTACGCTAGGTTGAGGCTTCAGGTTAGAATCAGGGCTAGGAATAGAGTTAGGGTTAGGGTTAGGATTAGGGTTAGGGTTAGGTCTAGGTTTAGCATTAGTTTTAGTGTTATGGTTAAGGTAATGGATAGAGTTAGAGAGCTACTGTTAGTGTTAGGGCTAGGTTGAGGATTAGGTTCAGCCTTAGGTCTAGGGACAGGATTATAGTAGATTTAGGGTTAGGGTTAAGGTTACTGTTAGGGTTAACATTAGGGTTAGGATAAGTGTTAGGGTAATGGATATGGTTAGATGTAGGTTTAGGTTTAGGGTTAGGGTTAGATTTAGCTTTAGGGTTAATGTTAAGGCTTTGGTTATGTTTAGGTTTATGGTATGGTTTAGGTTTTGAGCTAGGGTTAGGGCTATGGCGAGTATTAGTTTTAGGGTTAGGTCTATTGTTAGTTTTGCAGTTAGGGTTAGGGTTACTGTTAGGGTTAAGGCTAGGGTTATCAATACAGTTAGGTGTAGGTTTAGGTAAGGTGTATGTTTAGAGCTAGGTTTAGGGATAGGGTTAAGTTAGTGTTAGGGCTAGGGTTAGGGTTTAGAGTAAGGTATAGGTCTAAGTTTATCTTTATGGTAAGGGTTAGGCTTTGAGTAAGGTTTAAGACTAAGGCTAGGTTTAGGTTTAGGGTTAAGGTTAGGGCTAGGGTTAGGGTTGGGGTTATGTTTAGATCTAGATTTAGGCCTAGAATTCGCTCCAGGTTTTGTGTTTGGTTAAGGCATAGGGTTAGGGCTCTGGGTAATGTAAGAGCTAGAATTATGATTAGGGCTAGTTGTAGGGTTAGAGTAATGACTATGTCTAGTGTTAGGTTTAGGTTTTTGGTTAGGGTCAGGTTTAGAGGTAGGTTTAGTGTTAAAGGCAGTGTCAATGTTCAGTTTAGAGTTAAAGTTAAGCTTAAACACATAATTGGGACAAGGTTTATGTCTAGGGGTAGGGTTACTCTTTGCATTAAGTTAAGGGTTATTGTTAGGGCTAAGGCTAGGTTTTTGTTTAGGTCTAGAGCTAGAGTCAAGGCAAGATTTAGGATTAGGGTTAGTCTAGGGCTAATGATAGGGTCTGGTTTACGTATAAGGTTACTGGTAGGGCTGGTGTTATGGTTTGGTCTAGTGTTAGGGTCAGGTTTAAACCTAGGTTAGTGTTATGGTCAGAATAAGAGTCAGGGTTATGGTACAGGTTTGGGAAAGTGTTAGAGCTAGAATGAGGGCTAGGGTTAGAACTATTAATATGGTGAGAGTTTTCATTACCCTGAGGATTAGAAATAGGTCTAGGGTTACCATTAGAGTTAGGATATTTCTTAGGGTTAAGGATAAGGTTAGAGCTAGTGTTAAGTGTAAGTTTAGGGTTAGGGTTAAACCTAGTGTAGGACTCAGATTAGGGCTAGTTTTTGTGTTAGTGTTAGGGCTAGGGTTAGGGCAACAGGTAATGTAAGAAACCAGGGTTACAATTAGGGTTAGCTTTAGGGTTAGTTTTAAGGGTAGTTTTAGTGTTAGTGTTAGATTTAAGGTCACAGTGATATTTAGAGCTAGAATTATTTTTAGAATGGGAGTCACGGTCAGGGTTAGTTTTAGGGTTTGAGTTAGGACTCGAATTAAGTCTAGGTTTACTGTTAGGGTTCGGTTTAAGGTTAGCGTCATGTTTAGAGCTGGGGGAGTGTTAGGATATGAGTCAGGTTCAGGGTTAGTTTTAAGGATAGGGTTAGGACTTCATTAGAGCTAGGATTAGTTCTTGTAGTAGTTTAGGGTTTGGTTTAAGTTAAGGTTTAGTGTTAGACCTATTGCTCGGTTTTGTTTTAGTCCTAGGGTTATAGTTAGGGCTAGTTTTACAATTAGTATTAGGGTTAGGTCTAGTGTTAGTGTTAGGCTTAGACTTGGAGTTAGGGTTACATTTATATTTCTGTTTAGATCTAGGATTAGGCTAGGATTAAGGATAGGGCAAGGGTTAGGGCCAGGGTTAGAGTTATGGTAAGGGATAGGTTTAGAACTAGGGATAGGGCTATTGTGAGAGTTAGAGTTAGTGATAGGACTAAAATTAGAGTTAGGGTTTGGGATAGGGTTAAATTAGGGCTAGGATTGGTTCTAGGGTTAGTGTTCAGCTTAGGCCTAGTGATAGGGATAGGGTTAGGTTTAAGTTTAGGATAAAGTTTAGGATAAAGAGCGAGGGTTACAGTTAGGATTAGGTTTAGGGTGTGGTTTAGGGTTTGAACTAGGATTTTTGCTATGGCTAAGGTTAATTTAGGGTTTGGTCTAGGGTTTTCGTCATGGTTAGTGTTATGGTTAGGGCTAGGGTTACCATTAGGCTTAGGGTAATATGTTTAGATGTCAGGTTAAAGATAGAGTTAGGTTTTGGTTATCATTAGGTTTAGGATTTGGATTAGGGTTAGGATTTGAGCTAGCTTAGATTTAGGGTTAGGGTTAGGTTCACTGTTAGTTCTAGGTTAGGTTTATGTTTAGGGTTAGCATAGGTTTAGCTTTAGGTCTAGTGTTATCATTAGGGTTAAGTTTAGTGTTAGGGTAATGGGTAGGCTTCAAGTTATGGCTATGGCTGAGATTAAGTTTAGGATTATGGCTGTGGTTATGGTTAGGGTTAGGCCTTGGATTAGTCTTAGGGTTAGGTTATGTGTAAGGGTTACACATTGAGCTAGCTTTAGGGCTATGGCGAGGGTTAGGGTTACAGTCTGGGCTAGGGTATGATTAGGGTTAGGTTTAGGTCTAGGGTTAGCATTAGTTTTAGGGTTATGTTTAGTGTAATAGATAGAGTTAGAGCTGGGGTTTGAGCTATGTTTACAGTTAGAATTAGGGCTAGAGTTAGGGAGAGGTTTAGGGTTTGGGCTAGGGTTATGTTTAGGGTTTGAGCTAGGGTTAGGTCTAGAACGAGGGTTAGGGTTAGCGTTAGGGCTAGGTTTAGGGTTAGCATTATGCTTAGGGTTAGGTTTAGGGCTTTAATTAGGGATAGGTTTTGTGTGAGGTTTAGGGGTAGTGTTAGGTATGTGGGTAATGTAAGAGCTAGAGTTATGGTTATGGCTAGATTTAGAGTTCATCTAGTGTTAGAGTTAGTTTTTGGGTTAGGATAAGGTTTAAAGCTAGGGTTTTTGTTAGGGTAAGTGTCAGGGTTCAGGTTAGGATTACGTTTAGAGGTAGTTCCAGAATGAGGACTAGCGTTAGATCTAGGGGTAGAGTTAGTGTTTGGTTTAGGTTAAGGGGTTATTGTAAGGGCTAAGGCTGGGGTTATGGCTATATTGAGAATTGAGTTTAGGTCTAGGTCTAGTTTTAGTGTTAGTTCTAAGGCTAGAGTTATTGATACGGATAGTGTTAGGTTTCAGATAAGGTTTAGGGTCAGGTTTAATCCTAGGTTTATTGTTAGTGTCAGAATAAGGGTCAGTGTTAGGGTTAGGTTTTGGGTTAAGTTTAGAACTAGAATGAGGGTTAGGTTTAGGAATAGTAATACAGTTAGGTTTTCGGGTCGGCATAGAAATAGGGTTAGGACTAGGGTAGCAATAGATTGAGGGCATGACTAAGTGTAATAAATAAGGTTAGAGCTAGGATTAGGACTAGGGATAGGGTTAGGGTTATGGCTAGGGTTAGGGTTAGGGTTAAAGCTAGGGTTAGAACTAGGTTTTGTGTTGTTTAGGGCTATGGCTAATTTAAGAACTGGCATTATGATTAGGACTAGTTTTAGGGTTGGGTTTAGGGCAATGTCTAGTGTTAGGATTAGGTTTAGGGATAGGGTGATGTGTAGAGCTAGGTTTAGTGTTAAGGTCAGAGTCAGGGTTAGTATTAGTTCTAGGGTTAGGGTTAGGACTCGAATTAGGGCTAGGGTTAGGGCTAGGTGTAGGGTTAGGATTGGCTCAGGTTATGGGTTAGGGTCAGTGCTATGGCTCAGTTTTGCTTGAGGGCTAGGGCTAGGGTTAGGGCTACTTTTCAAATTAGCGTTAGGGTTAGAGCTAGGTTTGGGTGTGGTTTAGGCTTAGGGTTAGGGTTAGATTTATAGTTAGGGTTAGATCTAGGTTTAGGGCTACAGCGAAGGGTAGGGTTAGGGTTAGGTCTAGGGTTTGAGTTATCATAAGGATAGGGTTAGAACTAGGGATAGGGTAAGGGCGAGGGTTAGAGTGAGTCTTAGTTGTGCGGTTAGATTTGAGGTTATAACTAGGGCTTAATTAGGGATAGGATTAGAGCTAGGGTTAATACTAAGGCTGAGCCTAGGTTATGGCTAGGGTTATGGTTATGAATAGGTATGATGTTTTAGCGAGATTTATAACTAGGGTGAGGGTTAGAATTAGGGTTAGGTCTATGGTTATGGTTAGGTTTAGGATTGAGGCTAAGATTAGGGCTAGGATTAGGGCTTAGTTTGTTTTAAGATTAGGGCTTCATTAGGACTAGGGCTAATGTCAGGTCTAGGGTTATGGTTAGAGATAGTTTTAGGGTTAAGATTATTAGGGTTAGGATTAGGATTATGGATATGGTTATGTTTAGGGTTCTGGTTAGGTTTAGGATAATGTATAGGTTTAGGAATAGGAATAGGATTAGGGTTATCCTAGATTTAGCATTAGGTTTAGGATTAGGATTAGGATTAGGGTAATGGATAGGGTTACAGCTGGGGTTAAGGCTAGGTTTATGTTTAGGATTAAGGCTAGGGTTAGGGTTAGGTTTTGGGTTATGGCAAAGGTTAGGGTAAGGCTAAGGGTTAGGGCCAAAATTAGGGTTATGGTTAGGGTTAAAGGTAGTGTTAGGGCTCCGATTAGTAATAGGTATTGGGTTAGGTTAGGGCTAGGTTTAGGGCTACAGCTAATGTAAGTACTAGGTTTTCGATTCGAACTAGTTTTAGGTTTAGGGTTAGGGCTAGGTCTATGGTTAGGTTTAGGTTTAGGTTTTGAGTGCTATTTAGAGCTAAGATTAGTGTGAGGGTCAGAGTCAGGGGCAGGGTTTGTTTCAGGTAAAGAATAGGACTCAAATTAGAGCTAGGTTTAGGGCTAGGTGTAGGCTTAGGTTTCAGTTTATGTTAGAGGTTAGGTTAGGGCTATGTTTCAGTTGTTTTGTAGGACTAGGGCTAAGTTAGGACTAGTTTTAGGATTAGCATTAGTGTAATGGCTTTTGTCAGTGAGAGGTTTAGCTTAGGGTTAGGGTTAGATTTAGAGTTAAGGTTAGATATAGGATTAGGGCTAGAGTTAGGTTTAGGGCTAATGTAAAGGCAACTGATAAGATTATGGTGAGGGGTAGGGTTAGAACTAGGCGTAGGACTGAGGCATGAGTTAGAGCTAGTCTTAGGGCTAGGGTTAGGTAAAGTTTAGGGCTAAATTATGGCTAGGATTAGGTCTAGGTTTGTATTAGGGTTAGGCATAGTTTTAGGCTTAGGTTTAAGTTTGGGGATAGGGTTAGTTTTAGGGGAAGAGATGGTGTTAGAGCTAGTTTTAGGGCTAGGTCGAAGGTTAGAATTTTGGTTAGGACTAGGATTCGGGTTTGGTTTAATAATAAGGCTAGTTTTAGGGCTAGGATGAGGACTAGGGGTTGTTTTAGGGCTATTGCAAGAATTAAGGCTAGGGCTAGTGTCAGGTCTAGGCTTACGTTAGGGATAGATTGAGGCTTAGATTTATGGCTAGTCTAGTGTAAGGGTTAGGTTTAGGGTAAGGGTCAGGTTTAGAGCTAGGGGTATTATTAGGGTTAGGATTAGGTTTTGGGTTTGGTTTAGGTTAGGTTTAGGTTTAGAGCTTGAATTAGCATTAGTCTTTGGTTAGGGTAATGATAGGTTTAGGTTTAGCGCTCATGTTAGGTGTAGGGTATTTGACAGGGTTAGAGTTAGCAAAAGGATTAGAGTTAGGCCTAAGTTTACCCCTAGGGTTATGGTTGTGCTTATGATAATGGATAGGGTTCGGGGTAGGGTTATGGTTAGTATTAGGGCTAGAGTTAGAGTTAGGCCTAGGGTTAGGGTTAGGGTTAGGTTTAGGATATGGTTTAGAGTTTGAGCTAGAGTTAGTGCTAGGGCAAGGGTTAGGTTTAGGGTTGGGTCTAGGTTATAGTTACAGTTAGGGTCAAGGTTAGTTTTAAAGTTAGGGCTAGGGTTATCATTACGTTTAGGGTATTGGATAGGGTTTGATGTCGTGTTAGGGTTAGGGTTAGTGTTAGGTTTCAGCTTAAGTTTAGGGTTAGGGATAGGTTTAGGGTTAGCTTTAGGGCAATGGTTAGCTTTGAGCAAGGGTTAGCTCTATGGCACGGGTTAGGTTTATGGTTATGTCTACGGTTAGGGTTAGGGTAGATTTAGGGTAACGGCTAGGGTTATCATCAGGGTTAGGGTTGGAGTTAGGGTTAGGTTAATGGGTAGGGTTAGGTTAATGGTTGGGTTAGAGCTAAGGTTAGGGCTAGGATTATCATTAAGGTTAGGGTTAGATTTAGGGTAATATGTAGGCTTAGAGCTAGGGTTAGTGATAGGGTTAAGGTTAGAATTATGGCTAGGGTTAAGGTTAGGTTTAGGTTGAGGCCATGGGTTAGTATTGGGGTTAAATTAAGTTTATGGGTTAGGAGTTGAGCTAGTGTTTGGACTAGGACGAGGAACAGGGTTAGAGTCAGTGTGAGGGTTAGGGCTAGGGTTAGCATTAGGGTTAGGGTTAGAGTTAGGGTAATGGATAAAGTTAGAGTTAGGTTTTGTCCTAGATTGATGGCTAGTTTCACGATTAGTGACATCTCTAGGTCTAGTTTTAGGGTTATGTTTCTTTGTTAAGATAAGGTTTAGAGATAGGTTTTTGGTTAGGGTAAGGGTCAGTGTTTGGGTTAGGGTTAGGTTTATTGCTAGGGCCAGCATTAGGGCTAGGATTTGCTCTAGGGGTATGGTTAGTGTTTGGGTTAGTTAAGGGTTATTATTAGGGCTAGGGCTATGTTTTTTTAGGGCTAGACCTAGAGTTATCACTAGAAAAAGGATTAAGTGTAGGTCTAGGTCTAGTGTTAGGGTTAGGTTTAGGTATAGAGTTACAGGTAGTGCCAATGTTAGGGGTTGGTCTAGGGTTAGGGTCAGGTTTAGACTTATGGTTAGTGTTAAGGTCACAATAAGGGTCAGGGATAGGGTTAGGGTTTGGGATAGTAATAGAGCTAGATTGAGGGTTAGAGTTAGGACTAGTAATAGAGTTATGTTTTGGGTTAGGCTCAGAATTAGGTTTAAGACTAGAGTAGATTTAGGGTTAGAGTTTGGCTTAGGGTAGGGGACAGGGTTAGCACTAGTGTTAGGGCTAATGTTAGGGTTAGGGTTATGGCTAGGGTTAGGTTTAGAGTTAGGGTTAAAGCTAGGGTTAGCGCTTAGATTAGGGCTAGGCTAGGTTTTGTGTTAGCTTTTGCTCAACGGCAAATGTAAGAACTAGGGTTACAAGTATGACTAGTTTTAAGGTTAGTGTTACATCTAGGTTTAGTGTTTGGTTAGGTTTAGGGTTAGGATTATGTTTCGCATATGGATAGGTTAGGGTTAGCAAATGTGTTAGTGTGAGGCTGAGGGTTAACATTAGGGTTAGGATTAGGGTTAGGTTTAGGGTAATGGATAGGGATAGAGCTAGGGTTAAGGCTAGGATTATGGTTAGTGTTAGGGTTAGGGTTAGTGTTAGGTTTACGTTAGTGCAAGGATTAAAGTTTGGGTTAGATTTAGGGTAAAGGTTAGGACTTGGTTTAGGTTTAGAGTTAAGATTAAAGCTAATGTAGGGCTCACATTAGGGCTAGTTTTGGGGTTACATTAGGGCTAGAGTTAGGGATACAGCTAATGTAATAACTAGGGTTATGATTAGAGCTAATTTTAGGGTTACAGTTAGGACTAAGTCTAGGTTTATGGTTAGGATTAAGTTCAGGGTGATGTTTTGAGGTAGGGTTAGTGTTAGGTTCAGAGTCAGGGTCAGGGTTAGTTTTTGGGTTGGGAATAGGAGTTGAATTAGGGGTAGGCTTAGGGCTATATGTAGGGTTAAGATTTGGTTGAGTTTAAGGGTTAGTGTTAGTGCTATGGCTCGTTATGTTTTAGGGCTAAGGCTAAAGTTAAGGGTAGTTTTACGATTAATGTTAGTGTTATTGCTTGTGATAGCATGAGTTTAGGTTTAAGGGTACATTTAGAGTTATGGTTAATTCTAGGGCTAGGGCTATGGCTAGGGTTAGGGCTAAGGTTAGGACTAGTGTTTGGATTTTGGTAAAGAATAGGGTTAGAACTACGAATAGAGCTATTGCGATAGTGTTAGTCTTAAGGCTAGGGTTAGGGTTAAGTTTAGGGCTAAATTAGAGCAAAGAATATGTATAGGATTGGTGTCAGGGATAGGCTTAGGGTTAGGGCTATGATTAGGATTAGGTTTAGGGTTAGGTGTAGGGAAAGGGATTGGGTTATAGCTAAATTTAGGGCTCGGGCGATGATTAGAATCAGGTTTAGGTCTAGGTTTAGGTTTGTGTTAGGATTAAGGCTAGATTTGGGGTTAGAATGAGGGCAAGCATTTGTATCAGTGTTAGGGCAAGTTTTAGGGATAGGGATAATGTGAGGTTTAGTGTTATGGCTAGGGATAGTTATAGGGTTAGGTTTATGGCTAGGTGTAATCTTAGGTTTAGGGTAAGGGCCAGGTTAAGAGTAAGGTGTATTTTTATGGTCAGGGTCAGGTTTTGGTTTTGTGTTAGGTTATTAGGAATAGGGATCAAATTAGCATTAGGGTTAGAATTGAGGTTAGTTTTATGGATAGGTTTAGTTTAGGATTCAGGTTAAGATTAGGGTAATTGGTAGGGTTAGGGTTAGTAATAGGGTTAGGGTTAGGCCTAGGGTTAGCATTTAGGTTAGGGTTATTGTTAGGGTAATGAATAGCATTAGAGCTAGGGTTAGGGCTAAGGTTTAGGATAGGATTAGGGCTAGAGTTAGGGTTATGGTTAGATTAGGGCAAGGGCTAGGGTTAGGGTTTGGGTTAGGTTTAGGGTACAAGTTAGGTTTTGAGCTAGGGTTAGTGCTAGGGTGAGGTTTAGATTTAAAATTATGTCTAGCGTTAGATTTATGGTTAAGGTTAGGGTTAGTGTTAGTGTTAGGGATAAGGTTATGTTAAGAGTTAGATTAATGGATAGGGTTAGATGCCAGGTTAGGGTTAGGGTTTTTTTAGGTTTAGAGTTAGTGTTAGGGTTAGGGCGAAGATTATCATTAGAGTTAGGGTAATGGATAGTTATATATCAGGTTAGGGTTAGGGGTAGTTTTACATTTAGGGTTAGTGTTAGGGTTTTGGGTACAGTTAATGTTAGAGTAAAGGTTAGGGTTTTATCTAGGGTTAAGGCTATGATGAGGGTTAGGTTTAGGTTTAGTTCTAGGATTAGGTTTACAAATTGGATTAGAGCTAGGGTTCTCACTAGAATTAAGGTTCAGTTTAGGGTAATGGATAATTTTAGAGATAGTATTAGGGCTAGTGTTAACATTATGATTAGGGCTAGGATTAGGATTAAGTTTAGGGAGAGGGCTAGAGTTATGTTTAGGGTTCAGTTTTGGGTTTTATCTAGGGTTAGGCCTAAGGCAAGGGTTAGGGTTAGTGTGAGGATTAGGCTTAAGGTAAGAGTTAAGGTTAGGTTAGGGTTAGGGTTACGCTTTTTGCTAGATATAGACCTAGGATTAGGGCTAGGTTTTGTGTTAGGTTTAGAGCTACGTTTAGTGCTATGATAATGTAAGGGTTATGTTTATGGTTTTGGCTAGGTCTATTGCTAGTTTTAGGTTTTGGTTAGTGTGAGTTTTATAACTAGGGTTAGTGTTAGTGTCAGGATCTGTGTTTGGATTAGGGTTAGGGTTAGGGCTAGAGCCAGAATTAGGGCTAGTTTTAGGGTTAGGGTTATGGTTAGGTCTAGAGGTAAGGTTAGTGTTTGGCTTAGGTTAAGGGTTATCATTAGAGCTAGGGCCAGGTTTTTGTTTAGGTCTTGGATATGGCTAGATTTAGGATTAGGTTTAATCTAGGGCTAGTGTTAGGGTTACGTTTAGATATAGAGTTATGGGTAGGGCTAGTGTTAGGGTTTGGTTTAGTTTCAGGGTCAGAATAAGGGTCAGAGTTAGGGTTAAAATTTGGGTTAAGGTTATAACAAGAATGAGAGCTAGGGTTAGGACTAGTAATAAGGTTAGGTTTTGTGTTAGACTGAGGATTAGTTTTAGGACTAGGGTTAGCATGAGGGTTGGGGTTTGGCTAGGGTAAATTATAAGGTTAGAGCTAGGGATAGAGCTAGGGTTTGGTTAGGGTTAGGGTGAAAGCTAGGGTTAGGTATCAGATGTGGGTTAGGTTTTGGTTAGCATTAGGTTTAAGGTTACAGCTAATATTTGATCTAGGGTTATGATTAAAATTAGGGTTAGGACTAGGTCTAGTGTAAGGTAAGGTTTAGGTTTAGGGTGATGTTTAGAGGTAGGGTTTGGGTTAATGTCAGAGACATGTTCCGGGGTAGTTTTAGGGTTAAGATTAGGACTCGAATTATGGCTACACTTAGGGCTAGATGTACAGTTAGGTTTTGGTTTAGGTAAAAGTTTAGGGTTAGTGTTATTTCTCAGTTTTGTTTTAGGGCTAAGCTGATGGTTAGGGCTAGTTTTAGGATTAGCATTAGGGTTAGGGCTAGTGTTAGGGTTAGGTTTAGGTGTAGAATTAGGGTTAGATTTAGAGTTAGGTTTAGATCTAGGGTTAGGGAAAGGTGGAAGGTTAGGGCTAGGGTTAGTCTAGGCTATGGCTAGGAATAAGGTCATGGTAAGTTTTAGGGTTAGAATTTGGGCTAGGACTAGGGTGAGAGTTATAGTTAATCTTAAAGCTAGGGTTAGGGTTAAGTTTAGGATTAGGGCTAGGGTTAGTGTTAGGGTTAGTCCTAGGGTTAAGGTTAGGGCTAGGGTTAGTGTTAGGGTTAGGGTTTGGTTTAGCTTTAGGGTAAGCAATGGAGTTATAACTAGGTTTAGGGCTAGGGAAACGGTTAGAATTAGGGTTAGGGTTATGAATTAAGGCTAGGTTTTGGGCTAGGATGAGAGCTAGTTTTCGTGTTAGGTTTAGGGCTAGGATTAGGGCTAGGGCTAATATCAGGTCTAGGGTTACAGTTAGGGATAAGTTTCGGGTTATGATTATGTTTAGGTTACTGTAAGGGTTAGATTTAGGGTAAGGGTCAAGTTTACAGCTATGTGTATTATTAGGGTCAGTGTACGTCTTAAGGTTTGGTTTAAGTGAAGGTTTAGGTTTGGGGCTCAAATTAGCATTAGGGTTAGAGTTAGGATTAGGGTAATGAATAGGCTTAGGTTTAGGGTTAATGTTACTTTTAGGGCAATGGATAGGTTTAGGTATTGCAGTGGGGTTAAGGTTAAGCCTAGGGTTAGCATAAGGGTAAGGAATATGATTATAGTAATGGATAGATTTAGAGCTAGGGTTAGGACTAATGTAATGGTTAGAATTAGGGATAGGGTTAGGGTAGTGGGTATAATTAGAGCTATAGTTAGGACTATGGTTAAGGATAGGATTAGGGCTAGTGTTAATTTAGGGTTTGGGATAGGGCTAGGGTTATGTTAAGGGTAAAGGTTAGGCTTTGAGCTAGGGTTAGGTCTAAAGCAAGGCTTAGCTGTAGGGTTAGGGCTAGGGTTAGGTTTAGGTTTACACTTAGGGCTATGTTCAGGCCTAGGATTAGGGCTAGGTTTTGTGTTAGTTTAGGCCTAGGGTTAGGACCATGCATAAGAGCTAGGGTTAGGTTAGGGCTAGTTTTAGGGTTAGGGTTATGGCTAGGTGTAGTGTTAGGATTAGGTTTGGGGTTAGGGTGAGCTTTGGAGCTAGGATTATGTTAGGGTCAGTGCCAGTGTTCAGGTTAGAGTTAGTGTTGGGGTTAGTGCCAGAATTAGGACTAGGGTTATGACTAGAAGTAGAGTTAGTGTTTGGGTTAGGTTAAGGGTTATTGTTAAGGCTAGGGCTAGGTTGTTGTTCAGGTCTAGGGCTAGAGATGTGGCTAGATTTAGGATTAGGTTTAAGTATAGGATGACCGATAGGGCTAATGTTAGGGTTCGGTTTCGGTTTCAGGTTTATACCTGCAGTTAGTGTTAGCGTCAGAATAAGTGTCAGGGTTAGGATTTGGGTTTGGGTTAGGGTTAGAGCTAGAATAAAGGTTAGGGTTAGGAGTAGTAATAGGCTTAGTGTTTGGTTAGGCAATAGATTAGGGTTAAAACTAGGGTTAGCATTAGGTTTAGGGTTTAGCTTAAGGTAACAGATAGGGTAAGAGCTAGGATAAGAGCTAGGCTTAGAGCTAGGGTTAGGGTATGGGTTAGGGCTAGTTTTAGGGTTAGCATTAAAACTAGGGTTAGTGCTAGGATTAGGGCCAGGTTTTTGGTTAGGTTGTGGCTAGTGTTAGACCTACAACTAATGTGTAATCCAGAGTTATGATTAGGGCTACATTTTGGGTAAGTGTTACAGCTAGGTCAAGTTTTAGCGTGATATTTAGAGCTAGGGTTAGTGTTAGGGTCAGATTCAGTGTCCGGGTTATAGTTGGGGTTAGGGTTAAACCCAGAATTATCACTAGAGTTAGGTCTAGGGGTAGGGTTAGTATTTATGTTAGGTTAAGTTTTATCATTACGTCTAGGGCTAGGTGTTATTTAAGTCTAGAGCTAGAGATACGGCTAGATTTAGGATTAGGTTTAGGTCTTGGGCTAGTGTTAGGGTTGGGTTTAGGTATAGGTTTATTGCTTGTGCTAGTGTTAGCGTTCGGTTTATAGTTAGGGTCAGTTTTAGACATACGGTTACTGCTAGCAATAGAATAAGTATCAGGGTTAGGTTTAGAGTTGGGGTTATGGTTAGAGCTAGAATGAGGGCTATGGTTAGTACTAGTAATAGGGTGAGGGTTTGGGTTAGGCTAACGATTAGAGTTAGGCCTAGGGTTAGCATTAGGGTTAGGGTTAGCTTAGAATAACTGATAGGGTTAGAGCTAGGATTAGGACTGTGTTTAGGGTTAGGGTTAGGGCTAGTGTTAGGTTTAGGTTTAGGGTTAAAGCTAGGGTTTGGTCTTGCATTAAGGCTATGTTTTTTGTTAAAATTAGGGCTAGTTTTAGAGTTATGGCCAATGTATGAACTAGGGTTACGATTTCGGCTAGTTATAGGATTAGGGTTAGGACTAGGTCTAGTGGTAGGGTTAGGTATAACATTAGGGTGATGTTTAGAGCTAGGGTTAGTGTTAGGGTAAAATTCAAGGTCAGAGTAGTTTTAGAGTTTTACTCGAATTAGAGCTAGGATTAGGGCTAGGTGTAGGGTTAGATTTTGGTTTAGGTTAAGTTTTAAAGTTAGGGCTATGGCTTGGTTGTTTTGGGAGGGCTAGGACTATGGTTAGGCCTAGTTTTAGGCTTAGCGTTAGGTTTAGGGCTAGTATTAGGTTTAGGTTTAGGCTTAGGGTTAAAGTTAGATTTAGATTTAGGATTAAATCTAGGGTTAGGTCTAGGGCTAAGTATAGGGCTACTGTTAGGTCTTGGTTTATGGCTAGGTTAGGGTTATGGTAAGGGATAGGTTTAGAACTAGGAATAGGGCTAGGGTGAGAGTGAGAGTTAGTTTTACGGTTAAGCTTAGTGTTGGGTTAGGTATAGGAATTAATTAGGGCTAGTTATAGACCTAGGATTATGGTTGTATTTAGGCCTAGGGTTTGTTTTAGGCTTAGGGTTAGGTTTAGTGTAAGTGATGATGTTAGAGCTAGGGATAGGGCTAGGGTGAAGGGTAAAATTAGAATTAGGGCTAGGGTTTTATTAAAGTTATGATTAACACTAGGTTTAGCGCTAGGATGAGGTCTAGGGTTTGTGTTAGGGTTAGGGCTAGGATTAGTGTTAGCGTGAATGTCAGGTCTAGGGTTACAGTTAGGGATAGTTTTAGAGTTGGGTTTATGGCTATGTTTAGTGTAAGTGTTAGTTTTGGGGTAGGGGTCAAATTTAGAGCTAGGGGTATTATTAGGGTAAGGGTCAAGTTTAGGGTTTTGTTTAGGCTAGGGTTTAGGGTAGGGCTCATTTAGCATTACGGTTTGGGTTAGGGTAATGATAGGGTTTGGTTTAGGATTCAGGTTAGATTTAGCATAATGGATAGGGTTACAGTTAGGGATAGGGTTAGATTTAGGCTTAGGGTTAGCATTATAATTAGGTTTATGTTTAGGGTAATTGATGGGGTTAGAACTAAATTTAGTGCTAGGGTTATGGATAGGATTAGGGCTAGGATTAGGGTTAGGGTTATGGACTTGTTTTGTGCTGAGGTTAGGACTAGAATTATGGCTAGGGCAAATGTCAGGTCTAGGGTTATGGTTAGGGATAGTTTTAGGGTTAGGTTTATGGCCAGGTCTAATATAAAGCTTAGATTTAGGGGTAGGGTCAGAGTTAGAGCTAGGTATATTATCACAGGAAGGGTCAGAGTTAGGGATTGGTTTAGGTTAAGAATTAGGGTTAAGTTAAGGTTTAGGGTTAGGGCTCGAATTAGCATTAGGGTTAGAGTTAGGGTAATGATAGGGTTAGGCTTAGGGTTTAGGTTAGGTTTAGGTTAATGAAATAGGTCAGGGTTAGGGATAAGTTACGGGTTAGGCCTAGGGTTACCATTAGAGTTTTGGTTATGGTTAGGGTAATGGATAGTGTTAGAGCTAGTGATAGGGCTAGGGTTATGGTTAGAAATCTGCCTAGTGCTATGGTAAGGTTTAGGGCTGGGTTCTGGGTTAGGTTTAGGTTTAGGGTTAGGGTTAAAGCTAGGGTTAAGGATGGGATTAGGGCTTGGTTTAGGTTTTGGTTAGGGCTAGGATTAGGGCTATGGCTTATGTATGAACTAGTGTTGCAATTAGTGCTATTTTTAGGTTTAAATTTAGGGCTAGGTCTAGGATTATGGTTACGTTTAGTGTTAGGGTAATGTTTAGAGCAAGGGTTATTGTTAGGGTCAGTGTCAGAATCAGGGTTAGTTGTAGGGTTAGGGTTAGAACTCGAATTAGGGCCAAAGTTTGTACTAGTTGTATGATTAGAGTTTGGTTTAGGTTAAGGGTTAGGGATATGGGTTGGTTTTGTTTTAGGGCTAGGGCTACGGATACAACTAGATTGTGCATTAGCATCAGGGTTAGGGCTAGTGTTAGGTTGAGGTTTAGGCTTATAGTTAGGGTTAGATTTAGAGTTAGGGTTAGATCCAAGGTTAGGGCTAGGGCTAGGGCTAGGATTAGGGCGAGGGTTAGGGTTTTGGTAATGAATATGGTTAGAACTAGGGAAACGGCTAGGGAGAGAATTAGAGTTAGTCATAGTAGTAGTCTTAGGGTTAGTGTAAGGATTAGGGCTAAGTTATGGCTAGGATTAGGGCTAGGGTTAGGGCTAGGTTTAGGGCTAGGATTATTGTTAGAGTAGGTGAAATTGGGGCCTGTATTAAGTCTAAGGTTAGTGTTAGGTGTAGACCAAAGTGTTGGGCTAGATTTAGGGTTAGCATTGGTTTTAAGGTTAAGTTTAGGGGAATGGGTGTGGTTGTAGCTAGCTTTAGGTCTAGGGTGAGTGTTAGGATTAGGCCTAGTGTTATGGTTCATTTTAGGATTAAGTCTAGGTTTAGGTCTAGGTTAAGAGCTAGGGTTTCTGTTAGGGTTATGGCTAGGGCCAGGTCTAGGGCTAATATCAGGTCTAGGGTTAATTTTAAGGATAGTTATAGGGTTAGGTTATGGCTAGGTCTACTGTAAGAGTTAGTTTTATGTTAAAGGTCAGCTTTAGGGCTAGGGTTATTATTAGGGTCAGGGTCAGGGTTAGCATTTGGTTTAGTTAAACGTTTAGGGTTAGGGAGAGAATTAGCATTAGGGTTAGGTTTAGTGTTAAGGTAATGGATAGTGTTTAGTTTAGGTTTCAGTTATGGTTTAGGGTAATGGATGGCTTAGGTTTAGTGATCGGGTTAGGTTTAGCATTAGAGTTAGTATTAGGTTTAGTGTAATGGATAGGTTTAGATCTAGGGTTAGGGCTAGGTTTAGGGATAGGGCTAGGGTGTGATTTAGGGTAAGTTTTAGGGTTAGGTTAAATGTTAAGTTTAGGGCTAGGGTTATAGTTAGGTTAGGGTAAGGGTTAGTGGCTAGGGTTAAAGCTAGGGAGCAGGTTAGGTTTAGTTTTAGGCCTAGGTTTACATTTATGGTTAGAGTTAGGTTTAGGGTTAGGGATGGGGTTTTAATTAGGGTTAGGGTTAGAGTTAGGGTTAAGGTAATGGATATGGTTAGAGCTAAAGTTCAGGATAAGTTTAACGTTAGAATTAGGACTAGGGTTAGTGTTAGGGTTTAGGATAGAGCTAGGGTTATGTTTAGTGTAAAGGTTAGGCTTTGAGCTAGCTTTAGGTCTAAGGCGAGGCTTAGGTTAGGGCTAGGTTTAGGGCTTGGGTTAGGCTAAGGGTTATGCTTAGAGCTAAGTTTAGGCCTAGGATTAGGGCTAGGGTTAGGACTATGGGTTATGTAAGGGCTAGGGTTATGTTTAGGGCTAGTTTTAGGGTTAGTGTTATGGCTAGGTCTAGTGTTAGTTCTAGATTCTGGGTTAGTGTCAGGTTTTAAAGCTAGGTTCAGTGTTAGAATCAGGGTCAGTTTTTGGGATAGGGTTGGGTTAAAAATTAGAGCCAGAATTAGGACTAGGTTTAGGTCTAGGGGTAGGGTAAGTGTTCTTTTTATGTTAAGGGTTAGTGTTAGGGCTAGTGCTAGGTTTCTGTTTAGGTCTAGGGCTAGAGTTATAGCTATATTTAGTATTAGCTTTGGGTATAGGTCTAGTGTTAGGCTTAGGTATAGGTATAGGGTTACCAGTAGGGCTAGTGTTAGGGTTTGGTTTAGGGTTAGGGTCAGGTTTAGACATAGGGTTACTATTAGGGTTAGATGAGGATCAGGGTTAGGTTTAGAGGTAGAATGAGGGCTAGGGTTAAGACTAGTATTACGGTTAGAGTTTAAGTTTGGCGAAGTATTAGGATTAGGACTAGGATTAGCATTTGGGTTAGGGTTTGGCTTAGTGTAAGGAATAGGGTTAGAGTTAGGGTTTGGGCTAGTGTTAGGGTTAGGGTTATTGTTTGGTATAGTTTTAGGGTAAAAGCTAGGGTTAGTTAAGGATTAGGGGTAGAATTTGTGTTAGGGTTAGGTCTGCAGTTAGTACAATGAATAATGTATGAACTAGGTTTATGATTAAGGCTAGTTTTAGCATTAGGTTAAGGCTAAATATAGTGTTAGGGTTAATTTAAGGTTAGGGTCATGTTTAGAGCTAGGATTAGTGTTAGTGTAAGTGTCAGGGTCTGCATTAGTTTTAGAGTTAGTTTTAGGGTTAGTTGTAGGGTTAGGGTTTGATTTAGGTTAAGGGTTAGGATTAGGGCTTGCTTTTGGTTTATGGCTAGGGCTAGGGATAGAGCAAGTTTTAGAATTAGCATTATGGTTAGGGATAGTGTTAGGGTTTGGTTTAGGCTTATTGTTATAGTTAAATTTGGAGTTAGGTTTAGATTTAGACTTAGGCTTAGATCTAGGATTAGGATTAAGGCTAAGGATAGAACTAGGCTTAGGGCTAGGTCAAGAGTTATAGTCTTATGGCTAAATTTAGGGTTAGGATAGGATTAAATAAAGGCTAGAATTATCACTAGACTTTGTGTTAGTCCTAGGTTTATGATGAGGCTTAGGGTTAGGTTTAGGGTTATGGTTAGTTTGTGGGTACAGGATGAGGTTATAGGTAGGTTTAGGGCTAGGGTGAGGAATAGAATTAGGGTTAGGACTCGTGTTATGGTTTGGGTTAGGATTAGGGCTAGGATTACGGCTAGGACTAATTTCAGGTCTAGTGTTAAGGTTAATAATAGTTTTAGGGTTAGGTTTATGGCTACGTCTAGTGTAAGGGTTACGCTTAGGGTTAGGGTCAGCTTTAGATCTAAGGGTACTATTAGGGTCAGGGTCGCAATTAGTGTTTTGGATAGGTTAAGGTTTAATATTAGGGCTTGAATTAGCATATTAGCATTAGAGTTAAGATTAGGGTAAAGATAGTGTTAGGTTTAGGTTTCAGATTAAGTTTAGGGTAATGGATAGGGTTAGGATTAAGGATACGGTTAGGTTTAGGCCCAGGTTTAGCATTAGAGTTAGGGTTATGGTTAGGGTAATGGATAGGGTTAGAGATAGGGTTATTGATAGGGTTAGGCTTAGGGTTAGGGTAAGGTTTAAATCTAGGGTCATGGCTAGGGTTATTGTTATGATTAGTGATAGGGTTAGGGTTAGGGGTAAATCTAGGGATAGTGCTCAGAATAAGGGTAGGTTTTGGTTAAGTTAAGGCTAGGTTTAGGGTAATGGCTAATGTAAGTACCAGGGTTGCAATTAGGGCTAATTTTAGGGTTAGGATTAGGGTTAGGTCTATTGTTAGGTTTAGATATAGGGTTAGGGTGATGTTTAGAGCTAGGTTTAGTGGTAAGGTCAGAGTCAGGGTCAGTGTTACTTATGGGGTTTGGCTTAAAACTCAAATTAGGGCTAGAGTTATTCCTAAGTGTAGGATTAGGGTTTAGTTTATATTAAGGGTTAGGGTTAGAACTAGGGTTAGGTTTAGGTTTAGGCTAGGATTCGGGTTAGATTTAGAGTTAGGGTTAGATCTAGGGTTGCTGCTAGGGCTATAAATAGGGACAGTGTTAGACTTATGGTTTGGGCTAGGATTAGTGTTCCAGTAATGTATAGGGTTAGAACTAGGGTTGAGACTAAGGTGAGAGTTAGAGTTAGTCTTTAGGCTAGGGTTAGGTTTAAGGTTAGGGATAGGAATAAATTAAGTGTAAATTAGGGTTAGGGTTCATGTTAGGGTTAGGCCTAGGGTTATGTTTAGGGTTATAATTAAGGCTATGTTTAGAGCTAGAATAAGAGCTAGGGTTTGTGTTAGAGTTAGGGTTCGTATCATGGCTCGGGCTAATATCAGGTCTACAGTTATGCTTAGAGATAGTTTTAGGTTTAGTTTTATAGCTAGGTCTTGTGTAAGGATTAAATATAGGGTAAGATTGATGTTTAGAGCTAGGGGAATTTTTAGGGTCAGTGTCAGTGTTAGTTTTTGGTTTAGGTTTGAGTTTAGGGTTAGGACTCGAATTAGCATTAGGGTTAGGGTTAGGTTAATGATTAGATTAAGTCTAGGGTTCAGGGTAGGTTTAGAGTAATTGATAAGTTTGGGGATAGTGGTATGTTTAGGTTAGGCTTAGGGTTAGCATTAGGGTAAGAGTTATGTTTAGGGTAATGATTCAGTTAGCCTTAAGTTTAGGGCTAGGGTTTTGGTTAGGATTAGGTCTTGATTTAGAGTTAGGGTGAGAGTAACATAACCTTAACCTAACTAGGGTTAGGTTAAGGTTATGTTTAGTGTAAGCTTTAGGTTCTGAGCTATGGTCAGGGCTAGGCTAAGAGTTAGGTTCTGGATTATGTCTAGGGATAAGATTATGGTAGATTTTGGGTTAGGATTAGTGTTAGGATTAGACCTAGGATTTGTGGTAGGGTCAGTAAAAGGGTCTGGGTTAGTGTTAGTGTTTTGGTTAGGGTTAGATCTAGAATGAGGTCAAGGGTAAGGGCTCTTAATAGGGTTAGTGTTTTGGTTAGCCTAAGGATTAAGGATAGGTCTAGGGTTTCCCTTAGGTTTAGGGTTTTGCTTAAGGTAAGGGTTTCGTTTAGATCTAGGGTTAAGGCTATGGTTATGGTTAGAGTTAGGGTTAAAGCTAGGTTTAGGGCTCAGATTAGGCCTAGGTTTTGTGTTAGGGTTAAGGATAGGGTTAGGGCAATGGCTAATGTAAGAACTTGGGTTACCATTAGGGTTAGTTTTAATGTTAGGGTATGGATTAGGTTTAGTGTTAGGGCTAAGTTTAAGGGTAGGGTGATATTTATAGCTAGGTTTTATATTAGGATAGGAGTCAGGGTCAGGCTTAGTTTTAGGGTTACTGTTAGGACTTGAATTAGGGCTAGGGTTACTGTTAGGGTTCAGTTTAAGGTGAGGGAAATGTTTAGAGCTAGGGTGAGTGTTAGGATATGAGTCAGGTTCAGGGTTTGTTTTAAGGTTAGGGTTAGGACTCGAACTATGGCTAGGGTTAGGTGTAGTTGTAGTGTTAGGGTTTGGTTTAAGTTAAAGTTTAGTGTTAGGGCTAATACTCCATTTAGTTTTAGTCCTAGGGTTAGGGTTAGGGCTAGTGCTAGTGTTAGGCTTAGGCTTAGGGTTAGGGTTAAATTTGGAATTAGGCTTAGATCTAGGATTAGGGCTAGAACTGAGGATAGGGCAAGGGTTATGGCTAGGTTTAGGGTTATGGTAAGGGATAGAGTTAAAACTAGGGATAGGGCTATGGTGAGATTTAGTCTTAGGGCTAGTGTTAGGGTTAGGGTTAGTTTTGGAGATAAGGCTAAATCAGGGCTAGGATTAGGGCTAGGTTTAGTGTTTAGTTTAAGCCTAGGGTTAGGATTAGCATAGGGTTAGGGTTAGGGTTAGGGTTAGGGTTTAGAGTTAGAGTTTAGAGTTTAGGTTTAGAGTTAAGGCAAAGTTAGGGGTAAGGGATGGCTTTATAGCTAGGTTTAGAGGTTGGATGTGGGTTATAATTAAAGTTAGGGCTGTGGTTAGTGTTAGGGTTATGATTAAGGCTACGTTTATGGCTATGATGAGGGCTAGGGTTTTTTTAGGGTTAGGCCTAGGATTAGTACTAGGGCTAATTTCAGGTCAAGAATTATGGTTAAAGATAGTTTTAGGGTTAGGATTATGGGTACATAGTGTGTAATGGTTAGGTTTACGGTTAGTGTCAGGTTTAGAGCTAGGAGTATTATTAGGGTCAAGTTCTGGGTTAGGGTTTGGAATAGGTTAAGGTTTAAAGTTAGTGCTCAAATTAGCATTAGGCTTAGGGTTATGGTAAAGGATAGAGTTAGAAATCAGTTTAGGGCTAGGATTATTTTTAAGATTAGGCCTAGGTTTTGAGTTAAATTAGTGCTAGGGTTAGGGTTACGGCTAATGTAAGGACTGGGGTTATGATAATGGCTGATTTTAGTGTTTTAAGGCTAGGTTTACTGTTAGGTTTAGGTTTGGGGTTAGGATGATGTTTAGAACTCAGGTTAGTGTTATTGTCAGAGTAAGGGTCAGGGTTAGCTTTAGGGTTTGGCTTAAAACTCCAATTAGGGCTGGGATTAGGGATAGGTGTAGGGTTAGAGCTTGGTTTAGGTTAAGGGTTATGGTTAGAGCTTTGGCTCACTTTGGTTTTAGGGATAGGGTTAGCGTTAGGGCAATATTTAGGATTAGTGTTAGGGTTAGGACTAGTCTTAGATTTAGGCTTAGGCTTCAGTTTGAGGTTAAATTTAGAGTAAGGTTTTTATCTAAGGTTAATTCCAGGGCTAAGGATAGGGCAAGGGTTAGGACTAAGATTTGGGATAGGGTTAGGTTTATGGGAAGGTATATTATTAGAAAGAGTGATAGGACCAGTGTGAGAGAGTTCTTCTTAGGGCTAGGGTTTGGGTTAGGGTTAGGCATAGGGCTAAATTACGACTAGGGTTAGTGTTAGGGCTAGGGTTAGGGCTAGTTTTAGAATTAACATCAGGGTTAGGGCTAGTTTTATGCTTAGGCTTCGAGTTAGGTTTAGATTTAAACTTAGATTTCGATCTAGTGTTAAAGCTAGGGCTAAGGATAGAGCAATTTTGACGACAAGGGTTAGGGTTAGAGTTAGGGTTACATTTAGGGTAAGGGATGTGTTTTTGGCTAGGTTTAGGGCTAGGGCAAGTGTTAGCATTAGGGTTAGGGCTAGAGTTAGGGTTAGGGTTATGAATAAGGCAAGGTTTATGGCTAGGATGAGGGTTAGGATTTGTGTTAGGGTTAGGGATAGTGTTAGGGCTAGGGCTAATGTCAGGTCTAGGGTTATAGTTAGAGCGAGATTTAGTGTTAGGTTTATGGCTTGGTCCAGTGTAAGGATTATGTTTAGGGTAAGATTCAGGTTTATATCTATGGTTATTTTTAGGGTCAGGGTCAGGATTAGGGTTTGGGTTAGTTTAGGGTTTAGATTTAGGGCAATGGCAGGGTTAGTTTTAGGGTTAAGGTTTGATTTAGTGTAATGGATAGGGTTAGGGTTAGGCCTAGGTTTAGCTTAAGAGTTAGGGTTATTGTTAGGATAATGGATAGGTTTAGACCTAAGGTTAGGGCTAGGGTTATGTATAGGATTAGGGCTAGTTTTATGTTAGGGTTAGGTTTAAGTTTAGGGTTAAATCTAGGTTTAGGACTCGGTATAAGGGTAGGTTTTGCGTTTGGTTAGGGCTAGGGTTAAGTCTATGGCTAATGTATGAAGTAGGGTTAGGATTAGTGCTAGTTATAGGATTTGGGTTTGGGCTAGGTCTAGTGTTAGGTTGAGGTTTATGGTGATGATGATGCTTAGAGCCAGGGTTAGTGTTAGAGTAAGAGTCAGAATAAGGGTTAGTTTTAGGCTTAGGGTTAGGACTAGAATTAGGGATACAGTTAGAGCTAGGTGCAGGGTTAGGGTTTTGTTTAGGTTAAGGTATGGCTATGGCTACGGCTATGGCTCAGTTTTGTTTTAGGGCTAGGGCTTGTGTTAAGGCTAGTTTTAGGATTAGCATTAGTGTTAGGGCTAATGTTAGGTTTAGGTTTAGGCTTAGGGTTAGGGTTAGATTTAGAGTTAGCCTTAGATCTAGGGTTATGGCCAGGGCTATGAATAGGGCTAGGGTTAGACCAAGGGTTAGGGCTAGGATAAGGGTTCTAGTAAGGGATAGGGTTAAAACTAGGGTTAGGGTTAGGGTGAGAGTTAGAGTTAGTCTTTGGACTTGGGTTAGGGTTAGGATTAGGGATAGGGCTAAATTAGGGCTAAGATTTTGGCAAGGGTTAGTTTTAGTGTTAGGCCTACGGTTTGGGTTATGGATAAAAATAAGGCTATGTTTAGGGATAGGATAAGGGCTAGTGTTTGTGCTAGTGTTAGGCCTAGGATTATGGCTAGGGTTAACATTAGGTCTAGAGTAAGTTTAGGAATAGTTTTAGGATTAGGTTTATGGCTAGGTCTAGTGTAAGGGTTAGGTAGGGTAAAAGTCAGGTTTGTAGCTAGGAAAATTATTAGGGTCACGGTCAGTGATAGGGTTTGGTTTAGGTTTGAGGTTAGGTTTAGGGCTCAAATTAGCATTTGGGATAGGTTAGATTTGGTTTAGGTTTGAGGTTAAGGTTAGGGCTCCAATTAGCATTTAGGTTAGCATAATGATTGGATTAGGTCTAGGGTTCAGGGTAGGTTTAGTGTAATTGATAAGTTTGGTGATAGTGACATGTTTAGAGTTAGGCATAGGGTTAGCATTAGGGTAAGGGTTATGTTTAGGGTATCAGATACAGTTAGAGTTAAGGTTATGGCTAGGGTTAAGGTTAGGATTAGGTCTTGTGTTAGAGTTAAGGTAAGGGTAAGAACTAGCATTAGGTTTAGGGTTATGTTTAGCACAAGGGTTAGGTTCTGAGCTATGGTTAGGGCTAGGCTGAGAGTTAGGTTCAGAGTTAGGTCTAGGGATAGGATAATGGTAAATTTTGGGTTAGGGTTGGGGTTAGGGTTAGACCTAGGTTTAGTGTTAGGGTCAGAATAAGGATCAGGGTTAGGGTTAGGGTTTGGTATAGTGTTAGAGCTAAAATGAAGGCTAGAGATAGGACTATTAATAATGTTAGGGTTTTGATTAGTCTAAGGACTAGGGGTAGGTCTAGGGTTACTCATAGGTTTAGGGTTTTGCTTAGGGCAAGGGAATGATTTAGATCTAGGGTTAAGGCTATAGTTATGGTTAGAGTTAGAGTTAAAGCTAGGTTTAGGGCTCGGATTTGGGCTAGTTTTTGTGTTATGGTTAGGGCTAGGATTAGGGCAACAACTAATGTAAGAACTAGGGTTACCATTAGGGTTAGTCTTAGGGTTAGGGTTAGGAGTAGTTTGAGTACTAGGGTTAGGTTTAACTTTAGGGTGAAATTTATAGCTATGGTTCTTGTTAGGATAGGAGTCAGGGTCAGGGTTAGTTTTAGGGTTAGTGTTAAGAATCGAATTAGGGCTATTGTTAATGTTAGTGTTTGGTTTGAGTTTAGGGCAGTGTTTAGAGTTAGGGTGACTGTTACAATATGAGTCAGGGTCAGGATTAGTTTAAGGTGAGGCTTAGGACTCAAATTAGGGCTAGGTTTATGTCTAGGTGTAGTATTAGTGTTTGGTTTAAGATAAGGTTTAGGGTTAGGGCTACTGCTTGGTTTTGATTTACTGCTAGGATTAGGGTTAGGGCTAGTTCTACGATTATCATTAGGGTTAGGGATAATGTTAGTGTTAGGCTTAGGCTTAGGTTTAAGGTTAGATTTAGAGTCAGGGTTAGGGCAAGTGTTAGGGCTAGTGTTAGGTTTATGGTAGTAGATAGGGATAGAACTAAAGATAGGGATAGGGATAGGGCAGAGTTAGAGTTAGTCTTAGGGCTAGGGTTAGGATAGGGTTAGAGATAGAGCTAAATTAGTGCTAGGATTAGGGCTAGGTTTTGTGTTTAGCTTAAGCCCAGGGTTAGGATTAGTTTAGGTTTAAATTTAGGGAAAGGGATGACGTTAGGGCTAGGTTTAGAGGTAGGGTGAGGGTTAGAATTAGGGTTAGATATAGGGCTAGAGTTAGACTTATGATTAAGGCTAGGTTTAGGCCTAGGATGAGGGCTAGGTGTGTTTTTAGGGTTAGGGATAGGATTAGGGCTAGGGCAAATTTCAGGTCCAGAATTAAGGTTAAAAGATAGTTTTAGGGTTAATTTTATGGCTACGTCTAGGCTAAGGGTTTGGTGTTGGGTTACGGTCAAATTTAGAGCTAGGTGTATTATTAGAGTCAAGGTCTGTGTTACGGTTTGGGATAGGTTAAGGTTTCAAGTTTGGGCTTGAATTAGTTTTAGGATTAGGGTTAGCGTAATGATAGGGTTAGGTTTAGGTTTCAGGTTAGGTTTAGGGTAATGGAAGGGTTAGGATTCAGGATAGGGTTAGGTTTATGCCTAGGGTAATCATTATGGTTATGGTTATGATTATAGTAATGGATAGAGTTAGAGATCAGTTTAAAGCTAGAGTTATGGTTACAATTAAGTCTAGTGTTAGGGTTAGGTTAGGTTTAAAGCTAGGGTTAGGTCTTGGATAAGGGCTATGTTTTGGGTTATGTTAGGTCTAGGGTTAGTGTTACAGCTAATGTAAGTACTAGGTTTACAATTAGGGCAGTTTTAGGGTTTTATTGCTATGTTTAGTGTTAGGGTTAGGTTTAGTGTTAGGGTGATGTTTAGAGCTAGAAGTGTTAGGATCAGTGTCAGGTTCAGGGTTAGTTTTAGGGTTCATCTTCCAACTTGAATTAGGAATAGGTTTATGTCTACATGTAAGACTAGGGTTTGGTTTAGGTTAATGCTTTGGGTTAGAACTATGGCTCGGTTTTGTTTTATGGATAGGGCTAGCATTAGGGTTCATTTTAGGATTAGTGTTATGGTTTGGGCTAGTGTTAGGGTTAGGCTTAGTATTCGGGTTAGGGCTAAATTTAGAGTTACATTTTGCCTTAGGTTAGTGCTAGGGATAAAGATAAGAAAGGGTTAGCACTAGGGTTAGGGTTACAGTAAGGGATAGGTTTAGAACGAGTGATAGGGCTAGTGTGAGAGTTAGAGGTAGTCTTAGGGCTAGGGTTAGGGTTAGGTTTAGGGATTGGACTAAATTATGGCTATGGTTATGTTAGGGCTAGGGTTAGTGCTAGTCTTAGGATTAGGCTTAGGCATCGAGTTAGGGTTAGATTTAGAGTTAGGTTTTGATCTAGGGTTAGTGCTAGGGCTAAGGGTAAGTCAACAGTTACCACTATGGTTAGGGTTAGAGTTAGGGTTTAGTTTAGGGTAAGGGATGTGGTTATAGTTAGGATTAGGGCAAGGGTTAGGGTTAGTATTAGGGTTAGAACTAGGGTTAGGGTTAGGGTTATAATTAAGGCTATATTTAGGGCTATGATGAGGACTAGGATTTGTCTTAGGGTTAGGGATAGTATTAGGGCTATGGCTAATGTCAGGTGTGGAGGATAACAGTTAGAGATAGATTTAGTGTTAGGTTTATGGCTTGGTACAGTGTAAGGGTTAGTTTTTTGTTAGGGTCAGGTTTAGATCTAGGGCTATTTTTAGAATCAGGATCAGGATTATTGTTTGGGTTAAGTTAGTGTTTAGGTGCAGGTCTCGAATTAATGTCAGATTTAGGGTTAGGGTAATGACAGGGTTAGATTTAGGGTTTAGGTTTGGTTTAGTGTAATTTATAGGGTTAGGGTTAGGCCTAGGGTTATCAGAATGGTTAGGGTTATCTTTAGGGTAATGGATAGGTTAGCCCTAATTTTAGGGATAGTGTTTGGGTTAGGGTTAGGTTTAAGTTTAGGGTTAAAGCTAGGTTTAGGACTTGGATTAAGGCTTGGTTTTGAGTTAGGTTAGGGCTAGGGTTAAGGCTACCACTAATGTATGAAGTAGGTGTATGATTACAGCTAGTTATAGGGTTAGAGTTAGGTCTAGGTCTAGTGTTAAGGTTAGATTTACGATGATGATGATGTTTAGAGCCAGGGATAGTGTTAGGGTCAGAGTCAGGGTCAGGGTTAGTTTTTGGGTTAGGGGTAAACTATAATTAGGGATAAGGTTAGGGTTAGGTGTAGGGTTAGGGTTTGGTTTAGGTTAAGGGTTAAGGTTAAGGATATGACTTGGTTTTGTTTTAGGGCTAGGGGTAGGGTTAGGACTAGTTTTAAGATTACTTTTAGGGTTACAGCTAGTGTAAATGTGAGATTTAGGCTTAGGTTAAGGGTTAGGGACAGGAGTAGAGTTATGGCTAGATATATTCTTTGGATTAGCATTAAATATAGAGTTAGATTTAGATATAGGTTTTGAGATAGGGCTAGGGTAGAGCTACGTTTAGAGCTAGGTGTATGGTGATGGTAAGGGATAGGGTTAGAACTAGGTGTAGAGCTAGTGTGAGAGTTAGAGTTAGTCTTAGGGCTAGGGTTATGGTTAGGGATAGGGCTAAATTAGGGCTTGGATTAGCGCTAGGGTTAGTGTTAGGGTTAGGCCAAGGTTTAGGGCTAGGGTTAGTGTTAGGTTTAGGTTTAGGGTTAGGTTTAGGGTAAGGATGGGAATATAGCTAATTTTAGGGCTATAAATTCTGGTTAAGGTTATGGTTGACGTTAGGGTTAGGGTTATGATTAAGGCGAGGTTCATGGCTAGAATGTGGGCTAAGTTTTGTATTAGGGTTAGGGCTAGGATAGAGCTAGCTAATGTCAGGTCTAGGGTATGGTTATGGATAGTTTTAGGGTTAGTTTTATGGCTAGGTCTATTGTAAACATTAGGTTTCTTGTTAGGGTCAGATTTAGAGCTATGGGTATCATTAGAGTCAGGGTCAAGGTTAGGGTTAGAGTTAGGTTAAGGTTTAGGTTTAGGGCCCATATTAGTCTTATGTTTAGGGATCAGGTAATTACACAGTTAGGTTTAGGGTTCAGGTTAGGTGTAGTTTAATGGATAGTGTTAAGGCTAGTGCTAGGATCAAGGTTCCACCTAGGGTTAGCATAGGATTATAAAGAGAGCTATCGTTAGGGCTAGGGTTATGATTAGGATTATGTCTAGGGTTAGGCTTAGGGTTATAGTTAGGTCTAGGGTTATTGTTAGGGTTAGCTTTAGGCTTAAAGCTAAGGTAGGGCTTGGATTATGTCTAGGTTTTGCAATAGGTTAGGGCTATGGCTAATGTAAACTATTGTAATGATTATGACTAGTTTTATGATTAATATTAGGGCTAGGTGTAGTTTAGAGTTAGTTTTAGAGTTAGGGTGAAGTTTAGAGCTGGGGTTAGTGTGTCAGGGATTGTGTTCGGGTAGGATAATGGTTTGGGTAAAAGCCAGAAATAGGACTAGGGTTAGGCCTAGAGGTAGGGTTAGAGTTTCGGTTATGTTGAGAGTTATTGTTAAGGCTAGGTTTAGTTTTTCTTTAGGTCTAGATTTATAGTTATGGCTAGATTTAGGATTAGGTTTAGGTCTAGGGCTAGTGTTAAAATTAGGTTTAGGTATAAGGTTACCAGTAGGGCTAGTGACCTAAGATTAGTGTTAGGGTCAGAATACTGGTCAGGGATAGGGTTAGGGTTTGGATTAAGGTTAGATCTAAAATGAAGGCTAGGATTAGGACTAGTTACAATGTTAAATTTCAGTTAGGCTAAAGATTAGTGCTAAGAATATGATTAGAATTATGATGAGGGTTTGGCTTAGGGTAAGGGATAGGGTTAGAGCTAAGGTTAGGACTAGGTTTAGGGAAAGGTTTAGGGTTAAAGCTCATGTTAGGGCTTGGATTAGGGCTAGTTTTGAATTAGGGTTAGGGCTCATTTTATAGTTATGGCTATTGCAAAAATAGTGTTATGATTAGGGTTAGTTTTAGGGTTAAGTTTAAGTGTAGGTTTAGTGTTAGGGTTAGGTTTAATGTTAGGGTGATATTTAGAGCTAGGTTTAGTGTTTGGACATGAGTCATGGTCATGGTTAGGTTTAGGTTTAGGGTTAGATTTCAAATTAGGGCTAGGGTTAGGGCTGGGGTAGGGTTAAGGTTTTGTCTAAGGTAAGCATTAGTGTTAGGATTATGGCTGATTTGTTTTAGGGCTAGGGCTAGAGTTAGGGCTAATTTTAGTATTAGCATTAGAGCTAGTTTCAGGGTTAGGCTGAGGCATTAGGTTAGGGTTAGTTTTAGAGATAAGTTTTGATCTAGAATTAGTGCTAGGGCAAGGGTTATGACTAGGGTTAGGGCTTGGTTTAGGGTTATGGTAAGGGATAGGGTTAGAAGTAGGGATAGGTCTTGTGTGAGAATTATAGTTAGTCTTAATTCTAGGGTTAGGTTTAGGGTTAGGAATAGGGCTATAGTAGGGCTAGGATTAGGGCTAGGTTTAATGTTAGGGTTAGGACTAGGGTTAGGGTTAGGGCTAGGGCTAGGTTTATATTTAGGTTAACACCTAGGTTTAGGGCTCAGATTAGGATTGGTTGTTCTGTTAGATTTAGGGCTAGGGTTAGGGCTGTAACTAATATAAGAACTAAGGTTATGATTAGAGTTAGTATTTGATCAGGTTTATTGTAATGGATGGGGTTAGAACTAAAAATAGAGCTGGGGGGAGTATTTGATCAGGTTTATTGTAATGGATGGGGTTAGAACTAAAAATAGAGCTGGGAGTTAGAACTAAAAATAGAGCTGGGGGGAGCTAATAGAGTTAGTCTTAGGCAAAGGTTAGGGGTAGAGTTAGGGTTAGGGCTAAATAAGGGCTGGGATTAGTGCTAGGGTTAGTGTTAGGGTTAGGCCTATAGTTAGGGCTAGAGATATGGTTATTGTTAGGTTTAGCATTAATGATAGAGTTAGGGGTCAGGATGGGGTTATACCTAAGTTCAGGTCTAGGGAGAGGGTTAAAATTAGAGATAGGGCTAGAGTTAGGGTTTGGGTTAAGATTAAGACTAGGTATAGGCCTAAGATGAGGACTAGTGTTTGTGTTAGGGTTAGAGATAGGATTAGGACTGGGGCTAATGTCAGGTCTGGGTTTATGGTTATGGTTAGTTTTAGGGTTAGATTATGGCTAGGTCTAGTGTAAGGGTTATGTTTAGGTTAAGGGTCAGGTTTAAAGCTCAGTGTATTATTAGGGTTAGGGTTCAAGTAGAGTTTAGTTTAGGTTAAAGTTTAGGGTTAAGGCTTGAATTAGCAGTAGAGATAGGGTTAGGGTTCAGGCTAGGGTAATTGATAGGTTTAAGGTTCAGGTTAGGTTTTGAGTAAGATTAGGGTTGGTGTTAGCAATGGTTAGCATTAGGCCTAGGGTTAACATTTGGATTAGGCTTATCTTTAGGGTAATGTATAGAATTAGAGCTAAGGTTAGGGCTAGGGTTAAAATTAGAATGGATTAGAGCTACAATTAGGACTAGGGTTATGGTTAGGTTAGAATTATGGTTAGGGTTAGGTTTAGGGTTACAATTTGGTTAGGGTTATGGTTAGGGTAATGGATAAGTTTAGAGCTAGAGATAGGGCTAGAATTATGGGTAGGATTAGGGCTATGATTTGGGTTTGATTTTGTGTTAGGACAAGGTTTAGGTTTATGGTTAGGTTTAGGTAAAGTGTTAGGGCTAGGGTTAGTGTTAGGGCTAAGGTTAAAGCTAGGGTTATGCCTCTGATTAAGTCTAGGTTTTGAGTTAGGTTAGGGCTATTTATGACTAGGGCTAATGTTAGAACTAGGGTTATGATTGGAGCTAGTGTTAAGTTTAACATTATGTCTAAATCTAGTGTGTAGAATAGGTTTAGGTTTAGGGTGATGATTAGATATAGGGGTAGTGTTACTTTCAGAGTCAGGATCAGTGTTACTGATCAGAGTTAGGGATAGACTCGAATTAGGGCTAGGGTTAAGGCTAGGGATAGGGTTAAGGTTTGTGTAAGGGTTAGGTTAAGAATTAGGGATAGGTCTAATGTCAAGTCTAGGATTATGGTTTGGTTTTGGTTTGAGTTAGGCAGTGTTACAGTTTTGTTTTACAGCTAGGGCTACTTTTAGGATTATCAATAGTGTTAGCGCATGTGGTTTGGTGAGGTTTAGGCTTAGATTTATTGTTACGGTTAGATCTAGGTTTAGGCTATGGCTAGGTTTAGGGCTAAGGCTTGGGCTAGTGTTAGGGTTAAAAACGGATAGAGCTACAACTAGAAATAGGGCTAGGGCGAGAGTTAGAGTTAGTCTTAGAAATAGGGTATGGTTAGGTTTAGGGTTAGAGCTAAATTAGGGCTAGATTTAGGGCTAAGGTTAGTGTTAGGGTTAGGCCTATGGTTAGGGTTAGGGTTAGGGGAAGAATGGGGTTATAGCTAGGTTTAGGGCTAGGGCAAGTGTTAGAATTAGGGTTAGGGCTAGGGTAAGGATTAAGGCTATGTTTAGTGCTAGGATGAGGGGTTTTGTTAGAGATAGGGCTAGGATTAGGGATAGGGCTAATTTCAGGTGTAGTTTTATGGTTAGTGTTAGTTTTAGGATTAGGTTATGGATAGGTCTAGTGTAAGGGTTAGGTTTAGTTAAGGGTCAGGTTTAAAGTTAGGTGTATTATTAGTGTCAGGGTCCAGGTAGGAGTTGGCTTAGGTTAAGTTTTAGGATTAAGAATTGAATTAGCTTTAGAGTTAGGGTTACAGATAGGGTAATGGATAGGATTTGGTTTAGGGTTCCGGTTAGCTTTAGAGTAATGGATAGGGTTAGTGTTAGTGATAGGGTTAGCGTTATGTCTACGGTTAGCATATGATTTAGGCTCATCTGTAGGGTAATGGATAGTGTTAGAGCTAAGGTTAGGGCTAGGGATAAGGTTACAATTAGGGCTAGTGTTAGGGTTAGGGCTAGGGTTAGTGTCATGGATAGTTTTAGGGTATTAGTATTTGAGCTAGTGTTAGATCTTGGACGAGATTTAGGGTTAGAGTCAGGGCTAGGGTTAAGGTTAAGGTTATGTTTAGGGTGAGGGTTAGAGTTTGAGGCAGGTTTAGGGCTAGGGTGAGCGTAGGATTTGGCTTAGGTCTAGCGTTATGGTTAGGGTTACTATCAGGGCTAGGTTTAGGGCTAGGATAAGGGCTCGGTTTGTGTGTGGTTTAGGACTATCATTAGGGCTACGGGAAATATAAGAGCTAGGAATATGTTTATGGCTAGGTTTAGGGTCAGGGTTATTGGTGTGTCTACTGTTAGGGTTAGATTTTGGGTTAGAATAAGGTTTAGAGCTAGAGTATTTTTTAGGGTTAAGGGTCATTGTTCATGATAGGGTTAAGTTTAGGGTAAGTGCCAGAATTTTGACTAGCATTGGTTCTAGGGATAGGATTAGTCTTTACTTTAGGTTAAAGGTTATTGTTAGGGCTAGTGCTAAGTTTTTGTTTAGGGCAATGGCTAGATTTATGACTATATTTAGGATTAGGTTTGGTGTAGTGCTAGTGTTACTGTTAGGTTTCATTATAGGTTTACTGGTATGGAAAGTGTTAGGTTTCGGTTTAGTGTTTTGGTCAGGTTTAGACTTAGGGTTATTGTTAGGGTCAGAATTAGGGTCAGGGTTAGGGTTAGGTTTAGAGCTAGAATGAGGGCTAGGATAGGACTAGCAACAGAGTTAGGGTTTGGGGTAGGTTAAGTATTAATTTTAGGACTATGGTAGCATTAGGGTTAGGGTTTGGCTTAGGGAAAGGGATAGGTTTTAAGGTAGGGTTAGGGTTAGGGTTAGATTTAGGGCTAGGGTTAGGGTTAGAGTTAGAGTTTAAAAACAGGGTTATGTCTCGGATTCGGGCTAGAATTTGTGTTATCATTAGGGCTACAGCTAAAGAAAGAACTAGGTTTCTATTTATGGTTAGTTCTAGGGTTAGAGTTAGGGCAATGTTTAGAGCTATGGTTAGTATTAGGGGCCGAGTTAGTGTCAGGGTTATATCTAGGGTTAAGGTTAGGACTCAAATTAGGGCTAGGTTTAGGAGTAGGTGTAGCTTTAGGGTTTGGTTTAGGTTAAGGTTTAGGGTTATGGCTCGGTTTTGTTTTAGGGTTAGGGGAGATTTAGGGCTAGTTTTCCAATTAGCATTATGGTTAGGGCTAGTGTTTGGGTGAGGTTTATACTTAATTTTAGTTTTAGATCCAGGTTTAAGCCTTGGGCGAAGTTTAGGGCTAAGTTCAGGGCTAGGGATAAGGCTAGTGTTTGGGTTATTGTAAAGGATAGGTTTAGAACTAGGGACAATGCTAGGGCGAGAGTTAGAGTTAGTCTTAGGGATAGGGATAGAGTTAGGTTTACTGTTAGGGCTAAATTACGGCAAGGATTCGTAGTAGGGTTAGTGTTAGATTTCAGCCTAGGTTTAGGGATAGTGTTAGGGTTAGCATTAGGGTTAGGGTAAGGTATGATGTTACAGCTATGTTTAGTGCAAGGACAAGGGACAAAATTAGGGTTAGGGCTAGGGTGAAAATTAAGGTTAGGTTTAGGGCTATGCTTAGAACTAGAATTAGGTCTCAGGATGAGGCTAATGTCAGGTCTAGGTTTAAGGTTAAGCTAGGGTTAGGAATAGGGCTATGGCTCAGTTTTGTTTTAGAACTAGGTCTAGGGTTAGGTATAGTTTTATGATTAGTGATAGTGTTAGGGCTAGTGGTAGGGTAAAGTTTAGGCTTAGATTTATTGTTATGGTTAGATCTAGGTTTAGGGCTATGGCTAGGGTTAGGGCTAGTTTAAGTAATGGTAACGGATAGGGTTAGAACTAGAAATAGGGCTAGGGCAAGAGTTCGGGTTAGTCTTTCGGCTAGGGTTAGGGGTAGCTTTAGGGTTAGGGCTAAATTAGTGCTAGAGTTAGTGCTAGGTTTCACGTTAGGGTTAGATAGGGTTATGGTTATTGTTAGTATTAGGGTTAGGATTAGGTTTAGGGGAAGGGATAGGGTTATAGCTAGCTTTAGGGCTACTGCGAGGGTTAGAATTAGGGTTAGGACTAAGGTAAGGGTTTGGGTTAGGATTAAGGCTAGGTTTAGGGTTAAGCTGAGGGTTTCTTTAGGGCTTGGGCTAGGATTAGAGCTAGGGCTAATGTCAGGTCTAGGTTTATGGTTAGTAGTAGTTTTAGTGTTAGGTATGGCTATGTCTAGTATAAGGGTTAGCTTTAGGGTAGGGATCAGGTTTAGAGCTAGGGTTACGATTAGGGCTAGTATTAGGGTTAGCATTAGGACTAGGTCTGGTGTTTATATTAGGTTTAGGTTTAGGGGGATGATTAGAGATAGGGTTAGTGTTAGGTTTAGAGTCAGGATTAGTGTTACTTTTAGGATTAGGGATAGATCTTGAATTAGGGCGAGTGTTAAGGCTAGGTGTAGGATTAGGATTTGTGATAGTGTTAGGGTAAGAGTTAGAGATAGGGCTATGTCAGATCTAAAGTTATTTTTAGGTTAGGGTTAGGGTTGGGGCTATGGCTCAGTTTTGTTTTAGAGCTAGGGCTAGGGTTAGGGCTAGTTTTGGGATTAGTGATAGTGTTAGGGCAAGTAGTAAGGTGAGGTTAAATCTTACATTAATTGTTATGCTTAGATCTAGGTTTAGGGTAAGGGGTATGGTTAGGGAAAAACTTAGGGTTAGTGTTACAGTTATGATAACAGATAGGTTTAGAACTAGAAATAGGTCTAGGGCGAGAGTTATAGTTAGTCTTCGGGCTTGGGTTAGGGGTGGGTTTAAGGTTAGAACTAAATTAGGACTAGGATTAGCGCTAGGGTTAGTGTTAGGGTTAGGGCTAGGGTTAGGGTTAGTGTTAGGGATAGGGTTAGGTTTAGGGAAAGGGATAGGTTTATAGCTAGGCTTAGGGATAGGGTGAGAGTTAGAATTAGGGTTAGGGCTAGGTTAGGGTTTGTGTTATGATTAAGGCTAGCTTTAGGGCTAGGTTTGAGGGTTTGTGTTAGGGCAGGGCTAGGATTAGGGCTAGGGCTAATGGCAGGTCGAGGATTATAGTTATGAATAGTTTTAGGGATAGGTTATGGCTAGTGTAAGGTTTACGTTTAGGTAGGGGTCAGGTTTAGAGCTAGGTGTATTATAAGGGTCAGGGTTGAGGTAGGGTTTGGTTTAGTTTAAGGTTTAGATTTAAGGGTTGAATTAGCACTAGGGTTAGGGTTAGAGTTAGGGTAATGGATAGGGTTAGGT
Organism: Callospermophilus lateralis; assembly: GCF_048772815.1. Lineage (NCBI taxonomy): Eukaryota > Metazoa > Chordata > Mammalia > Rodentia > Sciuridae > Callospermophilus > Callospermophilus lateralis. Next base: position 133,482,540 of record NC_135310.1, on the reverse strand, counting down.
TTAGGATTCAGATAAAGTTTAGAGTAATGGATAGGTTTAGTGTTAGCGATAGGGTTAGGGTTAGATTTAGGGGAAGGGATGGGGTTATACCTAGATTTAGAGCTAGGGTTCGGGTTAGAATTTGATTTAGGGCTAGGGTTAGGTTTTGGGTTAGGGTTAAGACTAGGTTTAGTGCCAGGATGAGGGTATGTGTTAGGGCTAGGGCTATATTTAGGGATGGGGCTAATGTCAGGTCTAGGTTCAAAGTAAGTAGTAATTTTATGGTTAGCTTATGGCTAGATCTAGTGTAAGGTTCAGGTTCATGGTAAGGGTCAGGTTTAGAGCTAGGTGTTTTATTAGGGGCAGGGTCTGGGTATGATTTGTTTCAGGTTAAGGTTTAGGGTTAAGGCTTGGATTAGCATTAGGGTTTGGTTTAGGATTAGGGTAATGGATTTGGTTATTTTAGGATTCAGGTTAGGTTTAGAGTAATGGATATGGTGTTTGTTAGTGATAGGATTAGCGGTAGGCCTAGGGTTGGCATTTGGTTTAGGCTTATCTTTAGGATAATGGATAGGGTTAGATATAAGGTTAGGGCTAGGGTTAAGGTTATGTTTATGGGTTAGGGTTAGGCCTAGGGTTAGTGTCAGGGTTAATTTAGGGTAAGTATTAGGGTTTGAGCTAGGGTTAGGTCTAGGGCGAGGGTTAGGGTTAGAGTCAGGGCTAGGGTTAGGGTCAGGGTTAGTGTTAAGTTTAGGTAAAGGGTTAGAATTTGAGCTAGGTTTAGAACTAGGGCAAAGAGGGGATCCAACATGGTGGTGTGCAGAGAGGCTGCACTTTTAATGCACTCCCAGTGATGGGGTCATAAAGTCGCAAGGATAACTCTTGGATTTTACCAACGGAGATTCTCCTAGCAAAATTCCACTGAAGAGAGACCGCCCGGGAGCTACTAGGATTTTTTTGAAGCGTCTGTGTGACCTGGACGAGCGGGACCCTGCCACTAGACGCGGAGTTCCTGATCCACCAGCCACAGTCCGCATACCGTGGGCACAGCTGCAGATCCGTCTACTCGCCCGCAACCAAAGTGACTGGGTCCTGCTAGACGCCGAGACACAGCTTGGCAGGAAGAAGTCTTTAGCCAAGCATCCATGAGCCAGGAGCTGAGGCAAACTGGGCCGGACCAGTCCCACCCCTCCCCTCGGACACTCCAGCAAGGAGCCTGGGGCCCGCCATAGCAGAGAGGTGATGTCATCGGAGTTCGGCCGGCGGAATTCCTTCCCAGCAGAATCCACTTTAGCAGGTGCGTGACTCCCCATACTGATAGAAGCAGCCAGGAAACTTCATTGACTTCTCAGGGGTCATGTCCGTAGGGAAGCAGAGGGGATCCTAGACCCCCAGCCCCCCATATCACCAGCGGTGACCCCCAAGGTCTTAGCCGCCAGTTTACCACAGCACTGGGGCTTAAAAGGGACACACGGTGGGATTGCAAGTTTAACTAGATCTCTGGAGAATCACTTCTGGGGAACAGGACCTGGCTGGCAGGCTGACAGGAGGAAGGGGTTAAGAGCTGGAGAAGTGAAATGACTCTGGATTGAAAAGTATGAGAGACCCCCAAGAGACGCCCTACAGAGATAGCTCTTGGCAGGTAGAGAGCAGACGCTCTGCTTAGAGGACACATCTCCGCCTACTGGAAGAGAAGAAGGTGGATCTCTAAGACTTTAATTTTTTGTTGTTGTTGCTGTTGTCGATATTTTTTTTTCTCTCCTTCTTCTCTCCCTGTTCCTTTCCGCCCTTTTCCTTCTCTCTTTCTATCCCATTTCAAGTTTTATTGTTCTTTTCATTCCCCTCTAATCTATCTCTCCCTCTATCCTTTTTTCTTTTTAACAGCACCTTCATTCCCCTACCCCCCAACTCTCATCCCAAGCATTACATCTTCCATTGCGTTTAATTGTCTAAATGCAAATAGGTGAATGTATCGAGGCTGTCTAGAAGATTCCTAAATACCTAGCTACTACCAACACCCTGATCCAATTGCCTGGTAGTATCCACCTTCAGTGGAGCAATCTTCTAAAGTACCCAAGACATACTAACCATTGTACCACCAGAGCACCCAACCTAAACATATAGTCCTAAGAACAAACAGCAAATCATTATATGCATACAGAACCTAGAAGCCTTATATGAATTGAATGCATCATCTTTAAAGTACAACAAAGGTCAACATTTCTAGGCATAATCTCCCACCACAAAAGAGAGACAACAGAGATATACAAAGCCAAAACAAATGTATAGGAGAAAGCAGTTACAAAGCAGTCAAACAGAGCTGGAAAGCAACGTGAATAATATGAAAAAACAGGGAAAAAAGGGTTACAAACAATGCAGGACAACCTAAATATACAGGAGAAGAATCAGAAACATGGACAGGGAAAGAAATCAAGGCATACCTAATTCAGATGGAACGGAATATTAGAGAAGACATGAGACAGCAAATCCAAGCATTGAAAGTATATTTTAAAGAGGAACTAACCACACAAATTCAATCCGCAAAGAATGAGCTTTATCAGGAGATAGAGGTGTTAAAAAAATCAAGTTGTAATCATAGAAATGCAAGAAACCGTAAGTCAGATTAAAAGCACTAATGAGAATATTACAAACAGACTAGATCAAGTAGAAGTCAGAACATCAGATAATGAAGGCAAAGTTTATCAACTTGAAAAGAATATAGTCAACACAGAAAAGATGCTGAAATCTCACAAGCAATCTATCCAAGAGATATGGAATCTCATCAAAAGACCAAATTTGAGAGTCATTGGGATAGAAGAAGGCACAGAGAATCAGTCCAAAGGAATGGATAGCTTACTAAATGAGATAATACTAGAAAACTTCCCAGAGATGAAAGATGGAATGGATTGCCAAATCCTGGAAGCTTACAGGACCCCAAACATCCAAAACCATAATAGACCAACTCCAAGACACATAATTATGAAGATAGCTAACATACAGGACAAGGAGAGAATACTAAAAGCTATGAGAGAAAGGAGGCAGATTATATTTAGGGGTAAACCAATTAGGTTAACGACTGATTTTTCATCATAGACTTTGAAAGCGAGAAGATCCTGGAACATTGTATTTCAAACACTGAAAAATAATGAATTCCAACCAAGAATAATGTATTCAGCAAAACTAAGCTTCAGATTTGACAATGAAATTAAAATATTTCACGATAAACAAAAGCTAAAAGAATTCGCAGCCAGAAAACCAGCACTGCAAAGCATTTTGAGCAAAATATTACAAGAAGAGGAATTGAAAAATAGCGCCCAAAACTAACAGTGGGAGGTATCTCAGTAAACGGGAAAAAAAAATAACCAAAGAGGGAAAACTAGCCAATCTAAAATAAATAAATAAATAAACATGACTGGAAGTACAAACCATATTTCAATTGTAACCTTAAATGTTAATTGCTTAAATTCACCAATCAAAAGACATAGGCTAGTAACCTGGATTAAAAAAACAAATCCAAGAATATGCTGCCTTCAGGAGACTCATATGAAAGGAAAAGACATACACAGACTGAAGGTGAAAGGTTGGGAAAAATCATACCACTCACATGGCCATCAGAAGCAAGCAGGAGTGGCCATTCTCATATCGAATAAAGTCAACTTCAAACCTAAGGTAATCAAAAGGGATAAAGAAGGACACCATATACTGTTAAAAGGAACCATCCACCATCAAGACATAACAATTATCAATTTGTATGCACCAAACAATGGTGCTGCAACGTTCATAAAACAAACTCTCCTCAAGTTCAAGAGTCAAATAGACCACAACACAATAATTATGGGGGAGTTCAACACACCACTCTCGTCATTGGACAGATCCTCTAGACAAAAGCTGAACAAAGAAACTATAAAACTCAATAACACAATCAATAACCTAGACTTAACCGACATATATAGAATATATCAACCATCATCAAGTGGATACACATTCTTCTCAGCAGCACATGGATCCTACTCAAAGATAGACCATATATTATGCCATAGGGCGACTCTCAGTAAATATAAAGGTGTGGAGATAATACCATGCACCATATCTGACCATAATGGAATGAAACTGAAAATCAATGATAAAAGAAGGAAGGAAAAATCCTGCATCACCTGGAAAATGAACAATATGTTACTGAATGATCAATGGGTTACAGAAGATATAAAGGAGGAAATCAAAAAATTCCTAGAGATAAACGACAATACAGACACAACATACTGGAATCTATGGGACACAATGAAAGCAGTTTTAAGAGGGAAATTCATTTCCTGGAGTTTATTCCTCAAAAAAAGAAAAAAACAACAAATAAATGAACTCACATTACATCTTAAAACCTTAGAAAAGGAAGAGCAAAACAACAGCAAATATAGCAGAAGACAAGAATTAATTAAAATCAGAGCGGAAATCAACAAAATTGAAACAAAAAAAAAACCATTGAAAAAACTGATAAAACTAAAAGTTGAATCTTTGAAAAAATAAATAAGATTGACAGACCCTTAGCCATGCTAAGGAAGAGAAGAAGAGAGAGAATGCAAATTACTAACATACGGGATGAAAAAGACAATATCACAACAGACACTACAGAAATACAGAAGATAATTAAAAAGTATTTTGAAACCTTATATTTCAATAAAATAGAAGATAGTGAAGATATCGATAAATTTCTTAAGTCATATGATCTGCCCAGATTGAGTCAGGAAGACATACACAATTTAAACAGACCAATAACAAAAAAAGAAATTGAAGAGGCCATCAAAAGACTACCAACTAAGAAAAGCCCGGGACCGGATGGGTATACAGCAGAGTTTTGCAAAACCTTCAAAGAAGAATTAATACCAATACTTTTCAAGCTATTTCAAGAAATAGAAAAAGAAGGAGCTCTTTCAAATTCATTCTATGAGGCCAACATAACCCTGATCCCAAAACCAGACAAAGACACTTCAAAGAAAGAAAACTATTGACCAATATCTCTAATGAACTTAGATGCAAAAATTCTCAATAAAATCCTGGCGAATTGAATGCAAAAGCATATCAAAAAAATTGTGCACCATGATCAAGTAGGATTCATCCCTGGGATGCAAGGCTGGTTCAATATACGGAAATCAATAAATGTTATTCACCACATCAATAGACTTAAAGATAAGAAACATATGATCATCTCGATAGATACAGAAAAACCATTTGACAAAGTACAGCATCCCTTTATGTTCAAAACACTAGAAAAACTAGGGATAACAGGAACTTACCTCAACATTGTAAAAGCAATATTGTAAAAGCTATATATACTTAACAGACCCAAAAGGGTCTACAAAGAAACTGCTAGAGTGAATAAATAAATTCAGCAAAGTGGCAGGATATAAAATCAACACGCATAAATCAAAGGCATTCCTGTATATCAGCAACAAAACTTCTGAAATGGAAATGAGGAAAACCATTCCATTCACAATATCCTCAAAAAAAATAAAATACTTGGGAATCAACCAAATAAAAGAGGTGAAAGATTTATACAATGAAAACTACAGAACCCTAAAGAGAGAGATAGAAGAAGATCTTAGAAGATGGAAAAATGTACCCTGTTCATGGATAGGCAGAACTAACATTATCAAAATGCGATATTACCCAAAGTTCTCTACAGGTTTAATGCGATGCCAATCAAAATCCCAACGGCATTTCTTGTAGAAAAAGATAAAGCAATCATGAAATTCATATGGAATAATAAAAGACCCAGAATAGCAAAAACAATTCTAAGCAGGAAGTGTGAATCTGGAGGTATAGCGATACCAGAGTTCAAACTGTACTACAAAGCAATAGTAACAAAAACAGCGTGATACTGGTACCAAAATAGGCAGGTGGATCAATGGTACAGAATAGAGGACACAGAAACCGATCCACAAAATTACAAATTTCTTATATTTGATAAAGGGGCTAAAAACATGCAATGGAGGAAGGATAGTATCTTCAACAAATGGTGCTGAGAAAATTGGAAATCCATATGCAACAAAATGAAACTGAATCCCTTTCTTTCACCATGCACAAAAGTTAACTCAAAATGGATCAAGGAGCTTGATATCAAAGCAGAGACCCTGCACCTGATACAAGAAAAAGTTGGCTCCGATCTACATATTGTGGGGTCAGGCTCCAAATTCCTTAATAGGACACCCATAGCCCAAGAGTTAATAACAAGAATAAACAAATGGGACTTACTTAAACTAAAAAGGTTTTTCTCAGCAAGAGAAACAATAAGAGAAGTAAATAGGGAGCCTACATCCTGGGAACAAATCTTTACTCCTCACACTTCAGATAGAGCCCTAATTTCCAGAATATACAAAGAACTCAAAAAATTAAACAATAAGATAACAAACAACCCAATCAACAAATGGGCCAAGGACCTGAACAGACACTTCTCAGAAGAGGACATACAATCAATTAATAAGTACATGAAAAACTGCTCACCATCTCTAGCAGTCAGAGAAATGCAAATCAAAACCACCCTAAGATACCATCTCACTCCAGTAAGATTGGCAGCCATTAGGAAGTCAAACAACAATAAGTGCTGGTGAGGATGTGGGGAAAAGTGTACACTTATACATTGCTGGTGGGACTGCAAATTGGTGCAACCAATATGGAAAGCAGTATGGAGATTCCTGGGAAAGCTGGGAATGGAACCACCATTTGACCCAGCTATCGCCCTCCTCGGACTATTCCCTGAGGACCTTAAAAGAGCATACTATAGGGAGACTGCCACATCAATGATCATAGCAGCACAATTCACAATAGCTAGACTGTGGAACCAACCTAGATGCCCTTCAATAGATGAATGATAAAAAAATGTGGCATCTATACACAATGGAGTATTATGCAACACTAAAAAATGACAAAATCATGGAATTTGCAGGGAAATGGATGTCATTAGAGCAGATTATGCTAAGTGAAGCTAGCCAATCCTTAAAAACCAAATGCCAAATGTCTTCTTTGATTTAAGGAGAGCAACTAAGAACTGAACAGGGGGAAAGAGCATGAGGAAAAGATTAACATTAAACTGAGACGAGTGATGGGAGGGAAAGGGTGAGAGAAGGGAAATTGCATGGAAACGGAAGGAAACCCTCATTGTTATAAGAAATCAGATATATGAGGTTGTGAGAGGAAAGGGGGGGGAGGGAGAGAACAGAACAACAACAGATGAGGTAGAGAGGAAAGATGGGAGGGGAGAGGAGGGGGGATAGTAGGGGATAGGAAAGTCAGCAGAATACAACAGTCACTAATATGGCATTATGTAAACAATGTGAATGTGTAACTGATGTGATTCTGCAATTTATATGTGGGGTAAAAATGGAAATGCATAACTCACTTGAATCAAATGTATGAAAGGTGAAAAAATAAATAAATAAATAAATAAATAAATAAATACATAAATAAAAAGAACTAGGGCAAAGGTTAGGGTTAGGGTTAGGTCTAGGGTTACAGTTAGGGTTACAATTAGGGCTAGGTTTAGGACTAGGATAAGGGCTAGATTTGTGTAATATTTATGGCTAGTGTTGGGACTATGGGTAATGTAAGAGCTCAGGTTATGTTTAAGGCTAGTTTTAGGGTTAGGGTTATGGATAAGTCTAGTGTTAGGGTTAGGTTTGGGGTTAGGATAAATTTTAGAGCTAGGGTTTGTGTTAGGGTTAGGGCCAGAATTAGGAATAGCATTGGGACTAGGGATGGGGTTAGAATTTATGTTAGGTTAAGGGTTATTGTTAGGGCTAGTTCAAGGTTTTTGTTTAGGACTAGGGCTAGATTTATGACTCTATTTAGTATAAGGTGTGGTCTAGTGCTAGTGTTTCTGTTACGTTTAGGTATAGGTTTACTGGTAGGGTGAGAGTTAGTGCCCGGTTTAGAGTTAGTTTCAGGTTTAGATATAGGGTTAGTGTTAGGGTCAGAATAAGGGTCAGGATTTGTGTTAGGGCTAAAGTTAGAATGAGGCCTAGGGTTAGGACTAGTAATAAAGTTAGGGTTTGGGATAGGCTAAGAATTAGTGTTAGGACTAAGGTAGCATTAGTGTGAGGGTTTGGCATAGGGTAATGGATAGGATTAGAGGTAGGGTTAGGATTAGGGAAAGGGTTAGGGATAGGGTTAAGGTTAGGGTTAGGTTTACTGTTACGATTAGGTTTAGGATTAGGGTTGCAGTTTGAGTTAGTGTTAAAGTTAGGGTTAAGGTTAGGGTTAATGTTAGTGTTTGGGTTAGGATTATAGCTATGTTTAGAATAAGTGTTAGGTTTCGGGTTATGGTTAGTGTTAGGTTTAGGTTTACGATTAGGTGAGTGTTAAGGTTAAAGTAAAGGTTAGGGTTAGGGTTAGTGTTAGGGTTAAAGTTAGGGTTAGAGACAGGGTTAGGGTTAGGTTTAGTGTCAGGAATATGGTTAGGATTGGCGTTAGGGTTAGTGTTAGGTTCAGTGTCAGGATTTGTGTTAGGGTTAGGGCTTGGGTTAGGCTTAGGTTTACAGTTAAGTTTAGGGTTACGGTTAGGGTTGGGGTTAATATTAGGTTGAGGGTTAGGGTTAGTGTTAGGGTTAGAGATAGTGTTTGTCATAGGGTTAGGATTAGACTTAGGGTTAAGTTTAGGGTTAGGGTTAGTTTTAGAGTTAGAGGTAGGGTTGGCTTTAGGGTTAGTGTTAGGCTTAGTGTTAGGGTTAGTGTTTGGTTAGGGTTAAGTTTCTTTGGGGTTAGAGTTAAGGTTATCATTAGGGTTAGGGTTAAGATTAGAGTTAGAATTAGGGTTAGGGTTAGGGTTGCATGTAGGGTTAGGGTTATTGTTACATTTAGGTTTAGGGTTAGGGTTAGTTATTGGGTTAGGGTTGGTGTTAGGGTCAGTGTTAGAGTTAGGTTTAGGTTTAGGGTTAGTGTCAGTGTTAGGGTTAGGTTTGGATTAGGTTTATGTAAGGGTTAGGGTTAGGTTAGGTTTAGGGTTATGGTTTGGTTAGGGTTTCTGTTAGGATTACCATTAGGTTAAGTGTTTGTGTTAGGATTAGGATTAGGGTGTGGGTAAGTGTTAAGATTATGGTTAGGATTAAATTTAGGGTTCGTGTTAGAGTTAGGGTTAAGGTTAGTGTTAGTGTTAGGTGTAGGTTTACAGTTAAGGATAGGGTTAGTATTACAGTTAGGGTTAGTTTTAATGTTAGGATTATTGTTTGGGTTAGTGTTAGAGTTAGGTTTAGCGTTACTGTTAGGGTTAGTTTTAGAGTAAGTGTTAGGTTGAGGGTTACATTAATGGTGAGGTTCAGTTTTAGTGTTAGTGTTAGGGTTAGCATTAGTGATAGGGTTAGGGTTACATTTAGGGTTAGTGTTAGGTTTAGGGTTAGGTTTAGAATTAGGGCTAGTGTTAGGGTAAGGGTTAGGTACAGGATAGTGTCAGGGTCAGGGTTAAGGTTAGAATTAGGGTTAGCGTTAGGTTTAGAGTTATGTTTAGGATTGCGGTTAGTGTTAGGGTAAGGGTTAGGTATAGGATAGTGTAAAGGTCAGGGTTAAGGTTAGAATCAGGGTTAGTGTTAGGGTTAGGATTCATGTTAGGGTTAGGCTTCATTGTAGGATTAGGGTTAGGGGTAGTGTTAGGATTAGGGTTAGGGTTAGAAAATGTGTTAGGGTTAGAGTTAGGGTTAGGGTTAGTGTTAATGTTAGTGTTAGTGTTAGGTTTAGGTTTAGGTTTAGGGTTAGTGTTAGGGTTATGGTGAGGTTTGGATTTAAGGAGACTGTTAGGGTTAGGTTTAGGGTTAGTGTATGGGTTAGGGTTTGGGTTAAGGATAGTGTTAGTGTTAGAGTTAATTTTAGGGTTAGTGTTAGAGTTAGGGTTAGGGTTAATGTTAAAGATAGGTTTAGTATTAAAATTAGGTTTAATGTTAGGTTCAGTGTTAGGGTTAGTGTTAGAGTTAAGGTTCGGGTTAGGGATAGTGTTAGAGTTAGAGTTAATTTTAGGGTTAGTGTTAGAATTAGGGTTAGGGTTAGTGTTAGAATTAGGTTTAGTGTCATGTTAAGGGTTTCGGTTAGTGTTAGGATTATGGTTAGTGTTAGTGTTAGTCTTAGGGTAAGGGTTAGTGTTAGAGTTAGGGTTAGGGCTAGGGTTAGGGCTAGGGTTAGGGATAGGGTTAGTATTATGGTTTGGGTTAGGGTTAGGGTAAGGGTTAGTTTTAGGATTAAGGTTATGGTATGTTTTAGAGTTAGGGTTATGGTTATGGTTGGATTAAATTTAGAGTTAGGGTTAGGGTAATTGTAGGGTTAGTTTTAGGGTTAAGGGTAGGATTAGGGTTAGTTTTAGGGTTAGTGTTAGAGTTATGGTTAGGGTTAATGTTAGGTTTAGCATTAGGGTTATGATTAGGTTCAGTGATAGGGTTATGGTTGGGGTTAGGGTTAGTGTTATGGTTAGTGTTAGGGATAGGGTTAGGGTTACATAAGGGTTAGGGATAGGGTTAGATTAGACCTAGAGATATTATTTGAATAAGGGTTTATGTTCAGGTGAGGGATTGTGTTAGGGATAGGGTTAGGGTTACGTTTGGATTAAAATTAGAGTTAGGATTAGGGATAGGGTTAGTGTTAGAGTTAAGGGTAGGGTTAGGATTAGTGTTAGGGTTAGGGTAGGATTGAGGTTAGTGTTAGTGTTAATGTTTGGGTTAGGTTTAGGGTGAGTTTTAAAGTTAGGGTTAGTGTTAGGTTTAAGGTTAGGGTTACGGTTAGGATTAAAGTCAGGGTTAGGATTATGTTTATCATTAGTATTAGGTTAGGGATAGGGTTATTCTTAAGGTATGGGTTAGGTTTAGGTTTAGGGTTAGTTTTAGAATTAGGGTGAGAATCAGGATTAGGGATTGGGTTAGAGTTAGGGTTAGTTTAAGAGTTAGTATTAGGGTTAGGGTTATAGTTAGTGTTAGGGTTAGGGTTATGGTTTGTGTTAGGTTGAGAGTTAGGTTTAGGGTTTGGGTTAGGGTTACGGTAAGAGTTAGGGTTGGATTAGGTTTAGAGTTAGGGTTAGGGTTAGGGTTAGGTTTAAAGTTAGGGTTAAGAATAGGGTTAGGCTAAAAGTTACGTTTAGGGATAGGGTTAGGGTTAGTGTTAGGGTAAGGGTTAGGGTTAGGGTTAGTGTTAGGAGTAGGGTTAGGATTAGTGTTAGTGATAGGGTTAGGATTAGTGTTAGGGTTAGTATTAGGTTTAATTTTAGTGTTAGGGTAAGGGTTAGGGTTAGGATTAGGATTAAGGTTAGGGTTAGAGTTAGTTTTAGTGTTAGGATTACAGTTCATCTTAATGTTAGAATTAGGGTTAGTGTTAGATTTAGGGATAGGGTAAGTGTTAATATTAGAGTCAGGGATAATGTCAGGGTTAGAAATAGTTTTAAGGTTAGTGTTAGGATTATGAATAGTGTTAGGGTTGGTGTTCCTGTTCCAGTTATGGTTAGGATTAAGGTTAGTGTTAGCATTAGGGATTAGTTTAGGGTTAGGTTTAGGGTTAGGGTTAATGTAATGGTAAAGGTTAGAATTAAGTTCAGGGTTAGTTTAAGATTTAGGGTTAGGTTTAGGTTAGTGTTTGTGTTAGGGTTATGGTTATGGTTAGGTTTAGTGTTAGGGTTAGTGTTAGGTTTCGGTTAAGGTTTTGAGTAAGTGTTCGTTTTAGGGTAAGGGTTATGATTTTGGTAAGGGTTAAGATTATGTTTAGTGTTTGGGTTAGGGTTAGGGTTTAGGCTTAGGGTTAAGGTTAGAGTTTGGTTTATGATTAGGGTTAGAGTTAGTGTTAAGGTTAGTGTTAGGGTTTATATTAAGGTTAGAGTTAGTGTTAGTATTAAGGTTACATTTAGGATTAGGGTTTATGTTACATTTGGGATTGGGTTAGGGTTAGGGTTTAGGTTATGGTTAAGATACAGATTAGGGTTAGGTTTAGGGTTAGGGTTAGGTTAGGGTTAGGGTTAGGGTTTGTTTTAGGGTTAGATTTAGGGTAAGTGTTATGTTAGCGTTAGGGAAAGGCTTAGGGTTAGGTTTAGAGTTAGTGTTAGGGTTAGGGTTAAGGTTAGGTTAGGGTTAGGGTTAGGGTTAGTGTTTGTGTTAGATTTAGAGTTAGGTTTAGGGTGATCGTTAGGATTAGGATTAGGGTTAGGGTTACTTTTAGGGTTAGGTTTAGGGTTGGAGATAGAGTTAGGGTTAATGTTAGGGTTTGGGTTAGGGTTTGCATTATAGTTAATGTTAGGGTTGGAGATAGGTTTACAGTTAGGATTAGCATTAAGGTTATGTTTTGGGTATGGGTTAGTGTTAGGTTTAGTGTTAGAGTTTGTGTTAGGATTAGAGAGTTTTAAGTTTAAGGTTACACATAGGATGAAGGTTAGGTTTAGGGTTAGATTTAGGATTAGGGTTAGTTTTCGTGTTAGTGTTAGGGTTAGGGTTAGGATTAGTGTTATTGTTAGAGTTAGGCTTAGGGTTAGTGATAGGGTTAGGGATAGGTTTAGAATTAGTGTTAGTGTTAGTGTGATGATTAGGTTAGGGTTAGTGTTAAGGTAAGTGTTAGGATTAGGGTTAGCATTAGGGTTTGGGTAAATTCTAGGATTAGGGTTAGGGTTAGTTTTAGGGTGAGTTTCACAGTTAAGAACAGGGTTAGGATTAGTTTTATGCTTATGCTAGTGTTAGAGTTAGTGTTTTTGTTAGGTTTAGGCTTAGGGTTAGGGTTTGTGTTAAGGTTAAGATTTAGGTTTAGGAATAGGCTTAGTATTAGGGTTACAGTTAGGGTTAGGGTTAGGGTTAGGGTTAGGGTTAGTGTTGTGATTAGGGTTAGTTTTAGGGTAAGTGTTAGGGTTAGGGTTAGATTTATGGTTAGGTTTAGTGTTAGGGTGAGTGTTAGGGATAGGGTTAGTGTAAGGGTTAGGCTTAGGGTTAGGATTAGGGTTAGAGTTAGGGATAGGGTTAGGGTTTGTGTTAGGGTTAGTTTTAGGGTTAGGGTTAGTGTTAGAGTTAGTGTTAGTGTTAGTATTAGGGTTACGGTTAGGGTTATGATATGAGTTAGGGTTAGGTTAACGGTTACAGTTAGAGTTAGTTTTAGGGTTAGGGTAAGTGTTAGGGTTAGTGTAAGGGTTAGTCTTATGGTTAGGTTTAAGGTTAGTTTTAGGATTAAGGTTAGGGTTTTTCTTAGAGTTACGGATAAGTTTAAGGTTTTGGTTATGGTTAGGATTTGGGATAGGCTAGGGTTAGTTTTAGGGTTAGGTTAGGGTTTTGTTTAGGATTATCGTTTTTCTTAGGGTTATATTTAGAATAAGGGATAAGGTTAGAGTTAGTCTTAGTGATAGATTAGGGTTAGAGTTTAGTTTTAGTGTTATGTTTAGGGTTAGGGTTACAATATGGTTAGAATTAGGGTTAGGTTAGCGTTATTGTTATAATTAGGGTTAGGTTTGTGTTAAGGTTACTATTAGTGTTATGGTTAGGATTAGGTTTAGGGTTTGTGTTCGTGTTCAAGTCAGGGTTAGGGTTTGTGTTAGAATTAGAATAAGGATTACTCTTGTGGTTAGTATTAGGGTTAGAGTTAGGTTTAGGTTACAGTTGGGTTAGTTCAAGGGTTAGGGTTAGGGTTAGTGTTAGATTTAGGGTTATGTTTAGGGTGAGGGTTAGGGTTAGGGTTACAGTTACAATTAATATTAGTGTTAGGGTTAGAGATAGGGTTATTATAAGGGTTAGGTATAAGTTTAGGATTGGGGTTAGTGTTAGGGTTAGGTTTAGGGTTTGTTTTAGAGTTAGGGTTAATTTTAGGGTTATAGTTAGTGTTAGGTTTAGGTTTAGGGATAGGGTTAGGTTTATAATTAGGGTTAGGGTTATGATAGTGTTAGGTTAAGGTGTATGGTTAGGGTTAGGGTTAGGGTTAGGTTTAGGGTAGGGTTAATGTTCATTTTAGCATTAGGGTTAGGGTTTGAGTTAGGGTTAGAGTTAGTGTTAGGGTAAGGGTTCGGGTTATTTTTAGGGTTTGGGTTAGGTTTAGGGATAAGGTAATTGTTAGGATTATGGTTAGAATTAAAATTTAGAGTTAAATTTAGGTTGAAGATTGTTGTTAGGGTCCCTGTAAGGGTTAGGGTTAGCGTTAGGTTTAGGGCCAGGGATAGGGTTAGTGTTAGGGTTAGGTTTAGAGTTACAGTTAGTATTAGTGTTAGTGTTAGGGTTAGGGTTAGTGAAAGGTTTAGGGTTAGTTTTAGGATCAGGCTTAGTGTTAGTGTTGGGGTTAGTGTTGGTTTGGGTGTTAGGGTAAGGGTTATGGTAAGAGGTAGTATTAGTTGTAGGTTTAGGTTTAGGGTTCGTCTGAGGTTTAGGGTTAGGGATAGTGTTAGCAATAGCATTTGGCTTAGGATTAAGTTTAGTGTTAGGGTTAGGGATAAGTTTAGAGTTAGAGTTAGGGTTATTGTTATGGTTAGGGTTAGGTTTAGGGAAGGGTTAGGATTAGTGTTTGGGTTATGTTTAGGGTTATGTTTAGTGTTATGTTAGGGTTAGGGTTAAAGGTAGGTTAGGGTTAGGAATTGTGTTACGGTTAGTGTTAGGATTAGGGTTATGGTCAGGGTTGCATTTTGGGTTAGGGTTAGGGTTTGGGTTAGTGTTAGAGTTAAGTTTGGTTAAGGTTAGTGTAATGTTTAAGTTACAGTTAGGTTTAGGGCTATAGTTAGGGTTAGTGTTAGGGTTAGGGTGAGTGTTTGGGTTAGAGTTAGGTTAGTTTTAGGATTAGGTTTAGTGTTAGGGTTAGGTTAGGGTTAGGGTTAGTGTTAGTGTTAGGATTATGGTTAGGATTTGGTTTAGGGTTAGTGTTAGTGTTAGGTTTAGGATTAAGGTAAGATTAGGTTTAGGGTTAGGGTTATGATTATGGTTATGCTTAGGGTTAGGATTAGTATTACAGTTAGGGTTAGGTTTAGTGTTGGGTTAAGGTTAGGGTTAGTGTTAGGGTTGCTCCTAGTGTTAGGTTTTGGGATGTCGTTAGGGTTAGTGATAGAGTTAGAGTTAGGGTTAGAGTTAGGGTTATGTTTTGTGTTGGGGTTAG
Source organism: Callospermophilus lateralis (assembly GCF_048772815.1). Classification (NCBI taxonomy): domain Eukaryota; kingdom Metazoa; phylum Chordata; class Mammalia; order Rodentia; family Sciuridae; genus Callospermophilus; species Callospermophilus lateralis. The sequence continues at coordinate 133,467,507 of NC_135310.1, read as the reverse complement.
GGTTTGGGATTATTTTTTTGCTTCCTTTGAAGGAACACTTTGAATTTCTAGGGTTCACTTCGTTTTCCCTTATACAGATAGATGCAGTTGGAACTCAATATCAAACATGGTTTGTGCTAGCTTCTTGTAACTTGACACAATCAATTATTTTTCATTGTGCTCTCTATGATTTGTTCCCTCTTGAAGTAGCCAAAAGAAGAGTTTGGTATCAAATACTTTTTAAAAAACCATTTGCCAAGCTTCCATAGAACTCCCAGTTTACAGAAATCTCAGCAAATATTTTTTCACCCAATCTTGTTGATATGTTGCTGGAATAATCGGTACTCCAGCCACACTTGTCTCCCTAAATTTTGTTCTTCTAGGTTAAAGTGTTCATTTGCAGAAACACTTTAAATTTTTAGGTTTCACTTTGTTTTCCAGTATTAGGATACACACAGTTGGAACTATAAATCAAGCATGGTTTCTGCTAGCTGCTTGAAACTTGACATACTGCATTAGTTCTCAGTGTTCTATCTATTCTTTGTTCCCTTTTGAAGTAGCAGTAAGCAGAGACAAGGAAAAAACACTTTCATTTGAAAGCATTTGCCAAGCTTCCACAGAACTCTAAGTTTACTGAAATCTCAGCAAATATTTTTTCAACCTATCTTGTTCATATGTTGCAGGAATCATCAGTATTCTAGCCCTTCTTGGCTACCCAAATTTTGTCCTTCTAAGTTAAAGAGTTCATTTGCAGGAACATTTTGAATTTTTAGGTTTCAATTTGTTTTCCCCTATATGTGTACTCCCAATTGGAAATCTAAATCAAACACGGTTTGTGCTAGCTGCTTGAAACTTGACACAGTGAATTAGTTCTCAGTGCTCTTTTTATGGCTTGTTCCCTCTTGAAGTAGCCCTAAGCAGAGACTGAGGAAAAACACTTTCATTTAAAAGCATTTGCCAAACAAGGGAGAGAATTGAACAACAGCAGATGAGGTAGAGAGGGAAGATGGGAGGAGAGGGGAGGGGGGATAGTAGGGGATAAGAAAGGTAGCAGAATACAACAGTCACTAATATGCCATTATGTAAAAATGTGAGTGTGTAACTGATGTGATCCTGCAATATGTATTTGGGGTAAAAATGGGAGTTCATAACCCAATTTAGTCAAATGTATTAAAGGTGATATATCGTGAGCTTTGTAATGTTTTGAACAACCAATAAAAATAAATAAATAAATAAATAAATAAATAAATAAATAAATAAATAAATAAAAGCATTTGCCAAGCTTCCACAGAAATCTGAGTTTCCTGAAATCCCAGCAAAGATTTTTTCACCCAATCTGGATGATACTTTGTGGTAATGATTGGTACTCCAGTCACACGTGGCCCGCAAATTTTGTTCTTCTAGGTTGAAGCATTCGTTTGCAGGAACACTTTGTAATTTTAGGTTTCACTTCGTTTTCCCCTATAGGGATAGATGCGGTTGGAACTCTAAATCAATTACAGTTTTTGCTAGCTGTTTGACATTTGACATACTGAGTTAGCTTTCAGTGTGCTCTCCATGATTTGTTCCATCTTGCAATAGCCCTCAGCAGAGGCAAGGAAAAAACACTTTCATTTGAAAGCATTTGCCAAGCTTCTACAGAACTCCCAGTTTCCTGAAATTCCAGCAAATATTATCTCACCCAAACTTTCTGATATGTGGTGGTAAAGATCGATACTCCATTTGCACTTGGCCATCCAAATTTCACTCTTCTATGTTGATGCATTCGTTTGCAGGAAACTTTGAAATTTTAGGTTTCACTTCATTTTCCCCTATAGGGATAGATGCAGTTGGAACTCTAAATCAAACATGGTTTGTGGTAGCTGCTTGAAACTTGACACACTGAATTAGTTCTCAGTGCACTCTCTATGCTTTGTTACTTCTTGAAGTAGCCCTAAGCAGAGGCACTTGTCAGTCAAGGAAATATCACTTTCATTTGAAAGCGTTTGCCAATTTTCCACAGAACTCCCAGTTTTCTGAAATCACAGCAAATATTTTTTCACCCGATCTTGATGATACTTGGCAGTAATGATTGGTACTCCAGTATCATTGGCCCCCCCAAATTTTATTTTTCTAAGTTGAAGCGTTCATTTGCAGGAACACTTTGAAATTTTAGGTTTCATTTTGTTTTCCCCTATAGGAATAGATACAGTTGGAACCCTAAATCAAACACGCTAGCTGCTTGAAATTAGACACACTGTATTAGTTCTCAGTGCACTTTCCATCATTTTTTCCCTATTGCAGTAGCCTTAGGCAGAGGCAAGGAAAAAAACCTTCTATTTGAAAGTATTTGCCAAGCTTCTACAGAACTCCGAGTTTACTGAAATCTCAATAAATAATTTTACACCCGATATTTTGATACTTGGCAGGAATGATTAGTACTCCAGCCACACTTGGCCCGCCCAAATTTTGTTCTTCTAGGTTGAAGTGTTCGTTTGCAGGAACAGTTTGAATTTTTAGGTTTCACTTTGTTTCCCCCCTAAATGTATACTCCCAATTGGAACTCTAAATCAAACACAGTATGTGCTAGATGCTTGAAACTTGACAAACTCCACTAGTTATCAGTGCACTCTCTATACTTTCTTCCCCCTTGCAGAAGCACTAAGCAGAGGCAAGGAAAAAACACTCTCATTTGAAAGCGTTTGCCAATCTTCCACAGAATTCCAAGTTTCTTGAAATCTCCGCAAATATTTTTTTTTACGTGACCTTGTTGATATGTTGCAAGAATCATCGGTACTCCAGCCACACTTGGTTTGCCAAATTTCATTTTTCTAGGTTAAAGCATTCGTTTGCAGGAACATGTTGAATTTTTAGGTTTCACTTCATTTTTCCCTAATGGTATACACTCAGTTGAAACTCTAAATCGAACATGGTGTGTTCTAGCTGCTTGAAACTTGACAAACTGAATTAGTTCTCTATGCATTGTTTCCTCTTGAAGTAGCCCTAAGAAGATGCACTTGTCAGTCAAGGAAAAAATCAAATTCATTTGAAACCAGTTGCCAAGCTACCACAGAACTCCCAGTTTATTGAAATCACAGCAAATATTTTTTCAACCGATCTTGATGATACTTGGCAGTAATGATCGGTATTGCAATCGCACTTGGCCTCCAAAATATGTTCTTCTAGGTTGAAGCATTCATTTTCAGGAGCACTTTGAAATTTTATATTTCACTTTATTTTCCCCTATAGGAATGGTTGCAGTTGGAACTCTAAATCAAACATGGTTTCTGCTAGCTGCTTAAAATTTGACACACTGAATTAGTTCTCAGTGCACTTTCTATGCTTTGTTCCCTCTTGCAGTAGCCTTAATCAGAGGCAAGGAAAAAAAACTTTCATTTAAAAGCATTTGCCAAGCTTCTACAGAACTCCGAGGTTTTCTGAAATCTCAGCAAATATATTTATACCCGATCTTTTTGATACTTGGCAGGAATAATCAGTACTCAAGCTGCACTTGGCTCCCCAAATTTTTTTCTTCTATGTTGAAGCATTCGTTTGCAGGAACAGTTTGAATTTTTAGTTTTCACTTTGTTTTCCCCTATAGGGAGAGAAGCAGTTGGAACTCTAAATCAAACAGGGTTTGTGCTACCTGCTTGAAATTTGACAAACTGAATTAGTTCTAAGTGCCCTCTCTATGCTTTGTTCCCTCTTGAAGTAGCTTGAAGGACAGGCAGGGAATAAACAATTTCATTTGAAAGCGTTTGCCAAGTTTCCACAAAACTATGCAATTACTGAATTCCCAGCAAATATTTTTTTCACCCAATCTTTCTGATACTTGGCCATAATGGTCGGCACTCCAGTTGCACTTGCCCCCCCCCAAATGTTGTTCCTCTCAGATGAAGCGTTTGTTTGCAAGAACACTTTGAATTTTTAGGTTTCCCTTAGTTTTTCCATACTGGTATACACTCAGTTGGAACTCTAAGTCAAACACAGTTTGTGCTAGCTGCTTGAAACTTGACACAGTGAATTAGTTCTCAGTGCTCTTTTTATGGCTTGTTACCTCTTGAAGTAGCCCTAAGAAGAGACTGAGGAAAAACACTATCATTTAACAGCATTTGCCAAGCTTCCACAGAAATCTGAGTTTCCTGAAATCCCAACAAAGATATTTTCACCCAATCTTGATAATACTTTGTGGTAATGATTGGTACTCCAGTCACACTTGGCCCCCAAATTTTGTTATTCTAGGTTGAAGCATTCGTTTGCAGGAACACTTTAAAATTTTAGGTTTCACTTTGTTTCTCCTATATGGATAGATGCTGTTGAAACTCTAAATCAAACACGGTTTTTGCTAGCTGCTTGACATTTGACATACTGAGTTAGCTCTCAGTGTGCTCTCTATGAATTTTTCCATCTTGCAATAGCCCTCAGCAGAGGCAAGGAAATGACACTTTCATTTGAAAGCATTTACCAAGCTTCCACAGAACTCCCAGTTTCCTGAAATCCCAGCAAATATTATCTCACCCAAACTTTCTGATAGGTGGACATAAAGATCGGTACTCCATTTGCACTTGACCATCCAAATTTTGCTCTTCTAGGTTGATGCGTTCGTTTGCAGGAAAATTTGAAATTTTAGGTTTCATTTTGTTTTCCCCTATAGGGATAGATGCAGTTGGAACTCTAAATCAAACACGGTTTGTGGTAGCTGCTTGAAACTTGACACACTGAATTAGTTCTCAGTATGCTCTCTATGCTTTGTTCCCTCTTGAAGTAGCCGAAGCAGAGGCACTTGTCAGTCAAGGAAATATCACTTTCATTTGAAATAGTTTGCCAATTTTCCACAGAACTCCCAGTTTTCTGAAATCACAGCAAATATTTTTTCACCGGAAATTGATGATACTTGGCAATAATGATTGGTACTCCAGCATCACTTGGCCCCCCAAATTTCATTCTTCTAGGTTGAAGCGTTCGTTTGCAGGAACTCTTAGAAATTTTAGGTTTCACTTCATTTCTCCTATATGGATAGATACTGTTGGAACTCCAAATCATACACCGTTTTTGCTAGCTGCTTGAAATTTGACACACTGAATTAGTTCTCAGTGCACTTTCTATGCTTTGTTCCCTATTGCAGTAGCCTTAAGCAGAGGCAAGAAAAAAAAACCTTTCATTTGAAAGCATCTGCCAAGCTTCTACAGAACTCTGAGTTTACTGAAATCTCAATAAATAATTTTACACCCTGTCTTTTTGATACTTGGCAGGAATGATTAGTACTCCAGCCACACTTGCCCCCCCCCCCCCAATTTTATTCTAGGTTGAAGCGTTTGTTTTTAGGAATAGTTTTAATTTTTAGATTTCACTTTGTTTTCCCCTATAGGGAGAGAAGTAGTTGGAACTCTAAATCAAACAGGGTTTGTGCTACCTGCTTCAAACTTGACAAACTGAATTACTTCTCAGTGTTTACTCTATGCTTTGTTCCCTTTAGAGGTAGCCAAAAGGACAGGCAGGGAATAAACAATTTCATTTGAAAGTGTTTGCCAAGCTTCCACAGATCTCCCAAAATACTGAATTCCCAGCAAATATTTTTTCACCCTTTCTTTCTGATACTTGGCTCTAATGATCGGTACTCCAGTTGCACTTGGCCTTCCAAATTTTATTCTTCTAGGTTGAAGTGTTCGTTTTCAGGAACACTTTGAAATTTTAGGTTTCACTTCATTTTCTCCCACAGGGATAGAAGCAGTTGGAACTCTAAATCAAACACGGCTTCTGCTAGCTGCTTGATATTTGACACACTGAATTAGTTTTCAGTGCTTTCTGTATGCTTTGTTCCCCCTTTCAGCATCCCTAAGCAGAGGCAAAAAAAAAAAAACACTTTTATTTGAAATCATTTGCCAGGCTTCCACAGAACTGAAATCTCAGCACATATTTTTTCAATTGATCTTGTTGATACATTGAGGGAATCCTCAGTACTCCAGCTGTTCTTGGCTACCCAAATTCATTCTTCTAGGTTAAAGCGTTTGTTTGCAAGAACACTTTGAATTTTTAGGTTACACTTCATTTTCCCCTACAGATATACTCCCAGTTGGAACTCTAAATCAACAGGGTATGTGCTAGCTGCTTGAAACTAGACACACTCCATAAGTTCTCATTGCACTCTCTATGCTTTGTTCCCTCTTGCAGAAGTACTAAGCAGAGGCTAGGAAAAAACACATTCATTTGAAAGCATTTGCCAGGCTCCCACAAAACTCCGAGTTTACTGAAATCTCAGGAAATATTTTTTCACCCAATCTTGTTGATATGTTGCAGTAATGATCAGTACTCCAGCCACACTTGACTCCCCAGATTTTATACTTCTAGATTAAAGTGCCCATTTGCAGAAACACTTTGAATTTTTAGGCTTCACTTTGTTTTCCCCTATAGAGATAGATGTAGTTGGAACTCTAAATCATTCATGGTTTCTGCAAGCTGCCTTAATAATGACATGCTCAATTAGTTCTCACAAAGTCCTCTATGCTTTGTCCCCTCTTGCAGTAGCCTTAAGCAGAGGCATTTGTCAATGAAAAATAACTTTCATTTGAGAGTATTTGTGAAGCTTCCACAGAACTCCACATTTACTGAAATCTCAGCAAATATTTTTACACTGATCTTTTTGATACATGGCAGGAATGATCGGTATTGAAGTCAAACTTGGCCTACCATGTTTCATTCTTTTTGGTTGAAGCATTCATTTCAGGAACAGTTTGAACTTTTGGGTTTCACTTCTTTTACCCTATAGGGAGAGATCCAGGTGGAACTCTAAATCAAACATGGTTTGTGCTAGCTTCTTGAAACTTGACACAGTGAATTAGTTCTCAGTGCTCTTTTTATGGTTTGTTCCCTCTTGAAGTAGCCCTAAGCAGAGACTGGGGAAAAAACACTTTCATTTAAAAGCCTTTGCCAAGTTTCCACAGAAATCTGAGTTTCCTGAAATCCCAGCAAATATTTTTTTCTCCCCATCTTGATGATACTTTGGGGTAATGATTGGTACTCCATTCACACTTGGCCCCCAAATTTCGTTCTTCTCGGTTGAAGCATTCGTTTGCAGGAACACTTTGAAATTTTATGCTTCACTTCTTTTTCCCCTATAGGAAGACATGTGGTTGGAACGCTAAATCAATTACGGTTTGTGGTAGCTACTTAAAATGTCATACACTGAATTAGTTCTCAGTGCACTCTCTATGCTTTGTTCCCTCTTGAAGTTGCCCTAAGCAGAAGCACTTGTCAGTCAAGAAAAAAAAATCACTTTCATTTGAAAGCATTTGCCAATTTTCCACAGAACTCCCAGTTTTCTGAAATCATAGAAAATATTTTTCAACCCGATCTTGATGAAACTTGGCAGTAATAATTGGTACTCCAGTATCACTTGCCCCCCCACAAAAAAAAATTTCTTTCTTCTAGGTTGAAGCGTTCATTTGCAGGAACGCTTAGAAATTTTAGGTTTCACTTTGTTTTCCCCTATAGGGATAGATACAGTTGGAATTCTAAATCAAACACGGGTTCTGCTAGCTACTTGAAATTTGACACAATGAATTAGTTCTCAGTGCACCTTCTATGCGTGGTTCCCTCTTGCAGCAGTCTTAGTCAGAGGCAGAAAAAAAAAACCTTTCATTTGAAAACATTTGCCAAGCTTCTACATAACTCTGAGTTTATTGCAATCTCAATAAATAATTTTACACCCTGTCTTTTTGATACTTGGCAGGAATGATTAGTACTCCAGCCACACTTGCCCCCACCCCAAAATTTTATTCTACTAGATTGAAGCATTTGTTTTCAGAAATAGTTTTAATTTTTAGCTTTCACTTTGTTTTCCCCTATAGGGAGAGGAGCAGTTGGAACTCTAAATCAAACAGGGTTTTTGCTACCTTCTTGAAACTTGACAAACTGAATTACTTCTCAGTGTGGTCTCTATGCTTTGTTCGCTCTTGAAGTAGCCCAAAGGACAGGCAGGGAATCAACAATTTCATTTGAAAGTGTTTGCCAAGCTTCCACAGAACTCCCAAATTACTGAATTCCCAGCAAATATTTTTTAATCCTTTCTTTCTGATACTTGGCTGTAATGATCAGTACTCCAGTTGCACTTGGCCCTCCAAATTTCATTCTTTAAGGTTGAAGCGTTCATTTGTAGGAACACTTTGAAATTTTATGTTTCACTTCATTTTCTCCTACAGGGATAGATGCAGTTGGAACTCTAAATCAAACACGGTTTCTGCTAGCTGCTTGATATTTGACACACTGATTTAGTTTTCAGCATGCTCTGTATGCTTTGTTCCCTCTTTGAGCATCCCTAAGCAGAGGCAAGAAAAAAAAAACACTTTTATTTAAAAGCATTTGCCAGGCTTCCATAGAACTGAAATCTCAGCACATATATTTTCAATTGATCTTGTTGATACATTGAGGGAATCATCTGTAATTCAGCCGTTCTTGGCTCCCCAAATTCGTACTTCTAGGTTAAAGCGTTTGTTTGCAAGAACACTTTGAATTTTTAGGTTACACTTCGTTTTTCCCTATAGATATTTTTCCAGATAAAACGCTAAATCAACAGGGTATGTGCTAGCTGCTTGAAACTAGACACACTCCATAAGTTCTCATTGCACTCTCTATGCTTTGTTCCCTCTTGCAGAAGCACTAAGCAGAGGCTAGGTAAAAACACTTTCATTTGAAAGCGTTTGTCAAGCTCCCACAAATCTCTGAGTTTACTGAAATCTCAGGAAATATTTTTTCACCCAATCTTGTTGATACGTTGCAGTAATCATCAGTACTCCAGCTGCACTTGACTCCCCAAATTTCGTACTTCTAGATTAAAGTGCCCATTTGCAGAAACACCTTGAATTTTTAGGTTTCACTTTATTGCCCCCTATAGAGATAGATGCAGTGGGAACTCTAAATCCATCATGCTTTCTGCAAGCTTCCTCAATGTTGACATGCTCAATAAGTTCTCACAAAGTCCTCTATGCTTTGTGCCCTCTTGCAGTAGCCTTAAGCAGAGGTACTTGTCAGTCAATGAAAAATAACTTTCATTTGAGAGCATTTTTGAAGCTTCCACAGAACTCCACATGTACTGAAATCTCAGCAAATATTTTTACAGCCAATATTTTTGATATGTGGCAGGAATGATCAGTATTAAAGTCAAACTTGGCTTCCCAAGTTTCATTCTTCTTGGTTGAAGCATTCGTTTCAGGAACAGTTTGAACCTTTTGGTTTCACTTCGTTTACCCTATAGGGAGAGATGCAGGTGGAACTCTAAATCAAACATGGTTTGTCCTAGCTGCTTCAAACTTGAGACACTGCATTAGTTCTCAGTGCACTGTCTATGCTTTGTTCCCTCTAGAAGTAGCCCGAAGGAGAGGCAGGGAAAAATCAATTTCATTTGAAATAGTTTTCCAAGCTTCCACAGAACTCCAAGTTACCTAAATCTCAGCACATATTTTTTCACCCTATCTTGTAGATACGTTTCAGGAATTATCAGTACTTCAGCCGTTCTTGGTTCCCCAAATTTTGTAGTTATAAGTGAAAGTGTTCATTTGCAGAACCACTTTGTATTTTTCGGTCTCACTTTGTTTTTTTTTCCTATTGGTATACACACTTTTGGAACTCTAAATCAAACACGGTTTTTGCTAGCTGCTTGAAACTTGACACACTGTGTGTTCTCTATGATTTGTTCCTTCTTGCAGTAGGCCTCAGCAAAGGCAAGGGAAAAAAACTCTTTCATTTGAAATCATTTGCCAAGCTTCCACAGAACTCCCAGTTTCCTGATATCCCAGCAAATATCTTTTTCACCCAATCTTGATGATAGTTGGCCATAATGATCGGTACTCTATTCAAATTTGGCCCACCAAATTTCATTCTTCTAGGTTGATGCGTTCATTTGCAGGAACACTTTAAAATTTTAGGTTTCTCTTCGTTTTCCCTATAGGGATAGATGCATTTGGAACTCTAAATCAAACACGGTTTAAGGTAGCTTCTTGAAACTTGACACACTAAATTAGCTCTCAGTGTGCTCTCTAGGCTTTGTTATCTCTTGAAGTAGACCTAAGTAGAGGCAAGGATATAAGACTTTCATTTGAAAGCATTTGCAGAGATTCTCAGATCTTCGAGTTTACTGGAATCTCAGAAAATATTTTTTCTCCAGATCTTGTTGATACTTGTCATGAAAGATGAGTATACCAGTTGCATTTTCTTCCCAAATTTTGTTCTTCTATGTTGAAGGGTTCGTTTGCAAGAACATTTTGAATTTTTAGGTTTCACTTCGTTTTCCTCTATAGGGATACATGCATTTTGAACAATGAATCAAACACAGTTTGTGCTAGCAACTCTTAACTTGACTCACTCATTAGTTCTCAGTGAACTCTGTATGCATTGTTCCCTGCTGAAGTAACCCTAAGCAGAGGCAAAACAAATACATTGTCATTTTAAACATTTAGAGATTTTCAAAAGAAAAATCTGAATTTACTAAAATATCAGCCAATATTTATTCACGTGATCTTGTAGATACATGGCAGGCATGATAAGTACACCAGTTGCACTTGGCTGCCCAGATTTCATTCTTCAAGGCTGTAGCATAGGTTACAGGAACACTTTGAATTTTCAGATTTCACTTTGTTTTCCCTTGTAGGGATACATGCATTTGGAACTCTAAATCAAACACAGTTTGTGCTACCTAATTGAAACTGACTCAATCAATTAGTTCTCAGTGTGCTCATTACACTTTGTTCCCTATTGACGTAGCCTTAAACAGAGGCAAAAACAATAAACTTTAAGTTGAAAGCATTTGTAGAGCTTACACAGAAATCAGTTTACTGGAATATCAGCAAATATTTTTCACCCTAACTTGTTGATACTTTTCTAGCAAAATTGAGTATACCAGTGGAAATTGGATGGAGAAATTTAATCTTCTAGGATAAAGCTTTTTTTAGCAGGAACATTTTGAATTTTTAGGTTTCACTTAGTTTTCCCCTATAGGAATAAATGTGTGTGGAACTCTAAATTAAACACTCTTTAAGGTAGCTGCATGAAACTTGACACACTCAATGATTCCCCTTGTTCTTTCTATACTTTGTTCTCTGTTGAAGTAGCCCTAAGCAGAGGCAAGGAAAATACACTTTCACTTGAAAGCATTTGTAGAGCTTCCACAGAACTCTGAGTTTACTGGAATCTCAGCAAATAATTTTTCACCTGCTCTTGTATTTACTTGGCAGGAAAGATGAGTATACAAGTTGCAATCGTCTGCCCAAATTTCATTCTACTAGGTTGAAGCATTCGTTTGCAGGAACACTTTGAATTTTTAGGTTTAACTTCATTTACCCCAATAGGGATACATAAATTTAGAACAATAAATCAAACAGGGTTTGTGGTAGCTACATGAAACTTGACTCACTCAATTAGTTCTCAATGTGCTCACTATCCTTTATTCCATGTTGAAGTAGCCCTAAGCAGAGGCAATTAAATAACACTTTCATTTGAAAGAGTTTGCAGATTTCACCGAACTTCCAGTTTACTGGGATCTCAGCAAATATTTTTTATCCAGATCTTGTTGATACTTGGCAGGAAAGATGAGTATACTAATTGTACTTTATTTCCAAATTTTGTTCTTCTATATTGAAGGATTCCTTTGCAGAAACACTTTGAATTTTTAGGTTTCACTTCATTTTCACATATAGGGATACATGCATTTGGGATTCTAAATCAAACATGGTTTGTGGTAGCTGCTTGAAACTTGACTCACTCAATTAGTTCTCAGTGCACTCTATGCTTTGTTCCCTCTTGATGTAGCTTTAAGCAGAGGTAAAGAAAATACAATTTTATTTGAAATCATTTGAAGAGCTCCAACAGAACTCTGAGTTTACTGAAATCTCAGCAAACTTTTTTCACCCAGTCTTGTTGATAATTGGCAGGAAAGATGAGGAAACCATTTGCACGTGGATGCCCAAATTTTGTTCTTCTAGGTTGAAGCATTCCTTTGCAGGAAAACTTTGAATTTTTAGATTTCACTTCATTCTCCCATAAAGGGATACAAGCATTTGGAACTATAAATCAAACATAGTTTGTCCTAGCTGCTTGAAACTTGACACTCCATTAATTCTCAGTGTGCTATCTATGCTTTGTTCCCTGTTGAAGTAGCCCTAAGCAGAGACAAAGAAATAAAACTTTTATTTGGAAGCATTTGCAGAGATTCCACAGAACTTCATGTTTACTGGAATATCAGCAAATATTTTTTTTACCCGTCCTTGTTGTTACTTTGGTAGGAAAGTTGAGTATACGACTGGAAATTGGCTGGCCAAATTTTGTTCTACTAGGTTAAAGCGTTCCTTTTCTGGAACATTTTGAATTTTTAGGTTTCACTTAGTTTTCCCCTATAGGGATTCATGCATATGGAACTCTAAATTACATACGGTTTATAGTAACTGCTTGAAACTTGACACAATCAATGAGTTTTCTGTGTTCTTTCTATGCTTTGTTCTCTGTGGAAGTAGCCCTAAATAGACGCGAAAAAAATACACTTTCATTTGAAAGCATTTGCAGAGCTTCCAGAAAACTCAGAATTTACAGGAATCTCAGCAAATATTTCTTCACGGATCTTGTTGATACTTGGCAGGAAAAATGAGTATATCAGTTGCACTTCACTGCCCAAATTTCATTCTTCTAGGTTGCAACGTTCGTTTCCAGAAACATTTTGAATTTTTAGGTTTCAATTAGTTTTCCCTTATAGGGATAGATGAATTTAGAACATTAAATCAAACACAGTTTGTGCTAGCTACATAAAATTTGACTCACTCAATTAGTTTTCAATGCACTCACTATGCTTTTTTCCTGTTGAAGTAGCCCTAAGCAGAGGCAAAGAAATACAACTTTCATTTGAAAGCGTTTGCAGAGATTCCACAGAAATTCGAGTTTACTGGAATCTCAGCATATATTTTTTTGCATAACTTGTTGATACTTGGCAGGAAAGATTAGCATACCAGTTGCACTTTATTCCCAAATTTCGTTCTTCTATGTTGAAGGGTTCATTTTCAGGAACATTTTAAATTTTTAGGTTTCACTTCATATTCCCCTATAGGGATACAAGCATAAGGAACTCTAAATGAAACACGGTTTTTGAAAGCTGGTTGAAACTTGACTCACTCAATTAGTTCTCAGTGCCCTCTCTATGCTATGTTCCCTGTTGAAGAAGCCCTAAGCAGAGGCAAGTAAAATGCAGTTTAATTTGAAAGAGTTACAGACCTTCCACAGAACTCCGAGTTTACTGGAATCTCAGCAAATATTTTCCCACGCAATTTTGTTGATACTTGGCAAGAAAGATGACTATACCAGTTGCAATTGGCTACTCAAATTTTGTTCTTCTAAGTTGGTGCCTTCCTTTACAGAAACACTCTGAATTTTAGGTTTCATTTCATTTTCCTATATAGGAATACATAAATTTAGAACAATAAATCAAACACGGTTGGTGCTAGGTATTTGAAATTGACTCACTCAATTAGTTCTCAGTGTGCTCAGTATGCTTTTTTTCCCTACTGAAGTAGCCCTAAGCAGAGGCAAGGTAAATACACTTTCATTTGAAAGCGTTTCCAGAGATTCCACCAAAATTCGAGTTTACTAGAATCTCAGCAAATATTTTTTCTCCAGATCTTGTTGATAAATTGCAGGAAAGATGAGTATACCAGTTGCACTTTATTCCCAAATTTCTTTCTTCTATGTTGAAGAGTTCGTTTGCAGGAACACTTTGATTTTGAGGTTTCACTTCATTTTTCCCTATAGGGATAAATGCATTTGGAACTCTAAATCAAACAAGGTTTCTGCTAGCTGCTTGAAACTTAACTCACTCTATTAGTTCTCAGTGCGATCTCTATGCTTTGTTCCCTGTTGATGTAGCCCTAAGCAGAGGCAAGGAAAATACACTTTCATTTGAAATCGTTTGCAGAGCTTCAACAGAACTCTGAATTTACTGGAATCTCAGCAAATATTTTTTTTCTCCCAAACTTTTTGATACTTTGCAGAAAAAAATGAGTATACCAGTTGCACTTGACTGCCCAAATTTCCTTTTTCTAGGTTCAAGCGTTCATTCACAAGACTATTTTGAATTTTTAGGTTTCACTTCATTTTCCCTTTAGGGATGAATGCATTTGGATCTCTAAATCAACACAGTTTGTACTAGCTGCTTGAAACTTCACTCACTCAATTAGTTCTCAGTGTGCTCTCTATGCTTTCTTTCCTGATAGAAGTAGCCCCACACAAAGGCAAGGAAGATTCACTTTCATTTGAAAGCATTTGCAGAGATTCCATAGAACTCCAAGTTTACTGGAATCTCGGCAAATATTTTTTTACCGGATATTTTTGATACTTGGCAGGAAAGATGAGTATACTCCTTGCAATTGTCTGCCCTATTTTTTTTCTTCTAGGTTGAAGCATTCATTTGCAGGAACCATTTGAATTTTAAGATTTCACTTTGTTTTCACCTATAGCAATACATGAATTTAGAACAATAAATAAAACAAGGTTTGTGATAGCTACTTGAAACTTGACTCACTCAATTAGTTCTCAGTGCACTCTCTATCCCTTCTTCCCTGTTGAAGTAGATGTAAGCAGAGGCAAGGAAAATACACTTTCAATAGAAAGCATCCACAGAGCTTCCACAGAACTGCGAGTTTACTGGAATCTCAACAAATATTTTTTCACCCAATCTTTTTTATACTTGGCAGGAAAGATGAGTATTTTCACATGGCTGTCCAAATTTCGTTCTCTTAGTTTAAAGCATCCCTTTGCAGGAACACTTTGAATTTTTAGGTTTCACTTCATTTTCCCCTGTACGGATACATGCATTTGGAACTTTAAATCAAACATGGTTTGTGCTAGCTGCTTGAAACTTGAGTCACTCGATTAGTTATCCCTATGCTGTCTATACTTTGTTCCTTGTTGAAGTAGCCCTAAGCACAGGTAAGAAGTATGCACTATCATTTGAAAGCATTTACAGAGCTTCCACAGAACTCTGAGTTTACTGGAATCTCCACAAATATTTTTTCACTGGATCTTGTTGATACTTGACAAAAAAAAAAAAAAAAAAAAAAAAAAAAAGATGCATATACCATTTGCACTTGGCTGCCCAAATTTTGTTCTTGTAGGTTGAAGCATTCATTTGCAGGGTAACTTTGAATGTTTAGGTTTCACTTGGTTTTTCCCTATAGGGATACATGAATTGGAACTCTAATTTAAACACGTTTTGTGCTAGCTGCTTGAAATTTGACTCACTCAATTAGTTCTCAGTTCTCTCTCTATGTCTTTCTTCCCTGTTGACCTAGACCTAAGCAGAGGCAAGAAAAATACATTTTCACTTGAAATCATTTTCAGATCTTCCACAGAATTCCAAGTTTACTGGAATCACAGCAAATATTTTTTCACCCGATCTTGTTGATACTTTGCAGGAAAAATGACTATACCAGTTACACTTGGCTGCCCAAATTTCTTTATTCTATGTTAAAGCGTTTGTTTCAAGGAATACTTTGAATTTTTAGGTTTCACTTTATTTTTGCCTATAGGGATTCATGCATTTGGAACTCTAAATCAAATACGAGTTTTGCTAGCTGCTTGAAACCTGACTCACTTAATTAGTTCTCATTCTGCTTTCTATGCCTTGTTCCCTGTTGAAGTAATTATAAGAAGAGGCATGGAAAATACACGTTCATTTGAAAGTGTTTGCAGAGTTTCCCCCGAATTCCCAGTTTACTGGACTCTCAGCAAATAATTTTTCACACGATCTTGTTGATACTTGGCAGGAAAGATGAGGATACCAGTTGCACATGGCTGCCCAAATTTTGTTCTTCTAGGTTGAAGAGTTTCTTTGCAGAAACACATTAATTTTTTAGGTTTCACTTTGTTTTCCCCTATAGGGATACATGCATTTGGAAAGCTAAATCAAACACGTTTTGTACTAGCTGCTTGAAACTTGACTCACTCAATTTGTTCTCATTGTGCTCTCTATGCTTTGTTCCCTGTTGAAGTAGCCCTAAGCAGAGGCAAGGAAAATACACTTTCATTTGAAATTGTTTGCACAGCTTCCACAGAACTCCGAGTTAACTGGAATCACAGAAAATATTTTTTTCACCTGAACTTGTTGATAATTTGCTGGAAAAATAAGTATACCAGTTGCACTTGGTTGCCCAAATTTTGTTTTTCTATGTTCAAGCATTCATTTGCAGGAATACATTGCATTTTAGGTTTCACTTAGTTTTCCCCTTTAGGGATGAATGCATTTGGAACTCTAAATCAAACACGGTTCATCCTAGCTGCTTAAAACTTTACTCACTAGATTAGTTCTCAGTGCTCTCTCTATGCTTTGTTCCCCTTTGAAGTAGCCCTAAGTAGAGGCAAGCAACATACACTTTCATTTTAAAGCATTTGCAGAGCTGCCTCAGAACTCTGAGTTTACTGGAATCTCAACAAATATTTTTTTTCATGCAATCTTGTTGATACTTTGCAGAAAAAAAATGACTATACCAGTTGCACTTGGCTGCCCAAATTTCCTTCTTCTATGTTGAAGCGTTCGTTTTCAGGAGCACTTTGAATTTTTAGGTTTCACTTCGTTTTTGCCTATAGTGATTCATGCATGTGGAACTCTAAATTAAACATGGTTTATGGTAACTGCTTGAAACTTGACACACTGATTGAGTTCTCTGTGTTCTTTCTATGCTTTGTTTTGTGTTAAAGTAGACGTAAGTAGAGGCAAAGAAAATACACTTTCATTTGAAAGTGTTTGCAGAGCTTCACCAGAACCCCGAGTTTACTGAAATCTCAGCAAATAATTTCTCACACAATCTGTTGATACTTGGCAGAAAAGATGAGGATACCAGTTACACATGGCTGCCTAGATGTCGTTCCTCTAGGTTGATACGTTCTTTTGCAGAAACACATTGAATTTTGAGATTTCTCTTTTTTTTTCCCCTATAGGGATACATGCATTTGGAACTCTAAATCAACAGGGTTTGTGCTAGCTGCTTGAAATTGACTCACTCAATTTGTTCTCATTGTGCTCTCTATGCTTTGTTCCCTGTTGAAGTAGCCCTAATCAGAGGCAAGGAAAATACATTGTCATTTGAAAATGTTTGCAGAGCTTCCACAGAACTCCAAGTTTACTGGAATCTCAGGAAATAATTTTTCACCCAAGTTTGTTGATAATTTGCAAGAAAAATAAGTATACCAGTTTCACTTGCCTGCCCAAATTCTGTTTTTGTAGGTTCAAAGTTAATTTGCAGGAACACTTTGATTTTAGGTTTTACTTCATTTTCCCCTATAGGGATAAATGCATTTGGAACTCTAAACCAAAAATGGTTTTTACTAGCTGCTTGGAACTTGACTCACTCAATTATTTCTCAGTGTACTCTTTATGCTTTGTTCCCTGTTGAAGTAGCCCTAAGCAGAAGCAAGGAAAATACACTTTCATTTGAAAGCATTTGCAGAACTGCCACAGAACTCTGAGTTTACTGGAATCTCAGCAAATATATTTTTCATGGAATCTTGTTGATACTTTGAAGGAAAAGTGAGTATACCAGTTGCAATTTGCTCCCCAAATTTCCATCTATGTTAAAGTGTTCATTTGAAAGAATACATTGAACATTTAGGTTTCACTTTCTTTTCCCCTATAGAGATACATGCATTTGGAATCAAACACGAGTTGCGTTAGATTCTTGAAACTTTACTCACTCAATTAGTTCTCACCGAGTTCTCTATGCCTTGTTCCCTGTTTAAGTAGCCATATGCAGAGGCAAGGAGAATACACTTTCCTTTGAAACTGCTTGCAGAGATTCCCCAGAACTTTGAGTATACTGGAATCTCAGCATATTTTTTTTCCAGATCTTGTTGATACTTGGCAAGAAAGATGACAGTTGCACTTTCTTCCTAAATTTCATTCTTCTATGTTGAAGGGTTCATTTGCAGGAACACTTTGAAATTTTAGGTTTGACTTCGTTTTTCCCTATAGGGATACATACATTTGAAACTCTAAATCAAACATGGTTTGTGTAGTGACTTGAAACTTGACTCACTCAATTAGTTTTCAGTGCACTCTTTATGCTTTCCTCCCTGTTGAAGTAGCACTAAGCAGAGGCAAGGAAAATACACTTTCATTTGAAATCTTTTGCAGAGCTTCCTCAGAACTCTGAGTTTACTGGAATCTCAATAAAAATTTTTTCACCCGATCTTGTTGATATCATGCAGGAAAAATTAGTATACCAGTTGCACTTGGCTGCCCAAATTTACTTCTTGTAGGTTGAAGCGTTTGTTTGAAGGAACACTTTGAATTTTTAGTTTTCACTTTGTTTTACCCTAAAGGGATACATGCATTTGGAACTCTAAATCAAACAAGAGTTGTGCTAGTTGCTTGAAACTTGACTCACTCAATTAGTTCTCAGTGCATCCCTATGCATTGTTCCCTGATGATTTTGCCAAAAGCAGAGGCAAGGAAAATACATTGTCATTTGAAAGCATTTACAGAGTTTCCACAGAACTTTGAGTTTACTGAAACCTCAGCAAATATTTCTTCACGTGATATTGCTGATACTTGGGAAAAAAAGGTGAGTATTCCAGTTGTACTTTGCTGCACAAATTTTAATCTTCTAGGTAGAAGTGTTCTTTGCAAGAACACTTTCAGATTTTAGTTTTCACTTCGTTTTCCCCTATAGAGATACATGAATTTGGAATTCTAAATCAAATACAGTTTGTGCTAGCTACTTGATCCTGACTCAATAAATTAGATCTCAGTGAACTCACTCTGCTTTGTTCCCTGTTGAAGTACTCCTAAGAAGATGCAAGGAAATAACACTTTAATATGAAACTCTTTGCAGATATTCCAGAGAACTTCGAATTTACTGGAATCTCAACAAATATTTTTTTCACCCAGTCTTGTTGATACTTGGCAGGAAAGACGAGTATACCAGTTGCACTTGGCTGCCCGAATTTTATTCTTCTAGGTTGAAGGGTTAATTTGCAGGAACATTTTGAGTTTTTAGGATTCACTTCGTTTTGCCCTACAGGGATACATGCATTTGGAACTCTAAATCAAAAAACGTTTGTGCTAGCTGCTTAAAACTTGACTCACTCAATTATTTCTTAATGCACTCTCTATGCTTTGTTTTCTGTTGAAGTAGCCCTAAGCAGAAGCAAGGAAAAGACACTTTCATTTGAAATCATTTCCAGAGTATCCACAGAGCACTGAGTTTACTAAAATTTCAGCAAATATTATTTCACCCGATCTTTTGGACACTTGGGATAAAAGATCAGTATACAAGTGTCACTTGGCTTCTGAAATGTTTTTGTTCTAGGTTGAAGGGTTCGTTTGGAGGAACACTATGAATTTTTAGGTTTCACTTCCTTTTCCACTATAGGGATGCATGCATTTGGAACTCTAAATCAAACAACGTTTGCACTATCTGCTTGAAACTTGATTCACTCAATTTGTTCTCAGGGTGCTCTCTATGCTTAGTTCCCTGTTGAAGTAGCCCTAATCAGAGGTAAGGAAAATACACTTTCATTTGAATTCGTTTGCAGAACTAACACAGAACTCTGAGTTTACTGGAATCTCACAAATATTTTTTTCACCTGAACTTGTTGATAATTTGCCAGAAAAATAAGTATACCAGTTGCACTTGGCTGCCCAAATTTTGTTTTTCTATGTTCAAGCGTTCATTTGCAGGAACACTTTGCATTTTAGGTTTCACTTTGTTTTCCCCTTGAGGGATAAATGCATTTGGAACTCTAAATCAAACACGGTTCGTCCTAGCTGCTTGAAACTTTACTCACTCAATTAGTTTTCAGTGTGCACTCTATGCTTTGTTCCCCATTGAAGTAGCCCTAAGTGGAGGCAAGCAACATACAGTTTTATTTGAAAGCATTTGCAGAGCTGCCTCAGAACTCCGAGTTTACTGGAATCTCAGAATATATTTGTTTAATCAATCTTGTTGATATTTGGCAGGAAATATGAGTATACCAGTTGTACTTGGCTTCCCAAGTTGTGTTCTTTTTGGTTTAGGCATTCGTTTGCAGGAACACTTTGAGTTTTTAGGTTTCACTTCATTTTCCCCTGTAGATACATGCATTTTGATCTCTAAATCAAACACAGTTTGTGCTAGTTGCATGAAACTGGACTCACTCAATTGATTCTCCCTGCACTCTCTATGCACTGATCCCTGTTGCGTTAGCCCCAAGAAGAAGAAAGGAAAATACACTTTCATTTTAAAGCATTTACAGAGCTCCCACAAAACTCTGAGTTTACTGGAATCTCAAAAAACATTTTTTCACCTGATTTTGTTGATATGTGGCAGGAAAGATGAGTATACATGTTGTACTTGGCTGCCCAAATTTCGTTTTTCTACTTTGAAACGTTTGTTTGCAGAAACACTTTGAATTTTTAACTTTCAATTCATTTTACCTTACAGGGATACATGCATTTGAAAGTCTAAATCAAACACGGTTTGTGCTAGCTGCTTGAAATTTGACTCACTCAATCAGCTCTTAGTGTGCTCTCTATGATTTGTTCCCTGTTGAAGTATTCCTAAGCAGAGGCAAGGAAATAACACTTTTATTTGAAAGCATTTACACTGTTTCCACTGAACTAAGAATTTTCTGGATTCTCAGAAAATATTTTTTCACATGATCTTGTTGATACTTGGCAGGAAACATGAGTATCCCAGTTGCACTTGAGTGTCCAAATTTCATTCTTCTTCATTGAAGGGTTAATTTGCAGGAACACTTTGAATTATTAGGTTTCACTTCATTTTCCACTATAAGGATACATCCATTTGGAACTCTAAATAAAACACGGTTTGTGCTCGCTGATTGAAACTGAACCCACTTAATTAGTTCTCAGTGCACTCTCTATGCGTTGTTCCCTGTTGAAGTATCCCTAAGCAGAGGAGAGAAAAATGCACTTTCATCTAAAATTTTGCAGAGCTTCCATAGAACTCCGTGTTTACTGGAATCTCTGCAAATATTTGTTCACCCGATCTTGTTGATACTTGGCAGGAAAGATGAGTATACCAGTTTTACTTGGCTGCCCAAATTTCGTTCTTCTTGGTTTAAGCATTCATTTGCAGGAACACTTTGAATTTTTATGTTTCCCTTATTTTCCCCTATATGGATATATACATTTGGAACCCTCAAGCAAAAAGGGTTTGTGCAATCTACTTTAAACTGGACTCACTCAATTGGTTCTCAGTGCACTATCTATGAGTTCTTCCCTGTTGAAGTATTATAATGAGAGGCAAGGAAAATACAATTTTATTTCAAAGCATTTGTAGAGCTTAAACAAAACTCTGAGTTTAATGGAATCTCAGCAAATATTTTTTTCACTGAATCTTGTTGATACTTGGCAGGAAAAATAAGTATATGTGTTGCACTTGGCTATTGAAATTTAGTTCTTCTAGGTTGAAGCATTCTTTTGCAGGAACATTTTGAATTTTTAGATTTCAATTCAATTAACCCTACAGGGATACATGCATTTGGAACTCTAAATCAAACATAGTTTGCGCTATCTGCTTGAAACTTCTCTCACTCAATTAATTCCCAGTGAGCTCTCTCTGATTTGTTCCCTGTTGAAGTAGCCCTAAGCAGAGGCAAGGAAATACACTTTCATTTGAAAGCGTTTACAGAGATTGACAATACACTGAGTTTACTGGAATTTCACCAAATATTTTTTTACCTGAACTTGTTGATACTTGGCAGTAAATATGAGTATACCAGTTGCACCTTGTATGTAGCCCAAATATTGTTCTTCTAGGTCAAAGTGTTCATTTCCAGGCACAGTTTTAATTTTTAGGTTTCACTTCATTTCCCCTATAGGGATTCATGCAATTGGAAATCTAAATCAAACAGTTTGTGCTACTTGCTTGAAACTTGACAACCTCAATTAGTTCTCAGTGCACTCTCTCTGCTTTCTTCCCTGTTGCAGTAGCCCTAAGCAGAGGCAAGGAAATGACACTTTTGTTTGAAATGGTTTTCAGAGCTTCCACCGAATTCTTAGTTTACTGGATTCTCAGCAAATAGTTTTTCATCTGACCTTGTTGATAATTGGCAGGAAACATGAGTATACACGTTACACTTGACTGCCCATATTTTGTTTTTCTAGGTTGAAGCATTCATTTACAGGAATACTTTGAATTTTTAGGTTTCATTTCCCTTTTCCCTATAGGGATACATGCATTTGGAATTATAAATCAAACACGTTTTGGAGCTGCTTGAAAATTGACTCACTCAATTTGTTCTCAATGTGCTCTCTAAGAATTGATTCCTGTTGAAATAGCCCTAAGCAGTGGCAAGGAAATTACACTTTTATTTGAAAGCATTTGCAAAGGTTCCACAGAACTCCAAGTTTACTGGAATATCAGGACTTATCTTTTCACCTGATCTTGTTGATACTTGGTAGAGTACATGAGTATACCAGTTGCACTTGGCAGCAAAATTTCATTCTTCTACTTTAAGCTCTCGTTTGCAGGAACACTTTGAATTTTTAGGTTTCACTTTTTTTTACATGCATTTAAACTCTAAATCAAACACGGTTTGTGTCAGCTCCTTGAAAGTTGACTCATTCCATTAGTTCTCAGTGTGCTGTCTAAGCTTTATTTGCTTTTGAAATAGCCCTATGCAGAAGCAAGGAAAATACCCATTCATTTGAAAGCGTTTGTAGAGCTTCCACACAACTCTGAGTTTACTGGAATCTCAATAAATATTTTTTCACCTGATCTTGTTGATACTTGTCAGGAAATATGAGTATCCCAGTTGCACTTGGTTGCCTAAATTTTGTTCTTCTAGGTTGAAGCATGTGTTTGCAGGAAGAATTTGAATTTATAGGTTTCATTCGTTTGTCCCTATAGGTATAGATGCATTTGGAACTCTAAATCAAACACGTTTTGTGCTAGCTGCCTGAAACGTGACTCACTCAATTAATTCTCAGTGCACTCTCTATGCTTTTCTTCCCTGTTGGAGTAGCCCTAAGCAGAGGCAAGGAAAAAACACTTTCATTTGAATGTGTTTACAGAGCTTGACAAAACGCTAAATTTACTGGAATATCAGCAAATATTTTTTCACAGTGAACTTGTTAATACTTGGCAGGAAAGATGACTATACCAGTTTCACTTTGTTACCCAAATATTGTTCTTCTAGGTCAAAGTGTTCGTTGATAGGAACAGTTTGAATTTTTAGGTTTCACTTTGTTTTCCCATATAGGGATTCATGCAATTGGAAATCTAAATCAAACACAGTTTGGTCTAGCTGTTTGAAACTTGACTCACTAAATTAGATCTCAGTGCACTTTCTATGCTTTGTTCTCTGTTGCAGTAGCCCTAAGAAGAGGCAAGGAAATAACACTTTTATTTGAAATCATTTACAGAACTTCCACCGAACTCCTAGTTTACTGGATTCTCAGCAAATATTTTTTCACCAGATCTTGTTGATACTTTGCAGGAAAGATGAGTATACAAGTTGCACTTGGATGCCCAAATTTTGTTTTTCTAGGTTGAAGCACTCATTTGCAGGAATACTTTGAATTTTGGGGTTTCATTCCCTTTTTCCCTATAGGGATACATGCATTTGGAAGTAAAAATCAAACACGTTTTGTACTAGCTGCTTGAAACTTCACTCACTCAATTAGTTCTCAGTGTGCTCTCTATGCTTTGATCCCTGTTGAAGTAGCCCTAAGGAAAATACACTTTTATTTGAAAGCATTTGAAGAGCTTCCACAGAACTCCAAGATTACTGAAATCCCAGCACTTATCTTTTCACCCGATCTTGTTGATACTTGGTAGGAAAGATGAGTACACCAGTTGCACTTGGCTACAAAATTTCATTCTTCTAGTTCGAAGCATTCATTTGCAGGAACACTTTGAATTTTTAGGCTTCACTTCCTTTTCCCCAATAGTGATATATACATTTAATCAAACACGGTTTTTGCCATCTCCTTGAAACTTGACTCACTCCATTAGTTCTCAGAGTGCTGTCTAAGATTTGTTCCTTGTTAAAGTATCCCTAAGCATAAGCAAGAAAAATGCACTTTCATTTGAAAGCATTTGTAGACCTTCCACAGAACTCCGAGTTTACTGGAATCTCAATAATTATTTCTTCAACTGATCATGTTGATAATTCTCAGAAAAGATGAGCATCCCAGTTGCACTTGTTTGCCCAAATTTCATTATTCTAGGTGAAAGCATGTGTTTGCAGGAACACTTTGGATTTTTAGGATTCATTTGTAGGCCCCTATAGGGATACATGCATATGGAACTCTAAATCAAACACATTTTGTGCTAGCTGCATGAAACGTGACTCACTCAATTAATTCTCAGTGCACTCTCTATGCTTTTCTTCCATGTTGAAGCAGCCCTAAGCAGAGGCAAGAAAAGTACACTTTCATATTAAAGCATTTACAAAGCTTGACAAAACGCTGAGTTTACTGGAATCTCAGCAAATATTTTTTTCACCTGATTTTGTTGATACTTGCTAGGAAAGATGAGTATACCAGTTGCACATGGCTGCCCAAATTTCGTTCTTCTAGGTTGAAGTGTTCATTGCAGCAACACTTACGATTTTTGGGTTTCACTTAGTTTTCCACTATAGGGTTACATGCATATGGAACTCTAATTCAAACAGGGTTTGTGCTTGTTGCTTGAAACTTGACTCACTCCTTTAGTTCTCAGTGCACTCTGTATGCTTTGTTCTCTGTGGAAGTAACCCTAAGCAGAGGCTAGGTAATAACACTTTCATTTGAAAGCATTTTTAGAGGTTCCACAGAAAACCGTGTTTACTGGAATCTCAGCAAATATTTTTTCCCCTGATCTTGTTCATACTTGGCAGAATATATGAGTATACCAGTTGCACTTGTCTGCTTAAATGTCATTCTTCTATGATGAAGCATTCATTTGCAGGAACACTTTGAAATTTTAGGTTTCACTTCATTTTCCCATATAGGGATACATGCATTTGCAACTCTAAATGTAACACCATTTTTGGTAGATGCTTTAAATTTGACTCACTCAATTAGTTCTCAGTGCGCTTTCTATGCTTTGTTCCCTGTTGAAGTACCCTTATGCAAAGGGAAAGAAAAGTATCATTTGAAAGTGTTTGGAGAGCTTCCACAGAATTCCGAGTGTACTGGAATCTGAGCATATAATTTTTCACTTGATCTATTTGATACTAGTCAGAAAAGATGAGTATACCAGTTGTACTTGGATGCTCAAAGTACATTCTTCTAGGTTGAAGCGTTCGTTTGCAGGAACACTTTGAATTTTTAGGTTTCATTGAGTTTTCTCGTAGAGTGATACATGCATTTGAAACTCTAAGTCAAACGCGGTTTGTGCTAGCTTCTTAAAACTTGACTCAATCAATTACTTCTCAGTGTGCTCTCTATGATATGTTCCCTGTTGATGTAGCCCTAAGCAGGAGCTCACAAAATACACTTATATTTGAAAGCGTTTGCAGAGCTTCAACAGAAGTCTGAGTTTACTGGATTCTCAGCACATATTTTTTTAACTCGATCTTGTTGATACTTGACAGAAAAGGTGACTATCACTTTCACTTGAATGCCCAAATTCATTCTTCTAGGTTGAAGCATTCGATTGCAGGAACACTTTGAATTTTTAGGTTTTACTTCATATATTTCCCTATAGGATACCTGTATTTGGAACTCTAAATCACACATGTTTTCTGCTAGCTCCTTGAAATTTGACTCACTAATTAGTTCTCATTGTGATTTCTATGCATTGTTCCCTGTTGAAGTAGCATTCTTTTGCAGGAACACTATAAATTTCTAGGTTTCACTTCGTTTTTCCATATATGGATACAAGCATTTGAAACTCTAAATCAAATATGGTTTGTGATAGCTGCTTGAAATTTAATCACTCATTTAGTTATCACTGTTCTCTCTATGCTTTGTTCTCTGTAGAAGTATCCCTAAGCCAAGGCAAGGAAAATACACTTTCATTTGAAAGCACTTGCAGAGCTTCCACAGAACTCCAAGTGTACTGGAATTTCAGCAAATATTTTTTTTTTTCTCCAGACCTCGTTTATACTTTGGCACAAATCATGAGTATACGAGTTGCACTTGGCTGCCCAAATTTCATTCTTCTAGGTTTAAGCATTGGTTTGCAGGAACACATTTTATTTTTAGGTTTCCCTTCGTTTTATCCTCTAGTGATACATGCATATGGAAGTCTAAATCAAACACAGTTTGTGTTAGCCTTTTTTTTTCATTTTTAAAACATTAATTTATTGAAGTATACTTGATATCTTGACATACAATAAACTACATATATTTAAAGTATACTATTTAGAAAGTGTAACCTGTGAAGCCATCATCAAAATAAAGATTCTGACTTGACTCACTCAATTAGTTCTCAGTGTGCTCCCTATGCTTTATTTGCTGTTGAAGTAGCCCGAAGCAGAAGTAAGGAAATAACACTTCATTTGAAAACATTTGCAGTGCTTCCACAGAACTTCGTGTTTACTGGAATATCAGCAAATATTTTTTCACCCAATGTTGTTGATACTTGGCAGGAATGTTGAGTATACAAGTTGCCCTTGGGTACCCAAATTTCTTTCTTCTAGGTTGAAGAGTTCATTTTCAAGAGTACTTTGAATTTTTAGGTTTCACCTCATTTTCCCCTATAGGGATTCATGCATTTGGAACCCTATCAAACATGCTTTGTGCTTGCTGCTTGAATCTTGACTCACTCAATTAGTTCTTAGTACGCTCTCTATCCTTTGTTTCCTCTTCAAGTAGCCCTTAGCAGAGGCCAGGAAAATACACTTTCATTTGAAAGTGTCTGCAGAGCTTTTACAGAACGCCGAGTTTACTGAAATCTCAGCAAGTATTTTATCACCCAAACTTATTGATACTTGGCAGGAAAGATGAATATACCAGTTACACTTGGGTAACCAAGTTTTGTTCTTCTAAGTTGAAGCGTTCGTTTGCAGGAACACTTTGAATTTTTAGGTTTCAGTTCTTTACCCATATAGGGATATATGCATTTGGATCCCTATCAAATATGGTTTGTGCTATCTGATTGAAAATTGACTCACTCAATTAGTTCTCAGTGTGCTCTCTATTTTTTTTTCTTTCCTGTTGAAGTAGCCCTAAGAAGAGACAAGGAAAATACACTTTCATTTGAAAGCGTTTGCAGAGCTTTGACAGAACTCTGACTTTACAAGAATCTCAGCAAATATTTTTTCACCTGATCTTGTTGACTTTTTTTTTTAATTTTTATTGTTGGTTCTTCAAAACATTACATAGTTCTTGATATATCATATTTCACACTTTGATTCAAGTGGGTTATGAACAACCATTTTTACCCCGTATACAGATTGCAGAATCACAACGGTTACACATCCATTGATTTACATATTGCCATACTAGTGTATGTTGTATTCTGCTGACTTTCCTATCCTCTACTATGCCCCCTCCTCCCTCCCCTCCCCTCTTCTCTCTGTACCCCCTCTGCTGTAATTCATTTCTCCCCCTTGTATTTTTTCCCTTTCCCCTCACTTTCTCTTGTATGTAATTTTGTATACCCCTGAGGGTCTCCTTCCATTTCCATGCAATTTCCCTTCTGTCTCCCTTTCCCTCCCACCTCTCATCCATGTTTAATGTTAATCTTCTTCTCATTCTCTTCCTACATACTATGTTCTTAGTTACTCTCCTTATATCAAAGAAGACATTTGGCATTTGTTCTTAAGGGATTGGCTAGCTTCACTGAGCATAATCTGCTCTAATGCCATCCAGTTTCCTGCAAATTCTATGATTTTTTCAATTTTTAATGCAGAGTAATACTCCATTGTGTATAAATGCCACATTTTTTTATCCATTCATCTGTTGAAGGGCATCTGGGTTGGTTCCACAGTCTTGCTGTTGTGAATTGTGCTGCTATGAACATCGATGAAGCAGTGTCCCTGTAGTATGCTCTTTTTAGGTCTTTAGGGAATAGACCGAGAAGGGGAATAGCTGGGTCAAATGATGGTTCCATTCCCAGCTTTCCAAGAAATCTCCATACTGCTTTCCAAATTGGCCGCACCAATTTGCAGTCCCACCAGCAATGTACAAGTGTACCCTTTTACCCACATCCTCGCCAGCACTTGTTGTTGTTTTACTTCCTAATGGCTGCCAACCTTACTGGAGTGAGATGGTATCTTAGGGTGGTTTTGATTTGCATTTCTCTGACTGCTAGAGATGGTGAGAATTTTTTCTTGTACTTGTTGATTGATTGTATGTCCTCCTCTGAGAAGTGTCTGTTCAGGTCCTTGACCCAATTGTTGATTGGGTTATTTGTTATCTTATTGTCTAATTTTTTGAGTTCTTTGTATACTCTGGATATTAGGGCTCTGTCTGAAGTGTGAGAAGTAAAGATTTGTTCCCAGGATGTAGGATCCCTATTTACCTCTCTTATTGTTTCTTTTGCTGAGAAAAAAACTTTTTAGTTTGAATAAGTCCCATTTGTCGATTCTAGTTATTAACTCTTGTGCTATGGATGTCCTATTGAGGAATTTGGAGCCCGACCCCACAGTTATGTAGATCGTAGCCAACTTTTTCTTCTATCAGACACCGTGTGTCTGATTTGATATCAAGCTACTTGATCCATTTTGAGTTAACTTTTGTGCATGGCGAGAGAAAGGGATTCAGTTTCATTTTGTTGCATATGGATTTCCAGGTTTCCCAGCACAATTTGTTGAAGATGCAATCCTTCCTCCATTGCATACTTTTAGCCCCTTTATCAAATATAAGATAGTTGTAGTTTTCTGGATTGGTTTCTGTGCCCTCCATATTGTACCATTGGTCTACCCCCCCTGTTTTGGTACCAGTACCATGCTATTTTTGTTACTATTGCTCTGTAGTATAGTTTGAAGTCCGGTATCACTATACCACCTGATTCACACTTCCTGCTTAGCATTGTTTTTGATATTCTGGGTCTTTTATTTTTCCATATGAATTTCATGATTGCTTTCTCTATTTCTACAAGAAATGCCATTGGGATTTTGATTGGCATTGCATTAAACCTATAGAGAACTTTTGGTAATATTGCCATTTAATGATGTTACTTCTGTCTATCCATGAACAGGGTATGTTTTTCCATCTTCTAAGATCTTCTTCTTTTTCCTCTCTTTAGGGTTCTGTAGTTTTCATTGTATAAGTCTTTCACCTCTTTTGTTAGGTTGATTCCCAAGTATTTTATTTTTTTTTGAGGATATTGTGAATGGAGTGGTTGTCCTCATTTTCATTTCAGAGGATTTGTCGCTGATATATAGGAATTCCTTTGATTTATGCGTTTTGATTTTATATCCTGCCACTTTGCTGAATTCATTTATTAGCTCTAATAGTTTCTTTGTAGACCCTTTTGAGTATGCTACATATAGAATTATGTCATCTGCAAATAGTGAAAATTTGAGTTCTTCTTTTCCTATTTTTATGCCTTTAATTTCTTTCATCTGTCTTATTGCTCTGGCCAGTGTTTCGAGAACTATGTTGAACAGAAGTGGTGAGAGAGGGCATCCCTGTCTTGTTCCAGATTTTAGAGGGAATGCCTTCAATTTTTCTCCACTCAGAATGATGCTAGCCTGAGGCTTAGTATAGATAGCTTTTACAATATTGAGGTATGTTCCTGTTATCCCTAGTTTATCTAGAGTTTTGTACATAAAGGGATGCTGTACTTTGTCGAATGCTTTTTCTGCATCTATCGAGATGATCATATGGTTCTTATTTTTAACCCTATTGATGTGGGAAATAACATTTATTGATTTCCGTATATTGAACCAGCCTTGCATTCCAGGGATGAATCCTATCTGATCATGGTGCACAATTTTTTTGATATGATTTTGCATCCGATTCACCAGAATTTTGTTGAGCATTTTTGCATCTAGGTTCATTAGAGATATTGGTCTGTAGTTTTCTTTCTTTGAAGTGTCTTTGTCTGGTTTAGGAATCAGGGT
This sequence comes from Callospermophilus lateralis, assembly GCF_048772815.1. Taxonomy (NCBI): domain Eukaryota; kingdom Metazoa; phylum Chordata; class Mammalia; order Rodentia; family Sciuridae; genus Callospermophilus; species Callospermophilus lateralis. Next base: position 133,437,576 of record NC_135310.1, on the reverse strand, counting down.
GATGTTGGCCTCGTAGAATAAATTTGACAGTTCTCCCTCTTTTTCTATTTCCTGAAATAGCTTGAAAAGTATTGATATTAGTTCCTCTTTAAAGGTTTTGTAAAACTCTGCTGTATACCCATCCGGTCCTGGGCTTTTCTTAGTTGGTAGTCTTTTTATGGTTTCTTCTATTTCCTCAATTGATATTGGTCTGTTTAGGTTGTTTATATCTTCCTGACTCAATCTGGGCAGATCATATGACTTAAGAAATTTATCGATGCCTTCACTATCTTCTATTTTATTGGAGTATATGGATTCAAAACAATTTCTGATTATCTTCTGTATTTCTGAAGTGTCTGTTGTGATATTGCCTTTTTCATTCTGTATGCTAGTAATTTGAGTTCTCTCTCTTCTTCTCTTCGTTAGCATGGTTAAGGGTCTGTCAATTTTATTTATTTTTTCAAAGAACCAACTTTTAGTTTTGTCAATTTTTTTAATTGCTTCTTTTGTTTTGATTTTATTAATTTCAGCTCTGATTTTAATTATTTCTTGTCTTCTACTTATTTGCTGTTGTTTTGCTCTTCTTTTTCTAGTATTTTGAGATGAAGTATTAGATCATTTATTTGTTGGTTTTTTCTTTTTTAAGGAATGAACTCGAAGGAATGAATTTTCCTCTGAGAACTGCTTTCATTGTGTCCCTTAGATTCTGATATGTTGTGTCTGTGTTTTCATGTATCTCAAAGAATTTATTAATTTCCTCCTTGATGTCTTCTATTACACATTGATCATTCAGTGACCTATTTTTCATTCTCCAAGTGATGCATGATTTTTCCTTACTTCTTTTATTGTTGATTTTCAGTTTCATTCCATTATGATCAGATAAGATGCATGGTATTATCTATACTCCTTTATATTGTCTAAGAGTTGCCCTGTGACATAATATATGATCTATTTTTGAGGAGGATCCATGTGCAGCTGAGAAAAAAAGTGTAACTGTTTGATGTTGGGTGGTATATTCTATATATGTCAATTAAGTCTAGGTTATTAATTATGTTATTGAGTTCTATAGTTTCCTTATTCAACTTTTGTTTGGAAGATCTGTCCAGTGGTGAGAGAGGTGTGTTGAAGTCTCCCATGATTATTGTATGGTGGTCTATTAGACTCCTGAACTTGAGAAGAGTTTGTTTTATGAACATAGCTGCACCATTTTGGGGGGCATTTATATTTATGATTGTTATGTCTTGTTGGTGTATGGTTCCCTTGAGCAGTATGTAGTGTTCCTCTTTATCTCTTTTGATTAACTTTGTCTTGAAGTCTATTTTATTTGATATGAGTATAGATACTCCTGATTTTTCCGAAGTCCATATGAGTGATATGATTTTTCCCAACCTTTCACCTTCAGTCTTTGTATGTCTTTTCCTATCAAATGTGTCTCCTGAAGGCAGCATATTGTTGGGTCTTGTTTTGTGATCCATTCTACTAGCCTGTGTCTCTTAATTGGTGAGTTTAAGCCATTAACATTTAGCATTATTATTGAGATATGGGTTGTTCTTTCATCCATGTTTGTTAATTTATGTTACTAAACATGGTTTGTTTTCCTTTTTGATTATTTTTCCCCCTTTACTGCACTACCTCCCGCTGTTGGTTTTCATTGATATTTTCCATTTCCTGTTCCTGTAATATTTTCCCAAGGATGTTTTGAAGAGATGGTTTTCTAGCTGCAAATTCTTTTAACTTTTGTTTATCGTGGAAGGTTTTAATTTCATCTTCCAACCTGAAGCTTAATTTTGCTGGATACACAATTCTTGGTTGGAACCCATTTTCTTTCAGTGTTTGAAGTATGTTAGTTAAGGATCTTCTAGCTTTCAGAGCCTTGTTGAAAGATCAGCTGTTATCCTGATTGGTTTACCCCTAAATGTAATCTGCTTCCTTTCTCTTGTACCTTTTCAAATTCTCTCCTTATTCTGTATATTGGGCATCTTCATTATAATGTGTCTAAGTGTGGATCTCTTATGATTTTGCACATTCGGCGTCCGGTAGGCTCCTAGGATTTGGGATACTGTCTTGTTTTTCAAATCTGGGAAGTTTTCTCGTATTATTTCATTGAAAAAATTGCTCATTCCTTTGGTTTGGACCTCTATACCTTCCTGTATCCCAATGACTCTTAAGTTTGGTCTCTTTATGTTATTCCATATTTCTTGGATATTCTGCTCCTGGTTTCTTAACAGTCTTGCTGAGATGTCTATGTTCTTTTCAAGTTAAAATACTTTGTCTTCATTGTCTGATGTTCTATCTTCTAAGTGTTCTACTCTGCTGGTAGTATTCTCAATTGAGTTTTTATGTTGGTTTATTGCTTCATGCATTTCTAGGATTTCTGTTTATTTGATTTTTATAACCTCTATCTCCCTGTATAGTTAATCTTTTGCTTCTTGGATTTGTTTATGTAATTCATTGTTGAAGTAATCTTTCCTTGTCTGATTTTGCTGTCTAATGTCTTCCTTTAGACTCCAGATCATCTGAAGCATGTATATCCTGAATTATTTATCTGACACTCCATCTGCTGCAGCTATTACCTCTTCTAAAGTTGAGTTGACCTGCATTGCTTGTGGTCCTTTCTTTCCTTGTTTTTTCATAGTGCTCGTGTTTCTTTCTACTTGGTGAAACTGTTTTGTTATTGTATTTTCCCCCTATATATATATATTGCTCTAGTATAGTTGAAAATTCTCCCTTGCAGGGGCGGGCGGCGGCTGTGCTCCTCCTCCAATTGGGGTGATCTGTCTACTACGCTGACGGGCTGCTGGGCCTGTTCCGCCGGTCTGTCTCAGGTCTGCCTACCTTGCGGGCACGGGCGGCAGCTCTTCTCTGCCCCTACTCCAATTGGGGTGACGTGCCTACCATGCCAGAAGGTCACTGGTCCTGTTCCGGGTGCGGGAGGCAGCTCTGCTCTGCCCCTACTCCAACTGTGGTGACCTCTTGTTGATTGTTGACATAGAAGATGAGTACATGAATTTCACTTGCCTGCCAAAATTTTGTTCTTCTAGTTTGAAGCGTTCGTTGGCAGGAACACTTTGAATTTTTAGGTTTCATTTTGTTTTCCCCTATAGGAATACATGCATTTGGAACTCTAATTAAAACATGGTTTGTACTAGTTGCTTGCAAATTGACTCACTCAATTAGATCTCTGTGTGCTCTCTCTTCTTTCTTCACTGTTGAAGTAACCCTATTCAGAGGCATGGAAAATACTCTTTCATTGGAAAGCACTTGCAGTGCTTCCATAGAAGTTCTAGTTTACTGGAATCTCAGCAAATATTTTTTCACCCCATCTTGTTGATACTGGGCAGAAAACATGAGTAAACCAGTTGCAATTAGCTGCTTAAATTTTGTTCTGCTAGGTTGAAGCATTCCTTAGCAGGAAAAAATTGAATTTTTATGTTTCCCTTCATTTTCCCCTATAGGGATACATGCATTTGGGACTGTAAATGAAACACAGTTTATACTATCTGCTTGAAACTTGACTAACTGAATTATTACTCAGTGTGCTCTCTATGTTTTGTTCCCTGTTGAAGTAGCACTAAGGAGAGGCAAGGAAAATACACTTTCCGATGAATTCGTTTGCATAGCTTCACAGAACTCTGAGTTTACTGAAATATCAGCAAATATTCTTTCACCCTATCTTGTTGATACTTGGCAGGAAAAATGAGTGTACCAGTTGCACTTTTCTGTCCCAATTTTATCCTTCTATTTTGAAGCATTCCTTTGCAGGAACACTTTGAATTTTTAGGTTTCACTTGGTTTTCCCGTATAGCATACATGCATTTGGAACTCTAAGTCAAACACGGTTGTGCTAGCTGCTTGAAACTAGACTCACATGCATTTGGAAATATAACTCAAACACAGTTTGTGCTAGCTGATTGAACCTTGATTCACTCAATTAGATCTAAGCGTGGTCTCTATACTTTGTTCCATGTAAAATAACCATAATAAGAGGCAAGAAAAATACACTTTCATTTGAAAGCATTTGTAGAGCTTCCACAGAACTGCGAGTTTACTAGAATGCCAGCAAATATTTTTTTTTACCTGATGTAATTGATTCTTGGCTGTAAAGATGAGCATACCAGTTGTACTTGGTGGCCCTAATTTCATTCTTCTAGGTTGAAGCATTTGTTTGCAGGAACACTTTGAATTTTTAAGTTTCACTTTGTTTCCCCCTATAAGGACACATGCATTTGGAACTCTAAATCAAACACGGTTTGTGCTAGCTTCTAGAGAACTCCGAGTTTACTTGAATTACAGCAAATATTTTTTCAACAGATCTTGTTGATACATGGCAGCAAAGAAGAGTATACCATTTGCTCTTGGCTGCCCAAATTTTGTTCTGCTTGGTTGAAGTGTTCATTTGCAGGAAAACTTTGAAATATTAGGTTTCACTTTGTTTTCCACTATGGGGTTGCATGCCTTTGGAACTCTAAATAAAACACGGTTTATGCCAGCGTTTTGAAACTTGACTCACTCAATTAATTCTCAGTGTGCTCTTTCAGTTTTATTCCCTGTTGAAGTAGCCCTAAGAAAACAAACAAAAAAAAATACACTTTCATTTGAAAAAGTTTGTAGAGGTTTCACAGAACTCTGAGTTTACTGGAATCTCAGCAAATATTTTTTCACCCAATCTTGTTGATACTTGGATAAAAAGATGAACATACTATTTTCACTTGGCTGCCCAAAATACATTCTTCTAGGTTGATGGGTTCATTTGCAAGAATACTTTGAACTTTTAGGTTCACTTCTTTTTCCCCTATAGGAATACATGCATTTGGAACTCTAAATCACACACGGTTCAAGCTAGTTGCTTGAAACTTGACTCACTCAATTAGTTCTAAGTGCACTCTCTATCCTTTTTTACCTGTAGAAGTAGCCCTTAGCAGAGACAAAGAATGTACACTTTCATTTGAAAGCGTTTTCAGAGCTTCCACCAAACTCTGAGTTTATTGGAATGTCAGCAAATATTTTTTTTGGACAATTTTGATGATACTTGGCAGGAAAGATGAGTATACCAATTGCACTTGGCTGCCCAAATTTCGCTCTTCTAGGTTGATGCATTTGTTTGCAGGAGCACTTTGAATTTTTAGGGTTCACTTTGTTTTCTCATATAGGGATACATGCATTTGGAATACTAAATCAAACACGATTTATGCTAGCTTCTTAAAATTTGACTCTCTCAATTAGTTCTCTGTGCACTCTCTGTGCTTTGTTCCCTGTTGAAGTATCCCTAAGCAGAGGCCAGCAATATGCACTTTAATTTGAAAGTTTTTCAAGAGCATCCAAAGAACTGAGTTTACTGGTATCTCAGAAATTCTTTTTTTCACCCAAACTTGTTCATACTTGGCAGGAAAAATTAGTATACCCACTGCACGTGGCTGCCCAAATTTTATTCTTCTGAGCTGAAACATTTGTTTCCTGGAACACTGAATTTTCAGGTTTCAATTCATTTTCCCCTATACAGATACATGTTTTTGGAACTCTAAATCAAATATGATTTGTGCTACCTGCTTGAAACTTGACTCACTCAATTAGTTCTCAGTGCACTCTATATGCTTTGTTCCCTGTTGAAGTAGCCCTTAGTAGAGGCAAGGAAAATACACTTGCATTTGAATGTGTTTGCATAGCTTCCACAGAACTTTGAGTTTACTGGAATCTCAGCAAATATTTTTTCACCTGATCTTGTTGATACTTGTTGGGAAACATGAGTATATTAGTTGCATTAGGCTTCCAAAATTTCATTCTTCTAACTTGAAGTGTTCGTTTTCTGGAACACTTTGAATTTTTAGATTCCACTTCATTTTCACTATACTGATACATGCATTTTGAACTCTAAATCAAACACGATTTTTGCCATCTGCTTGAAACTTGAATCATTCAATGAGTTCACAATGTGCTCTCTATGCATTCTTTCAGGTTGAAGTAGCCCTAAGCAGAGGTAAGGAAAATACATTTTAATTTGAAAGCCTCTGAAGAGCTTTCACAGAACTCTGAGTTTACTGGAATCTGAGAAAAAAAATTTTCCCATTTTTTTTATATTTGGCAGGAAAGATGAGTATTCTCATCTTTGGCTGCACTTGGCTTCTCAAATTTCATTCTTCTAGTTTGTAGCATTCATTTGCAGAAAAACTTTAAATTTTTTAGTTTCACTTCTTTTGCCCAATAGGAATACATGCATTTGGAACATTAAATCAAACACAGTGAGTGCTAGCTGCTTGAAATTTGGCTCACTTAATTAGTTCTCAGTGCAATCTTTACACTTTGTTACCTGTTGAAGTATCCCTAATCAGAGGCAAAGAATACACACTTTCATTTGAAAGCTTTGCTTCCACAGAAGTCTGAGTTTACTGGAAACTCAGCAAATATTTTTTCACCAGATCTTTTTGATACTGAACAGGAAAGATGAGTATACCAATTTCACTTAGCTGTCAAAATTTCATTTGTGTAGGTTCAAGCGTTCATTTGCAGTAACATTTTGAATTTTTAGGTAACAGTTTTTTTTCCCATATAGCAATACATGCATTTGGAACTCTAAATCAAACATGGTTTATGATAGCTCCTTCAAACTTGACTCACTCAATTAGTTCTCAGTGCACTCTCGCTGTTTTTTTTTAATTCCCTTTTGAAGTAGCCCTAAGCAGAGGCAAGAAAAATACATTTACATTTGCAAGTGTCTGCAGAGCTTCCACAGAACTCTGAGTTTACTGAAATCTCAGCAAATATTTTTTCAACCAATCTTGTTGATACATGGCAGGAAACATGAGTATACCAGTTGCACTTGGCTGCCCAAATTTCATTATTTGAGGTTGAAGCATTTGTTTGCAGGAACACTTTGAATTTTAAGATTTCATTATGTTCTTTCCTCTAGGGATACATGCATGTGGAACTCTAAATCTAACACAGTTTGGGCTAGCGGCTTTAAATTTGACTCACTCAATTAGTTCTAAGTGCCCTCTCTCTCCTCTGTTCCCTGTAGAAGTAGCCTTAAGCAGAGGCAAGAAAATTACACTTTCATTTGAAAGCATTTGGAGAGCTTCCACAGAACTCTGAGTTTACTGGATTCTTAGCAAATATTTTTTTCACCCAAACTTGTTGATACATTGCAGGAAAGATGAGTACACCAGTTGCACTTGGCTGCCCAAATTTCTTTCTTCTAGGCCTAAGCCTTTGAATGCAGAAACTCTGTGAATTTTTCGGTTTCACTTCGTATTCTCTTATAGAGATACATGCATTTGAATCTCTATATCAAACACCATTTGTGCTAGCTAGTTGAAACGTGACTCACTCAATTACATCTCAGTGCACTCTCTCTGTTTTAATCCCTCTTGAAGTAGCAAAGGCAAGGAAAGTACACTTTCATTTGAAAGCGTTTGCAGAGCTTCCACAGAACTCTGAGTATACTAAAATCTCAGCGAATATTTTTTCACCTGATCTTGTTGATACTTGGCAGGAAAGATGACTATGCCATTTGCACTTGGCTGCCCAATTTTTTTTCTTCTCAGTTGAAGTGTTCGTTTGCAGGGACACTTGGAATTTTTAGGTTTCATTTTTTTTTCCTTTATGAATAGATGCATTTGGAACTCTGAATCAAACCTGGTTTGTAATACCTGCTTGAAACTTGGCTCACTCAATTTGTTCTACGTGAAGTCTTTCTGATTTGTTCCCTGTTGAAGTAGCCCTAAGAAGAGGCAAAAAAAAATACTCTTTAATTTGAAAGGGTTTACAAAGCTTCCAGAAAACTTTGAGTTTACTGGAATCTCAGCAAATATTTTTGCACCTGATCTTGTTAATACATTGCAGGAAATATAAGTATACCAGTTGGACTTGGTTGCCCAAATTTCGTTCTTCTAGGTTGAAGCATTCGTTTGCAGGAAAACTTTGAACTTTTAGGTTTCACTTCATTTTCCCCTATAGGGATACATGCATTTGGAACTCTAAATAAAACATGGTTTGTGCTAGCTGCTTGAAATATGACTCACTCAATTAGTTCTCAGTGCACTCTCTATGCTTTTTTTTTCCTTTTGAAGTAGCCATAAGAAGAGGTAAAGAATGTATACTTTCATTTTAAAGAGTCTGCAGCACTTCCACAGAACTCCCAGTTTACTTGAATGTCAGCAAATATTTTTTTTCAACCTATCTTGTTGATACTTGGCAGGAAAGATGAGTATAGAAGTTGCACTTGTCTGCCTAAATTTCGTTCTTCTAGGTTAAAGCATTCATTTGCAGGAACACTTTGAATTTTTAGGTTTTACTTAATGTTCCCCTATAAGATAACATGCATTTGGAACACTAAATCAAACACGGCTTTTGCTGTCTGCTTAAAACTTGACTCACTCAATTAGTTCTCAGTGTGCTCTCTATGCATTCTTCCTTGTTGAAGTAGCCCTATTCAGAGGCAAGGAAAATACACTTTTATTTGAAAGCATTACCAGAGCTTCCACAGAACTCCAAATTTACTGGAATCTCAACAAATAGTTTTACACTCGATCTTATTGGTACTCGGCAGGAAATATGAATATACAATTTGCACTTACCTGCCCAAATTTTATTCTTCTAGGTTGAAGCACTCGTTTTCAGGAACACTTTTAATTTTTAGGTTTAATTTCGTTTTCCCCTATAGGTATACATGCATTTGCAACTCTAAATCAAACATGGATTGTGCTACCTGCTGGAACCTTGACTCACTCAATTAGTTCTCAGTGTGCTCTCTATGCTTTGTTCACTGTACAAGTAGCCCAAAGTGGAGTGAAGGAAAATACACTTTCATTTGAAAGTGTTTGCAGAGCTTCCACAAAATTCTGAGTTTACTGGAATCTCAGCAAATATTTTTTTTCAAACAATCTTGTTGGTACTTGGCAGGAAATATGAATATACCAGGTGCACTTGTCTTCCCAAATTTCATTCTTATAGGTTGAAGTGTTTGTTTGCAGGAACACTCTGAGTATTTAGGTTTCAATTCATTTTCCCATAGAGGAATACATGCATTTTGAACTCTAAATCACACATGGTTTGTGCTAGCTGCTTGAAACCTGACTCACTCAATTACTTCTCTGTGCACTCTCTATGCTTTGTTCCCTGTTGTAGTAGCCCTATTCAGAGGTAAGGGAAATAGACTTTTATTTGAAAGGGTTTAAGGAGCTTCCACAGAACTGCGAGTTTATTGGAATCTAAACAAATATTTTTTAACCCAATCTTGTTGATATTAGGCAAGAAGGATGAGTATACCAGTTGCATTTGGCTGCCCAATTTCGTTTATCTAGGTTGAAGCGTTCATTTGCAGGAACAATTTAAACTTTTAGGTTTCACTTCGATTTCCACTATAGAGATACCTACATTTGGAACTGTAAATCAAACACGGATTGTGGAAGCTGCTTGAAACTTGAATCACTCGATTAGTTATGAGTGTGCTCTCTATACTATATTGCCTGCTGAAGTATACCTAAGCAGAGGCAAAAAAAAACCTACACTTTTATTTGAAAGTGTTTTCAGAGCTTCCATAGAACTCTGAGTTTAATGTAATCTTAGCAAATATTTTTTCAGCCCATCTTGTTGATACTTGTCAGGAAAGATGAGTATACCAGTGGCACTTGACTGCCCAAATTTCGTTCTTCTAGGTTGAAGCATTCGTTTAAGAGAACACTTTGAATTTTTATGTTTCACTTTGTCTTCCCCTATAGGGGTGCATGCTTTTGGGACACTACATCAAACATGGTTTGTGCTAGCTGCTTGAAACTTGACTCAATCAAAGTGTGTTCTGGGCACTCTCTCTGCTTTGTTCTCTGTTGAAATTGCCCTAAGCAGAGACAGGGGAAATACACTTTTATTTGAAAGAGTTTGCAGGGCTTCCCCAGAAATCTGAGTATACTGGAATCTCAGCAAATATTTTTTCACCCGATCTTGTTGGTACTTGGCAGGAAATATGAATGTACCATTTGCACTTGGCTGCCCAAATTTTTTTCTTCTAGGTTGAAGCATTGATTTGCAGGAACACTTTGAATTTTTGGGTTTCACTTCGTTTCCCCTATAGGGATACATGCATTTGGAACTCTAAATCAAACACGGTTTCTGCTAGCTGCTTGAAACTTGACTCGCTCAATTAACTCTCCGTGTGATCTCTATGCTTTATTTCCTGTTGAAGTGGCCCTAAGCAGAGGCAAGGAACATACACTTTTATTTGGAAGTGTCTGCAGGGTTTCTACAGAACATCGAGTTTACTAGAATGTCAGCAAAATATTTGTTCACCCAATATTGTTGATAATTGGCAGGAAAGATGAGTATATGAGTTGCAATTCACTGACCGAATTTCATTCTTCTAAGTTGAAGCATTCGTTGCATAACACGTTGAATTTTTAGGTTTCACTTCATTTTCCCCTATAGGGACACATGGATTTGGAACTCTAAATCAAACATGGTTTGTGCTAGCTTCTTAGAACTTGACACACTCAATTAGTTCTCAGTGTGCTCTCAATGCTTTGTTCCCTGTTGAAATAGCCCTAAGTAGAGTCAAGAAAAATATAGTTTCATTTGAATACGTTTGCAGAGCTTCCACAGAACTCCCTGTTTACTGGAATCTCAGTGAATATTTTTTCTCCTCATATTGTTGATACTTGCCTGAAAAGATGTGTATACCAGTTGCACTTGGCTGCCCAAATTTCGTTCTTCTATATTGAAGCGCTCATTGCAGGAACACTTTGATTTTTTCAGTTTCACTTTGTTTTCCCTATAGGGATACAGGCATTTGGAACTCTAAATCAAACAAGGTTTTTGCTAGCTGCATGAAAGTTGACTCATTCAATTAGTTCTCAGTGTACTCTCTCTGAATTCTTCCCTGTTGAAGTCGCCCTAAGCAGAGGCAAGGAAAATACACTTTCATTTGAATGTGCCTGCAGATCTTCCACAGAACTCTGAGTTTACTGATATCTCAGCAAATATTTTCTCACCACATTGTGTTGATACTTAGCAGGAAAGATGAGTGCACAGTTTCACTTTTCTGTCCAAATTTTCTTCTTCTAGGTTGAAGTGTTTGTTTAGAGAAACATTTTAAAATTTGAGTTTCTTTCATTTTCCCCTATAGAGATACATGCATTTGGAATTCTAAATCAAACATGGTTTGTGCTAGCTGCTTAAAACTTGACACACTCAATTAGTTCTCAGTGTTCTCTCTATACTTTGTTCCCTGTTGAAATAGTCCTAAGCAGAGTCAAGGAAAATACAGTTATATTTGAAAGCGTTTGCAGAGCTTTCACAAAACTCTGAGTTTACAGGAATCTCAGCAAATATTTTTTTTTCCTGATCTTGTTGATACTTCCCTGGAAAGATGAGTATACAAGTTACACTTGGTTGTCCAAATTCCGTTCTTCTATGTTGAAGGGCTCTTTTGCAGGAACACTTTGAATTTTTAGGATTCACTTCATTTTCTCCTATAGAGATACATGCATTTGGAACTCTAAATCAAACACGGCTCGTACTAGCTGCTTGGAACATGAATCTCTCAATTAGTTCTCAGTGTGTTCTCTATGCCTTGTTGCCTTTATAAGTAGCAAGAATCAGAGGATAGGAAAATATACTTTCCTTTGAACACTTTTGCAAACACTTGAAAGAATTCCAAGTTTACTGGAATCTCAGCAATAATTGTTTCACCTGATCTTGTTGGTACTTGGCAGAATTACAAATTTACCAGTTTCACTTGCTTGCCCAAATTTCATTCTTCTAGGGTGAAGCTTTAGTTTGAAGGAACACTTTCAATTTTTAGGTTTCATTTTACTCTCCTTTATAGGGATACATGCATTTGTAACTCTAAATCAAACACAATTTCTACTAGTTACTTGAAACTTTACTCACTGACTTAGTTCTCAGTCTGATCTCTTCTGTGTTCACTATTGAAGTAGCCCTATTTAGAGGCAAGGAAAGTATACTTTTATTTGAAAGCGTTTGCAGTGCTTTCACAAAACTCCGACTTTACTGGAATCTCAGCAATTATTTATAACTCTATCTTGTTGATATTTGGCAGGAAAGATGAGTATACCAGTTGCAGTTGGCTGCCCAAATGTCATTCTTCTAGGTTGAAGTATTCATTTACAGGAAAACTTTGAACTTTTAGGTTTCACTTTGTTTTCCCCTATAGGGACACCTACATTTAGAACTGTAAATCAAACACAGATTGTTCAAGCTTCTTGAAATTTGCATCACTCAATTAGTTTTCAGTGTGCTCTCTGTAATTTATTGCCTGCTGAAGTATCCCTAAGCAGAGGCAAAAAAAAAAAGAAAAAAGAAACTACACTTTTATTTGAAAGTGTTTGCAGAGCTTGCCTGAAAAGATGTGTATACCAGTTGCACTTGGCTGCCCAAATTTTGTTCTTCTATATTGAAGCGCTCATTGCAGGAACACTTTGATTTTTTCAGTTTCACTTTGTTTTCCCTATAGGGATACAGGCATTTGGAACTCTAAATCAAACAAGGTTTTTGCTAGCTGCATGAAAGTTGACTCATTCAATTAGTTCTCAGTGTACTCTCTCTGAATTCTTCCCTGTTGAAGTCGCCTTAAGCAGATGCAAGGAAAATACACTTTCATTTGAATGTGCCTGCAGATGTTCCTCAGAACTCCAAGTTTAATGATATCTCAGCAAATATCATCTCAACAAATTATGTTTATACTTGGCAAGAAAGATGAGTATACCAATTGCACTTTTCTGCCCAAGTTTTGTTCCTCTAGGTTGAAGCATTCATTTGCAGGAAAACTTTAAATTCCTAGGTTTCCCTTTGTTTTCCCCTGTAGATATACACCCATTTGGTACTCTAAATCAAACATGGTTCATGCTACATGCTTGATACTTGACTCACTCAATTAGTTCTCAGTGCTCTCTCTCTCTCTGCTTTGTTAACTTTTGAAGTAGCCCTAAGCAGAGGCACAGAAAATATAGTTTCTTTTGAAAGTGTTTGCAGATCTTCCACAGAACTCCGAGATTACTGTATTCTCAGAAAACATTTTTTCACCCGAAATTGTGGATACTTAGCAAGAAAGATGAGTATTAAAGTTGCATGTGGCTGTCCAAATTTTGTTCCTCTAGGTTGAAGCTTTCCTTGGAAGGAATATTTTGAATTTTTAGGTTTCACATTGTTTTTCTTATAGGAATACATGCATTTGGAACACTAAATCAAACATGGTGTGATAGGCAGACTTGAAGAATTAAACAGAATTCCAAATTCTAGAAGTCTACAGGATGCAGAATGTGCAAAATCATAAGAGATCCACACCAAGACACATTATAATGAAGATGCCCAACATACAAAATAAGAAGAGAATTTTAAAGGCTACAAGAGAAAGGAAGCAGATTACATTTATGGGTAAACCAATCAGGATAACAGCTGATCTTTCAACACAGACTCTGAAAGCTAGAAGATCCTGGAGCAACATATTTCAAACTCTGAAAGAAAATGGGTTCCAACCAAGAATCATGTATCCAGCAATATTTAACTTCAGGAAGGAAGATGAAATTAAAACCTTCCATGACAAACAAAAGTTAAAAGAATTTGCAGCTAGAAAAACAGCTCTTCAAAACATCCTTGGCAAAACATTACAGGAAGAGGAAATTGAATATAACAATGAAAACAAACAGCGGGAGGTAGTACAGTAAAGGGAAAAAATAAATAAAGAGGGAAAAAATTATGTTAAGCAACATAAATAAACAAATGTGGCTGGAAATACAAACCATATCTCAATAGTAACCCTAAATGTTAATGGCTTAAACTCACCAATCAAGAGACACAGGCTATTAGAATGGATAAAAAAAAAAGATCCAGCAATATGCTGCCTACAGGAGACACATTTAATAGGAAAAGACATACATAGACTGAAGGTGAAAGGTTGGAGAAAAATCATATCACTCATATGGACCTTGCAAACAAGCAGGAGTGTACATACTCATATCAAATAAAATAGATTTCAAGCCAAGGTTAATCAAAAGGGATAAAGAAGGACACTACATACTGCTCAAAGAAACCATACACCAACAAGACATAACAATCATAAATATATATGCCCCAAACAATGGTGAAGCTATGATCATCAAACAAACTCTTTTTAAGTTCAAGAGTCATATAGAACACAATAAAATAATTATGGGAGACATCAACACACCTCTCTCACCACTGGAAAGATCTTCCAAACAAAAGTTGAAAAAAAAAAACTATAGAACTTAATAATACAATTAATAACCTAGACTTAATTGACATATATACAATATACTACCCAACATCAAGCAGTTACACTTTTTTCTCAGCAGCACATGGATCCTTCTCAAAAATAGACCCTATATTATGTCACAGGGCAACTCTTAGAAATTATAAAGGAGTAGAGATAGTACCAGGCATCCTATCTGATCATAATGGAATGAAACTGGAAATAAATGATAAAAGAAGGAAGAAAAAATCCTGCATCACTTGGAGAATGAATAATATGTTACTGAATGATCAATGGGTTACAGAAGACATCAAGGAGGAGATTAAAAAATTCTTAGAGATAAATGAAAACACAGACACAACATATCGGAATCTATGGGACACAATGAAAGCAGTTCTAAGAGGAAAATTAATAGCTTGGAGTTCATTCCTTAAAAAAAAAAACAACAAATAAATGATCTCACACTTCATCTCAAAACCCTAGGAAAAGAAGAGCAAAACAACAGCAAAAGTAGTAGAAGGCAAGAAATAATTAAAATCAGAGCTGAAATCAATGAAATTGAAACAAAAAATAACAATTAAAAAAATTGACAAAACTAAAAGTTGATTCTCTGAAAAAAATAAAAAAGATCGACAGAACCTTCACCATGCTAATGAAGAGAAGAAGAGAGAGAACTCAAATTAGTAGCATATGGGATGAAAAAAGAAATATCACAAAAGACACTACAGAAACACATAATATAATTAGAAATTATTTTGAATCTTTATACTCCATAAAATAGAAGATAGTGAAGGCATCGTTAAATTTCTAAAGCCATATGATCTGCCCATATTGAGTCAGGAGAATATACACAATCTACACAGACCAATATCAATTGAGGAAATAGAAGAAACCATCAAAAGACTACCAACTAAGAAAAGCCAGGACTAGATGGGTATACAGCAAAGTTTTACAAAACCATTAAAGAAGAACTAATACTAATACTTTTCAAGCTATTTCAGGAAATAGAAAAAGAGGGAGAACTGTCAAATTCATTCTACGAGGCCAACATCACCCTGATTCCTAAACCAGACAAAGACACTTCAAAGAAAGAAAACTATAGACCAATATCTCTAATGAACATAGATGCAAAAACCCTCAATAAAATTCTGGCAAATTGGATACTGAAACATATCAAAAAGATTGTTCATCATGATCAAGTAGGATCCATCCCTGGGATGCAAGGCTGGTTCAAAATACAGAAATCAATAAATGTTATTCACCTCATCAATAGACTTAAAGATAAGAACCATATGATCATCTCGATAGATGCAGAAAAAGCATTTGAACAAAGTACATCATCCCTTTATATTCAAAACACTAGAAAAACTAGGGATAACAGGAGCATACCTCAATATTGTAAAAGCTATCTATGCTAAGCCTCAGGCTAGCATCATTCTGAATGGAGAAAAATTGAAGGCATTCCCTCTAAAATCTGGAACAAGACAGGGATGCCCTCTCTCACCACTTCTGTTCAACATAGTTCTCAAAACACTGGCCAGAGCAATTAGACAGACGAAAGAAATTAAAGGCATAAAAATAGGAAAAGAAGAACTGAAATTTTCACTATTTGTGGATGACATGATTCTATCCCTAGCAGACCCAAAAGGGTATACAAAGAAACTACTAGAGCTAATAAATGAATTCAGCAAAGTGGCAGGATATAAAATCAATACACATAAATCAAAGGCATTCCTGTATATCATCAACAAAACTTCTGAAATGGAAATGAGGACAATCATCCCATTCACAAAGTCCTCAAAAAAATAAAATAAAATACTTGGGAAGCAACCTAACAAAAGAGGTGAAAGATTTATACAATGAAAAATACAGAACCCTAAAGAGACAAATAGGAGAAGATCTAAGAAGATGAAAAAATAAACCCTGTTCATGGATAGGCAGAACTAACATCATCAAAATGGCGATATTAACAAAAGTTCTCTATAGCTCTAATGCAATGCCAATCAAAATCCCAATGGTATTTCTTGTACAAATAGATAAAGCAATCGTGAAATTCATATGGAAATAAAAAGACCTAGAATAGCAAAAGCAATTCTAAGCAGGAAGTATGAATCAGGCGGTATAGTGATACCAAACTTCAAACTATAATACAGAGCAATAGTAACAAAAACAGCATGGTACTGGTACCAAAACAGGAGGGTGGACCAATGGTACAGAAAAGGGGACACAGAGACCAATCCACAAAATTACAACTATCTTATATTTGATAAAGGGGCTAAAAGCGTGCAATGGAGGAAGGATAGCATCTTCAACAAATGGTGCTGGGAAAACTGGAAATCTATATGCAACAAAATGAATCTGAATCCCTTTCTCTCACCATGCACAAAAGTTAACTCAAAATGGATCAAGGAGCTTGATATCAAATCAGAGACTCTGTGTCTGAGAGAAGAAAAAGTTGGCTCTGATCTACATATTGGGGGATCGGGCTCCAAATTCCTTAATAGGACACCCATAGTACAAGAGTTAAAAACAAGAATCAACAAATGGGATTTACTCAAAATAAAAAGTTGTTTTTCTTTTTTTTTCCTCAGAAGAGAAACAATATTTAGGAAGACCATATCCTGGGAACAAATTTTCACTCCTCACACTTCAGATACAGCCCTAGTATCCAGAGTATACAAAGAATTCAACAAATTAAATAATAAGAAAACAAATAACCCAATCAACAAATGGGCCAAGGACCTGAACAGACACTTCTCAGAGGAGGACATACAATCAATCAACAAGTACATGAAAAAATGCTCATCATCTCTAGCAGTCAAAGAAATGCAAATCAAAACCACCCTAAGATACCACCTCACTCCAGTAACATTGGCAGCCATTATGAGGTCAAACAACAAGTGCTGGCGAGGATTTCGGGAAAAGTGTATACTTGTACATTGCTGGTGGGACTGCAAATTGGTGCAGCCAGTTTGGAAAGCAGTATGGAGATTCCTTGGAAAGCTGGGAATGGAACTACCATTTGACCCAGCTATTCCCCTTCTCAGACTATTCCCTAAACACCTTAAAAGAGTGTACTATAGGGATACTGCTACATAGATGTTCATAGCAGCACAATTCACAATAGTTAAACTGTGTAACCAACCTAGATTCCCTTCAATAGATGAATGGATAAAAAAATGTGGTATTTATACACAATGGAGTATTACTCTGCACTAAAAAATAACAAATTTGGAATTTTGCAGGGAAATGGCTGGCATTAGAGCAGATTATGCTAAGTGAAGCTTGCCCATCCTTAAAAAACAAATGCCAAATGTCTTCTTGGATATAAGGAAAGCAACTAAGAACAGAGCAGGAAGGAAGACCATGAGAAGAAGATTAACATTAAACAGGGATGAGAGGTGGGAGGGAAAGGGAGAGGGAAGGGATACTGCATGGAAATGGAAGGAGACCCTCAATGTTATACAAAATTAAATATAAGAGAAAGTGAATGGAAAGTGTAAAAAAGACAAGGGGGAGAAACATATTACAGTAGATAGTGTAGAAATAGAAGATGGGAGGGGAGTGGAGTGGAGGGGGAATAGTAGAGGATAGGAAAGGAAACAAACAGAACACAACAGACACTAGTAGGGCAGTATGTAAAAAAGTAGATGTGTAACCAATGTGATTCTGCAATCTGTATATGGGGTAAAAATGGGAGTTCATAACCCACTTGAATCAAATGTATGGAATATGATATGTCAAGAACTATGTAATGTTTTGTTCAAGTAATAACAAAAATTAAAACTAAATAAATAAATAAATAAAACACAGTTTGTGCTAGCTGCTTGAAACATGACTAATTCAATTAGTTCTCAGTGTGATCTCTATGCGTTTTCCCTGTGAAGTAGCCATAAGCATAGGCAAGGAATAAAAACTATAATTTAAAAGCATATGAAGAGCTTCCACACAATGCCAATTTTACTGAAATCAGCAATTATTTTTTAACCCGATCTTGTTGATACTCGATAAAAAAGATGAGTATACCACTTGCACTTGGCTGACCAAATTTCGTTCTTCTATGTTGAAGCATTCATTTGCAGAAACACTTCCAATTCCTAGTTTTCACTTCGTTTTCCCTTATAGGGATATATGCATTTGGAACTCTAAATCAAACACGGTTTGTGTTAGCTTCTTGAAACTTGACTCACTCAATTAGTTCTTTGTGCACTCTCTCTGATTTCTTCCTTGTTGAATAAGCAGAGGCAAGTAAAATACACTTTCATTTGAAAGCGTTGTGGAGCTTCCACGGAACTCCGAGTTTACTGGAATTTCAACAATTTTTTTTTACCTGATCTTGTTGATTCTTGGCAGGAGAGATGAGAACACCACTTGTACTTGGCTGCCTAAATATTGTTCATCTAGGTTGAAGCTTTCGGTGGCAGGAACATTTTGAATTTTTAGGTTTCACTTCATGTTCCTCTATAGAGATACATGCATTTGGATCTCTAAAACAAACACAGCTTGTGCTAGTTTCTTAAAACTTGACTCACCCAATTAGATTTTGGTGCAATCTCTATGTTTTTTTCCTGTGAAGTATCCATAAGCAGAGGCAAGAAAAAATCACTTTCACTTGAAAGTGTCTGAAGAGCTTCCACATAACACTGAGTTTACTGGCATGTCAGCAAGTGTTTTTTCACCTGAACTTGTTGACACTTGGTAAGAAAGATGAGTATGCCAGTTGCATCTAAGATGGCCAAATTTTGTTTCTCTAGGTTGAAGCATTCGTTTTCAGGCATACTTTAAATTCTTAGGTTTCCCTTCGTTTTCCCCTATAGAGATACATGCATTTGAAACTTTAAATCAAACACGGTTTGTGCTACATGCTTGAAACTTGACTGACTCAATTAGTTCTCAGTGCACTCTCTCTGCTTTGTTAACTTTTGAAGTTGCCTTAAGCAGAGGCATGGAAAATATTCTTTCTTTTGAAAGCGTTTGCAGAGCTTCCACAGAACTCCTAGTTTACTGTAATTTCAGCAAAAAATTGTTCACCCAAACTTGAGAATACTTGGCATGAAAGATGAGTATTAAAGTTGCACATGGCTTCCCAAATATTATTCTTCTACATTGAAGCTTACCTTGGAAGGAACACTTTGAAGTTTTAGGTTTCACTTTGTTTTTCTTATAGGAATACATGCACTTGGAACTCTAAATAAAACAGGGTTTGAGCTAGTTGCTTGAATCTTGACTCACTCAATTAGTTCTCAGTACACTCTCTGATTTCTTCCCTGTTGAAGTAGCCCTACACAGATGCAAGGAAAATACGCTTTCATTTGAAAGCATTTGCAGAGCTTCCACAGAACTTCGAGTTTACTGGAATCTCAGCAAATATTTGTTCACCCGATCTTGTTGATACTTCGCAAGAAAGATGAGTATACGAGTTCCACTTGGCTGCACAAATTTAATTCTTGTAGGTTGAAACGCTCATTTGCAGGAATACTTAGAATTTATAGGTTTTACTTCATTTTCCCCCACAGTGATACATGTATTTGGAACTCTAAATCCAACACGGTTTGTGCTAGCTGCTTAAAACTTGACTTCCTCTATTAGTTCTCAGTGCACTCTCTCTGCTTTTTTCCCAGTTGATGTAGCCCTAAGCAGAGGCAAGGAAAATACACTTTCATTTGGAATCATCTGCAGAGCTACTACAGAACTCCTAGTTTACTGGAATCACAGCAAATATTTGTTCACCCAATATTGTTGATAATTGGCAGGAAAAATGACTATACCAGTTGCACTTTTCTGTCCAAATTTCGTTCTTCTAGGTTGAAGCATTCGTTTGCAGTAACACTTTGAATTTCTAGGTTTTACTTTGCTTTCCCCTATAGGCATACATGCATTTGGAACTCTAAATCAAATATGGTTTCTAATAGCTGCTTGAAATTTGAATCACTCAATGAATTTTCTGTGTGATCTCTATGCTTTTTCCCTGTGAAGTAGCCATAAGCAGAGGCAAGGAAGAAACACTTCCATTTGAAAGTGTCTGAGGAGCTTCCACAGAATGCCAAGTTTACTGAAATATCAGCAATTATTTTTTCACCCAAACTTGTTGATACTTGGTAAGAATGATAAGTATACGAGTTGCACTTGGCTGCCCAAATTTTGTTCTTCTAGGTTGAAGCATTCATTTGCAGCAAAACTTCAGTTTCTTAAGTTTCACTTTGTTTTCCCCTATAGGGATACATTCATTCGGAACTCTAAATCAAATGTGGTTTGTGCTAGCTGCTTGAAACTTGACTCGCTCAATTAGTTCTCAGTGCACTCTCTCTGCTTTTTTCTCTTTTGAAGTAGCCCTAAGCAGAGGCATGGAAAATATACTTTCATTTGAAAGTATTTGCGCAGCTTCCACAGAACGCCAAGTTTAGTGTAATCTCAGCAAACATTTTTTCACCCGAATTTGTGGATACTTGGTAGAAAAGATGAGTATTAAACTCGCTCTTGGCTGCCCAAATTTGTGCTGCTAAGTTGAAGTATTCGATGGCAAGAAGACTTTAAATTTTTAGGTTTCACTTTGTTTTTCCCTTTAGGGATACATGCATCTAGAACTCTAAATCAAGCACGATTTGTGCTAGATGCTTAAAACTCGACTCACTAAATTATTTCTCTGTGCACTCTCTTGGACTTCTTTCCTGCTGAAGTAGCCCTAAGCAGAGGCAAAGAAAATACACTTTCATTTGAAAGCATTTGTGGAGCTTCCACAGAATTCTGAGTTTACTGGAATCTCAGCAAATATTTTTTTTAACCCAATCTTTTTGATACTTGGCAGGAAAGATGAGTAAACCAGTTCTACTTGGCTGCCCAAATTTTGTTCTTCTAGATTGAGGATTTCGTTTGCAGGAACACTTTCAATTTTTAGGTTTTACTTTATATTCTCTTATAGGAATACATGCATTTGGAACTCTAAATCAAACACGGTTTGTGCTAGCTGCTTGAAATTTCACTCACTCAATTAGTTCTCTGTGCACTCTCTTTGATTTCTTTCCTGTTGAACTATCCCTAAGCAGAGCCAAGGGAAATTCACTTTCATTTGGAAGCATCTGCAGAGCTTCTACAGAACTCCTAGATTACTGGAATCTCAGCAAATTTTGTTCAATCGATACTGTTGATACTTGGAAGCCAAGATGAATATACCAGTTGCACTCAGTGTGCTCTCCCTGCTTTGTTAACTTTTGAAGTTGCCCTAAGAAGAAGCATGGAAAAATTCCTTCTTTTGAAAGTGTTTGTAGGGCTTCCAGAGAACTCTGAGTTTACTGTAATCTTAGCAAACATTATTTCACTTGAACTTGTGAAAACTTGGCATGAATGATGAGTATCAAAGTTGCACTTGGATGCCCAAATTTTATTCTTCTAGATTAAAGCTTTCCTTGGCAGGAACACTTTGAATTTTTAGGTTTCATTTTGTTTTTCTTATAGGGATACATGCATTTGGAATTCTAAATCAAACAGGGTTTGTGCTAGCTGCTTGAAACTTGACTCACTCAATTAGTTCTCAGTACACTCTCTGATTTCTTCCCTGTTGAAGTATTCCTACACAGATGCAAGGAAAATGCACTAACATTTGAAAGCATTTGCAGAGCTTCCACAGAACTTCGAGTTTACTGGAATCTCAGCAAATAATTTTTCACCCCATCTTGTTGATACTTGGCTGGAAAGCTGAGTATACCAGATGCACTTGGCTCCCCAAATTTCATTCTTCTAGGTTAAAACGCTCATTTGCAGGAACACTTTGAATTTATAGATTTCACTTAATTTTGCCCTATATTGATACAAGCATTTAGAACTCTAAATCAAACATGATTTGTGCTACCTGTTTGAAACTTGATTCACTCAATTAGTTCTCAAGTGCTCTTTACACTTTGTTTCCTTACACTTGACTCACTCAAGTGTAAGGAAACAAGAGGCAAGCAAAATACACTTTCATTTGGAAGCATCTGCAGAGCTTCTCCAGAACTCCTAGGTTACTGGAATCTCAGCAAATTTTGTTCAACTGACACTATTGATACTTGGCAGTAAAGGTGAGTATGCAAATTGCACTTTTTGTCCAAATTTTTTCCTCCTAGTTTGAAGCATTTGTCATCAGGAACACATTGAAATTTTATGTTTCACTTTGTTTTCCCCTATAGTGATATATGTATTTGGAACTCTAAATCAAACACAGTTTGTGCTAGCTGCTTGAAACTTGACTTCCTCTATTAGTTCTCAGTGCACTCTCTCTCTGCTTTTTTCCCAGTTGATGTAGCCCTAAGCAGAGGCAAGGAAAATACACTTTTATTTGGAATCATCTGCAGAGCTTCTACAAAACTCATAGTTTACTGGAATCACAAAAAAAAATTGTTCACCTGATATTGTTGATACTTGGCAGAAAAGATGACGATACCAGTTGCACTTTTCTGTCCAAATTTTGTTCTTTTAGGTTGAAGCGTTCATTTGCAGGAACACTTTGATTTTTTAGGTTTTACTTCATTCTCCTATAGGGATACATAAATTTGGAACTCTTAATCAAATATAGTTTCTACTAGCTGCTTGAAAATTGAATCACTGAATTAGTTCTCTGTGCGATCTCTATGATTTCTCCCTTGAAGTAGCCATAAGCAGAGGCAAAGAAGAAACACTTTAATTTGAAAGCGTCTGAAGAGCTTCCACAGAACGAGGAATTTACTGAAATCTCTGCAAGTAGTTTTTCACCCAATCTTGTTGATACTTGGTAAGAATGATGAATATACCACTCACACTTGGCTGCCCAATTTTCATTCTTCTAGGTTGAAAGATTCATTTGCAGCAACACTTCAGTTTCTTGAGTTTCACTTTGTTTTCCCCTATAAGAATACATTCATTTGGAAATGTAAATCAACCATGGTTTGTGCTAGCTGCTTGAAACTTTACTCACTCAATTAGTTCTCAGTGCACTATCTCTGCTTTTTTCCCTTTTGAAGTAGCCCTCAACAGAGGCATGGAAAATATAATTTCTTTTGAGGGTATTTGCACAGCTTCCACAGAACGCCAAGTTTACTGTAATCTCAACAAACATTTTTTCACCCGAATTTGTGGATACTTGGTAGGAAATATGAGTATTAAAGTCGAACTTGGTTGCCCAAATTTTGTGGTTCTAGGTTGAAGTGTTCGTTGAAAAGAACACTTTGAATTTTTAGGTTTCACTTTGTTTTTCCCTTTAGGAATACATGTTTTTGGAACTCTAAATCAAACACACTTTGTGCCAGATGCTTAAAACTCGAATCACTCAATTAGTTCTCTGTGCACTCTCTTTGAATTCTTTCCTGTTGAAGTAGCCCTAAGCAGAGGCACGGAAAATACACTTTCATTTGAAAGCATTTGTGGAGCTTCCACAGAAATCCGAGTTTACTGGTATCTCAGCAAATATTCTTTCACCAGAACTTGTTGATACTTGACAGGAAAGATGAGTATATCAGTTGTACTTGGCTGCCCAAATTTCATTCTTCCAGATTGAAGCTTTCATTTCCAGGAACACTTTGAATGTTTAGGTTTCACTTCGTTTTACCCTATAGGCATACATGCATTTGGAACTCCGAATCAAACAAGGTTTGTGCTATCTGCTGGAAACTTGACTCATTAAATTAGTTCTCAGTGTGATCTCTATGCCTTTTCCCTGTGAAGTAGTCATAAGCAGAGACAAGGAACATACTCTTTAATTTGAAAGCATCTGCAGAGCTTTCATGGAACTCCATGTTTACTGAAATCTCAACATATATTTTTTCACCCAATCTGATACTTGGCAGGAAAAATGAGAATACCAGTTGCACTTGGCTGCAAAAATTTTGTTTTTCTCAATTGAAGTGTATGTTTGTAAGAACATTTTGAATGTTTGGTTTCACTTCGTTTTCCCCTATAGAAATGCATGCATTTTTTATTCTTTTTATTGGTTGTTCAAAACATTACAAAGCTCTTGACATATCATGTTTCATAAATTAGATTCAAGTGGGTTACAAACTCCCATTTTTACCCCAAATACAGATTGCAGAATCACATCGGTTACACATCAACAATTTTACATAGTGCCCTATTAGTAACTGTTGTATTCTGCTACCTTTCCTATCCTCTATTATCACCCCTCCCCTCCACTCCCATCTTCTCTCTCTACCCCTTTTACTGTAATTCATTTCTCTCCTTGTTTATTTTCCCATTTCTCTCACAACCTCTTATATATAATTTTGTATAGCAATGAGGGTCTCTCTCCATTTCCATGCAATTTCCCTTTTCTCTCCATTCCCCCCCCACCTCATGTCTCTGTTTAATGTTAATCTTTTCTTCCTGCTCTTCCTCCCTGCTCTGTTCTAAGTTGCACTCATTATATCAAAGAAGACATTTGGTATTTGTTTTTTAGGGATTGGCTATCTTCACTAAGCATAATCTGCTCTAGTGCCATCCATTTCCCTGCAAATTCCATGATTATGTCATTTTTTAGTGCTGCGTAATACTCCATGGTGCATAAATGCCACATTATTTTTATCCATTCATCTATTGAAGGGCATCTGGGTTGGTTCCACAGTCTTGCTATTGTGAATTGTGCTGCTATGAACAACGATGAAGCAGTGTCCCTGTAGTACGCTCTTTTAAGGTCTTCAGGGAATAGTCCAAGAAGGGCAATAGCTGGGTCAAATGGTGTTTCCATTTCCAGCTTTCCCAGGAATCTCCATACTGCTTTACAGATTGGCCACACCAATTTGCAGTCCCACCAGCAATGTACAAGAGTACCCTTTTCCCCACATCCTCACCAGAACTTGTTGTTGTTTGACTTCCTAATGGCTGCCAATCTTACTGGAGTGAGAAGGTATCTTAGGGTGGTTTTGATTTGCATTTCTCTGACTGCTAGAGATAGTGAGCATTTTTTCATGTACTTGTTGATTGATTGTATGCCCTCCTCTGAGAAGTGTCTGTTCAGGTCCTTGGCCCATTTGTTGATTGGGTTATTTGTCATCTTATTGTCTAATTTTTTTAAGTTCTTTGTATACTCTGGATATTAGGGCTCTATCTGAAGTGTGAGGAGTAAAAATTTGTTCCCATGATGTAGGCTCCCTATTTACCTCTCTTATTGTTTCTCTTGCTGAGAAAAAACTTTTTAGTTTAAGTAAGTCACAATTTGTTTATTCTTGTTATTAACTTTTATGCTATGGGTGTCCTATTAAGAGATTTTGAGTCCGACCCCACAATATGTAGATCAGAGACAACTTTTTCTTTTATCACACGCAGAGTCTCTGATTTGATATCAAGCTCCTTGATCCATCTTGAGTTAACTTTTGTGCATGGCGAGAGGAGAAAATTCAGTTTCATTTTGTTGCATATGGATTTCCAGTTTTCCCAACACCATTTGTTGAAGATGCAATCCTTCTTCCATTGCATGCTTTTAGCCCCTTTATCAAATATAAGATAGTTGTAGTTTTGTGGATTGGTTTCTGTGTCCTCTATTCTGTACCATTGGTCAACCTACCTGTTTTGGTACAAGTACCATGCTGGTTTTGTTACAATTGCTCTGTAATATAGTTTGAAATCTGGTATCGCTATACCGCCTGATTCACACTTCCTGCTTAGAATTGCTTTTGCGATTCTGGGTCTTTTATTTTTCCATATGAATTTCATGATTGCTTTATCTATTTCTACAAGAAATGCCATTGGGATTTTGATTGGCATTGTATTAAACCTACAGAGAACATTTGGTAACATTGCCATTTTGATGATGTTAGTTCTGCCTATCCAAGAACAGGGTATATTTTTCCATCTTCTAAGATCTTCTTCTACTTCTCTCTTTAGGGTTCTGTAGTTTTCATTGTATAAGTCTTTCAGGTTTTTTGTTAGGTTTATTCCCAATTATTATTTTTTTTTGAGGATATTGTGAATGGAGTTTTTTTCCTCATTTCCATTTCAATCAAGTTTCAAGTAGGTAGTATAAATCATGTGTGCTTTAGAGTTCCAAATGCATGAATCCTTATAGGGAAAAACAAAGTGAAACCTAAAAATTCAAAGTGTTCCTGCAATTGTATGCTTCAACTTAGACAAAATTTTGGCATCCAATTGCAAATGATACACTCATCTTTTCTGCCAAGGATCAACAAGATGGTGTGAAAATATATTTGCTGAAATACCAGTAAACTCGTAGTTCTGTAGAAGCTCTTCATAGCTTTCAAATGAAAGTGTATTTTCCTTGACTCGGCTTAGGGCTACTTCAAAGAGAAAAAAGCACAGAGATCGCACTGATAACTAATTAAGTGAGTCAACATTCAAGCATCTAGCAAAAACTGTATTTGATTTAGAGTACAAAATGCATGCAATCAGAAATGCCTTTGATTTTTGCGTGTTGATTTTATATCCTGCCACTTTGCTGAATTTATTTATTAGTTCTAGTAGTTTTTTTGTGGACCTTTTGGGGTCTTCTAGGTATAGAATCAAGTCATCTGCAAATAGTGATAATTTATGTTTTTCTTTTCCTATTTTTATGCCTTTAATTTCTTTCACCTATCTAATTGCTCCGGTCAGTGTTTTGAGAACTATATTGAATAGAAGTGGTGATAGAGGGCATCCCTGTCTTGTTCCAGATTTTAGAGGGAATGCCTTCAATTTTTCTCAATTCAGAATGATGCTAGCATGAGGCTTAGCATAGATTGCTTTTACAATGTTGAGGTAAGTTCCTGTTATCCCTAGTTTTTCTAAAGTTTTGAACATAAAAGGATGCTGTACTTTGTTGAATAATTTTTCTGCGTCTATTGAGATGATCATATGGTTCTTATCTTTAAGTCTATTGATGTGGTGAATAACATTTATTGATTTCCGTATATTGAACCATCCTTGCATCCCAGGGATGAATCCCACTTGATCCTGGTGCACAATATTTTTGATGTGCCTTTGTATCCGATTTGCCAGAATTGTATTGAGGATTTTTGCATCTAGGTTCATCAGAGATATTGGTCTGTAGTTTTCTTTCTTTGAGGTGTCTTTGGTTTCGGAATCAGGGTGATGTTGGCCTCATAGAATGAATTTGGAAGAGATCCCTTTTTTTCTATTTCCTGAAATAACTTGAAAAGTATTGGTATTAATTCTTCTTTAAAGGTTTAGTAGAACTCTGCTATATACCCATCCGGTCCTGGGCTTTTCTTGGTTTGTAGTCTTTTGATTGCTTCTTCTATTTCATCCATTGATATTGGTCTGTTCAAATTGTGTGTATTCTCCTGACTCAGTCTGGGCAAATCATATGACTTAAGAAATTTATGGATGTTTTCACTATCTTCTATTTTATTGGAATATAGGTTTTAAAAATAATTTCTAATTGTCTTCTGTATTTCTGTAGCATCTGTTGTGGTATTGCCTTTTTTATCCCATATGTTAGTAATTTTTTTAAATTAATTTTTATTGTAGGTTGTTCAAAACATTAAATAATTTTTGATATATCATATTTCACACTTTGATTCAAGTGGGATATAAGCTCCCATTTTTACCCCATATACAGATTGCAGAATCACATCAATTGCACAACCATTGATTTACATATTGCCATTCTGGTGTCTGTTGTATTCTGCTGCCTTTCCTATCCTCTACTATCCCCCTCCCCCTTCCCCTCCCCTCTTCTCTCTCTACCCCCTCTACTGTAATTTATTTCTCCTCCCTATATTTTTCCTCCTTTCCCCTCACTTCCTCTTGTATGTAATTTTGTATACCACTGAGGGTCTCCTTCCATTTACATGCAATTTCCCTTCTCTCTCCCTTTCCCTTCCACCTCTCATCCCTGTTTAATGTTAATCTTCTTCTCATGCTCTTCGTCCCTACTCTGTTCTTAGTTACTCTCCTTATATCAAAGAAGACATTTGGCATTTGTTTTTAAGGGATTGGCTAGCTTCACTTAGCATAATCTGCTCTAATGCCATCCATTTCCCTACAAATTCTATGATTTTGTCATTTCTTAATGCAGAGTAATACTCCATTGTGTATAAATGCCACATTTTTTTATCCATTCGTCTATTGAAGGGCATCTAGGTTGGTTACACAGTCTTGCTATTGTGAATTGTGCTGCTATGAACATGGATGTAGCAGTGTCCCTATAGTGTGCTCTTTTTAGGTCTTTAGGGAATAGACCGAGTAGGGGAATAGCTGGATCAAATGGTGGTTCCATTCCGAGCTTTCCAAGAAATCTCCATACTGCTTTCCAAATTGGCCGCACCAATTTGCAGTCCCACCAGCAATGTACAAGAGTACCCTTTTCCCCACATCCTCGCCAGCACTTGTTGTTGTTTGACTTCCTAATGGCTGCCAATCTTACTGAAGTGAGATGGTATCTTAGGGTGGTCTTGATTTGCATTTCTCTGACTGCTAGAGATGGTGAGCATTTTTTCATATACTTGTTGATTGATTGTATGTCCTCCTCTGAGAAATTTCTGTTCAGGTCCTTGGCCCATTTGTTGATTGGGTTATTTGTTATCTCATTTTCTAATTTTTTTAGTTCTTTGTGTATTATGGATATTAGGGCTCTGTCTGAAGTGTGAGGAGTAAAGATTTGTTCCCAGGACGTAGGCTCCCTATTTACCTCTCTTATTGTTTCTTTTGCTGAGAAAAACCTTTTTAGTTTGAGTAAGTCCCATTTGTTGATTCTAGTAATTAACTGTTGTGCTATGGGTGTCCTATTGAGGAATTTGGAGCCCGACCCCACAGTATGTAGATCATAGCCAACTTTTTCTTCTATCAGACGCCATGTCTCTGATTTGATATCAAGTTCCTTGATCCACTTTGAGTTAACTTTTGTGCATGGCGAGAGAAAGGGATTCAGTTTTATTTTGTTGCATATGGATTTCCAGTTTTCTCAACACCATTTGTTGAAGATGCAATCCTTCTTCCATTGCATGCTTTTAGCCCCTTTATCAAATATAAGATAGTTGTAGTTTTCTGGATTGGTTTCTGTGTCCTTTATTCTGTACCATTGGTCTACCCGCCTGTTTTGGTACCAGTACCATGCTGTTTTTGTTACTATTGCTCTGTAGTATAGTTCGAAGTCTGGTATAGATATACCGCCCGGTTCACACTTCCTGCTTAGCATTGTTTTTGCTATTCTGGGTCTTTTATTTTTCCATATGAATTTCATGATTGCTTTCTCTATTTCTACAAGAAATGCCGTTGGGATTTTAATTGGCATTGCATTAAACCTATAGAGAACTTTTGGTAATATCGCCATTTTGATGATGTTAGTTCTACCTATCCATGAACAGGGTATATTTTTCCATCTTCCAAGATCTTCTTCTATTTCTCTCTTTAGGGTTCTGTAGTTTTCATTGTATAAGTCTTTCACCGCTTTTGTTAGGTTGATTCCCAAGTATTTTATTTTTTTTTTTTTTGAGGATATTGTGAATGGGGTGGTTGTCCTCATTTCCATTTCAGAGGATTTGTCGCTGATATACAGGAATGCCTTTGATTTATGCGTGTTGATTTTATATCCTGCCACTTTGCTGAATTCATTTATTAGCTCTAATAGTTTCTTTGTAGACCCTTTTGGGTCTGCTAGGTATAGAATCATGTCATCTGCAAATAGTGATAATTTGAGTTCTTCTTTTCCTATTTTTATGCCTTTAATTTCTTTCGTTTGTCTAATTGCTCTGGCCAGTGATTCGAGAACTATGTTGAACAGAAGTGGTGAGAGAGGGCATCCCTGTCTTGTTCCAGATTTTAGAGGGAGTGCCTTCAGTTTTTCTCCATTCAGAATGATGCTAGCCTGAGGCTTAGCATAGATTGCTTTTACAATATTGAGGTATGTTCCTGTTATCCCTAGTTTTTCTAGAGTTTTGAACATAAAGGGATGCTGTACTTTGTCGAATGCTTTTTCCGCATCTATCGAGATGATCATATGGTCCTTATTTTTAAGCCTATTGATGTGGTGAATAACATTTATTGATTTCCGTATATTGAACCAACCTTGCATCCCAGGGATAAATCCTACCTGATCAGGGTGCACATTTTTTTTGATATGTTTTTGTATCCGGTTCGCCAGAAGTTTATTGAGGATTTTTGCATCTAGGTTCATTAGAGATATTGGTCTGTAGTTTTCTTTCTTTGAAGTGTCTTTGTCTGGTTTAGGAATCAGGGTGATGTTGGCCTCATAGAATGAATTTGGTAGTTCTCCCTCTTTTTCTATTTCCTGAAATAGCTTGAAAAGTATTGGTATTATTTCCTCTTTAAAGGTTTTGTAAAACTCTGCTGTATACCCATCCGGTCCTGGGCTTTTCTTAGTTGGTAGTCTTTTGTTGGTTTCTTCTATTTCCTCAATTGATATTGGTCTGTTTAGGTTGTCAATATCCTCCTGACTCAATCTGGGCAAATCATATGACTTAAGAAATTTATCGATGCCTTCACTATCTTTTATTTTATTGGAGTATAAAGATTCAAAATAATTTCTGATAATCTTCTGTATTTCTGAAGTGTCTGTTGTGATATTGCCTTTTTCATCCCGTATGCTAGTAATTTGAGTTCTTTCTCTTCTTCTCTTCATTAGTGTTGCTAAGGGTCTGTCGATTTTATTTATTTTTTCAAAGAACCAACTTTTAGTTTTGTCAATTTTTTCAATTGTTACTTTTGTTTCGATTTCATTAATTTGAGCTCTGATTTTAATTATTTCTTATCTTCTACTTCTTTTGCTGTTGTTTTGCTCTTCTTTTTCTAGGATTTTGAGTTGAAGTATTAGATCATTTATTTGTTGTTTTTTTTTCTTTTTTTAAGGAATGAACTCCAAGCAATAAATTTTCCTCTTAGAACTGCTTTCAATGTGTCCCATAGATTCCGATATGTTGTGTCTGTGTTTTCATTTATCTCTAACTATTTTTTAATTTCCTCCTTGATGTCTTCTATAACCCATTGATCTTTCGGTAACCTATTGTTCATTCTCCAAGTGATGCATGATTTTTCTTACTTCTTTTATCGTGATTTTCAATTTCATTCCATTATGATCAGATAAGACGCATGGTATTATCTCTACTCCTTTATATTGTCTAAGAGTTGCCCTGTGACATAATATATGATCTATTTTTGAGAAGGATCCATGTGCTGCTGAGAAAAAAGTGTAACTGCTTGATCTTGGGTGGTATATTCTATATATGTCAATTAAGTCTAGGTTATTAATTATGTTATTGAGTTCTATAGTTTCCTTATTCAACTTTTGTTTGGAAGATCTGTCCAGTGGTGAGAGAGGTGTGTTGAAGTCTCCCATGATTATTGTATGGTGGTCTATTAGACTCCTGATCTTGAGAAGAGTTTGTTTGATAAACATAGCTGCACCATTGTTTGGGGCATATATATTTATGATTGTTATGTCTTGTTGGTGTATGGTTCCCCTGAGCAGTATGTAGTGTCCCTCTTCATCCCTTTTGATTAACTTTGGCTTGAAATCTATTTTATTTGATATGAGTATGGACACTCCTGCTTGTTTCCGAAGTCCATATGAGTGATATGATTTTTCCCAACCTTTCACCTTCAGTCTATGTATGTCTTTTCCTATCCAATGCGTCTCCTGAAGGCAACATATTGTTGGGTCTTGTTTTGTGATCCATTCTACTAGCCTGTGTCTCTTAATTGGTGAGTTTAAGCCATTAAGATTTAGGGTTATTATTGAGATATGGGTTGTTCTTCCACCATATTTGTTTATTTATGTTACTAAACATGGTTTGTTTTCCTCTTTGATTATTCTCCCCCCTTTTACTGTACTACCTCCCGCTGTTGGTTTTCATTGATATTTTCCATTTCCTTTTCCTGTAATATTTTGCCGAGGATGTTTTGAACAGATGGTTTTCTAGCTGCAAATTCTTTTAACTTTTGTTTATCATTTAATGTTTTAATTTCATCTTCCATCCTGAAGCTTAATTTTGCTGGATACACAATTCTTGGTTGGAACCCATTTTCTTTCAGTGTTTGAAGTATGTTAGTTCAGGATCTTCTAGCTTTCAGAGTCTTTGTTGAAAGATCAGCTGTTATCCTGATTGGTTTACCCCTAAATGGAATCTGCCTCCTTTCTCTTGTAGCTTTTAAAATTCTCTCCTTATTCTGTATGTTGGGCATCTTCATTATAATGTGTCTAGGTTTGGATCTCTTATGATTTTGCACATTTGGCATCCTGTAGGCTTCTAGGATTTGGGATTCTGTCTCATTCTTCAACTCTGGGAAGATTTCTTGTATTATTTCTTTGAATAGATTGCTCATTCCTTTGGTTTGGACCTCTATACCTTCCTGTATCCCAATGACTCTTAAGTTTGGTCTCTTTATGTTATCCCATATTTCTTGAATGTTCTGCTCATGGTTTCTTAAGAGCTTTGCCGAGCTGTCTATATTCTTCTCCAGTTGAAATACTTTGTCTTCATTGTCTGATGTTCTATCTCCTAAGTGTTCTACTCTGCTGGTAGTATTCTTAATTGAGTTTTTAAGTTGGTTTATTGTTTCCTGCATTTCCAGGATTTCTGTTTGTTTGTTTTTTATAACCTCTATCTCCCTGCATAATTAACCTTTTGCTTCTTGGATTTGTTTATGTAATTCATTGTCAAAGTGGTCGAAGTGGCCTTTCATTGTCTGATTTTGCTGTCTAATGTCTTCCTTCAGACTCTAGATCATCTGAAGCATGCATATCCTGAATTCTTTATCTGACAGTCCATCTGCTGCAGATATTACCTCTTCTAAAGTTGAGTTGACCTGCATTGCTTGTGGTCCTTTCTTTCCTTGTCTTTTCATACTGATCGCGTTTCTTTCTGCTTGGTGAAACTGTTGTGTTATTGATTTTTCCCCCTATATATTTGTATTGCTCTTGTATAGTTGCAAAGTCTCCTTCGCAGGCTTTGGCAGTAGTTCTGCCCCTCCTCCAATTGGGGCAATGTGCCTACCACGCCGGCAGGCCGCTGTGCCTGTACTTTTGTTGGGCCTGTTCTTTCGGTGGTCACAGGTTCACCTACCTTGAAGGCGTGAGCAGGGGCTCTGCCTCTCCGCTGGCCGCTAGGCCTGTTCTGTCTGTCAGTTGCAGGTCTGTCTACCTAACAGGTGCTGGTGGCCGCTCTGCCCCTCCCCCAACTGGGGCGATGTGTCTGGCGGGCCACTGGTCCTGTGTTGTCAGTGGTCACGGTTCCGCCTACTTTGCAGGCACGTGGGGCAGCTGTGCCCCTCCGCAGGTTGCTGGGCCTGACCTGCCGGTGGGTCACAGGTCTGCCTACCTTGCAGGCTCAGGGGGTGGCTCTGCCGCTCTGTGGATTGCTGTGCCTGTTCTACTGGTGGGTCGCGGGTCCGCCTACCTTGCAGGCGCCCGGCGGTTCTGCCCCTCCCCCAACCGGGGCGATGTGTCTGGCGGGCCACTGAGCCTGTTTTGTCGGTGGTCACGGTTCCGCCTATCTTGCACGCGCGTGGAGCAGCTGTGTCCCTCCGAGAGTTGCTGGGCCTGACCTGCTGGTGGGTGGCAAGTGCGCCTAGCTTGCAGCCGCGGGTCGCTGGGCCTGATCTGCTGGTGAGTCGCAGGTCTGCCTAGCTTGCAGGCGCCCGGCGGCTCTGCCCCTCCCCCAATCAGGGCGGGGCGATGTGTCTGGCCGGCCGCTGGGCCTGTTCTGTTGGTGGTCATGGTTCTGCCTACCTAGCAGGCATGTGGGGCAGCTGTGCCCCTCCACAGGTTGTTGGGCCTGACCTGCCAGTGGGTCGCAGGTCTGCCTACTTTGCAGGCTCGGGGGGTGGCTCTGCCACTCTGTGGATTGTGCCTGTTCTGCTGGTGGGTCGCGGGTCCGCCTACCTTGCAGGCGCATGGCGGCTCTGCCCCTCCCCCAACCGGGGCAATGTGTCTGGCGGGCCTCTGGGCCTGTTTTGTCGGTGGTCACGGTTCCACCTACCTTGCACGTGTGTGGAGCAGCTGTGTCCCTCCGAGAGTTGCTGGGCCTGACCTGCCGGTGGGTGGCAAATGCGCCTACCTTGCAGGCGCGGGGGTGGCTCTGCCGCTCCGCGGGTTGCTGGGCCTGATCTCATATGTTAGTAATTTGAGTTCTCTCTTTTCTTTTCTTCGTTAGCATGGCTAAGGGTCTGTCGATCTTATTTATTTTTTCGAAGAACCAACTTTCAGTTTTGTTAATTTTTTCAATAGTTTCTTTTATTTCAATTTTTTTGATTTCTGCTCTGATTTTAATTAGTTCTTGCCTTCTGCTACATTTGCCATTGTTTTGCTCTTCCTTTTCTAGGGCTTTGAGATGAAGTGTGAGCTCATTTATTTGTTG
The DNA here is from genome assembly GCF_048772815.1 of Callospermophilus lateralis. NCBI lineage: Eukaryota > Metazoa > Chordata > Mammalia > Rodentia > Sciuridae > Callospermophilus > Callospermophilus lateralis. Next base: position 133,403,115 of record NC_135310.1, on the reverse strand, counting down.
GTTTTTCCTTTTTTGGAGGAATGACCTCCAGGCAATGAATTTCCCTCCTAAAACTGCTTTCATTGTGTCCCATATATTCCAATATGTTGTGTCTGTACTTTCATTTATCTCTAGGAATTTTTTTTATTTCCTCCTTTATGTCTTCTGTAACCCATTGATCATTCAGTAACATATTGTTCATTTTCCATGTGATGTAGGATTTTTCCTTTCTTCTTTTATCATTGATTTTCAGTTTCAATCCATTATGATCAGATAAAACGCATGGTATTATCTCCACCCCTTTATATTTACTGAGGGTTGCCCTATGGCATAACATATGGTCTTTTTTGAGAAAGAGCCATGTGCTGCTGAGAAAAATTATATCCACTTGATGATGGTTGATATATTCTATATATGTCAGTTAAGTCTTGATTCACTCAATTAGTTCTCAGTATTATATCCATGCTTTTTTCCCTGTGAACTAGACATTAGCAGAGGCAAGAAAAATAATCTTTCATTTGAAAGGGCCTGAAGAGCTTTCACAAAACTCCATTTTACTGGAATATCAGCAAATATTTCTTCACCCAATCTTGTTGATACATGGCAGGAAAGATGAGTATAGCATTTGCACTTGGCTGCCCCAATTTCATTCTTCTAGGTTGAAGCATTCTTTTCAGGAACACTTTGAATTTTTATGTTTCACTTAATTTACCCCTCTAGGGATATATGCATTTGGAACTCTAAATCAAACACAATTTGTACTGGTTTCTTGAAACTTGACTCACTCAGTTAGTTCTCTGTGCACTCTCTATCTTTTGTTCCCTTTGAAGTAGCCTGGAGCAGATGCAAGGAAAATATACTTTTATTTGAAAGCATTTGCAGAGCTTCCACAGAACTCCAAGTTTACTAGAATGTCAGCAAACATTTTTTTTCACCAGATATTGTTGATACTGGGCAGGAAAGATTAGTATACCAGTTGTACATGGGTGCCGAAACTTCGTTCTCTAGGATGAAGCCTTCGTTTACAGGAACACTTTGAATTTTTAGGTTTCACTTTGTTTTCCCCTCTAGGGATACATGCATTTGTAACTGTAAATCAAATACGGTTTTTGCTTGCAAATTAAAACTTGAAATAATCAATTAGTTGTCAGTGCTCTCTCTCTCTGCTGTATTGAAGTAGCCTTAAGCAGAAACTAGGAAAATACACTTTCTTTGAAAGCATTTGCAGTGCTTCCACAGAACTCCAAGTTACTAAAATTTCAGCAAATATTTTTTACCAGACCTTGTTGATTCTTGGCAGGAAAGATGAGTATACCTGTTGCACTTGGCCACCCAAATTTCATTCTTCTAACTTGAAGCCTTCGTTTGCAGAAACACTTTGAAATTTTAAGTTACACTTTGTTCTCCACTATAGGGATATATGCATTTGGAACTCTAAATCAAACAAGGATTGTGCTAGCAGCTTGAAGCTTTACTCAATCAATTAGTTCTCAGTGCACTCTCTCTGCTTTTTCCCACTTGAAGTAGCCCAAGCTGAGTCTATATATATATATATATATATATATATATATATATATATATATATATATATACTCTTTCATTTGAAAGTACTTGCACAGCTTTCAGAGAGCTCTGAGTTTACTGAAATCTCAGCATATATTTTTTCACCTGATCTTGTTGATACTTGGCAGTAAACATGAGTATATGAGTTGCACTTGGCTGCCCAAATTTTGTTCTTCTAGATTAACCCGTTCATTTTCGGCAACACTTTGAATTTTTAGGTTTCACTTTGTTTTCCCTATAGGCATACATGCATTTGGAACTCTAAATCAAACACGGTTTGTGCTAGCTGCTTGAAACTTGACTTACTCAATTAGTTCTCAAGTGCTTTCTATGCTTTTTTTCCCTATTGAAGTAGCCCTAAATAGAGGCAAGAAAAATAAACTTTCTTTTGGAAGTGTCTGTAGAGCTTCTAAAGACCTCCTAGTTTACTGGAATCTCAGGAACTATTTGTTCACCCAAAATTGTTGATACTTGGCAGCACAGATGATTACATCAGTTGCACTTTTCTGTCCAAGTTTCATTCTTCTACATTGAAGCTTTTGTTTACAGAAATACTTTGAATTTTTATGTTTCTCTTCGTTTTCCCCCATAGGAACACATGCATTTGGAACCCTAAATCAAACACGGTTTGTGCTAGCTGCTTGAAAGTTGACTCAATTAATTCTCAGTGCAATCTCTATGCTTTTTTTCCCTGAGAAGTAGTCATAAGCAAAAACAACGAAAATACACTTTCACTTGAAAACGTTTGCAGAGCTTCCAGAGAACTTAGAGTTTAATGTAATCACAGCAAATATTTTTTACCCAAATTTGTGGAATTCTTGGCAAGAAAGATAAGTATTAAAGTCAAACTTGGCTGCCTAAATTTTGTTCTTCTAGGTTGAAGCTTTAGTTGGAAGGAACACTTTGAATGTTTAGGTTTCACTTCATATTCCCCTATAGGGATACATGCATTTGGAACTCTAAATCAAACATGGTTTGTGATAGATGCTTGAAACTTGACTGACTCAATTAGTTCTCAGTGCACTCTCTGTGCTCTATTTCCTGTTGAAGTAGCCCTAAGCAGAGGCAAGACAAATACACTTTCATTTGAAAGAGTTTGCAGAACTTCCACAGAACTCCGAGTTTACTGGAATCTCAGCAAATGTTTATTCACCCTATCTTGTTGATACTTGGCAGCAAAGATGAGTATACCAGTAGCACTTGTCAGCCCAAATTTCATTCTTCTAGATTGAAGCGTTCCTTTGCAGGAACACTTTGAATGTTTAGGTTTCACTTCATATTCCCTTACAGGTATTCATGCATTTGGAACTCTAAATCAAACACGGTTTGTGCTAGCTGCTTGAAACTTGACTCACTCAATAAGTTCTCCAACACTCTCTAAGCTTTGTGTTCTGTTAAAGTAGCCTTAAGCAAAGACAAGAAAAATACACTTTCATCTGGAATCGTCTGCCCAGCTTCTACAGAACTCTTAGTTTACTGGAATCTCAGCAAATATTTGTTCACTCGATATTGTTACTACTTGGCAGTAAAGATGAGTATAGCAGTTGCACTTTTCTGTGCAAATTTTTCTGTTCTAGGTTGAAGTCTTTGCTTGCAGGAACACTTTGAATTTTTAGGTTTTTACTTCATTTTCCCCTACAGGTATACATGTATTTGAAACTCTAAATGAAATTCGGTTTGTGCTAGCTTCTTGAAAAATGACTCACCCAATTAGTTCCCAGTGTGATCTTTATACTTTTTTACTTGTGATGTAGCCTTAAGCAGATTCAAGGAAAATAAACTTTCTTTTGAAAGCGTCTGCAGAGCTTTTTCAGAACTCCAAGTTTATTGGAATCTCAGCAAATAACTTTTCACCCGATATTATTGGTACTTGGTAGGAAACATGAGTATACCAGTTGCACTTGAATGTCCAAATTTTGTTCTTCTAAGTTGAAGAGTTTGTTTGCCGGAACACTTTGAATTTTTAGTTTATACTTTGGTTATACTTTTAGTTTATACTAAAGGGATACATGCATTTGGAACACTAAATGAAACATGGTTTGTGCTAGCTGCTTGAAACTTGACTCAGTCAATTAGTTCTCAGTGAACTCTTTCTGCCTTTTCCCCAGTTGAAGTAGCCCTAAGCAGAGGCAAGGAAAATAAAATTCCATTTGTTATCATCTGCAGAGCTTCTACAGAACTCCTAGTTTACTGGAATCTCAGCAAATATTTGTTCACCCAATATTGTTGATACTTGGCAGGAAAGATGAGTATAGCAGCTGCACTTATCTGTCTAAATTTTCTTCTTCTAGGCTGCAGCATTCGTTAGCAGGAACACTTTGAATTTTTAGGTTTCACTTCATTTTTTCCTGTAGGAACACATGCATTTGGAACTCTAAATAAAACACGATTTCTTCTAGCTTCTTGAAACTTGACTCAGTCAATTAGTTCTCAGTGAGATCTCTATGTTTTTTTTCTGTGAAGTATCCATAAGCAGAGGCAAGGAAAATAAACTTTCATTTGAAATCGTCTGCAGATCTTCCTCAGAACTCCCAGTTTACTGGAATCTCAGCAAATTACTTTTCACCAGATTTTATTCATATTTGATAGGAAAGATGAGTATACCAGTTGCACTTGGCTGCCCAAATTTTATTTTTTCTAGGTTGAAGCATTCGATTGCAGGAACATTTTAAATTCTTAGGTTACCCTTCGTTTTCCCCTATAGGGATACCTGCATTTGGAACTCTAAATAAAGCACAGTTTGTGCTATCTTCTTAAACTTGACTCACTCAATTAGTTCTTACTGCACTCTCTCTGCTTTGTTCTTTATTTAAATAGCCCTATGCAGAGGCATGGAAAATACATTTTCATTTGAAAGTGTTTGCAGACATTCTACAGAACTTTGAGTTTACTGTAATCTCAGCAAACATTTTTTTCATCTGAACCTGTGGATACTTGGAAGGAAAGATGAGTATTAAAGTTTCACTTGGCTGCCCAAATTTTGTTCTTCTAGGTTAAAGCTTTTGGTGGCAGGGACACTTTGAATTTTTAGATTTCACTTCATTTTACCCTATAGGGATACATGCATTTGGAAATCTAAATCAAACAGGGTTTGTGTTAGCTGCTTGAAACTTTACTCACTCAATTAGTTCTCAGTGCACTCTTTCTGAATAAGTCCCTGTTGAAGGAGCCCTAAGGAGAGGCAAGAAAAATTCACTTTAATTTTAAAGCATTTGCAGAGCTTCCACATAACATCAAGTTTACTGGGATCTAAGCAAATATTTTTCAACCCGATCTTGTTGGTACTTGGCAGGAAAGATGAGTATACCATTTGCACTTCGGTGCCCAAATTTCATTCTTCTAGATTCATGTGTTCATTGCCAGGAACACTTCCAATTCTTAGTTTTCACTTCATTTTCCCCTATATGGATACATGCATTTGGAACTCTAAATCAAACACGGTTTGTGCTAGCTGCTTGAAACTTGACTCAATCAATTAGTTCTCATGGCGCTCTCTCTGCTTTTTCCCAGTTTAAGTAGCCCTAAGGGGAGGCGAGGAAAATACACTTTCATTTGGAAGCCTCTGCAGAGGTTCTACAGAACTCCTAGTTTATTGGAATCTCAGCAAATATTTGTTCACCCGATATTGTTGATAATTGGCAGGAGAGATGAGTACCACTTTTCTGTCCAAATTTCATTATTTTAGGTTGCAGCATTTGTTTACAGGAACTCTTTGTATTTTTATGTTTCACTTTGTATTCTCCAATAGGTATACTATTTGGAACTCTATATCAAACACAGTTAATGCTAGCTTCTTGAAACTTGACTCACTCAATTAGTTCTCAGGTGCTCTCTATGCTTTTTCCCCTGTTGAACTATCCCTAATCAGAGGCAAGGAAAATACACTTTTATTTGGAAGCATCTGCAGAGAGTCTACACAAATCCTAGTTTACTGGAATCTCAGAAAATATTTGTTCACCCGATAGTGTTGATACTTGAACAGAAAGATGAGTATACTAGTTGCACTATTCTGTCCAAATTGTGTTTTTCTAGTTTGAAGATTTGTTTGCAGGAACACTTGGAAGTTTTAGGTTTCACTTCGTTTTCCCCTATTGGGATACATGCATTTGGAACTTCATATCAAACAGTTTGTGCTAGCTTCTTGGAACTTGACTCCCTCAATTAGTTGTCAGTGCGATTTCTCTGCTTTTTTCCCTGCGAAGGAGTCAGAAGCAGACACAAGGAAAATAAACTTTCATTTGAAATGTCTGCAGATCTTCCACAGAACTCCGAGATTACTGTAATTTCAGCAAACATTTTTTTCACCTGAATTTGTGGATACTTTGCAGGAAAGATGAGTATTAAAGTTGCACTTGGCTGCCCTTATTTTGTTCTTCTAGTTTGAAGCCTTCTTTGGCAGAAACACTTTGAATTTTTAGGTTTCAATTCATTTTACCTTATAGGAATACATGCATTTGGAACTCTAAATCAAAAACGGTTTGTGCTAGCTGCTAGAAACCTGACTCCATAAATTAGTTCTCAGTGCACTCTCTCTTCTTTTTTCCCTGTGTAGTAACCATAAGCAGAGGCAAGGAACATAAATTTTTATTTGAAAGTGTTTGCAGATCTTCCACATAACTCCGAGTTTAATGGAATCTACAAATAACTTTTCACCCGAACTTATTGATACTTGGTAGGAAAGAAGAGTATACCAGTTTCACTTGGCTGCCAAAATTTCATTCTTCTAAGTTGAAGCATTCATTTGAAGGAACACTTTGAATTTTTAGGTTTCACTTCGTTTTCCCCTATAGAGATACATGCATTTGGATCCCTAAATCAAACACAGTTTGTGCTAGTTTCTTAAAATTTGACTCACTCAATTAGTTCTCAGTGCAATCTCTATGCTTTTTCCCTGTTAAGTAGCCATGAGCAGAGGCAAGGAAAAAACACTTTCATTTGAAAGCATCTGAAGAACTTTTACAGAATGCCGAGTTTACTTAATTCTCAGCAAGTATTTTTTCATCCGATCTTGTTTATACTTGGTAAGAAAGATGAGTATACAAGTTGTACTTGGCTGCCCAAATTTTGTTCTTTTAGATTAAAGCATTTGTTTGCAGGAACATTTTAAATTCTTCTGTTTTACTTTGTTTTACCCTATAGGGATACATGCATTTGGAACACTAAATCAAACACGGTTTGTGATAGTTGCCTAAACTTGACTCAATTAATTCTCAGTGTGTTCTCTCTGTTTTTTTTTCCTTTTGAAGTAGCCCTAAGCAGAGGCATGGAAAATATAATTTCATTTGAAAAATTTTGCAGACCTTCCACAGAACTCTGAGTTTACTGTAATCTCAGCAAATATTTTTTCACCTGAACTTGTGGATAATTGGCAGGAAAAATGAGTATACCAGTTGCACTTTTCTGTCCAAATTCCGTTCTTCTAGGTTCAAGCGTTTGTTTGCAGAAACACTTTGAACTTTTAGGTTTTACATCATTTTTGACTATAGAGATACATGCATTAGGAACCTAAATAAAACACGGTTTGTGCTAGTGGCTTGAAACTTGACTCAATCAATTAGTTCTCAGTGTGCTCTCTCTGACTTTTTGTCCTGTTGAAGTAGCCCTAATCACATGCAAGGAAAATACACTTTCATTTGAAAGCGTCTGCAGAGCTTCCACAGAACTCTGAGTTTACTGAAAACTCAGCAAATATTTTTTCACCAAATCTTGTTCATTATTTTCACGAAAGATGAGTATAACAGTTGCACTTGGCTGCCCAAATTTCGTTCTTCTAACTTGAAGCATTTGTTTGCAGGAACTCTTAGAATTTTAGGTTTCACTTCATTTTCCTCTATAGAGATACATGCATTTGGAACTCTAAATCAAACGTGGTTTGTGCTAGCTGATTGAGACTTTACACACTCATTTAGTTCTCAATGCAATATCTATGCTTTTTTTAGCCATAAGCAGAGGCAAGGAACATACACTTTCATTTGAAAGTGGCTACACAGCTTCCACAGAATTCCGAGTTTACTGGAATTGCAGCAAATATTTTTTCACCAGAACTTGTTGATACTCGGCAGTGAATATAAATATACCAGTTGCACTTGGCTGCCCAAATTTCATTCTTTCAAGTTCAAACGTTTGTTTGCAGGAACACTTTAAATTTTTAGGTTTCATTACTTTTCCTCTATTGGGATACATGCATTTGGAACTATAAATCAAACACGGTTTGTGCTAGCTACTTGAAACTTGACTCACTCAATTGGGTCTCAGTGCCATATCTATGTTTTTTCCCTGTTAAGTAGCCATAAGCAGAGGCAAAGAAAATACACTTTCATTTGAAATTGTGCTCAGAGCTGCCACCGAACTCTGAGTTTATAGGAATCTCAACAAATATTTTTTTTTTACCCAATTTTGTTGATACATGGCAGAAAACATGAGTATACCAGTTTCGCTTGGCTGCCCAAATTTCGTTCTTCTAAGTTAAAGCATTTGTTTTCAGGAATAATTTGAATTTTTAGGTTTCACTTCATTTTCCCCTATAAGGATACATGCATTGGAACTGTAAATCAAACATGGTTTGTGCTAGCTGGTTGAAACTTGACTCACTCATTTAGTTCTCAGTATGCTCTCTCTGCTTTCTTCCCAGTTGAAGTAGCCCTAAGCAGAGGCAAGGAAAATAAACTTTTATTTGAAATCGTTTGCAGAGCTTCCACAGAACTTCAAGTTTACTGGAATGTCAGCAAATATTTTTTCACCCGATATTGTTGATACATGGCAAGAAAGATGAGTATACAAGTTGTACTTGGCTGTTTAAATTTCATTCCTCTAGGTGGAAACGTTCGTTTGCAGGAAGACTTTGAATTTTTAGGTTTCACTTCATTTTCCCCTATAGGGATACATGCATTTGGAATGGTAAATAAAACGTGGTTTGTACCAGCTGCTTGAAACTTGACTCACTCAATGAGTTCTCTAGTGCTCTCTATGCTTTGTTCCCTGTTGAAGTAGCCCTAAGCAGAGGCCAAAAAACACATGTTCATTTGGGATCATCTACAGACATTTTACAGAACTCCTAGTTTACTGGAATCTCAGCAAATATTTGTTCATCCGATATTGTTGATACTTGGAAGGAAAAATGAGTATGCCAGTTGCCCTTTACTGTCCAAATTTCTTTCTTCTATGTTGAAGCGCTCGGTTACAGGAACACTTTGTATTTTTAAGTTTCACTTCATTTTCCCCTATAAAGATACATGCATTTGGAACTCGAAATCAAACATAGTTTGTGCTAGATGCATGAAACTTGGCTCAATCAAAGTGCACTCAGGGCACTCTCTTTGCTTTGCTCCTTGTTGAAGTAGCCCAAAGCAGAGGAAGAAAAATACTCTTTCATTTGAAAGTGTTTGAAGAGCTTCCACAGAACTCTGAGCTTACTGGGATTTCAGCAAATATTTTTTCACCCGACCTTGTTGATATTTGGCAGGAAAGATCAGTATACCAGTCACTCTTGGCTGAAAAAAAATCTCATTCTTCTAACTTGAAGCGTTCATTTGCAAAAACACTTTGAATTTGTAGGTCCCACTTCATTTTCTTTTATAGGGATACATGCTTTTGGAACTCTAAATCAAACATGGTTTGTGCTAGCTGCTTGAAACTTGACTCATTCAATTAGTTCTCAGTGCAATATCTATGTATTTTTCCCTGTGAAGTAGCCATAAGCAGAGGCAAGGAAAATACACTTTCCTTTGAAAGCATCCACAGAGCTTTCACTGAACTCCGAATTTACTGAAATATCAGAAAATATTTTTTTTCACCCAATCTTGTTGATACTTGGCAGGAAAGATGAGTATGCCAGTTGCACTTGGCTGCCAAAATTTCTTTCATCTCAGTTGATGTGTTTGTTTGCAGGAACACTTTGAATTTTTAGGTTTCACTTAGTTTTCCACTACGCAGATAAAAGCATTTGGAATTCTAAATTAAACGCGGTTTGTGCCAGCTGCTTGAAACTTGACTCCCTCAATTAGTTCTCAAGTGCTCACTATGCTTTGTTCCCTATTGAAGTATCCCTAAGCAGTGGCAAGGAAAATTCACTTTCATTTGAAATCCTCTGCAGACCTTTTACAGAACTCCTAGTTGACTGGAATCTCAGCAAGTATTTGTTCATCCAATATTGTTGAAACTTGGCAGGAAAGATGAGTATACCAGTTGCTTTTTTCTGTCCAAATTTCGTTCTACTAGGTTGAAGCATTTATTTACAGGAACACTTTGAATTTTTATGTTTCACTTTGTTTTCCCCTATAGGGATACATGCATTTGGAACTCTAAATCAAACATGGTTTGTGCTACCTACTTGAAACTTGACTCACTCAATTAGGTATCATTGCTATATCTATGCTTTTTTCCCTGTGAAGTAGCAATAAGCAGAGGCAAGAAAATTACACTTTTATTAGAATGCATCTTGTTTTTTGTTTTTTTTTTCAGTTGAAGTAGCCCTAATCAGAGGCAAGTATAATACACTTTTATTTCAAAGCATCTGCAGGAATTCCACAGAACTCTGAGCTTACTGGAAACTCAGCAAATATTTTTTTTCTCCCAATGTTGTTGTTAATTGGCAGGCAAGATGAATCTACCATTTGGACTTTGCTGCCCAAATTTAGTTCTTCTAACTTAAAGCATTCATTTGCAGGAACACTTAGAATTTTGGGGTTCACTTTGTTTTCCTCTATAGGGAAACATGCATTTGGAACTCTAAATCAAACATGGTTTGTGCTAGCTGCTTGAAACTTTACACACTTATTTAGTTCTCAATGCATTATCTATGCTTTTTTAACTGTGAAGTAGCCATAAGCAGAGTCAAGGAACATACACTTTAATTTGAAAGTGTCTACACAGCTTCCACAGAATTCCGAGTTTACTGGAATCCCAGTAAATATTTTTTTACCCAATCTTGTTGATACTTTTCAGGAAAGACGAGTATACATTTTGCAGTTGGCTGCAAAAATTTTATTCTTCAAAGTTGAAGCGTTCGTGTGCAGGAAAACTTTGAATATTTTGGTTTTATTTCATTTTCACCTATAGGCATACATGCATTTGGAGCTCTAAATCAAACATGGTTTGTTGTAGCTGCTTGAAACTTAACTCACTCAGTTAGTTCTCAAGCAGTCTCCCTGCTTTGTTCCCTGTTGAAGTAGCACTAAGCAGAGGCAAGGAAACTACACTTTCATATGGAAGCATCTGCAGAGCTTCTACTGAACTCCTAGTTTACTGAAATCTGAGCAAATATTTTTTCACCTGATATTTTTGATACTTGGCAGCGAAGATGAGTATACCAGTTCCACTTTTCTGTCCTAATTTAGTTCTTCTAGGTTGAAGTGTTTCTTTACAGGAACACTTTAAATTTTTATGTTTCACTTATTTTTCCCATATAGGGATACATGCATTTGGAACTCTAAGTCAAACAGAGTTTGTGCTAGCTTCTTGAAACTTGACTCAATAAATTAGTTCTTAGTATCATCTCTGTGCTTTTTTCCCTGTGAATTAGCCAAGAGCAGAGGCAAGGAAAATACACTTTCATTTGAAAGTGAACTGTCGGCAGAGATTCCACAGAACTCCGAGTTTACTGGAATCTCAGCAAACAACTTTTCACCCCATCTTGTTGATACTTGGTAGGAAAGATGAGAATACAAGTTTCACTTAGCTGTTCAAATATGGTTCTTCTAAGTTGAAGCGTTCCTTTGTAGGAACACTTTGAATTTTTAAGTTTCACTTCATTTTCCCCTATAGGGATACATGCATATGGATCTATAAATCAAACAAAGTTTGTCCTTGTTTTTTAAAACTTGACTCACTAAGTTAATTCTCAGTGTGCTATCTTTTTGCTTTGTTCCCTTTTGGAATATTCCTATGCAGAGGCATGGAAAATATACTTCCATTTGAAAGCGTTTGCAAAACTTCCACAGATCTCCAAGTTTAAGTTAATCTCAGCAAACATTTTTTGAACAAAACTTGTTAACACTTGGCAAGAAAGAAGAGTATTCCAGTTACACTTTGCTGCCCAAATTTCATTCTTCTAGGTTGAAGCTTTTGTTGGCAGGAACACTTTGAATTTTTAGGTTTTACTTTGTTTTCCTCTATAGGTATACATGCATTTGGAACTCTAAATCAAACACGGTTTGACCTAGCTGCTTGAAACTTGACTCATTCAATTAGTTCTTAGTGCACTCTCTCTGATTTCTTTCCTGCTGAAGCAGCCCTAAGCAGAGGCAAGGAAAATACAGTTTCATTTTAAAGTGTTTGCAGAACTTCAAAGAACTCCGTGTTTACTGGAATGTCAGCAAATATTTTTTCACCAGAACTTCCTAATAATTGGCAGAAAAGATGAGTATACCAGTTGCACTTGGCTTCCCAAATTTCCTTCTTTTTGGTTAAAACCTTCATTTACAGGAACACTTTGAATTTTAAGGTTTCACTTCATTTTCTGTTATAGGGATACATGCATTTGAAACTCTAAATCAAACACAGTATGTGCTAGCTAATTGAAACTTGACTCACTCAATTAGTTGTAAGTGCACTCTCTCTGCTTTGTTCCCTGTTGAAGTAGCCCTAAGCAGAGACTAGGAAATTACACTTTTATTTTAAAGCATTTGCAAGGATTCCACAGAACTATGAGTTTACTGGAATTTCAGCAAATAATTTTTCACACAATCTTCTTGATGCTTGGCAGGAAAGATGACTATCCCTCTAGCACTTTACTGCCCAAATTTCATTCTTTTAAGTTGAAGTGTTTGTTTTCAGGAAAACTTTGTATTTTTAGGTTTCACTTCGTTTTGTCCTATAGGGATACATGCATTTGGAACACAAAATCAAACACGGTTTGTGCTAGCTGCTTGAAACTTGACTCACTCAATTTGTTCTCAGTGTGGTCTCTCAGCTTTGTTCCCTTTTGAAGTAGTCCTAAGCAGAGTCACTGAAAATATACATTCACTTCAAAGTGTTTGCAGATCTTCCACAGAGCACTGACATTACTGTAATATCAGCAAATATATTTTTTACATGAACTTCTGGATACTTTTCAGAAAATATGAGTATTCCAGTTGCACTTGGCTGCCCAAATTTTGTTCTTCTAGGTTGAAAATTTCATTGGCAGAAATAGTTTGAAGTTTTAGATTTCACTTCATTTTCTATTGTAGGGATACATGCATTTGAAACTCTAAATTAAACACAGTTTCTGCTAGATACTTGAAACTTGACTCACTCAATTAGATCTCAGTGCACTCTCTATGCTTTGTTCCCTGTTGTAGTAGTCCTAAGCAAAGGCAAGGAAAGTACACTTTCATTTGAAAGCATTTGCAGATTTTTCCAAAGAACTCTGAGTTTACTGGAATCTCAGCAAATATTTTTTTCACCCAATATTGTTGATACACGGCAGGAAAGATGAGTATACCAGTTGCACTTGGGTGCCGAAATTTCATTCTTTTACATTAAAGCACTTGTTTTTAGGAACACTTTGAATTTTTAGGTTTCACTTCATTTTTTCCTATATGGATACATTCATTTGGAATTCTAAATCAAACACGGTTTGTGCTAGCTGCTTGAAACTTGACTCACTCAATAAGTTCTCAAGTGCTCTCTATGCTTTGTTCCCTGTTGAAGTAGCCCTAAGCAGAAGCAAGGAAAATGCACTTTCATCTGAAAGCATTGCAGTGCTTCCACAGAACTCCGAATTTAGTGGAATCTAAGCAAATATTTTTTCACCCGATCTTGTTGATAATTGGCAGGAAAGATGAGTACACCAGTCTCACTTGGCTGCCCAAATTTCATTCTACTAAGTTCAAGCGTTCTTTTGCAGGAACGCTTTGAATTTTTAGGTTTCAATTCATTTTCCACTATAGGGATACATGCATTTGCGACTCTAAATCAAACGTCGTTTGTGCTAGCTTCTTGAAACTTAACACACTCACTTAGTTCTCAATGCAATATCTATCCTTTTGTTCCTGTGAAGTAGTGATAAGCAGAGACAATGAACATACACTCTCACTTGAAAGCATCTACAGAGCTTCCACAGAACTCTGAGATTACTAGAATCTCACCAAGCATGTTTTCACCTAAACTTTTGGATACATGGTAGGAAAGATGAGTACACTTGGGTGCCCCAATTTTTTTTTCTTGGTTGAAGCTTTTGTTGGCAGGAATACTTTGTATTTTTAGGTTTCACTTCGTTTACCACTATAGGGATACATGCCTTTGGGACTCTAAATCAAACATGGTTTGTGCTAGCTTCTTGAAACTTGACTCACTCAATTAGTTCTCAAGCGTTCTCCATGCTTTGTTCCCTGTTGAAGTATTCCTAAGCAGATGCAAGGAAAATATATTTTCATTTGGAAGTGTCTGCAGACCTTCCACAAAACTGCTTGTTTACTGGAATCTAAGAAAATATTTGCTCACCCAATATTGTTGATATTTGGCAGGAGAGACGAGTATACCAGTTTAACTGGCTGCCCAAATTTCGTTCTTCTAAGTTGAAGCCTTCATTTACAGGAACACTTTGAATTTTTAGGTTTCTCTTCATTTTCCCCTATAAGGATACATGCATTGGAACTCTAAATCAAACATGGTTGGTGCTAGCTAATTGAAACTTGACTCGCTCAATTTTTTGTCAGTGCACTTTCTCTCTGCTTTCTTCCCTGTTGAAGTAACACAAAGCAGACACTAGGAAAAGACACTTTCATTTGAAAGCATTTGCAGAGCTTCCACAGAACTCTGAGTTTACTGGAATTTCAGCAATTTTTTTCACCTGAACTTGTTGACACTTGCAAGGAAAGATCAGTATACCAGTAGCACTTGGCTGCCCAAATTTTATTCTTCTAAGTTGAAGCATTCATTTGAAGGAACACTTTGAATTTTTAGGTTTCACTTTGTTTTCCCCTATAGGGATACATACATTTGGATCTCTAAATCAAGCACAATTTGTGCTAGCTGCTTGAAACCTTACTCACTAATTAGTTCACAGTGCACTCTCTATGCTTTTTTCCCAGTTGAAGTAGCCCTAGGCAGATGCAAGGAAAATACACTTTCAATTGAAAGCATTGTAGAGCTTCCACACAACTTCGAGTTTACTGGAATGTCAGCATATATTTTTTGACCCGATATTGTTGATTCTTGGCAGGAAAGATGAGTATGCAAGTTGCACTTGGCTGCTTAAATTATCTTATTCTAAGTTGAAGCATTCGTTTGCTGGAACACTTTTAATTTTTAGCTTTCAGTTTGTTTTCCCCTATAGGGATACATGCATTTGGAACTCTAAATGAAACACGGTTTGTGCTACCTACTTGAAACTTGACTCACTCAATTAGCTCTCTGTGCAATATCTATATTTTTCCCTGTGAAGTAGCCATAAGCAGAGACAAAGAAAATACACTTTCATTTGAAAGCATCTACAGAGCTCCACTGAACTCCAAATTTACTGGAATTTCAGTAAATATTTGGCTGCAAAAATTTCATTATTTTAAGTTGAAGTGTTTGTTTGCAGAAACACTTTGAATTTTTAGGTTTCACTTCGTTTTCCACTATAGAGATACATGCATTTGGAACTCTAAATCAAACGCAGTTTATGCCAGCTGCTTGAAACTTGACTCACTCAATTAGTTCTCAAGTGCTCACTATGCTTTGTTTCCTGTTCAAGTAGCCCTAAGCAGAGGCAAGGAAAATACACTTTCATTTGGAATCATCTGCAGACCTTCTATAGAACTCCTAGTTTATTGGAATCTCAGCAAATATTTGCTCATCCAAAATTGTTGAAACTAGTCAGAAAAGATGAGCATACCAATTGCTTTTTTATTTCCAAATTTCGATCTCCTAGGTTGAAGTGTTTATTTGCAGGAACACTTTGAAATTTTAGGTTTCACTTCCTATTTCCCTATAGGAATACGTGCATTTGGAACTATAAATCAAACATGGTTTGTGCTAGCTACTTGAAACGTGACTCACTCAGTTAGTTCTCATTGCAATATCTATGCTTTTTTTCCCTGTGATGTATCCATAAGAAGATGCAAAGAAAATACACTTTCATTTTAATGTGTCTGCAGAGCTTACACAGAACTCCGAGTTTACTGGAAACTCAGCAAGTATTTGTTCACCCAATCTTGTTGATACTTGGCAAGAAAAATGAATATACCAGGTGCACATGGCTGCCCAAATTTCATTCTTTTAAGTTGAAGCGTTTGTTTGCAGGAACACTTTAAATTTTTAGGTTTCACTTCCTTTTCCCATATAGGGATACATGCATTTGGAACTCTAAATGAAACACGGTTTGTGCTATCTGCTTAAAACTTGACTCACTCAATTAGTTCTTAGTGCACTCTCTGCTTTGTTCCCAGTTGAACTAGCCCTAAGCAGAGGCAAATAAAATACACTTTCATTTGAATGCATTTGCAGAGCTTCCACAGTAGTTCGAGTTTACTGGAATCTCAGCATATATTTTTTCATCCAATCTTGTTGATACTTGGCAGTAAAAAGGAGTATAACAGTTGCACTTGGCTGCCAAAATTTCTTTCATCTCAGTTGATGTGTTTGTTTGCAGGAACACTTTGAATTTTTAGGTTTCACTTAGTTTTCCACTACGCAGATAAAAGCATTTGGAATTCTAAATTAAACGCGGTTTGTGCCAGCTGCTTGAAACTTGACTCCCTCAATTAGTTCTCAAGTGCTCACTATGCTTTGTTCCCTATTGAAGTATCCCTAAGCAGTGGCAAGGAAAATTCACTTTCATTTGAAATCCTCTGCAGACCTTTTACAGAACTCCTAGTTGACTGGAATCTCAGCAAGTATTTGTTCATCCAATATTGTTGAAACTTGGCAGGAAAGATGAGTATACCAGTTGCTTTTTTCTGTCCAAATTTCGTTCTACTAGGTTGAAGCATTTATTTACAGGAACACTTTGAATTTTTATGTTTCACTTTGTTTTCCCCTATAGGGATACATGCATTTGGAACTCTAAATCAAACATGGTTTGTGCTACCTACTTGAAACTTGACTCACTCAATTAGGTATCATTGCTATATCTATGCTTTTTTCCCTGTGAAGTAGCAATAAGCAGAGGCAAGAAAATTACACTTTCATTAGAATGCATCTTGTTTTTTGTTTTTTTTTTTCAGTTGAAGTAGCCCTAATCAGAGGCAAGTATAATACACTTTTATTTCAAAGCATCTGCAGGAATTCCACAGAACTCTGAGCTTACTGGAAACTCAGCAAATATTTTTTTTCTCCCAATGTTGTTGTTAATTGGCAGGCAAGATGAATCTACCATTTGGACTTTGCTGCCCAAATTTAGTTCTTCTAACTTAAAGCATTCATTTGCAGGAACACTTAGAATTTTGGGGTTCACTTTGTTTTCCTCTATAGGGAAACATGCATTTGGAACTCTAAATCAAACATGGTTTGTGCTAGCTGCTTGACACTTTACACACTTATTTAGTTCTCAATGCATTATCTATGCTTTTTTAACTGTGAAGTAGCCATAAGCAGAGTCAAGGAACATACACTTTAATTTGAAAGTGTCTACACAGCTTCCACAGAATTCCGAGTTTACTGGAATCCCAGTAAATATTTTTTTACCCAATCTTGTTGATACTTTTCAGGAAAGACGAGTATACATTTTGCAGTTGGCTGCAAAAATTTTATTCTTCAAAGTTGAAGCGTTCGTGTGCAGGAAAACTTTGAATATTTTGGTTTTATTTCATTTTCACCTATAGGCATACATGCATTTGGAGCTCTAAATCAAACATGGTTTGTTGTAGCTGCTTGAAACTTAACTCACTCAGTTAGTTCTCAAGCAGTCTCCCTGCTTTGTTCCCTGTTGAAGTAGCACTAAGCAGAGGCAAGGAAACTACACTTTCATATGGAAGCATCTGCAGAGCTTCTACTGAACTCCTAGTTTACTGAAATCTGAGCAAATATTTTTTCACCTGATATTTTTGATACTTGGCAGCGAAGATGAGTATACCAGTTCCACTTTTCTGTCCTAATTTAGTTCTTCTAGGTTGAAGTGTTTCTTTACAGGAACACTTTAAATTTTTATGTTTCACTTATTTTTCCCATATAGGGATACATGCATTTGGAACTCTAAGTCAAACAGAGTTTGTGCTAGCTTCTTGAAACTTGACTCAATAAATTAGTTCTTAGTATCATCTCTGTGCTTTTTTCCCTGTGAATTAGCCAAGAGCAGAGGCAAGGAAAATACACTTTCATTTGAAAGTGAACTGTCGGCAGAGATTCCACAGAACTCCGAGTTTACTGGAATCTCAGCAAACAACTTTTCACCCCATCTTGTTGATACTTGGTAGGAAAGATGAGAATACAAGTTTCACTTAGCTGTTCAAATATGGTTCTTCTAAGTTGAAGCGTTCCTTTGTAGGAACACTTTGAATTTTTAAGTTTCACTTCATTTTCCCCTATAGGGATACATGCATATGGATCTATAAATCAAACAAAGTTTGTCCTTGTTTTTTAAAACTTGACTCACTAAGTTAATTCTCAGTGTGCTATCTTTTTGCTTTGTTCCCTTTTGGAATATTCCTATGCAGAGGCATGGAAAATATACTTCCATTTGAAAGCGTTTGCAAAACTTCCACAGATCTCCAAGTTTAAGTTAATCTCAGCAAACATTTTTTGAACAAAACTTGTTAACACTTGGCAAGAAAGAAGAGTATTCCAGTTACACTTTGCTGCCCAAATTTCATTCTTCTAGGTTGAAGCTTTTGTTGGCAGGAACACTTTGAATTTTTAGGTTTTACTTTGTTTTCCTCTATAGGTATACATGCATTTGGAACTCTAAATCAAACACGGTTTGACCTAGCTGCTTGAAACTTGACTCATTCAATTAGTTCTTAGTGCACTCTCTCTGATTTCTTTCCTGCTGAAGCAGCCCTAAGCAGAGGCAAGGAAAATACAGTTTCATTTTAAAGTGTTTGCAGAACTTCAAAGAACTCCGTGTTTACTGGAATGTCAGCAAATATTTTTTCACCAGAACTTCCTAATAATTGGCAGAAAAGATGAGTATACCAGTTGCACTTGGCTTCCCAAATTTCCTTCTTTTTGGTTAAAACCTTCATTTACAGGAACACTTTGAATTTTAAGGTTTCACTTCATTTTCTGTTATAGGGATACATGCATTTGAAACTCTAAATCAAACACAGTATGTGCTAGCTAATTGAAACTTGACTCACTCAATTAGTTGTAAGTGCACTCTCTCTGCTTTGTTCCCTGTTGAAGTAGCCCTAAGCAGAGACTAGGAAATTACACTTTTATTTTAAAGCATTTGCAAGGATTCCACAGAACTATGAGTTTACTGGAATTTCAGCAAATAATTTTTCACACAATCTTCTTGATGCTTGGCAGGAAAGATGACTATCCCTCTAGCACTTTACTGCCCAAATTTCATTCTTTTAAGTTGAAGTGTTTGTTTTCAGGAAAACTTTGTATTTTTAGGTTTCACTTCGTTTTGTCCTATAGGGATACATGCATTTGGAACACAAAATCAAACACGGTTTGTGCTAGCTGCTTGAAACTTGACTCACTCAATTTGTTCTCAGTGTGGTCTCTCAGCTTTGTTCCCTTTTGAAGTAGCCCTAAGCAGAGTCACTGAAAATATACATTCACTTCAAAGTGTTTGCAGATCTTCCACAGAGCACTGACATTACTGTAATATCAGCAAATATATTTTTTACATGAACTTCTGGATACTTTTCAGAAAATATGAGTATTCCAGTTGCACTTGGCTGCCCAAATTTTGTTCTTCTAGGTTGAAAATTTCATTGGCAGAAATAGTTTGAAGTTTTAGATTTCACTTCATTTTCTATTGTAGGGATACATGCATTTGAAACTCTAAATTAAACACAGTTTCTGCTAGATACTTGAAACTTGACTCACTCAATTAGATCTCAGTGCACTCTCTATGCTTTGTTCCCTGTTGTAGTAGTCCTAAGCAAAGGCAAGGAAAGTACACTTTCATTTGAAAGCATTTGCAGATTTTTCCAAAGAACTCTGAGTTTACTGGAATCTCAGCAAATATTTTTTTCACCCAATATTGTTGATACACGGCAGGAAAGATGAGTATACCAGTTGCACTTGGGTGCCGAAATTTCATTCTTTTACATTAAAGCACTTGTTTTTAGGAACACTTTGAATTTTTAGGTTTCACTTCATTTTTTCCTATATGGATACATTCATTTGGAATTCTAAATCAAACACGGTTTGTGCTAGCTGCTTGAAACTTGACTCACTCAATAAGTTCTCAAGTGCTCTCTATGCTTTGTTCCCTGTTGAAGTAGCCCTAAGCAGAAGCAAGGAAAATGCACTTTCATCTGAAAGCATTGCAGTGCTTCCACAGAACTCCGAATTTAGTGGAATCTAAGCAAATATTTTTTCACCCGATCTTGTTGATAATTGGCAGGAAAGATGAGTACACCAGTCTCACTTGGCTGCCCAAATTTCATTCTACTAAGTTCAAGCGTTCTTTTGCAGGAACGCTTTGAATTTTTAGGTTTCAATTCATTTTCCACTATAGGGATACATGCATTTGCGACTCTAAATCAAACGTCATTTGTGCTAGCTTCTTGAAACTTAACACACTCACTTAGTTCTCAATGCAATATCTATCCTTTTGTTCCTGTGAAGTAGTGATAAGCAGAGACAATGAACATACACTCTCACTTGAAAGCATCTACAGAGCTTCCACAGAACTCTGAGATTACTAGAATCTCACCAAGCATGTTTTCACCTAAACTTTTGGATACATGGTAGGAAAGATGAGTACACTTGGGTGCCCCAATTTTTTTTTTCTTGGTTGAAGCTTTTGTTGGCAGGAATACTTTGTATTTTTAGGTTTCACTTCGTTTACCACTATAGGGATACATGCCTTTGGGACTCTAAATCAAACATGGTTTGTGCTAGCTTCTTGAAACTTGACTCACTCAATTAGTTCTCAAGCGTTCTCCATGCTTTGTTCCCTGTTGAAGTATTCCTAAGCAGATGCAAGGAAAATATATTTTCATTTGGAAGTGTCTGCAGACCTTCCACAAAACTGCTTGTTTACTGGAATCTAAGAAAATATTTGCTCACCCAATATTGTTGATATTTGGCAGGAGAGACGAGTATACCAGTTTAACTGGCTGCCCAAATTTCGTTCTTCTAAGTTGAAGCCTTCATTTACAGGAACACTTTGAATTTTTAGGTTTCTCTTCATTTTCCCCTATAAGGATACATGCATTGGAACTCTAAATCAAACATGGTTGGTGCTAGCTAATTGAAACTTGACTCGCTCAATTTTTTGTCAGTGCACTTTCTCTCTGCTTTCTTCCCTGTTGAAGTAACACAAAGCAGACACTAGGAAAAGACACTTTCATTTGAAAGCATTTGCAGAGCTTCCACAGAACTCTGAGTTTACTGGAATTTCAGCAATTTTTTTCACCTGAACTTGTTGACACTTGCAAGGAAAGATCAGTATACCAGTAGCACTTGGCTGCCCAAATTTTATTCTTCTAAGTTGAAGCATTCATTTGAAGGAACACTTTGAATTTTTAGGTTTCACTTTGTTTTCCCCTATAGGGATACATACATTTGGATCTCTAAATCAAGCACAATTTGTGCTAGCTGCTTGAAACCTTACTCACTAATTAGTTCACAGTGCACTCTCTATGCTTTTTTCCCAGTTGAAGTAGCCCTAGGCAGATGCAAGGAAAATACACTTTCAATTGAAAGCATTGTAGAGCTTCCACACAACTTCGAGTTTACTGGAATGTCAGCATATATTTTTTGACCCGATATTGTTGATTCTTGGCAGGAAAGATGAGTATGCAAGTTGCACTTGGCTGCTTAAATTATCTTATTCTAAGTTGAAGCATTCGTTTGCTGGAACACTTTTAATTTTTAGCTTTCAGTTTGTTTTCCCCTATAGGGATACATGCATTTGGAACTCTAAATGAAACACGGTTTGTGCTACCTACTTGAAACTTGACTCACTCAATTAGCTCTCTGTGCAATATCTATATTTTTCCCTGTGAAGTAGCCATAAGCAGAGACAAAGAAAATACACTTTCATTTGAAAGCATCTACAGAGCTCCACTGAACTCCAAATTTACTGGAATTTCAGTAAATATTTGGCTGCAAAAATTTCATTATTTTAAGTTGAAGTGTTTGTTTGCAGAAACACTTTGAATTTTTAGGTTTCACTTCGTTTTCCACTATAGAGATACATGCATTTGGAACTCTAAATCAAACGCAGTTTATGCCAGCTGCTTGAAACTTGACTCACTCAATTAGTTCTCAAGTGCTCACTATGCTTTGTTTCCTGTTCAAGTAGCCCTAAGCAGAGGCAAGGAAAATACACTTTCATTTGGAATCATCTGCAGACCTTCTATAGAACTCCTAGTTTATTGGAATCTCAGCAAATATTTGCTCATCCAAAATTGTTGAAACTAGTCAGAAAAGATGAGCATACCAATTGCTTTTTTATTTCCAAATTTCGATCTCCTAGGTTGAAGTGTTTATTTGCAGGAACACTTTGAAATTTTAGGTTTCACTTCCTATTTCCCTATAGGAATACGTGCATTTGGAACTATAAATCAAACATGGTTTGTGCTAGCTACTTGAAACGTGACTCACTCAGTTAGTTCTCATTGCAATATCTATGCTTTTTTTCCCTGTGATGTATCCATAAGAAGATGCAAAGAAAATACACTTTCATTTTAATGTGTCTGCAGAGCTTACACAGAACTCCGAGTTTACTGGAAACTCAGCAAGTATTTGTTCACCCAATCTTGTTGATACTTGGCAAGAAAAATGAATATACCAGGTGCACATGGCTGCCCAAATTTCATTCTTTTAAGTTGAAGCGTTTGTTTGCAGGAACACTTTAAATTTTTAGGTTTCACTTCCTTTTCCCATATAGGGATACATGCATTTGGAACTCTAAATGAAACACGGTTTGTGCTATCTGCTTAAAACTTGACTCACTCAATTAGTTCTTAGTGCACTCTCTGCTTTGTTCCCAGTTGAACTAGCCCTAAGCAGAGGCAAATAAAATACACTTTCATTTGAATGCATTTGCAGAGCTTCCACAGTAGTTCGAGTTTACTGGAATCTCAGCATATATTTTTTCATCCAATCTTGTTGATACTTGGCAGTAAAAAGGAGTATAACAGTTGCACTTGACTGCCCAAATTTCGTTCTTCTAGGTTGTATCATTCATTTGCAGGAGTACTTTGAATTTTCAGGTTTCACTTTATTTTCTCCTATAGGGATAAATGTATTTGAAACTCTAAATGAAACATATCTTGTGCTAGCTTCTTGAAAGTTCACTCACTAAAATAGTTCTCAAACACTTTTTATGCTTTGTTCTCTGTTGTAGTAGCTGTAAGCAGAGGCAAGGAAAATACACTTTCATTTGGAAGCAACTACAGAGCTTCTACAGATCTCCTAGTTTACTGGAATCTCATCAAATAGATTCACAAGATATTGTTGATATATTGCAAGAAAGGTCAGTGTACCAGTTGTACTTTTCTGCCCAAATTTCATTCTTCTAGGTTGAAGCATTCGTCTACATGAACACTTTGTATTTTTAGGTTTCACTTTGTTTTCCCCTATAGGGATACATGCATTTGGAAGTCTAACTCAAACACGGTTTGTGCTACCTACTTGAAATTTGACTCACACAATTAGTTCTCAGTGTGATACCTATGCTTTTTTCCCCTGTGAAGTAAATACAAGCAAAGGCAAGAAAAATACACTTTCATTTGAAAGCATCTAAAGAGCTTCCATGGAACTCAGAGTTTACTAGAATGTCATCAAATATTTTTTCACCCAATGTTCTTTTTACTTGGTCGGAAAGATGAATATACCAGTTGCACTGGCTGCCAAAATTTTGTTCTTCTAAGTTGAAGTGTTCGTTTGCAGGTTACACTTCATTTTCCCCTATGGAAATGCATGCATTAAGAATTCTAATTCAAACATGGTTTGTGCTAGCTGTGTGAAACTTGATGCACTCAATTAGTTCTCAGTGCAATATCTATGCTTTTTCCCTGAAGTAACCATAAGCAGAGGCAAGAAGAATAAACTTTCATTTAAATTCGACTGCAGAGCTTCAATAGAACTCTGAATTTAAAGGAATTTAAGCAAATATTTTTACACCCAATCTTCTTGATACTTTGGCAGGAAAGATGAGTATACCAGTTGCTACCCAAATTTTGTTCTTCTTCGTTGAAGCACTCCTTTGCAGGATCACCTTGAGTTTTTAGGTTTTAGTTTGTTTTCCCCTATAAGGATTCATGCATTTGGACCTCTAAATCAAACATGGTTTGTGCTAGCTGCTTGAAACTTGACTCACTCAATTATTTCTCAGTACACTTTATTTTCTTTGTTACCTGTTGAAGTAGCCCTAAGCAGAAGCAAGAAAATAACACGTTCATTACAAAGCGTTTGAAGAGTTTTCACAAAACTCCATGTTTACTGGAATATCAGCAAATATTTTCTCAACTGAACATGTTGATACTTGACCTGAAAGATAAGTATATCACTTGAACTAGGCTACCCAAATTTCATTCTTCTATGTTGTATCTTTCATTTGCAGGAATATTTTGAAATTTTACATTTCACTTCATTTTACCCAATAGAGATACATGCATTTGGAATTCTAAATCAAACAGGATTTTTCCTAGATCCTTGAAACTTGACTCACTCAATTATATCTCAGTGTGCTCTCCGTGCTTTTTTCCTGATGAAGTAGCACTAAGCAGAGGCACAAAAAGTACAATTTAATTTGAAATCATTGTGCTAGCCTCTGGAAACTTTACTCACTTAATTATTTCTCAGTGCACTCTCTATGCTTTGTTCCCTATTGAAGTCACCCTAAACAGAGGCATGGAAAATACACTTTTATTTTAAAGCATTTGCAGAGATTCCAAAGAACTCTGAGATTACTGGAATCTCAGCAAATATTTTTTCACCCAAACTTGATGATACTTAGCAGGAAAGATGAGTATACCAGTTGCACGTGGCTGCCCAAATTTTGTTCTTCAAGGTTTAAGCATTCATTTTCAGGAACACTTTGAATTTTTACGTTTCACTTCATTTTCCCCTATAGTGATAAATGCATTTGGAACTCTAAGTCAAACACGGTTTGTGTTGGCTGCTTGATACTTGACTCCTTCAATTAATTCTCAGTATGCTCTCTATGAATTGTTCCCTATTGAAGTAGCCATAAGCAGAGGCAAGAAAAATACATTTTCATTTGAAGGCATTTGCAGAGCTTCTACAGCACTTTGAATTTACTGGTCTCATCAAATATTTTTTTTTCCTGAACTTGTTGATACTTGGAGGAAAGATAATATACCAGTTACATTTGGCTGCTCAAATTTCATTTTCTATGTTGAAGCATTCGTTTGCAGGAAAACACTTTGAATTTCTAGGTTTCACTTCATTTTACCCAATGGAAATACATGCATATGGAACTCTAAATCAAACATAGTTTTTCCTAGCTCCTTGAAACTTGACTCTCTAACTAGATCTCAGTGTGCTCTTTGTGTTTTGTTCCCTGTTGAAGTCGCCCTAAGCAGAGGCAAGAAAAGTACACTCTAATTTGAAACCATTTGCAGAGATTAAACAGAACCCTTAGTTAACTGGAATCTCAAAAATAATTTTTCACATGATCTTGTTGACACTTGCATAAAGATAGTGTACCAGTTACACTTGGCTGCCAAAATTTTGTTTTCTAGGTTGAAGCATTCATTTGCAAGAACACTTTGAATTTTAGGTTTATTTTCTTTTTTCACTATAGGGATACATGCATTTGGAACTCTAAATCAAACACGGTTTGCGCTAGCTGCTGGAAACGTGACTCACTCAATTATCTCTCAGTGCACTCTCTATGCTTTGTTCTCTGTTGAAGTAGCCCTAAGTAGAGGCATGGAAAACACACTTTCATTTGAAAGCATTTGCAGAGCTTACACAGAACTTCGAGTTTACTGGAATCTGAGCAAATATTTTTTTACCAGATCTTGTTGATACTTGCAGGAAAGATAGTATAACAGTTGCACTTGGCTGCCCAAATTTTGTTTTCTATGTTGAAGCATTCATTTGCAGGAACACTTTGAATTTTTGGCTTTCACTTCTTTTCCCCCTATAGGGTTACATGCATTTGGAACTCTAAATCGAACACTGTTGTGCTAGCTGCTTGAAACTTGACTCACTCAATTTTTTCTCAGTGCGCTCTCTATGCTTTGTTCTCTGTTGAAGTATCCCTAAGCAGAGGCATGGAAAATACACTTTCATTTTAAAGCATTGACAGAGATTCCACAGAACTTTGAGATTACTGGAATCTCAACAAATATTTTTTCATCTGATCTTGTTGATACTTGGGAGAAAAAATGAGTTTATCAGTTGAAATTGGTTGCCCAAGTTTTATTCTTTTAGTTTGGAACATTCAATTTCAGGAACACTTTGAATTTTTAGGTTTCAATTCATTTTCCCCTATAGTGATACATGCATTTGGAACTCTAAATCAAACACTGTTTGTACTAGCGGTTGAAACTTTATCACTCAATTAATTCTCAGTGTGCTCTCTATGATTTGTTCACTCTTGGAGTATCCATATTCAGATGCAAGAAAAATACACTTTCATTTGAAGGCGTTTGCAGAGTTTCCCCAGAAATCCAAGTTTACTAGAATATCAGCAAATACTTTTTCACCAGATCTTGTTGATTCTTGGCAGAAAAGATAAGTATACCAGTTGGATTTGGATGCTCAAATTTTGTTCTTCTAGGTTTAAGCATTCGGTTGAAGGGACACTTTGAATTTTCAGGTTTCAGTTTGTTTTCCCCTATAGGGATATATGCATTTAGAACTCCAAATCAAACACGGTTTTTGCTATCTTCTTGAAACCTGACTCACTCAATTAGTTCTCAGTGGAATCTCTATGCTTTGTTCCCTGTTGATATAGCCAAAAGCAGAAGCAAGAAAAATGTACTTTCATTTGTAGGCATTTGCAGAGTTTCAACAGAACTCCAAGTTTACTGGATACTCACAAATATTTTTTTCACCTGAACTTGTTGATACTTGCAGAAAAGATTGTATAACACGTGCACTTGACAGCCCAATTTTCATTTTCTAGGTTGAAGGATCATTTGCAAGAACACATTAAATTTTAAGTTTTACTTCTTTTTCCAGTGTAGGGATACATGCATTTGGAACTCGAAATCAAACACACATTGTGCTACCTGCTTGAAACTTGACTCACTCAATTATTTCTCAGTGTGCTCTCTTTGCTTTGTTCCCTGTTGAAGTAGCCCTAAAGCAAAGGCATGGAAAATACACTTTAAATTGAAAGCATTTGCAGAGATTCCACAGAACTCCTAGATTACAGGAATCTCAGCAAATATTTTTTCACATGATCTTGTTGATAAGTGGCAGTAAAGATGAGTATACCAGTTTCATTTACTGTGCAAATGTTGTTCTTCTGTTGAAGCATTCATTTGCAGGAACACTTTGAATTTTTAGGTTTCACTTCTTTTTACAGTACAGGGATACATGCATTTGGAACTGTAAATCAAACATGCATTGTATTACCTGCTTGAAACCTAACTCCCTCAATTATTTCTCAGAGCACTCTCTATTCTTTGTTCATTGTTGAAGTAGCCCTATGCAGAGGCATGGAAAATACACTTTCACTTGACAGCTTTTGCAGAGAATCCACAGAACTCTGAGATTACTGGAATCTCAGCAAATATTTTTTCACCTGAACTTGTTGATACTTGGCAGCAAAGATGAGTATACCCGTTGCACTTGGCTGTCCAAATTTTGATCTTCCATGTTGAAACGTTTATTTGCAGAAACATTTTAAAATTTTGGCTTTCAATTCTTATCCCCCTATATGGTTAAATGCATTTAGAACTCTAAATCAAACACGGTTTGTGCTAGCTGCTTGAAACTTGACTCGCTCAATTATTTCTCAGTGTGCTCTCTATGCTTTGTCCTCCATTGAAGTAGCCCCAAGCAGAGGCATGGAAAATGCACTTTCATCTGAAAGCATTGACAGAGAATCCACTGAACTCCAAGATTCCTGGAATCTCAGCAAATATTTTTTCATCTGATCTTGTTGATACTTGGCAGAAAAAAATGGGTATACAAGTTGCAATTGGCTCTTCTAGGTTGGAACATTTGTTTGCAAAAGCACTTTAAATTTTTATGTTTCACTCCATTTTCCCCTATAGGGATACATGCATTTGGAACTCTATGTCAAACACGGTTTTTCCTAGCTGCTTGAAACATGACTCACTCAATTGGTCTCAGTATGCTCTCTATGATTTGTTCCCTGTTGAAGTAACCTTAAGCAGAGGCAATAAAAATACACTTTCATTTGAAGGCATTTGCAGAGCTTCCACAGTACTTCGAGCTTACTGGAAACTCAGCAAATATTTTTTTCACCTGATCTTTTGATACTTGCAGAAAAGACAGTATAACAGTTGAACTTGGCTGCCCAAATTTCGTTTTCTAGGTTGAAACGTTCATTTTCAAGAGCATTTTGAAATTTCATGTTTCACTTCTTTCTCCAGTATAGGGATACAAGCATTTGGAACTCTAAATCAAACACGGTTTGTACTACTTGCTGAAACGTGACATACTCAACTAGATCTCAGTGTGCTCTCTATGCTTTGTTACCTGTTGAAGTAGCCCTAAGCTGAGGCAAGGAAAATACATTTTCATTTTCTAGCATTTGCAGACCTTCCACAGAACTCCGTGTTTACTGGAATCTTAGCAAGTATATTTCACCTGCACTTGTTGATACTTGGCAGAAAAGATGAGTATACCAGTTGCACTTTGCTGCCCAAATTTTGTTCTTCTAGATTGAAGCGTTCGTTTTCAGGAACACTTTAAATTTTTATGTTTCACTTTGTTTATCCCTATAGTGATACATGCATTTGGAACTCTACATCAAACACGATTTGTGCTAGCTGCTTGAAAACTGACTCACTCAATTAGTTCTCAATGTGCACTCTATGCTTTGTTTTTCTGTTGAAGTATCTGTAAGCAGAGGGAAGAATAATACACTTTAATTTATAGTCATTTGCAGAGATTCAATAGAACTCTGAGTTTATTGGAATCTCACAAATATTTTTTCACCTCATTTTGTTGATACTTGCAGAAAAGATAGTATAACAGTTGCACTTGACTGGCCAAATTTCGTTTTCTAGGTTGAAGCGCTCTTTTGCAAGAACACTTTGAAATTTTAGGTTTCCAGTATAGGTGTAATGCATTTGGAACTCTAAATCAACTGCAGTTTTTGCTACCTGATTGAAACGTAACTCACTCAATTATTTCTCAGTGTTATCTCTATGTTTGTTCCCTGAAAAAGTACTCCTAAGCAGAGGCATGGAAAATACACTTTCATTTGAAAGCATTTTCAGAGATAACACAGAACTCTGAGATTACTGGAATCTCAGCAAATATTTTTTCATCAGACCTTGTTGATACTAGGCAGGAAAGATGAGTATGCCAGTTGCCCTTCTCTGCCCAAATTTTATTTCTAAGTTGAAGCATTTGTTTTCAGGAACACTTTGAATTTTCAGGTTTCAATTTGTTTTACCCTATAGGAATACATGCATTTGAAACTCTAAATCAAACACGGTTTGTACTACCTGTTGAAACTTGACTCACTCAATCATTTCTCAGTGCACTCTCTTTTTGTACCACTCTCTATGCTTTGTTCCATTCTGAAGCAGCCCTAAGCAGAGGCATGGAAAATACACTTTCATTTGAAAGCATTTACAGAGATTCCAGAACTCTGAGATTACTGGAATCTCAGCAAATAATTCTTCATCTGATCTTGTTGATATTTGGCAAGAAAGATGAGTATACCTGTTGCACTTGGCTTCCCAAATTTCGTTCTTCTAGTTTTAAGTGTTTGGTTGAAGGAACACTTCGAATTTTTAGGTTTCACTTCATTTTCACACATACGGATATATGCATTTGGAACTCTAAATCAAACACGGTTTGTGCTAGCTGCTTGAAACCTGACTCACTCAATTACTTCTCAGTGCACTCTCTATGCTTCATTCCCTGTTGCAGGAGCCCTAGGAAGAGGCAAGGGAAATACACTTTCATTTGAAAGAGTTTGCAGAGCTTCCACTGAACTCCGAATTTACTGGAATCTAAACAAATATTTTTTTTCATGCCATCTTGTTGATACTTGGCAGAAAAGATGAGTATACCAGTTGCAATTGGCTGCCCAAATTTCATTCTTCTAGGTTGGATCATTTGTTTGCAGGAACACTTTGAATTTTTAGGTTTCACTTTGTTTTCCCCTATAGTGATACATAAATTTGGAATTCTAAATCAAACACGGTTTGTGCTAGCTGCTTGAAACTTCACTCACTCAATTAGTTCTCCGTGTGTTCTCTATGTTTTGTTCCCTGATAAAGTAGCCATAATCAGAGGCAAGAAAAATACACTTGCATTTGAAGGCATTTGCAGTGTTTCCACAGAACTCCGAGTTTACTGGAATCTCAGCAAATATTTTTTCACCTGAACTAGGTGATTCTTGCAGGAAAGATAGTACATCAGTTGCACTTGGCTGCCCAAATTTCGAGTTCTATGTTGAAGCATTTGTTTGCAGAAACACTTTGATTTTTTGGCTTTTCCATATAGGGTTTGGAACTCTAAATCAAACATGGTTTGATCTACCTGAATGAAATTGATTCACTCAATTATTTCTCAGTGCGTGCTCTATGCTTTTTTCTCCGCTGAAGCAGCCCTGTCAGAATCAAGTAAAATACACTTTAATTTGAAAGCATTTGCAGAGCTTCAAAGAACTCTTAGTTTACTTGAATCTTAGAAAATATTTTTTTCACCTAAACTTGTTGATTCTTTGCAGAAAAGATGAATATACCAGTTGCACATGGCTGCCCAATATTCATTATTATAGTTTGAAGCATTCCTATGCAGGAACACTTTGAAATTTTAGGTTTCACTTTGTCTTCCATACAGAGTTTTCAAAACTTCCACAGAAATCCGAATTTACTAGAATCTCAGCAAATATTTTTTCACCCGAACATATTGATACTTGGAGAGAATGATCAGTACTCCATTCGCATTTGATCACCCAAATTTCATTCTTCTAGGTTGAAGCATTCATTTGCAGTAACACTTTGAAATTCTAGGTTTCACTTTGTTTTCACCAATAGGGATGCATGCATTTGGAGCTCTAAGTCAAACACGGTTTTTGCTATCTGCTTGAAACTGGACTCACTCAGTTAGTTCTCAGGGTGCTCTCTTTACATTTTTCCCTGTTGAAGTATCCCTAAAAATAGGCATGGAATATACACTTTAATTTGAAAACATTTACAAAGTCTCTACAAAACTCCGAGTTTACTGGAACCTCAGCAAATATTTTATCACCCGATATTGTTGATACTTGGCAGGAATGATCTCTAATAAATTCGGAATTGGTCAACCAAATTTCGTTCTTCTAAGTTGAAGTGATGTTTTTCAGGAACACTTTGAATTTTTAGGTTTCACTTTGTTTTCCCTTATAGGAATACATGCATTTGCAACATGCATTTGCAAGTCTAAATCAAACGCGGTTTGTGCTAGCTGATTGAAACTTGACTCACTCAACTAGTTCTCAGTGTACACTCTATGCTTTGTTCTCTGTTGAAGTAGTCCTATGCAGAGAAGTTGAAAATACACTTTCATTTGAAAGAGTTTGCAGAACTTCCACAGAACTCCGAGTTTACTGGCATCTCACCAAATATTTTTTAACCTGATCCTGTTGATAATTGTCCAGAAAGATGAGTATACCAGTTGTACTTGGCTGCCCAAATTTGGTTCTTTTAGGTTGAAGCGTTTGCTTGAAGGAGCACTTTGAATTTTTAGGTTTCACTTCATTTTCCCCTATAGAAGTACATGCATTTGGAACATAAATCAAACAAGGTTTGTGCTAGCTGCTTGAAACTTGACTCACTCAATTAGTTCTCAGTGCACTCTCAATGCTTTTTCAATGTTGAAATAGCCCTAAGCAGAGACGAGGAAACTACACTTTGATTTGAAAGCGTCTGAAGAGCTTCCACAAAATTCCGAGTTTACTGGAATTTCAGCAAATACTTTTCACACGATCTTGTTGATACTTGGAAGGAATGATGAGTATACCAAATGCACTTGGCTGCACAAATTTCGTTCTTCTAGGTTGAAGCGTTCTTTTGCAGGAACACTTTGAATTTTTAGGTTTCACTTCGTTTCCTCCTATAGGAATAAATGCATTTGGAACTCTAAAGCAACCATGGTTTGTGCTAGCTGCTTGAAAGTTGACTCATTCAATTAGTTCTCATTGTGCTCTCTATGCCTTGTTCCCTATTGAAGTCATCTGAAGCAGAGGCAAGGAAAAAACTCTTTCCTTTGAAAGTGTTTGCCCAGTATCCATAGAACTCCGAGTTTACTGGAATCTCAGCAAATATTTTTTCACCTGATCTTGTTGATACTTGTCAGAAATGATCTATACTTCAGTCACAGTTGACTCGTCAAATTTTGTACTTCTATGTTGAAGCATTCGCTTACAGGAACAGTTTAAAAAATTAGGTTTCACTTTGTTTTCTTCTATAGGGATAGATGGATTTGGAACTCTCAATCAAACACAGTTTGTGGAGCTGCTTAAAATTCAAAAATTCAATTAGCTCTCAGTGCCCTCTCTATGGTTTGTTCTCTGTTGAAGTAGCCCTCAGCAGAGGCAAGGAAAAAACACTTTCATTTGAAAGTGTTTGCCATGCTTCCACAGAAGTCCGAGTTCACTGGAATATCAGCCAATATCTTTTTAACCCAGTCTTGTTGATACTTGGCAGAAATGATTGTTATCCCAGTCACACTTGGCACATTAAATTCCATTCTTCTAGACTGAAGTGTGCATTTACAGGAATATTTTTCATTTTGAGGTTTAAATTTGTTTTCCCCTACAGGGATAGATGCAGTTTGAACTCTCAATTAAACATGATTTGTATTAGCTGCCTGAAACTTTACAGACTCAATTAGTTCTCAGTATGCTCTCTAAGCTTTGTTCTCTGTTGAAGTAAGCTTAAGCAGAGGCAAGGTAAAAACACTTTCATGTGAAAGCATTTGCCACAACTTCCACAGAACTCTCAATTTACTGGAATATCCACAAATATTTTTTCACCTGATCTTGTTGATACTTGGCAGTAATGGTTGGTTCTCTAGTGCACTTGGCCTCTCAAATTCCGTTCTTCTATGTTGAAGCATTCGTTTGCAGGAACACTTTGAATTTTTAGGTTTCACTTTTTTCCTCTCTAGGGAGAGATGAATTTTGAACTCTGAATCAAACACGGTTTTTTCTAGCTGCTTGAAACTTGACACACACAATTAGTTCTCAGTGCCCTCTCTATGATTTATTCCCTGTTGAAATAGCTCTAAGCAGAGGCAAGGAAAAAATCATTTTCATAAGAAAACATTTGCCAATCTTCCACAGAACATTGAGTTTACTGTAATCTCAGCATATATGTTTTCAACCGATCATGTTGATACTTGGTAGGAATTGTCAATACTCTAGTTACACTTGCCCTCCCCATTTTTGTTCTTCTAGGTTGAACGACTTGTTAGCAGGAATACTTTGAATTTTTAGGTTTCAGTTTGTTTTCCACAATAGGGTTAGATGCACTTGGAACTCTCAATCAAACATGGTTTGTGCTAGCTTCTTGAAACTTGACACACTCAATTAGTCTCAGTATGCTCTCTATGCTTTATTCCTTGTTGAAGTACCACAAAGCAAAGGCAAGGAAAAAAACTCTTTCATTTGAAAGCATTTGCCATCCACCACAGATTTCCAAGTTTATGGGATTCTCAGGTAATATTTTTTCATCTGATCTTGTTGATATTTGGCAGGAATGATCGGTACTACATTTGCTATTGACCCCACACATTTTGTTCTGCTAGTTTGAGCATTTGTTTGCAGGAATACTATAAATTATTCAGTTTCACTTCTTATTCCCTTATTGGGAGAGATGCAGTTGGAATTCTAAATCAAACAGGATTTGTGCTACCTTCTTGAAACTTGACACACTCAATTAGTTCTCAGTGCACTCTCTATGCTTTGTTCCCTGTTGAACTAGCACTAAGCAGTTGCAAGGAAAAAAAAACACTTTCCTTTGAAAGCATTTGCCAAGCATCCACAGAACTCTGAATTTACTGGAATCACAGCAAATATTTTTTCAACCAAACTTGTTGATACTTGGCAGGAATGATCGATACAGCAGTTGCACTCGGCCTGCCATATTTTGTTCTTCTAGGTTGTAGCGTTCGTTTGCAGGAACAGTTTGAAATTTTAGATTTCCCTTTGTTTTCCCCTATATGGATAGATGCAGTTGGAACACTCATTCAAACACGGTTTGTGCTAGCTGCTTAAAACCTGAAAAACTCAATTAGTTCTCTGTGCACTGTCCATGCTTTGTTCCCTGTTGAAGTAGCTCTAAGCAGAGGCAAGAAAAAAACACTTTCATTTGAAAGCATTTGCCAAGTTTCCACAGAACTCCTAGTTTACTGGAATCTCAGCAAATATTTTTTCACCCAATACTGTTGATGCTTGGAATGAATGATCGGTACTACAGTCACTTTGGCCCTCCAAATCAATTCTGCTCTGTTGGTTAGTTCTCAGTGTACTCTCTATGCTTTGTTCACTTTTGAGATAGTCCTAAGCAGATGCATGGGAAATAAACTTTCTTTTGAAAGAGTTTTCCATGCTTCCACAGAACTCTGAGGTTTCCCAGAATATCAGCATATATTTTTTCACCTGATCTTATTGAACTTTGGCAGAAATGTTGGGTACTCCATTCACTCTTGGCCCTCCAAATTCCATTCTTCTAGGTTGAAGTGTTTATTTGCAGGAACACTTTGAATTTTAGGTTTCAATTCATTTTCTCCTGTAGGGATAGATTCACATGGAACTCTCAAACACAGTGTGTTCTAGCTGCTTGAAACTTGACACACTCAATTATTTCTCAGTGAACTCTCTATTTTTATTCCCTGTTGAAGTAGCCATTAGCAGAGTCCAAGAAAAAAATCTTTCATTTGAAAGCCTTTGTCATGCTACCACAGAACTCCGAGTTTACTGGAATATCAGCAAATATTTTTATCTTGTTGATACTTGTAAGCAATGGTCAGTTCTCTACTCTCACTTGGCCTCCCAAATTTTGTTCTTCTATGTTGAAGCATTTGTTTGCAGGAACACTTTGGATTTCTAGGTTTCACTTCATTTTTCCATATAGACATACATGCAGTTGGAACTGTAAATCAAATATGGTTTGTGCTAACTGCTTGAAACTTGACACACTCAATTAATTCTCAGTGTGCTGTCTGCGCTTTGTTCCCTTTTGTAGTAGTCCTAAGCATAGGCAAAAAAAAAAAACAATTTCAAATGAAAGTGTTTGCCAAGCATTTACAGAACCCTGAGTTTTCTGGAATCACAGCAAATAATTTTTTCACCCAAACTTGTTGATACATGGCAGGAAAGATAGGTTCTCCACTCACTTTTGACCCCCAAAATTACGTTATTCTAGGTTGAAGCATCATTTGGAAGGACCATTTAAAATTTTTAGGTTTCACTTTATTTTCCTATAGGAATACAAGCAGTTTGAACTCTCAAACAAGGTTTGTTCTAGCTGTTTGAAACTTGACACACTCAGTTAATTCTCAGTGAGCTGTCTATGCTTTGATGCCTCTTGAAGTAGCCCTAAGTAGAGGCAAAAATATACACTTTCATTTGAAAGCATTTGGCAGGCTTCCACAGAGCTCTAAGTTTACTGGATCTCAGCAAATATTTTTTCACCTGATCTTGATACTTGGAAGTAATGTTCAGTACTCTTGTCACACATGGCCCCCACAATATTACTTTTCTAGGTTGAAGCTTTCCTTAGCAGGAAAACTTTGAATTTTTAGGTTTCAATTCATTTTCCCCTGAAGGGATAGATGCATTTGGAACTCTCGAACAAACATGCTTTTTGTTAGCTGCTTGAAACTTGACACACTCAATTACATCTCAGTGCACTCTCTATGCTTTGTTCTCTGTTGAAGTAGCCCTATGCAGAGGCAAGGGAAAAAGACTTTCATTTGAAAGTGTTTGGCAAGCTTCCACAGAACTCTGAGTTACTGGAAGCTCAGCAAATATTTTTTTCACCCAAAATTGTTGGTACTAGAAAGGAACGATTGGTACTACAGTCGCGCTTGCCCCCCAAATTCTGTCCTTCTAGGTTGAAGAGTTTGTTTTCAAGAATTTTTTGAATTTTTAGGTTTCACTTCTTTTTTTCATATAGTGATACATGCAGTTGGAACTCTCAATCAAACAGGGTTTGTGCAAGCTGCTTGAAATTTGACACACTCTTTTAGTTCTCAATTCACTCTCTATGCTTTTTTCCCTGTTGAAGTAGCCCTAAGCCGAGGCAAAGAAAAAACACTTTCATTTTCAAGCATTTGCCAAGCTTCCATAGAACTCCAAGTTTAGTGGAATCTCAGCAAATATTTCTTCACTGATCTTGTTGATACTAGGCAGGAATGATTGGTTCTCTAGTCGCACTTGGACCCCAAATTTCGATCTTCTAGGTTGAAGTGTTTGTTTGCAAAAATTCTTTAAATTTTTAGCTTTCACTTCATTTTTTCCTATAGGGAGAGATGCTGTTCGAACTCTAAATCAAACACTGTTTATGCTCGCTGCTTGAAACTTGACATACTCGATTAGTACTCTGTGAGCTGCCTATACTTTGATGCCTGTTGAAGTAGCCCTAAGTAGAGGCAAGAAAAATACACTTTCATTTGAGACCGTTTCGCAGGCTTCCACAGAACTCCGAGTTTACTGCAATCTCACCAAATATTTTTTTTCATTTTTTTGTTGATCTTGTTAATATTGGGCAGGAATGTTCATTACTCTAGTTGCATTTGTCCCCCACAATTTTGTTCTTCTAGTTTGAAGCGTTCCTTAGCAGGAACACATTGAATTTTTAGGTTTAACTTCGTTTTTCCCAAAAGGAATAGATGTAGTTGAAACTCTCAATCAAACAAGGTTTATGCTAGTGTCTTGAAACTTCATGCACTCAATTACTTCTCAGTGTGCTATCTATGATTTCTTTTCTGTTGATGTAGCCCTATGCAGAGCTAAGGGGAAAAAAAACACTTTCATTTGAAAGAGTTTGTCAAGCTTCCACAGAACTCTGAGTTTACTGGAATCCCAGCAAATGTTTTTTTCCCTTGATCTTGTTGATACTTGGCAGAAATGATCAAGACCCTAGTCACACTTGACCCCCCAAATATCGTTCCTTTAGCTTGAAGCATTTGTTTGTAGGAACACATTGAATTTTTAATTTTCAATTCATTTTACCCTATAGGGATAGATGCAGTTGGATCTCTCAATCAAACATGGGTTGTGCTAGCTGGTTTAATCCTGACACACTCAATTAGTTCTCTGTGAACTGTTTTGCTTTGCTCCCTATTTATGTAGCCCTAAGCAGAGGCAAGGGAAAAAAAACACTTTAATTTGCAAGTGTTTTCCAAATTTCCACAGAATTCTGAGTTTACTGGATTGTCAACAAATATTTTTTCACCCGATCTTGTTGATACATGGAAGGAATGCTCGGTAGTAGTCGCACTTATCTCCCCAAATTTCATTATTCTAGGTTGAAGCATTCCTTTGCAGGAACACTTTGAATTTTTAGGTTTCACTTCATTTCCCCCTATGGAGATAGATGCAGTTGGAACTCTAAATCAAACACGGTTTGTGCTAGCTGTTTGAAAATTGACACACTCAATTACTTCTCAGTTCACTCTCTTTGCTTTGTTTCCTGTTAAAGTAGCTACAGGCAGAGGCAAGGAATAAATATTTTTGAGTGTTTGCCAAACTTCCACAGAACTCCGAGTTTACTGGTATCTCAGCAAATGTTTTTTTGTTTGTTTTTTATTGGTTGGTTTGTTTGGTGTTTTTCCACTCAATCTTGTTGATATTCAGCAGGAGTCATCAGAACTCCAGTTTCACTTGGCCCACCAAATTCCGTTCTTCTAGGTTCATGCATTCGTTTGCATTAACACTTTGAATTCTTAGGTTTCACTTCGTTTCCTCCAATATGGAGAGATGCATTTGGAACTCTCAATCAAACACTGTTTGTGCTAGCTTCTTGAAACTTCACATACTCAATTACTTCTCAGCGCACTCTCTATGATTTCTTCCATGTTGAAGTAGCCCTAAGCATTGGCAAGGAAAAAACACTTTCATATAAAAGTGATTGCCAAGCTTCCACAAAACTCTGAGTTTACTGGAATCTAAGGAAGTATTTTCTCACCTGAAGTTGTTGATACTAGACAGGAATGGTAAGTACTCTAGTCACCCTTGGCTTCCCAAATTTTGTTCTTCTAGTGTGAAGCATTCATTAGCAGGAACAATTTGAAATTTAGGTTTCACTTTGTTTTCCCCTGTAAGAATAAATGCATTTGGAACTCTCAATCAAACATGGAGTGTGCTAACTTCTTGAAACTTGACACACTCAATTACTTCTCAGTGATCTGTCTCTACTTTAACCCCTGTTGAAGTATCCCTAAGCAGAGCCAAGAAAAAACACTTTCATTTGAAAGCGTTTGCCATACTTCCACAGAACTTTGAATTTAATGGAATCTCACCAAATATTTTTTCACCCCAACTTGTGGATACTTCACAGGACTGATCAGTACTCCAGGCGCTCTTGGCCCCCCAATTTTGTTCTTCAAATGTTCCTTTGCATGAACATTTTCAATTTTTAGGTTTCACTACTTTTTCGCCTATAAGGATAGATGTAGTTTGAACTCTAAATCCAATACAGTTTGTGCTAGCTGCTTGAAACTTGACAAACACAGTTAGTTTTCAGTGTGCTCTCTATGATTTTTCCTTGTTGAAATAGTCCTAAGCAGAGGCAAGTTAAATACACTTTCATTTGAAAGTGTTTGCCCAGACTCCTTAGAAATCCAAGTTTACTGGTATCTCACCAAATATTTTTTCACCCAAACTTTTTTGATATTGGGCAGGAATGATCAGTACTCCAGTTGCCCTTGCCCTCCCCCGGTTTTTTTTCTTCTAAGTTGAAACATTCGCTTGAAGGAATATTTTTCATTTCTAGGTTTCACTCCTATTCCCCTATAGGGATAGATGCAGTTGGTTCTCTCCATAAAACACGTTTTTTGCTAGCTGCTTGAAATGTGACACACTCAATTACATCTCAGTGTGCTCTCTACACTTTGTTCCCTGTTGAAGTACCTCTAAGAGGCAAGAAATAACACTTTAATTTGAAAGCATTTGCAATACTTCCACAGAACTCCGAATTTAATGGAATCTCACCAAATATTTTTTCACCCCAACTTGTGGATAGTTGGCATGAGTGATCAGTACTCCAGGCGCACTTGGCCCCCCAATTCTGTTCTTCTAAGTTAAAGTGTTCATTTGCATGAACACTTTGAATTTTCAGGTTTCACTTCTTTTTTCCCTATAGGGATGGATGCAGTTTCAACTCTACATCCAGTAGGTTTGTGCTAGCTCCTTGAAACTTGACAAACACATTCAGTTCTCAGTACA
Organism: Callospermophilus lateralis; assembly: GCF_048772815.1. Lineage (NCBI taxonomy): Eukaryota > Metazoa > Chordata > Mammalia > Rodentia > Sciuridae > Callospermophilus > Callospermophilus lateralis. Next base: position 133,363,970 of record NC_135310.1, on the reverse strand, counting down.
CTCTCAATGATTTTTCCCTGTTGACAGAGTCCTAAGCAGAGTCAAGTAAAATACATTCTCATTTGAAAGTGTTTGCCAAGATTCCTTAGAACTCCGAGTTTACTGGTATCTCACCAAATATTTTCTCACCAAATCTTGTTGATATTGGGCAGGAATGATCGGTACTCCAGTTGCACTTGGGCACCCAATTTTTTTTTCTTCTAGGTTGAAGCATTCGTTTGCAGGAATATTTTGAATTTTTAGGTTTCACTCCTTATTCCCCTATAGGGATAGATGCAGTTAGTTCTCTCCATCATACACGTTTTATGCTAGCTGCTTGAAACTTGACACACTCAATTACATCTCAGTGAGCTCTCTATGCTTTGTTCCCTGTTGAAGTACCCCTAAGCAGTGGCAAGGAAAAACACTTTCATTTGAAAGCACTTGCCAAGCTTCTACAGAAGTCTGAGTTTACTGGAATCTAAGAAAATATTTTTTCACTTGATCTTGTTGCTACTTGGCAGCAATGATTGGTAATCTAGTCACACTTGGTCTCCCAAATTTCGTTCTTCTAGATGGAAGCATTCTTTTGCACGACAGTTTGAATTTTTAGGTGTCACTTTGTTTTCCCCTCTAGGGATAGATGCAGTTGGAACTCTCAAATAAATATGATTTGTGCTAGCTGCCTGAAACTTGACACACAAAATTCATTCTCAGTACACTCTCTGTGTTTTTTTAAATGTTGAAGTAAGGCTAAGGAGGGGCAAAAGAAATTCATTTGACAGTGTTTCTCTAGCTTCCAAAGAACTCCGAGTTTACTGGTTTCTCAGCAAATATTTTTTTCACCTGAGCTTGTACATACTTGGCAGGTACTCTATTCGCATTTGACCCCCAAATTTCGTTATACTTGGCTAAAGCATTCGTCAGCAGGAACACTTTGAGTTATTAGGTTTCTCTTCGGTTTCCCCCATAGGGATAGATGAAATTGGACCTCTCAATAAAACACGTGTTGTGCTAGCTGCTTGAAACTTAACACACCCAATTAGATCTTAGTGTGCTCTCAATGCTTTCTTTTCTGTTGAAGTAGCTCTAAGAAGAGGCAAGGAAAACACACTTTCATTTGTAAGCATTTGCCATGCTTCCACTGAACTCCTAGTTTTCTAGATTCACACGAAATATTTTTTCACCCAATCTTGTTGATACATGGCAGGAATGGTGGATACTTCAGTCACACTTGGACCCCAATTTTCGTTCTTCTAGGTTGAGGCATTTGTTTGCTGGAATATCTTCAATTTTTTGTTTTCACTTTGCATGCCTTATAGGAATGGAATCACTTGAATCTCTCAACATGGTTTGTGTTAGCTGCTTGAAACTTGCCAGACTCAATTAGATCTCCATGTGCTCTCTATGCTTTGTTCCCTGTTGAAGTAGCCCTAAGCAGAGGTAAGAAAAAATCACTTTCATTTAAAAGAATATGCCAAGTTTCCACAGAAATTTGAATTTATTTATTGGAGTCTCAGCAACTATTTCTTCACTCAATAGTGTTGATACTTAGTAGGAATCTTTGGTCTTCTTGTCGCACTTGGACCCCACATTTTGTTCTTCTACATTGGAGCATTCGTTTGCAGAAACACTTTGAATTTTTAGTTTTCACTCCATATTCCTCTAATGGGATAGATGCAGTTGGAACTCTCAATCAAACATGGTTTGTTCTAGCTGCTTGAAACGTTACACACTCAATTATTTCTCAGTGTGCTCTCTATGATTTTTTTTTTTGACATAGCCCTAAGAAGAGCAGGTCCAAAACATTTTCATTTGAAAGCATTTGACAAGCTTACAAAGAACTCTAATTTTTTTTTTTTTTTTGATTCTCAGCAAACATTAATTCACTCGGTCTTGTTGATACTTTGCAGGAATGATGGGAATGATGGGTACTCCAGTCGCACTTGCCCCCCCCCATATTCGTTCTTTTAGGTTGAAGAAATCGTTTGCAGGAACACTTTCAATTTTTAGGTTTCACTTCGTTTTCCCCATAGTGGAGAGATGCAGTTGGAACTCTCAATCAAACACGGTTTGTTCCCTTTTGAAGTAGCCCTAAGCAGAGACAAGGAAAAAACACTTTCATTTGAAAGCGTTTGCCAAGCTTCCATAAAAATCTGAGTTTACTGGAATCTCGGCAATTATTTCTTCACCCTATCTTGTTGATACATGGCAGGAATGATTGATACTCCAGTTGCACTTGACCTCCAATTTTTTTTCTTCTAGTTTGAAGCATTCATTTGCAGAAACACATTAAATATTTAGGTTTCACTTCATTTTCTTCTATAGGGATAGATGCAGTTTTAACTCTCAATCAAACACAGTTTGTGCTAGCTGCTTGAAACTTGACACACTCAATTGGATCTCAATGTGCTCTCGATGCTTTGTTCCCTGTTGAAGTAGCCCTGAAGAGAAGCAAGGAAAAAACTCTCTCATTTGAAAGCATTTCCTAAGCTTCACAGAACTCCAAGTTTATTGGATTCTCAGCAAATATGTTCTTACCCGATCTTGTTGATACTTGACAGGAATGATGAGTACTCCAGTCTCACTTGAACCCCAAATTTCATTCTTCTATGCTGAAGTGTTCATTTGCCAGAACACATTAAATTTTTTTAGGTTTCACTTCATTTTCCCCTATAGATATAGATGCTGTTGGATCTCTCAATCAAACCTGGTTTGTGCTAGCTGCATGAAAATTGACACACTCAGTTACTTCTTAGTGCACTCTCTTTGTTTTTTTCCTCTTGAAGTAGCTACAGGCAGAAGCAAAGAAAAAACATTTTTGAGCATTTGCCAAGCTTCCACAGAACTCCGAGTTTACTAGTGTCTGGGCAAATGTTTTTTCACTCAATCTTATTGATACTGAGCAGGAATGATCAGAACTCCAGTTTCACTTGGCCCACCAAATTCTGTTCTTTTAGGTTCATGCTTTCTTTTGCAGGACACTTTGAATTCTTAGGTTTCACTTCATTTTCTTCAATATAGAGAGATGCATTTGGAACTCTCAATCAAACACTGTTTGTGCTAGCTGCTTGGAACTTGACACACTCAATTACTTCTCAGTTAACTCTTTATGCTTTCTTCCATGTTGAAGTAGCCCTAAGCATTGGCAAGGAAAAAACACTATCATATGAAAGTGATTGCCAAGCTTCCAAAGAACTCTGAGTTTACTGGAATCTAAGCAAGTATTTTCTCACCTGAAATTGTTGTTACTAGACAGGAATGATCGGTACTCTAGTCACACTTGACTCCCCAAATGTTGTTCTTCTACTGTGAAGTGTTCATTAGCAGGAACAATTTGAATTTTTAGGTTTCAGTTTGCTTTCCCCTATAAGGATAAATGCAGTTGGAACTCTCAATCAAACACGGAGTGTGCTAACTACTTGAAACTTAACACTCAATTGCTTCTCAGTCATCTGTCTCTGCTTTGATCCCTGTTGAAGTAGTCCTAAGAAGAGGCAAGAAATAACACTTTCATTTGGAAGCTTTTGCCATACTTCCACAGAACTCCGAATTAAATGGAATCTAACCAAATATTTTTTCACCCCAACTGGTAGATACTTGGCAGGTGTGATCAGTACTCCAGGTGCACTTGGCCCCCAAATTCTGTTCTTCTAAGATAAAATGTTAGTTTGAACAAACACTTTGAATTTTTAGGTTTCACTTCTTTTTCCCCTACAGGGATAGATGCAGTTTGAACTCTAAATTCAGTATGGTTTGTGCTAGCTTCTTAAAACTTGACAAACACAATTAGTTCTCAGTGTGCTCTCTATGATTTTTCCCTGTTGACGTAGTCCTAAGCAGAGACAAGTAAAATACACTTTCATTTCAATGTGTTTGCCAAAATTCCTTAGATCTCCAAGTTTACTGAAATTTTACCAAATATTTTTTCACCCAATCTTGTTGATATTGGACATGATCAGTACTCCAATTGTACATGGCTCCCCAATTTTTTTTCTTCTAGGTTGAAACATTCATTTGCAGGAATATTTTGAATTTTTAGGTTTCACTCCTTATTCCCCTATAGGAATAGGTTCTGTCCATCAAACACGTTGTTTGCTAGCTGCTTGAAACTTGACACACTCAATTACATCAGTGCACTTTCTATGCTTTGTTCCCTGTTTAAGTAGCCCTAAGCAGTGGAAAGGAAAAACACTTTCATATGAAAGTGTTTGCAAAACTTTCACAGAACTCCGACTCTGCTGGCATCAGCAAATATCTTTTTCACCAGATCCTCTCAATACTTGTCAGGAATGGTCAGTACTCTATTCACACATGGCCCAGGTAACTTTTGTTCTTCTAGGCTTAAGTGTAAGTTTCCAGGATCACTTTCAATTTTTATGTTTCACTTTGTTTTCCCCTGTAAGAGGAGATGGTGTTGGAATTCTAAATCAAACATGGTTTGTGCTACCTGCTTGAAACGTGACACACTCAATTCATTCTCAGTGAGCTATCTATGCTTTGATGCCTTTTGAAGTATTCCTATGCAGAGGCAAGGTAAAAACACTTTCATTTGGAAGCATGTGCCAAGCTTTCATTAAACTCCAAGTTTAATGGCATCTCAGCCAATATTTTTTCACCCAATCATGTTCAAACTTGGAAGAAATGATAAGTCCTCCAGTTGCACTTGTCCTCAAAAATTTCATTCTTCTAGGTTGAATCATACGTTAGATGTAACACTTTGAATTTTTAGGTTTCACTTGTATTCCCCTATTGAGAGAGAAATTTTGAAATTCTAATCTAACACAGTTTGTGATAGCTGCTTGAAACTTGAAACACTCAATTAGTTCTCAGTGAGCTGTCTATGCTTTGATCCCTGTTTTAGTAGCCATAAGCAGAGGAAAGGAAAAAAAACACTTTCATTTGAAAGTGTTTGCCAAGCTTTCACAAAATTCCAAGTTTACTGAATTCTCAGCAAATATTTTTTTCAACCCAATTTGTTGATACTTGGCATGAATCATCGGTATGCCAATCGAACTTGGCACCCAAATTTTGTTATTCTAGGTTGGAGCATTCATCAGCAGAAACAATTTGAATTTTTATTTTCACTTCGTTTTTCACTATATGGATAGATGCATTTGGAACTCTCAATCAAACACGGGTTGTGCTAGCTGCTTGAACCTTGACCCACTCAATTAGTTCTCTGTGAGCTGTCTATGATCTGTTCCCTAAGCAGAGGCAAGGAAAAAACACTTTCATTTGAAAGAGTTTGCCAAGCTTCCACAGAACTGTGAGTGTACTGGAATCTCAGCAAATATTTTTTCACCCGATTTTATTAATACTTTTCAGGAATGATAGTTACTCCAGTCAAACTTGGCCCCCTAAATTTCATTCTTCTGTGTTGAAGAGTTCGTCTGCAGGAACACTTTGAATTTTTATTTTCACTTCATTTTCTTCTATAGGGAGAGATGCATTTGGAACATTCAATCAATCATGGTTTGTGCTAGCTGCTTGAAAATTGACACTCTAAATTACTTCTCAGTGCACTCTTTATGCTTTGTTCCATGTTGAAGTAGCCCTAAGCAGAGGCAAGGAAAAAACACTTTCATATGAAAGTGTTTTCCAAGCTTCCACAGAATTCTGAGTTTATTGGAATCTCAGTAAATATTTTTTTACCTGATCTTATTGATACTTGGCAGGAATGATCAGTACTCTACTCGCACTTGATCTCCCAAATTCTGTTCTTTTAAGTTGAAGCGTTTGTTAGGAGGAACACTTTGAATTCTTAGGTTTCACTTTGTTTTCTGCTATAGGGATACACGTTTGGAACTCTCAATCAAACATGGTTTGTGCTAGATTCTTGAAACTTGAAACATTCAATGAGATCTCAGTGTGCTCCCTATCCTTTGGTCCCTGTTGAAGTAGCCCTAAGCAGAGGCAAGTGAAATATACTTTCAATTGAAAGCGCTTGCAACCCTTGCATAAACTACGAGTTTACTGGATTCTCAGCAAATATTTTTTCATCCAATCTTTTTGATACTTGGGGAGAAATGATCGGTACTCCAGTCACACTTGGCCCCCCAAATTTCATTCTTCTAGGTTGAAGCGTTTATTCACAGGAACACTTAAATATTTAGGTCTCACTTCATTTTCCCCTATAGGGATAGATGCATTTGGAACTCTAATCAAACATGCTTTGTGCTAGCTGCTTAAAAATTGACACACTCCATTAGGTCTCAGGGCACTCTCTATGCTATGTTCACTGTTGGAGTAGCCCTAAGCAGTGGCATGGAAAAATCACTTTCATTTGAAAGTGTTTGCCAAGCTTCCACAGAACTCTGACTTTACTGGAATCAGAAAATATTTTTTCACCCTATCTTGAAGATACATGTCAGGAATGGTCACTACTCTATTCGCACATGGCCCCCGAAATTTCATTCTTCTAGGTTTAAGTATTTGTTTCCAGAAACACTTTCAATTTTTTTGTTTCACTTCATTTTATCCAATATGGAGAGATGCTGTTGGATCTCTCAATCAAACACGGGTTGTACTAGCTGCTTGAAACTTGACCCACTCAATTAGTTCTCTGTGAGCTCTCTATTCTTTGATCCCTGTGAGCTCTCTATTCTTTGTTCTCTATTCTTCGTTCCCTAGCAGAGGCAAAGAAAAAAACACTTTCATTTGAAAACGTTTGCCAAGCTTCCACAGAACTCCAAGTTTACTGGAAACTCAGCAAATATTTTTTTCACCCAATCTTATTGATACTTGTCAGGAATGATTGGTACTCTAGTAAAACTTGGTACCCCAAATTCTGTTCTTCTGGGTTGAAGCATTTGTTTGCAAGAACACTTCGAATTTTGAGGTTTCACTTCATTTTTGTCTATCGAGAGACATGCAGTTGAATCACTCAATCAAACATGGTTCGTGCTAGCTGCTTGAAACTTGACACACCCAATTACCTATCAGGGCACTCTCAATGCTTTGTTCCATGTTGAAGTAGCCTTAAGCAGAGGCAAAGAGAAATCATTTTCATATGAAAGCATTTGCCAAGCTTGTAGAGGATCAGATGTGATGCAGAACTATTACTGTCCTTGATGGAGTCTGCCTGCAAAGGAGATATTCTGTCAAGGTGTAGATAGGTAACAGCAGACATGATTGAAAATGAGGTGTGTGCTCTCGTTGGGAGGGCTTGCTCACAAAGGAGAGGTTCCTTCATAGATTAAATAAGGTAACAGTGGACATACTTGAAAACAAAGTGTCTTCTGTTCTTGGGAGGAATTACTCACAAACGGGATGTTCTGCCAAGTGGGCTAGGAGGGAGCTGAGAAAAATTTTATTATCTGTTCTTAACAAAGAGCAGAGCTCATCATGCTCCAGGCCAACAGTAGATTAGCCATGAGAAGTGGTTCACTTCTGATTAGAAAGTAAAATTTCTTTATGTTATGTTTAACTAGCTGAAAAACCTGATTTGTTGCTGTTGAAAGGCTGCCTTCTTTGTTCACAATATTATATAAAGATTGCTGTATACAATAAAGGCCTTTATTTCTTCTGCTGCTTGGCTTCCTCTGCTTCTTCTTTCTTTCTCATGCTCACCTGTGAGTGAGTTACTGCAACATTTGGCATAGTCAGCAGGATCCAGGACCGAAAGTGTAAGCGCCACGGGTTAAGAAAACGAAAGTGGGACTTTTGGTATTAACAAAATATCAGAAGGGTATTCACCCCAGGTTGAAAAAAAAAAAAAAAAACTTTACGGGAACTTTCAGAATTAACATTGGGAAACTCCCAGTCCTTAAAGAAAAAATATGTTGAGTTACTACAAGAATTGTTCTTTTCCATAGGTGTGAAAACATCTCATAAGAGACTCAAGGAGTTATTTAAAATTATAAAATGTCATTGTCATTGGTTCCAGTATCAAACCAAGGTCCAGTTAAATTTAGGGGAATGGAAATTGGTTCAGAAAGAGCTCCATAAGCAGCATCAGGCTGGAAATGTTATTTCTTTGAAGATTTGGACTTTGTGTAGTGCTATTAATCAAGCACTACAATTATTAAAAACCAATAATTAATATGGTTCTCCTTGTGAAAGCCAAGTTAATTCATCAAAAACTGTTACTATTGTTAACAAAATGGAGTCCAAGGAAGATATCTGTGATACTATAGATGATTCTCCTTAATCAGATCTGGTTGATGAGGAAGATTCAGAAAGTTCAGATAGTGACTCCAGTATGAAAGAAATTATGGAGGCCTTTGTGGAAAAAAATGAAATTAAAAAAGCAAAGGTCTTCTCTTAAACCTACTACTCCTTCTAATGCTTCTTTCTTTCCAATGACAAAGTATAGAGTTGATATGGGTAAAGAACAACAGCACTTTTTATTTCCTCTTACTATGATATATGATGATGATGATCTTACAGCTCCCTCTGGTAGTTTTGTTAATCCACCACACTTATTTCCTATAACTAGAAAACAAAACCTTCATAATCCCCAAATGGTTGATGTTCATTATACTTGAGTGAAATAGGAATTTATAAAGGATTGTCACAAAAAAAGGTAAAGGTGTCTTTTACCTGAAGTCAAACTAAACTAAACAAAAAAGGTAAATTTTATGGTACTTTCTAATTACCAGCCAGTCATTTTTTTCTAGAACTCTTGCTTTTTCTTAGATTCTGTAATTTTTGAGTTCATAATTTTGATCCTACAGACCTAAGTTAATGTTTTTCTGATCAGTTCTTTTTTGATAAACTGTGGAGTGTTTACATATTGCAATGGAAATTTCACCTAAAATAACTACAAGGCCTTTATTGTGTTATGTATGCACACTTGTATTATGTGTTGTATGTCTGTTTGTGTGTATGTTCATATATCATGTACATGATATAAAGATTGATATATATGTAAAGAGAGCTCATATTTAAAAAAAAATAGATCCAAATATTTTTAATTCACTGATTTAAATGGTTCAATTAATTTGGGTAACAAATGAAATATAAGATGTCTTTAACATGTTAATGTCTGATGTGCTTTGGTTCTAGGAAGTTTTTTCAACAACAAGAAATGGCTAACACTGTTCAAAATACTTGTCTAATGTTTTGATAAAATAAGTAAATCAATTAGATATGATTACTCATTTATAAGTACTTTTGTTAAATATCTGATTGATTTACAAGGTTAATATGCTAAATGTTAAATATACCATTAAGTACTCTTAACTCCCTAAATTACATTAGATAACAATATTGATGATTTTTTAAGTTGGTAAATAATTAAATAAATAAATACATAAATAAATAAATAAATAAAAGTTTGCTTTGTCATCCCTGATATTTAGACACTATATTTTCATACTATGGTAAACAAATGTAATTAATAGTGTACTACAAATAACAAAATATCACTTATTAAAGTAAAATAACTTGCCTAATTCAAAAATTTACAAAGATTTATTCAAAGTGTGAATAAAAAAATAACAGATAAAAATTAAAATATTCTAAATATAGATTTAAATATATATATATGTTTCTTGATAAGAGAGTCTATGTGATTAAATAAAAAAGAGGGTTTAAATAAGTGAAAAAAAAGATCTATGTAAGCTAATTATATATATAATTTTTAAACAAATAATTTTAAAAAATTAAAAATTAAACAGCTAATTAAACAGAAACTCTTAATTTAAAAATTGTACCATGTTATTTCTTTAAAAGCTAAATTTATTTAATATAAAACATTATTGTAATTATGGTGCTATTAATGTGTTCATATCTTCCAGGTATACTAGTCTGTAAAGTAGAAGCTTTAAAAGAGCATTTTATCAAACTAGTGTTCTAAAGTAGTATGGTAATTTTAAACTTAAAAAAAAATTAAAGATTTATTTATATATCATTTGATGTTCTATAACTGGGCCTGTTATCAATAATATAGTTTTATGTTACACTGAGGTACAATTTAAATGTATTTTTTTTTAAGTTAATGAAAGCCTCATCTACGTAAAGGTTAATATTATAAAACACAAAAACATTTTTCTATTTTTCTACAAAATGTTAAAAGCTTTCAGCCTTTATTTATTTCATGTTTTAGATGTGTTATCCTATTGTGTTAGTTAATACTCAAGTAAACTTAAAAAATTATTTATATAAAATTTATAAAATGATATTTAAAAATAAAAATAAACTTTAAAACTACAACATTTTACTTAAGATTTATAAATACCCCTGCTTTACTAAGATAAGACTATGTCCAATCTCACTACATGTAAAAATAACTACAAAAATAGTAGGCCAAAATTCAATATATTTTACTCATATTAGAGTACATTCTACACTGTCAGGACCATTAACTATAGGAAATCAAAATATTGATCAAGTATTATTCTCCTTACCAAAAGCTCATCAAGAACATGCTTTACATCATACAATCACTAAAGGACTTTACAAAAAATACAAAATAACTCAAAAGCCAGCACGTGAAATTGTAGCTAACTGTCAGTCATGTGCTCCTTTTAGTATTCCTTACTATCCTCCTGGTGTTAATCCAAGGGGACTCCATCCTAATGCCCTTTGGCAAATGGATGTTATTATAATTCAGTCATTTGGACGACTAAGATATGTACATCATACTATTGACACTCATACTCATTTTCAATGGGCCACAACGTTATCTTCAGAAAAAGCTGTTGCAGTCATTTCTCATTTATCATCTTGTTTTGCAATCATGGGAATTCCTAGAAAACTTAAAACTGACAATGCACCTGCATATACCTCACAAAAATTACATTTATTTTTACAAAAATATGACATTACACATACATTTGAAATACCTTATAATAGTAAGGGTCAAGCAATTATAGAAAGGACAAATCGCATGTTAAGAGAATATATACTAAAAATAAAAAGAGGGGATATGGCTATGGCTTATACACCTCAAAATATACTTCATAAAACTTTAATAACTTTAAATTTTTAAATGTCTCTTCAGCTTCTGAGGTTCCTGCAGCCAAGCAACATTTCTCTACATTTAAATCTCAGCCATTATTTCAAAAATCGGAAATACATATATGGTACAGGGATGAAAATAAAGAATGAATTTCTGGGTTGTTGCACAACATGGGAAGGGGGTTTGCTCTTATTTATACAGGTAAAACACCTTTCTGGGTACCTTCAAAACTTATCAAATTGCAGAATGAGCGACCCATTTGTCAGACAATTTCAGGAGCTTGTAATGCAGAGAACTTCTATGATGGCAATGAGAACAGCGGATCTGCCAACATGGGGACAGATGAAAAATTTGACTCAAAAAGCTTTAAAAAACCTTCAAAAGGCAAATCAGCATTTAAATTCTGTTAGTCTTTTATTAGCTATGCTGGCAGTTATTAATTTCCAGGTAAGTATAGTTTCTGCTCATTCTGTTGCTTATTGGGCCTATGTTTTTAACCATCCTTTGGTGCACAGTACTTCCTGGGGTAAACCTGAAGTTCATGTGTGTACTAATAATACTAATTTTCCCCCTCGTGTATGTGGGGGAATTGAAGATATTCCATTCCATTAAAATCTGTATAATATTTCTAATATATTTCTAATATAACTGTAGCTGTTGAAGGAGTTCCATTGTGTATAGGGGCTCATTATTTCTGTTTGCATCTTATAGCATATAAAGATTCTCATTCCTATAATACTTGGGGAGTTAATTATCATAGTTATTCTACTGCTGTTTTTACTGTCACCATATCTTCCTGAGGATTTAATACCTCTAATATGTATGTTAATCCATCATCGCTAACATCTGAAGAATGTTTTGTCAGAACTCATCTTCCTTTATATTCAGCTAAATATTTTTTTCTCTTTTTTTATTGGTTGTTCAAAATATTACAAATCTCTTGACATATCATATTTCATACATTATATTCAAGTGGATTATGAACTCCCATTTTTACCCCAAATACAGATTGCAGAATCACATCGGTTACACATCCACATTTTTACATAATGCCCTATTAGTAACTGTTGTATTCTGCTACCTTTCCTATCCTCTACTATCCTCCCTCCCCTTCCCTCCCCTCCCATCTTCTCTCTCTACCCCATCTACTGTAATTCATTTCCCTCCTTGTTTATTTTTCCCTTCCCCTCACAACCTCTTATATGTAAATTTGTATAACATTGAGGGTCTCCCTCCATTTCCATGCAATTTCCCTTTTCTCTCCCTTTCACTCCCACCTCATGTCTCTGTTTAATGTTAATCTTTTCTTCCTTTTTAACTCATTTAGAGTGGGAAAAATGTCTTGATCATCACCCTAAAACAGTAGTCAAATATAAAAATATCACTATAGTAGATTGGAGTCCTGATCATTCTGAATTTATAGAAAGTTTGTCAAATCGTACTTTAAGATGGCATTGACATAATAGGACAATAAATGTTTGGGGTAATGAGACAATTAAAATGCAACATTGTGCTTTGGTCCCTCCAATGTTACAGCATATAAGGTTTTCCAATATTCAAGGGGATATATGGAGATTATGGGCAGTATCTGGGAAACTCACTGTTTGGACTGGAAATTTCACGGTAGATATATCCCATTTCTCTCCTTTTGAAGTACATCTACATAATAATCTGACTTATTTTGCTTGCACATGTATTAACTTCCCTTATTCTCTTATGATTGAAAACTGGAAATGAAATGAAACTTGGGAAACAATATCATGTATAGACTGTTATCTTACTCAATGTATAAATAAAACTAATTGGGAATTAATAGAAATTAATAATTATTCTTTAGTTTTTGTTAAAGCTGGCACAAAATTGTGGATGCCTGTTAATTTGACTCGTCCTTGGTCAGATCCGTTGTCTGTTACTCATTTGTACAATGATGTTCAAGTTTTATTACATTGCTCTCGATGATTAATAGGAATAGTTATAGCTTCAATCCTTGCAGTTGCTTCTGTAACTGCCACTGCTGTAGTAGCTGGCATTGCTTTATATCAAGGCTTTTAAACTGCAGATTTCATGAGAACATAGCATCAAGATGCTCACTTATTATGGCAACAACAAAAGGACTTAGACTCTCAATTGGCTACAGATATGATAAATTTACACATACTGTTTCCTGGCTTGGCAATCAAGTGACTATCTTGGCTACCAGAAACGTTCTGAAGTGTGAATAGAATTCTTTTCATATTTGTGTGACTCCTATGCCATATAATACCAGTAATTCTGGGAAACTGTTAAAAAACAGTTAAATGGAAATCAAAATTTAATTTTGAAAATTATTAATTTAAAAAAACTATTATGGACACCTTTAGTAAAACATTACAAAACTAACAGAATCTAACATTTTACAAAAATTGTCTTCAAGTATTGCTAATTGAAATCCTTTAAGTCATTTCTCTATCTTGTTGTCAACTTCTTTAGGTAACACTGTAATAATTTTTGTTTTGTGTTTTGTTTAATATATAATCTTCCAACACTAGAAAAAGCAAAGGTAATTGAAATATGAAACCTCTCTTATCGCTACTGCTATGGCTCATTTACAAAAACAGAAACAGAAGGATGTAGAGAATCAGATGTGACTGTGCAACTATTACTGTCCTTGATGGAGTCTGACTGTAAATGGGATATTCTTTCAAGATTTAGATGGGTAACAGTGGACGTGCTTGAAAACGAGGTGTCTGCTGTCCTTGGGAGGAATTGCTCACAAATGGGATGTTCTGCCAAGTGGGCTAGGAGGGTGCTGAGAAAATTTTTATTTTCTGTTCTTAACAAAGAGCAGAGCTCAGCATGCTCCAGGCCAACAGTAAATTAGCCATGAGAAGCGGGTCACTTCTGATTAGAAAGTAAAACTTCTGTATGCTATGTTTAACCAGCTGAAAAACCTGATTTATTGCTGTTGGAAGACTGCATTCTTTGTTCACAATACTATATAATGATTGCTGTATACAATAAAGGCCTTTATTTCTTCTGCTGCTTGCCTTCCTCTGCTTCTTCTTTCTTTCTCATGCTGACCTTTGAGTGAGTTACTGCAACGCAAGCTTCCACAGAACTCTGAGTTTATTGGAATCTCAGCAAATATTTTTTCACCCAATCTTGTTGATACTTGGCAGGGATGACCAATACTTTACTCGCACTTGACCCCCCAAATGTCGTTCTTCTAAGTTGAAGTATTTGTTAGCAGGAACACTTTGAATTTTTAGGTTTCACTTCATTTTTCCCTATAGGGATAGATGCAGTTGGAACTCAAACACAGTTTGTGCTAGCTGCTTGAAGCTTGACACACTCAATTAGTTCCCAGTGAGCTTTCTATGTTTTGACCCCTTTTGAACTAGCCCTAATCAGAGGTAAGAGAAAAACAGTTTTACTTGAAAGCATTTTCTAAACTTCCACAGAACTCATGTAATATTTTTTTTCTCTTTGTTGAGGGCTAGGAATCAAGTCAAGGAGGAGTGGTTTGTGAGGCAATGCCACCGAGTCATTAAGATGGTGGAGATTCCTTATTGACTGATTGCTGTATCTGAATGATGCTAATTGAGTCAAGCTGTGTGTAATCAGTTAGGTATATATACCTCTGCAGTTCCATAATAAAGCAGTTCCCTTTTCAACCTTCAAGTTGCTTGTCACTTCCCGGTTACTTTGCCCAGCCAAACTGCGGCACTCTTGATATGTTGAACTTGGCTGGAAACGTCAATCCTCTCTTCAAATTTGGTCCCCCAAATTTCATTCTTTTAGGATGAAGCGTTCATGAGCAGGAACACTTTGAAATTTTAGGTTTCACTTCATTTTCCCCTATAAGAATAGATGCAGTTGGAACTCTCAGTCAAACATGGTTTGTGCTAGATGCTTGAAACTTGACACACTCAATTAGTTCTCAGTGAGCTTTCTATGCTTTGCTCACTGTTGAAGTAGCCCTAAGTAGAGGCAAAAAATAATTATAAAACACTTTCATTCAAAAGTGTTTGCCAAGCTTCCACAGAACTCCGAGTTTACTGGAATCTCACCAAATATATTTTCACCCAATATTGTTAGTATTTGGAAGGAATGATGGGAACTACAGTCACACTTGGTCAGCCAAATTTCATTCTTCTAGGTTGAAGCATTCATTTACAGGTACACTTTGAATTTTTGTTTTCACTTCTTTTTCCCGTAATGGGATAGATGCATTTGGAACACTCAATCAAACACGGTTTGTGCTACCTCCTTGAAACTTGACTCACTCAATTAGTTCTCAGTGTGCTCTCTATGCTTTGTTCCATGTTGAATTAGCTCAAAGAAGAGGCAAGGAAAATACACTTTTGTTTGAAAGCATTTGCAAAGCTTCCACAGAACTCCGAGTTTACTCGTATATCAGCAAATATTTTTTCACCAGATCTTGTTGATTCTTATCAGGAATAATCAGTACTCCATTCACACTTAGCCCCCCAAATATTTTTTCTTCTAGGTTGATGCATTCATTTGTAGGAACACTTTGAATTTTTAGCTTTCACCTCGTTTTCCAATAAAGGGATACATGCATTTCGAACTCTAAATCATACATGTTTTGTGCTTGCTTCTTGAAAATTAACTCACTAAATTACTTCTCAGTGTGCTCTCTATGCTTTGTTCCCTATTGAAGTATCCCTAACCAGAGGCAAGGAAAATACACTGTATTTGAAAAATTTTTGCAAAGCTTCCACAGAACTCCGAGTTTACTGGAATCTTAGCTAATAATTTTCACCCGAACTTGCTGATACGTGGAGGGAATGATCGGTACTCCATTCGCATTTGGCCCACCAACTTTATTCTTCTAGTTTGAAACGTTCCTTTGCAGGAACGCTTTGCATTTTTAGGTTTCACTTCGTTTATCCATACAGGGATACATGCAATTTGAATGCTAAATCAAACACGGTTTGTGCTAGCGGCTTGAAACTTGACTCACTCAATTAGTTCTCAGTACACTCTCTATGCTTTGTTCCCTATTGAAGTACCCTAAGCAGAGGCAAGGAAAATACACCTTCGTTTGAAAGCATTTGGAAAGATCCCACAGAACTCCAAGTTCACTGAAATCTCATCAAATATTTTTTCTTCCAATCTTGTTGATACTTGGCAGGAATGATCTGCATTTCATTAGAATTTGATACCCCCAATTTTTCTTCTATGATGAAGCGTTCTTTTGCAAGAACACTTTGAATTTTTAGGTTTCACTTCATTTTACCATATGGGGATACATGCATTTGGAACACAAAAGCAAAAAATGGAGTGTGGTAGCTGCTTGAAAATTGGCTCACTCAATTACTTCTCAGTGTGTTCTCTATGCTTTGTTCCTTGTTGAAGTAGCCCTAAGCAAAGTCAAGGAAAATACACATTAATTTGAAAGTGTTTGCAAAGCTTCCATATATGTCTGAGTTTACTAGAATCTCAGCAGATATTTTTTTCACCCGATCTTGTTCATACTTGTCAGGAATGATCAGTCCTCCATTTGCATTTGGCCCACCAAATTTCTCTTCTACTTTGAAGCATTCATTTGCAGGAACACTTTGAAATTTTAGGTTTCACTTCATTTGTCTATATAAGGATACATGCATTTTGAACTCTAAATCAAACAAGGTTTGTGCTAGCTGCATTAAACTTGACTCACTCAATTACTTCTTGCCACTGTTAGGCTGGGCACAAATCATGAGCCACTCAAGAGCAACAAACTTTATTTCTGAACTCCACCAGCACACTCCACACAAGCTCCCCAGGAACTCTCCTGAATGCCATGCTGCTCCTCAAGGAACCACCAACTGAAAAATCCCTCCTCCGGCATTTTCCCCACCAATGAGAACTCTTCAGGAATTCCCGTAATAGCTCAACAAGAACTCAATGTGAACTCTGCGAGAACTCAAAGGTCAACATCTTAATGGCTTGCTGGCATCACCTCTCTACTACTACTTCTGGCAAAAATACCATGTGTCATCCCGACTCGGCTGTGGCCCTCAACATCTCCCCTCTTCTGTTTAATTAAACAACAAGCAATGTGGCTTAGGGACTGTGCCTGTTAGGCTGTCCAAACTACACATGATCCTTACCCATCATCGGATGAGCTGACCTCAAAGTGTCAGCCTCCTGTCTTAGGTTTATACCACTGCAACTGTATCTTACCCTTCACTGACTACTGGTCCAGCATACAGCCATACTTGTGGATAGGCCTTTGCACTAGTGGGAAAGGGTGAGGTTCTTTGCCTCAATTCTGTTGGCCCCAAATTTGGCCTTGGTGCCAGTGGGGAGATGAGGTTCTTTGCCTCACCTCTGTTGGCCTCCAAATATTAGACCATCACTAGTAGAAGGGAGGAGGATACAGAAATGCCACAACACCAAGCCAATTGATGGCTCTTTTGGAAAAATTCTACCACCGGTGACATTATCAGCAAAGATACACCAGCACTATCACAATTTGCTGCACCAACAGATAGTTCAAAATGCGTAAAAGTGATACATAGTCCAGGCAAGTTCTGCAAGCAGTTCAAAGCAGAGGAATCTATCAATCTATCCATTTCCTCCCAAAGTAAATCGAACTCCTTGATTGAGCATTAATTGTTGAGTTATTATTTATTAATGCATCAGTTTATACAGTTTACTGTGATAGCTATCGAAGAAACTGTAGTTCGGTTTTATATTTGTCTTCATCCGCACTAGGATGAAGATAGGAATTCTGGCAATGATGGCTAAAAAAAATTATGTAACATTCCAACAGGCACTAAGAAAACAATTTTCTAAACAATTTACATTATCCTGAACAGAATTATTAAATATAATGAAAAGGAAAGGTGAAAGTAAAGAAAAAGATCTTTTAACCTCCTTATTTGTTCACATATCAAAATTATCCTCAACAGCTGTTTACCCAATTTAAATTAAATAATTAAAATCACATGAATAAAAAAATCAGATCCATTTTTTCATGAGCACTCCTCATATATGATATATGGACATAAGCACACACAGACATACAACACAAACACAAGTGTGCACACATAGCATACCATACATAAGACAATAGTAAAGACCTTGTAGCTTTAGACAGGTGAAATCTCCATTGCAATGTTTAAAAACTCCACAGTCAAAAAATAAAACTGATCAGAAAAACATTAACCTAGGTCTGTATGAGCTCAAAAATAAAATAGAACTTTATGATGTGGGAAAGGGCAATAATAAAATAGATATTGAAAAAAACATCCTGGTCAATCACTGTTGCAGATGTAAGAATAGACAGGCTGGAGCTTTGGATATCAGCTGTTATGGATTTGAGTCAAATCATCTTCTGTTTGATCTGTAGAAATCTCTTTGTTTAGTCTCTCTGGAATCCAAAGATTTGTTGGATTGTTCTCCCTGTGGAAACACACAAACAGAACCTCGACTCCAGACAATCATTGGGTCAGCACCTTCCCATTGTCCTGTTAGAATATCCCTCCAAAGTACCTTAGGCTTATGTACATTTTTTGGATATATATGCCTTTCTGCAGCACTAAGCCCTGATGAATCCAAATTTTAAAAGTTTAGAGTAAAAAGGGTTATTTTAAGTTTACCTTGGGGATAATATATACCCCTTTCCAATTCCCTTTTTTTGCTTTAATAAGTACATTTTAATAGTTTGATGAGCTCTTTCAACTATGCCTTGTCCCTGTGGACTGGATGGAATTCTTGTTATGTGAGTACTGCCAAATGATGAGCAAAATTGTTTAAAAGAGGTAGAAATATAACCAGGAACATTATCTGTTTTTAACTGTTTTAGAACGCCCACAGTGGCAAAATTTTGTAAGCAATGAGCTATAATATCTTTAGTTTTTGTCTCCAGCATGAAGGAAGCCCATCAAAAATCTGGAAGAAGTATCAACTATAACGTGCAAATATTTTAATTTTCCAAATTCTGGCAAGTGTGTGACGTCCTGCCAAATATGGTAAGATATCAGTCCTCTAGGATTGACTCCAAAATTAACTTGTGGTAAAAAGGTCACACCATTTTGACATTGTTTTATTATTTGTCTAGCTTGTTCCTTAGTTATTTTAAAACGCTTTTTTAATGTATTTACATTGACATGGAAGGATTTATAAAAATTTGTAGCTTCTTCTAGCGTAGAAAAAATATGTATGTCATTGGTAGTTTTACCTGCTAAATCATTGCCCAAACTAAGGGCTCCAGGCAATCCTGTATGTGCCCTGATATGTCCTTTAAAGAATGGATCTTTTCTGTCCTAGATTAGACTTTATATAGTGGAAAACAAAGAGAAAACAGTAGATGAAGGGGAAATCCTACCAGCATCTTCAAAGGATACTATAGCATTAACTATATACTGACTATCAGAAAATAAATTGAATACAGAATCTTTAAAGATCTCAAAAGCTTGTAATACTGCATTAACCTTACCTTTTAAGCTGATTGTTTGGGTACTAACAATGTAAAAGTTTGATTAGGGGTAACTACTGCTGCTGTGCCATTATTTGACCCATCAGTGAAAATATTTGGAGCATTCATGATAGGTGTTTTTCTTGTCATTTTTGGAAAATCTACAGGATGCGAAGACCAAAAAGACAACAAAGGGTTAGATGGTAAGTGGCTATCAAATGAGACATTAGATTTACAGATCAATATTGCCCAAGTATTTAACTCATTAGCTAACTCATCAATTTGATCCATATTATATGGAGTAATAATTTTATTGGGAGAAATTCCAAACACTCCCCTTGCTGCATTTATTCCTTTGAGTATCAATTGTCCTACAGCCTCAGGATACCTAGTAAGAATAGTGTTAGAAGAATAAGATAAATGTATCCACAATAATGGACCTTCTTGCCAAAATACTCCTGTAGGAATATTTTTTGTTGGTAGTACAATAAATAATAAAGGGAAACTTATATCAATTCTATCCAAATGCATATTTTCCATATATGTTTCAATAATTTTTAATGCATTTCTTGTTTCAGGCATTAATATGCGGGGTGAATTTGGATCTGATGGACCTTTTAGGATATCAAATAAAGGTCCCAACTCTCCTGTTGGTATGCCTAGATAAGGCCTTATCCAATTTATGTCTCCTAATAACTTTTGAAAGTCGTTAAGTGATTTGAGTTGATCTACTCGTATTTGAATTTTTGGTGGACGAACCATGGTTGAGTATAATAGAACTCCTAAATAATTAATTGGAAGATTTAATTGTACTTTATCTATTGCTATCTCTAGATTATATATTTTTTAATAAATTTGTAAGTGTGGCATAACATTCTAGCAATGTTTTTATCTTTATGTGCTAATAATACATCATCCATATAGTGAAATATTTGTAGTTCAGGATTTTGATTTCTAAATGACTGGATTACTTTGTAAACATAAATTTGACACATACTTGGGCTGTTAGCCATCCCTTGAGGGAGTACGTTCCATTCATATCTCTGATCAGGACCTTCATGATTCAGTGCAGGGATAGTAAATGCAAAACATGAACTATCCTCAGGATGAATTGGAATTGAAAAAAAAATCTTTAATATCTATAGCTAAAACATACCAGGTTTTTGGCAAAGCAGACAATTGGGAATCCCTGATTGAGCAGGTCCCATAATAACCATCTCATTATTAATGGCTCTTAAATCTTGCAATAATCTCCATTTACCAGATTTCTTTTTGATGACACAAATGGGAGTATTATGGGGAGATATGGAAAGTTGTATATGTCCCTACACTAATTGTTATTTGACCAGGTCATGGGCTACTTGTATCTTTTCTTTAGTCAGGGACCACTGAGGTACCCATACTGGTCTTTCTGATTTCCAAGTAATTTTTGTTGCCTCAGGGACCACTTCTGAAAACCCAATCCATGTCTATTTATTGCTCGCCCTCAGGGGTGAGCAATTTCATTTACCTCCAAGCTTCAGGCGTTCCACGCAAGGGCCACCAATTGCCGCAGTCTGGCTGGGCACAAATCACAAGCCACTCAAGAGGAACAAACTTTATTTCTGAACTCCACTAGCACACTCCACACACGCTCCCCAGGACCTCTCCCTAACACCACACAGCTCCTCCAGGAACCACCAACCGGAAAATCCCTCCTCCGGCACTTCCCCAACCAATGCAAACTCTTCAGGAATCCCCACAAGAGCTCAACCGGAACTCAACAGGAACTCCATGAGAACTCAAAAGTCATCATCTTAATGGCTGGGAAAAATGGATTTGAAACTATAAATCAAACATGCATTGTGCCAGGTGATTGCAATTTGACTCACTCAATTACTTCTCAGTGTGATCTCTATGCTTTTTTTCTGTTGAAGTAACCATAAGCATAGGGAAGGAAAATTTGAAGCAATTGCAAGCTTTTACAGATTCCGAGTTTACTGGAAAAATCAGCAAATATTTTTTCACCTGATTTTGTTGATACTTGGAGGGAATGATAAGACTCCATTCACACGTGGTCTCCCAAATTTTGTTCATCAGGTTGAAGCATTCATTTGCAGGAAAACTTTGGATTTTAAGGTTTCGCTTGGTTTTCCCCTATACATGCATTTAGAATTCTAAATAAAACATGGTTTGTGCTAGCTGCTTGAACCTTGACTCACTCAATTAGCTCTCACTCGGCTCTCTATGATTTATTCCCTGATAAATTAGCCCTAAACAGAGGCAAGAAAAATACACTTTCATTTGAAAGCATTTGCAAAGCTTCCACAGTATTCCAAGTTAACTGGAGTCTCAGCAAATATTTTTTCACCCAATCTTGTTGATTCTTGGCAGAAATGATCTGTACTACATTGACACTTGATCCCTCAAATTTCCTTCGTCTAGGTTGAAGCATTCATTTGCGAACACTTTGAATTTTGGGGTTTCACTTCAGTTTCCCCTATAGGGATACATACATTTGGAACTCTAAAGCAAAACAAGATTTGGGCTAGCTGCTTGAAATTTGACTCACTTAATTAGTTTTAAGTGTACTCTCTATGTTTTTTTCCCTGTTGAAGTAGCCCTAAGTAGAGGCAAGAAAAATACACTTTTATTTAAGAGTGCTTGCAAAGCTTTCACAGAACTCTGATTTTACTGGAATCTCAGAAAATATTTTTCACCCCAATTTATTGATACTTCGATGGAATGATCAATACTCCATTCACCCTTGGTTCCCCAAATTTGGTTCTTCTAGGTTGAAGTGTTTATTTTCTGAAACACTTTGAATTTTTTTTTCACTTCATTTTCTGCTATAGAAATACATGGATTTGGAACCCTAAATCAAACACTGTTTGCACTACCTGGTTGAAACTTGACTCACGCAATTAGTTCTCAGTGTGCTCTCTATGCATTGTTTCCTGTTCAAGTATGTATAAGACGAGGCAAGGTAAGTGCACTTTTATTTGAAAAAGTTTACAATGCTTCCACAGAGCTCCAAGTTTACTGGAATCTCAGCAATTTTTTTTCAACCTATCTTGTGGATACATAGCACAAATGATCTGTACTCCATTCACACTTGGTCCTCCAAATATTGTTCTTCGAGGTTGAAGTGTTGGTTTGCAGGTACACTTTGAATTTTTAGGTTTCACTTTATTTTCACAAATAGGGATACATGCAATTGGAACTCTAAATCAAACACGGTTTGGGCTAGCTGCTTGAAAAATGACCCACTCAATTAGTTCTCAGTGGGCTCTCTATGTTTTGTTCCCTGTTCAAGTAGCACTAAGCAGAGGCAAGAAAAATACACTTTTATTTGAAAGCATTTGCAAAGTTTCCACAGAACTCTGAGTCTAATGGAATCTCAGCCAATATTTTTTCACCCGATCTTGATGTTATGTGGAGGGAATGATCTGGACTCTATTAGCACTTGATCCAC
The DNA here is from genome assembly GCF_048772815.1 of Callospermophilus lateralis. NCBI lineage: Eukaryota > Metazoa > Chordata > Mammalia > Rodentia > Sciuridae > Callospermophilus > Callospermophilus lateralis. Next base: position 133,341,221 of record NC_135310.1, on the reverse strand, counting down.
CAAATTTGGTTCTTCTAGGTTGAAGCATTCATTTGCAGGAACACTTTGAATTTTTAGGTTTCGCTCATTTTCCCAAATAGCGATACAAGCATTTGGAACACTAAATCAAACACTATTTGGGATATCTGCTCGAAACTTGATCACTCAATTAGTTCTCAGTGCACTCTCTATGCTTTGTTCCCTATTAAAGTACCCCTAAGTAGAGGCAACAAAAATACACTTTCATTTAAAAGCGTTTGCAAAGCTTCCACAGACCTCCGAGTTTACTCAAATCTCTGCAAATATTTTTTTCACTCATTTTGCTGATACTTGGCGGGAATGATTAGTACTCCATTCACACTTGGTCCCCCAAATTTATTTCTTCTAAGTTGTAGCATTTGTTTGCAGGAAAACATTGAATTTTTAGGTTTCACTTCATTTTCCCCTGTAGGGATACATGCATTTGGAACTCTAAATCAAACTTGGTTTGTGCTAGCTTCTTGAAACGTGTCTCACTCAATTATTTCTCAGTGCACTCTCTATGCTTTCTTTCCTGTTGAAGTATCCCTTCAGCTGGGATACCCAGAGTGTGGGTTCACACTGATTTCTGTGTGAGAGGCCTCCTAGGTACATTGATTTACCACCCCGGTGCAGCCCACACAAGGAAGAGTGGTCTTTTCTTTAGAGGACCATAGACTGATGGTGAAAGGCAAGACCTAAATGCACACATGGGGACCTTTAACCAACCTTGTTTAGATATAATTTATAATTAATTTATAATTAATATGGTGCAAATGTTTAAAGGATACAAGTTTGTGAGTTTGATATTGTGTATATCTATGAAACCACCCTACACTCAGAACTTTCCTGTCACCCTGAATACCTCTTTTCCATCCATCACTCCCTGAGTTCCTGGCTCCATGTAACTGCTGGTGAGCTTTCTTCACTGTCAACTACTCTACATTTTCTAGAATTTTACCTAGATGGAATCATGTGTGCACTCTCTGTGCTTAGGAGATGCCCAGGCCTTGCTGGCTACATTCAGTCCATCAAAACAAGAGGCTGCCACTCACCTTAATTTGAGATGCCCATGGTGTCTCCTGCTGAAAGAGACTCTGTGTTTCATCCCTTACTGCTGGACCACCTCTATAGAGGAAAAAAGGGAAGAAAAAAAAGCAAGTTCTTTTCTTCTAAAGAAATCCCTCCTCAAATTGCCTTCAGCAAATTTTAATTCTACCTTTTTAGACAACCACTACCAAAATGGTGCCTCTTATCAAGACTATGCCAGCAACCAATGCCCAAGGTTATGATTTGGTGGATACCTTATTATGTGCTTACTATGAGTTGTCTTTGTTTAAGCACTTTATCCATTCACAGGAAAGATTTTAAATGCACTGGCAATACTTAGCAGTTCATATAAGAGTCCTGTGCTTCACATGCCTAGAAGGACAACGTGTCCACCTGATGATCCCAGAAGCACATGATGTTTCCAGAATCATCCACAGTTGTGACCAGGGCCCAGGAATTCTGGGGAGTATCTCTGGAGAATAGGTGTCCTGTGCCACATGCACAGTTGTTGGGACCAGGAGCTTAAGTCTTCAGGGTGGGTATTTAAAACAGTCATGTAAAAGACAAATATTTTGGAGGATTAGCATAGTCTCAGAAGGAGAGGAATACTGAAGGATAGAATTATTAGTGTTTTTCAAACTTGTTTTCAAACTACTTTTAGCGGGGAGGTATTAGGAATTGAACCCAGGAGTGCTCAACCACATTCCCAGCTCTTTTTTTTTTTATTCTGAGACAAGGTCTTCTAAGTTGCTGAGGCTACCTTTGAACTTGTGATCCTCCTGCCTCAATGTCCCAAGCCACTGGGTTTACATATGGGTACCACCACAATGAAATTTTTTTTAAGAAAAAAAGTTTTGCAAAAAGAATGGTGTAGATGTGTAAATGGTGTACACTGTAAACTTAACTTTTAAAAATTGGAAGCTAAGAATTTTTATCTCTGAGATTTTAGAAAAAGGATAAAAGTAGCCTCCTACCACCTACTCCAAGTCATAGAAAGGCCCACACTGAACACCTGGAAGAGGCAAGGCTTATTTCCTGCTGCCAAGAGAAGTCTGGACACCCATGCTCATATGGCGAAGATTTCGGGGAGGTCCAGGAAACCAGAGCCCAACCAGAGTCAGAGAGGAAAGTCTGGTGCTTGGGCAGGCCTTAGTGGCCCAGTCAGTCACCAGTATCCACTCCTTGATTGACTCTTTCCTTTCTAGCATGGGAAGTGCTGGTTGAATCCTGGCTACAATTCTGGTTCTGGCTGGCCTGAGAAGTAGCCCCTGGGGTGAAATTACAGAGATTCTTATTGTAAATAACTTGCACACCTTTTACAAATCCCTTGAGACACAGCTCCAACACCACCTGCTCTAGGAAGTCACTACTGCCTGGAAGCCATCACTCTCCTGTCCCCATATCACATTGCACACAGCTTTAAAGTAGCATTTCTGAATTGTGTCCACTGAGGCTAAGGGTCAGGTGTTAATCATCTGTTCAGCTCTAGCACCTGGCAGCACAGTATGTGTTTGTAAAGTAATAAGGTTAATGGGGATTTAAGTTCCTGTTAGGTTTGAGCCATTGGCTTCTCAGGGCAAGTCTCCCAAAGTTCAGTTGTCTGTGTGGCATGGTCACAGGCTCTGCCATGTCTTCACATAAACAACTTTCATTTCAAAGCCCAGTGGAGCTTTGAATGCTTTGAAAGGAGACCAGGAGGAACTCTGCTGGTGGCCCATATCCTCAATCTCTCCATCTTTCCAACAATCCCAGAAGGAATTCACTTGCTGCAGCTTCATAATTTTCACAGACATGACCTGTTCCTGTTCTTATATGTCACTCAGTTTGGGAATGACCAGTAATATCTCAGTTCTACCCACCTAGCTTGGCCCCCAGCAGAAATGCATCCATGAGGAATTGGATCTTTGCATTAAATGCATCATTTCCTCAAGTATATTTTTAAAAATCTGACAGTGATTTGTTTTATGCCCCACCAAGTCTCATGTTATGTACATGCTTGAAGAAACTCTGAAGCAATATCTATAGATTAATCTGCAAGGCCAGATTTTAATTTCAGACAGCTTAGCAGGGACTTAAAGTACTAGGCAGTGGAAGAGCACTGCTGACCCCCATTGTCCTACCAGAGGGCTATGAGCAAGACCAAGGCTGTGCCCTCTGAGGAGCAGTACAAGCCCCACACAGGATGGGAGATAGGATCTAATTACAGACCCTAAATAAACAAACATGCAAACAACAACAAAAGCCTGGAGTATGGCTTAGTCAAATGTATCACCCCAAACAGCAAGTTTTCAGTAAAAACAACCAAAAAAACCCACAAGATGTGAAGAAGTATATCTTAACTCAACCTGCTACAAGAAATTATGACAGACAGGGTAATTTCAGCCACATTTTTTTCTAATTGTTCTGGGGAGAGAGATGCTGGAGGCCACAGTGCTAGCAGACTTGGGGACTGCAGATCTGAAAAGATCCTTCCTTGCCTACACAGCCCTGCCTTCCTACTGCTCGCACACAGTCCTCACAGGGCTGGGCCTTGGTGCATGCAGAGGAAGGAGAGGATCTGTCCTCCTCCTCTGAGCCCCATCATAAGGGTCCCACCTTTATGACCTCATCTACACCTAATTACACCTCAGAAGCCCACCTCTAAATAGCATCACAATGGAAGTTAGGGCTTCAACACATGAATTTGATAGAAGAATACAAACATAGAGTCCACAGTAAACAGAAAAGTGTTACCCACCCACAGGGGAGAAATGCAGGTTGCAGAAACTTCCTATGAGAACTCAGATGTTGATATTAGAAAAGATTTGAAAATATGTAAAATATATATTATATAATATATAAAAATATCTTATTTGTTACACAATATATTAATACATATAAAATTTTATATTTTTAAATAATAAAAGTATAGTAATTTGATGATGTCTTAATAGTTAAATGGACAGAAAATAACTAATGGACATTTTCTGAAAATATCAAAAAGCAAAATTATTTGTTAGGAAAACAAATTCCAGAGATTTTTAAAAAAGCACAAAAATTGAAATAAAAAAAATTTAGAGAAGATTAAAAGTATAGATGAGGTGGACAGAAAGAAGCAGCCAAGCTGAGTGATTGATAGAGATTATACAACACAAAGAAAAAGGAAAAGACAATGAAGAAAAGTGAACAGAGCATTAGAGAAATGTGGCCACTGAGCTCACCAATAGACATGTACTAGGAATTTTAGAAGGAGGGGAAGAAGAAGGAGCAGAAAAGTATTTAAAGAAATAATGATTAAAACCATTCCAGACTTGATGAAAACATTATGGTCCAAGAACTCCATGACAAGTAGGATAAACACTGAGAATCTCACATTCGGACACATCACAGTAAGAATTTTGAAAGACAAAGAGAATATAATACAAACATCAAAAGAGAAGTTATTCATCACATACAAGGGGAACAAAAATTAAAACCTGACTTATCAGACATAATGGAACCTGAAGTTTAGAGAATACCATCCAAATGTTCAAAAGGGACTATTAATCAAGAGTTGTATAGGAAGCAAAATTATATTTCAAAAATGAAAGAAAAACAATTGCATTCCTGAAGTTATCTATATAGTACTTTGAACCCACATTGAAAATCCTACTAAAAGTAATTGTCTAATTATAAAAGTATAAATGCATATTTGTTTTCCTTCCTTAAACTGATTTTAAAAGCAATTATCTCAAGCAGTATGTATATAATTCTATTGTTGGGTCCAAACCATGTAGAAATGCAATACATTGAACAATAGCAGGAAAAAGGAGGTAGATGGGAGCAAAGCTGCATGGAGTGGGAGTCTGAAACCAAATACTGGAGCCACAGAAAAAAACCAAACAAGCAAGCCAGGATAGTAAGTAAGGAAGTTAACTTTAAAAATATGTAATTATGGACCTAATCTCCTGCTATAAACTTCATAAAATTACATGGTTATAACAATGCATGGTTATGCTATGACATATTTAATATGCACAATAATAATATCACAAAGATAGATAAGAGTTATATGGATGAAATCCTTCTGTATCTCTTGAATAGCTGGATTACAGGAGTGAGCCACAGTGTCAGGCCTTCTTCTGTATCTCACAGGAATTATTTCTTACAAAAATTTAAGTTGATATGGTAAGATGTGTATGAAAACCCTGTAGCAACTACTAAGAAATTTACCCCAAAATAGTAAAAAAATCATTAAAAGAATCAAAATATTACATTAGAAAATAATCAGCTAGTGCAAAAAAAATTGGTAAGTGAAAGAGAAACCAAAACAACAGGAAAATAGGATGTGAAAAGTGTATGGAATCAATATATCAATAAACATTCCTGTGAGTTGACTTGATAGTACAACAGAGAGATCATCAGACCTGACAGAAACAGATCCCACTATGTGTTGCCTGCAAGAGAGGCACTTTATGTTTGGAGATGCACTAGGTTGAGAGGAAAAATAAGCTCTGTCCACACACTCTATGAAAGCTACAGCAGCTATCAACAGGATGCAAGATCGATTCTGATAAGAGTGAACATTTTTTTGAGAGAGAGAGAGAGAGAGAGAATGTTTTAAATATTTATCTTTTAGTTTTCGGTGGACAGAGTGGACAGAACATCTTTATTTTATTTTTATGTGGTGCTGAGGATCAAACCCAGCACCCTGTGCATGACAGGTGAACACATTACCTGTCATGGACATTTTTATTAGTAAAATTATTAAGGTATTAGGAATAAATAGCAATTATAAACATTAGATCTGAATTAATGAAATTGATCACAGAAAAAAAATATAGAGGAAATATACACCGAAAAGAAAAGCTACATTAAAAATAACAAAACAGACATTTAGGTGGGCTAGGGTTATAGCTCAGTGGTAGAGTGCATGCCTAGCATGTGTGAGGCCCTGAGTTCACTTCTTAGCACCACATATAAATAAATAAAAATAAATGTCTATTGACAACTAAAAAAAAAAAGAAGAAGAAAAGAAAAGAAAAGAAAAAGTAGCCATTTAGTAAGACTGACAAAGCAAAAAGAAGACCCAAATAACTAAAACCAAGAATGAAAGAGGGGACATTCTTACTACATTTAAAGAAAGAAAAATGACTACAAATGAACACTATGAATGGCTGTGTGCTAAGAAATCACAAGACCTAGAGAAAATGGACAAGTTACTACAAAGAAAAAACAACTCCAGCTGACTCAGAGAGGAACATAAAACCTGAACAGACCTGTAACAAGCTCGGGTGACATTGGTAATCACACAAAAAAAAGTCCATGCCCAGGTGGCATCACAGGGAATCCACCAAATATTTAAAGAACTGACAGCAATCTTTGACAAACCCTTTCAAATAATACAAGAGGATAAAATTCTTCCTGATTCACCTCTGTTAGGAAGGAACCTAGTGATAAAATCAGGAGCAAACACCTCATTGCCAGAAGCCAAGTTCAGGTAGGACTGCCCTCAGATAAGGCATTCATTTTGCTACAGATTCCTAATTATGGAATAGCAAAACCTTCACAGAAAACCTGAACATAAATGGAGAGAGAAAGAGCCTGCCACTGACTATCAGATGCTGAAGGTTCTTTGACCAGTTAAAGTTGGAGCTGGGCTATGCCCCACTTTGGGCTTTCTGAGACTTACAAAATTCTTTCACAAGTAGATACACAAAAGGCTGGGTATGCTTTAGGGGTTCTAACCCCAAAATTGGGATCTATTTCACAGCCAGTAGCATACTTCTTCAAACAATTAGATCCCAGTGGCCCAGGGGTGGCTGGCTTGTTTAAGAGCAGGGATACAACTGCTTTGATGGTTAATGAGGCCCCAAAATTAACCTTCAGAAAACCGAGGCTCAGACACCCCAAGTCCAGATGACCTTAGGAGTCAAGGTCACATCCACAGATCACAGGGAAGATGGACAGATATATCAGGCCTTCTTATAGCTGCTCTTGGCACATGCTGTGGGTGTGTCAGACTTTAAATATGGTTACTCTACTCCCAACCACAGCCCCCAAGGGACATCAATGTCAAGAGACTGCTGAGCAAACTCACTTCAGTGTGCCAAGCCTAACAGCTGTGTCTCCTGATAGATGAAAGTACGTCTCTACAGAAGACATCAAAATGACCTCCCAGGCCCCGACACCTTCCCACAGCTCTGTCAGCATCAGGCTCTGCACTGTGAATTCCCTGAACTGCCTGCACCACAGTGCTGGCCCTGCACTTATCCAGCACTAGCCTACACCTCCAGTAGCAGAGGTAGGCGGTGTCCTCAGCTCAAGCTGTCTTTAAACCCACATCATGGTGGTGTGCTCTTCTTCTCCAGGAGCCCCTTCCCAGCAGCAGACTCTCTCAGAGGAAAACAAGGATGAACAACTACACAGGAACAAAAATGTAGGTGATTTCCCAAAATCCTAAGTCCCCTGGAGTCTCCCTGCCTCCTCCTTAGCCAGGCTCCCAAGTAACACTGCACAGCATCTCCCTGCTCAGCTGTCATTACTCAGCCAGCCACTCCTTAATCACACTTTCATCAGCCACATCCCTCCATAGCACGGTCATGGCAAAGTGCCCACAAACCTTCCCACTGGAAACCCAGGAGGGGCTTTGTTCCACAGTTTACTTGGCAGTTTGGATACTTTCAACCATCCCCTTCTTGCCTTGGAATTCCATGACTTCTGTGACATTGCTTTCTGCTACCTTTGTTAGAACTTCCTGAAGAAGATGGTATAGTGCTAGGAGCCTGGGAAAAAGGTGCTGTCATCATGGCCCTTAAAGACTGAGTCTCGGGCAAATTTTTGGAGATTTTCTGTCTTTTCCAAGTTGCTTTCTTGCCTCTTAAAGACAATGAGCTCAGAAAGGAGGAGGCTCTATAGACCTGGCCTTGAGGACGGCAAAGGTAACTGAAGGTGTTTCACTCCAACCTGGAGCTCCTGGGGAAGAAGAGCCAGGGTGTGAAATGGGCAGCTAGAGATGGAGCATTCAGGAAAGGAAGGTTCATGGGCATCAAGAGCAGCCTCAAAGCAGAACTCAAAGAACACTCCACAAGTGCCTTGACCTCAAAACCAAAGTCTCCCACACTGAGCCAAGCCCTAGCCTGCCACCATCCTGTTCTGAACCTTCAACAGTTCTTGCTATCAAGGCCTCTGTAGGATTCCTCCCAGAAGACACCTCTGGGAAGAAAGCACCCACCATGTGTATGTGTGGGCTTCACCCTGTGACTGTGGGGCAGTGATGCTCCTTAAAGTGTCAAGCCACAGCCCTATGGATTAAGGAGGGTAGGTGAGATTAGCCTACATTTTGATGCTCACAAGGAACCTGGAGTTTTCATAGTTAAAGATGTCTGCTCAGTAGGCAGAACAGGATGGACCCTGCAGTGTCCTCTTGCCCTGGGACCTCATTTAGAATGAGGCAGTGTTTACTGTGCCAGGGAGCCAGGACTACCCTGGAACTAGGTGGCTGACTGTTGGCTTCCCTGAGGTTGTCCCTTTGTACTCAGTAAGCATTTCTTAAATTGATGTTTATTTGACCCATGCTAAGGGGAAGCAAAGGGAGGAGTTTTATCTATACTTGGAACAAAGGTTGAAAAGAGAGGAAGTCTAATCTCTGAGGCAGGGGCAGTTCAGGCAGTGGGAGAGGCCTCAGAATAGAGCTGATGTGACATCCCTGGATCCTGCTCCCAGAGGATGGTCTCTTCAGAGTGACCCCAAGACACTGAGTTTCTCTGATTGCAGAGTGGCCCAGCCTTGCACTTCCTCACCTAGTCTCTCTTCCCTCCTGGTTGATGACAGTCTCTGCTACCCCTCACTCTTGCAGTGGCTGGTGGTACTCTCTTCACCTGTTCTTCCAGACTCACAAAAACTCATGCACACTGTGGAGGCCTCCAGCCCCATCCAAGGAGGTTAATCCACTGGCAGGATAAGCAATCTGGTGGCATAACTCAGGGGCTCTGTCTGGTCATTCAGGGGCCCAAGCCCTTCCCAGGCAGACATTTGCATTGCCATCTTCATTCACTTTGGATAAGGTGGTGAGATGTTTATGTGACAATATACCCATGTCAGCAGGAAGGTGTAGAAGATGAGACCTCCACCTTTTCTCTGCAAGAATTCAGAGAACAATTTGTCCACCACAGGGACAGAGAGCAAATGCACTCTTAGGCATGGGCTTATGGCCTGACAGCAACCCATGGAGGACTGGGGCCTGTCACTCTGCATGGATGAGCCAGGTGCCCTCTGGTGTTCTCTCCAGCAGTGGCTGGAACTGACCTTGGTACTGGGCAAAGTGGTGGGGTGGAGTGCCCTTAAGCCCATAGACACCCACCCCTCAGGTGATCAGGAAAACCAGCTCCTTTCTTTGGGTGAGAAAATCACCATGGGTGTGTGTGATTAGCACGGTTCCTTTTGATTTCCCTAAAGGTACTCACCTTGCCAGTTCTTGGAGGGCAACTGCAGAATGCTGGGTAGGCAAGCTGGACTCATTCCATGTGAAATAAGTATGTGCAACAGATCTACTTATGCATGAAACTGATGTTTTTTTTTTTTCTTTTTAATAGAATTCTCTAAAGGGAGGAGTAATAGCGAGATGACTGCCCCACTGTGTCTGGAAAAACCATGGAGGAGCATTTCAGGACCCCAGAAAACAGCCCACATTACCTTCTGGACTCTGAACTTCTACCTAGCATTAAAAACACACAGCAGCCACCAGTTTAGGAAAAAGAATCCCTCGAGACACCCCCCCCCCACTGCACCCTCCCTTGAGACCCCCCACTACACTCTCCTTTGCTTCCTTCCTCCCAGGCCAAATTTTGGGTCACAGGGAAAGCCACTGTCATGTGTGGCAGATGTTGGTAGCTGCTCATTTGACAGGTAGTCTCCATTTATGTCCTTGCAGGAAAACCCTGATGTGGCAGGAGGGGCCCAGCAGTATGTCCAGCCACACACAGGCAGTCCTCAGTAGCCAGGGTTCTCATGCTAGGGATTCAACCCTCTGAGGATCAAAACTGCAGGAAACAGCTGCACCTGTCCTGCATCTGCAGTTCTCCTCCTCATTATACCTGAATGATACAGTATGACAACTCTGCCCAGAGTCTGTTGGCTGCACCAGGTATTATGAGTGAACAGAGAGGACTGACGTCCACAGAAGGAGGTATATTGGCCCCATGAAAACCCTGACATTGTTCAGAAGGGCCTTGAGCATCATGGGATTTTAGTATCCTAGGAACATCTTTGGGTTCAGCTCCCCCACAGACACCTACCGATGACTGACACCACATTCTCCACTTCCCCAGGGGCAGGCTTCGGAACAGGAGCAGCCTTGTCATTGGCCAACAGTCAGAGATGTTGATTGACATTTCTGGAAGTGTGCCTTAAGGGAAGCATACTCCAATGCACAAAGGCATTTGCCCCATCTCTCCATCCTTCCTTCTGAGTGAAGTATAAATCTGATCCCATGACTGTAGCAGTCACAATGAGGAAAAGGCCAGAATTTGTAAAATCCTTTATGCTCAGACATCCTTGATCCACCAGACTAATACCTTACCTGTGGTGATTCTGGCTTTAAACATACCCCTGTCTTCATGATGTCTATATTTTCTGGGTTTCCTACTACATGCGGCTGACCTTGATCCCTACAAAAATTGACCCTCAGATCACTTATGCTCAAGCTCCTCCAATTCAGCTTTTTCTCCATATTCCATCAAAATACCTAATCCAAGTCACTGATGGTGTCCCTGGGCAGCATGCCCAGGACAGCATGTGCCTTTGCCTGCTCCCTCTGAAGCATGCAGCCTGCTGCCTCCTGGCCTCAGTCTCCTTCTCCTGGCCATATGAGGTAATGCTCTCCTGGTTCTCCTGCCACTTCTCTGCCATGGTTTTCAGGACTGATCATTGTCAACCTTTTCAATGCAGGAGTCTTTCAGGACTTTCTCTTTTATTCTCATGATTTTACTGAGAAAATCTCATTTTTTATGTGGATTCAGTTATTATTATCAAACTTCCAGATGCACCTAGAAGTCTATATCTCTAGGCAAGAAATGAAAGAATGTGCATACAGGTACACCAAGTACTGCATACATGGAATACTTTAAGGGCATCTGAGTGGCAGGCCACTTACCCTGTAGGTACAGCCCTGGGCATGAGTCCATGTGTTGCAGTTCCTGAGCTTTCTCTATGGCCCACTTTTTGATTGGTCATTGCAAGGGCAGTTAGCAGAAATTGCATTGGTGGCTGCCTATAATCTGCTTAGCTATTGCCTCAGTGTGTGTGTGTGTGTGTGTGTGTGTGTGTGTGTGTGTGTGTATGTATATATATATATATATATATATATATATATATATATATATATATATATATATACATGGTAACTGCAAAATAAAATCAGACTTGCATCCTGCTGGGTCTCCAGAGGTCTTGAGTAGTGATTCCAAAACCCCACTCTACCCTGTTCTGTGGACTTCCTCACTGGATGAGAGCAACCACATTCAGGAGGTCAAGATTCTAAAAGTCAGCCCCCAAGCTCGGTGGCAGGGGCACAGCAATAACAAAACTAGCAAAAAGCAGCCACCACAGCTGTCACAAATGAGTGCTGATTCAGGGGAGGCCCCTCCCCATGCCTGCGTATGTTCAGTTTATTCTGGCACAACTTGAGAGGAGAGGGCCAACAGCTCACCTTACACAGAGGAACCTAAGGCATGAAGAGCTGAAGGACCTCATCCTAGCCATGACAGAGCCATGGAAGCCAGGCCCCAGGCCCTGGGAACTGGCCTCTCACCCACACAGATGCTAACATATGTCCAAGTTGAGGACATGGCCTGCAGCACCATTCCAAGGGCCAGTGGGAAACAGGAGGAACCTCTTGCCCACCACCTAAGGACAAGAAAACAGCTCACACCACAGGGCAGCAGCTGAAGTTGGGGACAATCCTCAGGAAAGTTCCCAAGGCTCAGACAGAGGTAGGATGATGAATCTACACATGGCAGTACCAAGCATGAGGTGAACACCAACCGCGATAGGGTTGGCTGTGGCTCAGCAGGTTGGGGCTGCAGGAGGGTGCCAGCAAGAGCACAGGCTCTCTCTGTGATGCACTCTAGTTTTTCTTTTATGAATAAAACATTCACTGTTCAATGTTAACTTTAAAAGTCATTGGCAAATAAGCTGATGACAAACAGAGGACATATGTGATGTGATTCCCCACGTGAGTTACGAGAGACAGTGGTAACCACAGAGGGCGAGAGTCACAGGTGGCGGTTGGGGTGAAAGCGGAGGTGGAAAGTTTCCCACCAGTGAAGGTGAGTTTCCTATACATGAGAAGGATGGCCCCTGGAGACCACTGGACAGAGTGGGGAAGAATGGCCCCTGGAGGCCTCTGGAGATGTGGCAAAAGATGGCCCCTTGAGGCCACTGGACAGCATGGGGAAGGACGGCCCTTGGATGTCACTGGACAGTGTGTCACATGGTAAACACTGCCATTCTGTGCCATGCACATGTGTTGGGAAGCGGCTGGCCCAGTGTGGTGTTGCCACAGTGAGGAGAATTATCTGGGACATAAATTACTCTCCTCAGAGCTTCTTTTTTTCAGATCAGCATTCCAAATATGTGAAATGAAACCACTGGAGCACTGTATGGGTGCTGTGGGGAGAGGTGGAGGGCACTGGAGTGGGAGGCAGCAGGGACCTGGGCCTCTTCTAGCCCAGATGTGCTGCTCTGAGCAAGGAACAAGGTGGTCCTGCAACTTCTGCCAGGTCAGCTGTGGCAGTGCAGCAGATGAGGGCCAGGCACCCACATGCAGCACCTCCATCCTCCACTGTGCCAGGGGCATGGAACTTCTGGGAGTAGAGAGCAATAGGGTGTCTCCGCATCTGCAGAATAAGCATGAACACAATGTCCCTAGCCTCCTTCAGGGAGGTGAGGCTTAAAGCAATAACAAACCAAGTGTGGCTTGACTCAGCCTGAGTGTCCCCAAGTTATCAATCACCGCCATGATCGAGGTACACTCAGTTTCCAAAGCCGTGACCTCAGATAGCACCATTAGCATAGATGGAAGTCCCCTTCACACACAGCACCCTCGAGCTTCCAAAGCCAGCACACCCCTAGCAACTTCCAGACAGCACACAGACTCAATGCATCTGGCAGGGCAAACAAGGTGGGTATCATGAGCACTGCTCAAAAACGCTTGGCCAAAGGCAGTGAGCAGGTGTGCTGCACAGTTCCATCTGGGGAACAGTCACCTGCCTTCCTCTTTATGCTCTCTTGAAACCTGAGCTCTGAGCTCTAGGCTTGATTTAGATTCCAGCAGTGCAGGTTCCAGAGCACCTGTGTCTAGGCACAGTTTTCTTAAGAAAAATCTGTATTTTTATCTAGGAAAAGATGAATAAAGCCTGGAATTCTGGTGCCACTTGAGGGACAATCATAGATTGCTATTTTTTTTTTCATTTTTCACAATAGCCAAGATATGGAATGTGCATAGGTGAAAAAAGAAAATGTGGTGGCTATACATGATGTAATATTACTCAGCCATAAAACATATTAAGAAACTCTATCATTTGTAGCAACATAGATGGAAATAGAGGAAAAGATTCAAGTAAAAGAGAAGGTCTTTCGAGCTAATCAGACAGAGAAAGAAAGTTTAGAACAGAAAAAGCCATCAGGGGGAAAGTTACAAAAGGAGACTGCTACTAAAACCTTTCTATAACCAGAGGGCTTAAGTGTCCAACCAACAGCACCACCTCTACAGGAGACTGCTACTAACACCTTTCTATCACCAGAGGACGTAAGTGTCCAACTGACAAGGCCACTTCCATATGCTGAGAGGCCCCCAACCCCCGCAGTGGATAGTTCAGATCCTGAGACAGGATCTCAAGTATTAACATGCCCTGTATTTGAGGTAGGAGGGCAGCGAATTTACCATACTTTAAATTTCAAAACAGTGAAGCACCTAAAAGAGGCTGTAACAACCTATGGTCCTCAAGCACCCTTCACTGTAAGCTTGGTCGAATCCATTACCAACTTGAACATGACGCCAGCAGATTGGGCTAATATGTGTAAAGCTGTGCTAAATGGAGGACAATACCTGTTATGGAAGGTTGCCAATGAGGAATTTTGCAAGGAGACGGCTAGGCGAAATGCAGCAGCTGGTTATCCTCAGAGAAATCTAGATATGTTGTTAGGAAAGGGACCTTATGAGGATCAGCAGCAACAAATTGCATATGATCCTGGTGTATATTTACAAATTGCTGTAGATGCAGTTAATGCATGGAAGACTTTACAAGGACATGGAGGTTTACAAGGTCAATTATCTAAGATAATACAAGGAACTAATGAATCTTATGCTGAATTTGTAGATAGGCTTATTCAAACAGCTACCAGAGTTTTGGGGAATACAGAACAAGCAATGCCATTAATAAAACAACTGGCTTATGACCAAGCGAATCGTTGGTGCAGAGATATCATTAGACCATGGAAACATGAAGATTTAAACACATATATTAAATTATGTAGAGACATTAATGAACAAGAGCAAGTCATGGCAGCTGCAGTAAAACAGGCTTTAGATGCCAGAGACATTAATGAACAGTGAAAATTGTGGCAGCTGCAGTAAAACAGGCTTTAGATGCCAGAGACATTAATGAACAAGGGCAAATTGTGGCAGCTGCAGTAAAACAGGCTTTAGATTCCAGGCCAAGAACATGCTACAATTGTGAACAAACAGGACATTTTAAAAGGAATTGCCCCATAGGAGGAGGGTTTAACAAAACTAGGTATCAAAGGAGTAGAATACCGGGTATTTGCCCACAATGCCGTAGAGGGAGACATTGGGCTAATGAATGCCGTTCTCAAACCACCATAGAGGGTACTCCATTATCAAAAAACAAACAAGGACCAAGTGTTTATCCACGATATCGTGGAGAAAGGCATTGGGCTCCATTGCCAAAAAAATGGACAGGTGGGCCCAATACTCCGGGGCCCAAAACCACAAATATACGGAGCACTGGAGGAACCCAGCAACCCCATCAGGGTAGTGCCCAGGACACATTGTCCATCAGATCCCTCATCAGACAAACCAGAGGGAGCGCAGGGTTGGACATCTGCACCTCCGCCAGATCAGTACTAACTCCAGAGATGGGAGTTCAAATCATTCCCACAGGGGTGAAAGGACCTCTTCCCAAAGGAACAGTAAGCTTATTATTGGGACGCAGCTCTTCTACTTTAAAAGGACTTATGATAAGTCCTGGGGTAATTGATCCCGATTATGAAGGTGAAATAAAAATTATAGCTAGTTCTCCAAATGGTATATCAGTAATTTCACCAGGAGATAGAATAGCACAGTTACTAATAATACCAAGCCTACATGATAAATATTCCAGTTGTGCTATAGAAAGAGGTTCCAAGGGATTAGGCTCCACAGGTGTAGATTGGGCTATGCTGTCTTTAAATTTAGATTCTCGCTCCATGCTAAAACTAAATATTCAAGGACATGAATTTAATGGGCTACTGGATACAGGTGCAGACCTTAGCATCATCTCTCGTCAAGAATGGCCAAAACATTGGCCATTACAACAAGCCACTCAAACGCTTCAAGGCCTAGGAGTGGTGACTAATCCCCATAGAAGTGCAATGGTATTAGATTGGAAGGATCCTGAAGGATGTGAAGGAACTATACAGCCATATGTATTGGATCATCTTCCTATAAATTTATGGGGACGAGATGTCCTAGATCAATTAGGTTTGACATTAACAAATAACATCAACCAAAATGCACCCACTATTATGACTAGACAAGGTTTTAGGAAAGGAAAAAGATTAGGAAAAAAAGAACAAGGTATAGCAGCACCAATACAAATAGATCAAGGAACAGACAGACATGGGTTGGATTTTCAGAAAGGGCCACTGAGACAATAAAAATTACTTGGAAATCAGAAAGACCAGTATGGGTTCCTCAGTGGCCCCTGACTAAAGAAAAGATACTAGCAGCCCATGATCTGGTCAAACAACAATTAGCAGAAGGACATATACAACCTTCTGTATCTCCCCATAATACTCCCATTTTTGTCATCAAAAAGAAATCTGGTAAATGGAGATTATTGCAAGATTTAAGAGCCATTAATAATGAGATGGTTATTATGGGACCTGCTCAATCGGGGATTCCTCAATTGTCTGCTTTGCCAAAAACTTGGTATGTTTTAGTTATAGATATTAAAGATTGTTTTTTTTTTCAATTCCAATTCATCCTGAGGATAGTCCACGTTTTGCATTTACTATCCCTGCACTGAATCATGAAGGTCCTGATCAGAGATATGAATGGAAAGTACTCCCTCAAGGGATGGCTAACAGCCCAACTATGTGTCAAATTTATGTTAACAAAGCAATCCAGCCACTTAGAAATCAAAATCCTGAACTACAAATATTTCACTATATGGATGATGTATTATTAGCACACAAAGCTAAAAACACATTGCTAGACTGTTATGCCACACTTACAAACTTATTAAAAAATTATAATCTAGAGATAGCAATAGATAAAGTACAATTAAATTTTCCAATTAATTATTTAGGAGTTCTATTATCCTCAACCATGGTCCGTCCACCAAAAATTCAAATACGAGTAGATCAACTCAAATCACTTAATGACTTTCAAAAGTTATTAGGAGACATAAATTGGATAAGGCCTTATCTAGGTATACCAACAGGAGAGTTGGGACCTTTATTTGATATCCTAAAAGGTCCATCAGATCCAAATTCACCCCGAATGTTAACGCCTGAAGCAAGAAAGGCATTAAAAATCATTGAAACATATATGAAAAATATGCATTTGGATAGAATTGATATAAGTTTGCCTTTATTATTTATTGTACTACCAACAAAATGTATTCCTACAGGAGTATTTTGGCAAGAAGGTCCATTATTATGGATACATTTATCTTATTCTCCTAACACTATTCTTACTAGGTATCCTGAGGCTGTAGGACAATTAATACTCAAAGAAATAAAAGCAGCAAAGGGAGTGTTTGGAATTTCTCCCAATAAAATTATTACTCCATATACTATGAATCAAATTGATGAGTTAGCTAATGAGTTGAATACTTGGGCAATAATCATGTGCAAATCTAATGTTTCATTTGATAAGCACTTACCATCTAATCCTTTATTGTCTTTTTGGTCATCGTATCCAGTAATTTTTCCAAAAATGACAAGAAAAACACCTATCGGGAATGCTCCAAATATATTCACTGATGGATCAAATAATGGTACAGCAGCAATAGTTACACCTGATCAAACTTTTACATTTTTAGTACCCAAAAAATCAGCTCAAAAGGTAGAGCTTAAGGCAGTATTACAGGCTTTTGTGATGTTTAAAAATTCTGTATTTAATTTATTTTCCGATAGTCAGTATATAGTTAATGCTATAGTATCCCTTGAAGATGCTGGTAGGATTTCCCCTTCATCTACTATTTTCTTTTTGCTTTCCACTATACAAAGTCTAATCTGGGACAGAAAAGATCCATTCTTTATAGGACATATCAGGGCACATACAGGATTGCCTGGAGCCCTTAGTTTGGGCAATGATTTAGCAGATAAAACTACACATGACATACATATTTTCTCTACACTAGAAGAAGCTATAAATTTTCATAAAAAGTTCCATGTCAATGCTAATACTTTACAAAAGTGTTTTAAAATAACTAAGGAACAAGCTAGACAAATAATAAAACAATGTCAAAATTGTGTGACCTTTTTACCACAAGTTAATCTTGGAGTCAATCCTAAAGGATTGATACCTAACCATATTTGGCAGATGGACGTCACAAACTTGCCAGAATTTGGAAAATTAAAATATTTGCATGTTACAGTTGATACTTCTTCTGGATTTTTGATGGGCTCCCTTCATGCCGGAGAAAAAACTAAAGATGTTATAGCTCATTGCTTACAAAATTTTGCCACTGTGGGCATTCCAAAACAGTTAAAAACAGATAATGCCCCTGGTTATACTTCTACCTCTTTTAAACACTTTTGCTCATCATTTGGCATTACTCATATAACAGGAATCCCATACAATCCACAGGGACAAGGCATAGTTGAAAGAGCTCATCAAACTATTAAAATGTACTTATTAAAGCAAAAAGAAGGAATTGGGAAGGGGTATATATTCCCCAAAGATAAACTTAAAATAACTCTTTTTACTCTAAACTTTTTAAATTTGGATTCATCAGGGCTTAGTGCTGCGGAAAGGCATATGTGTCCAAAAAATGTATATAAGCCCAAGGTATTTTGGAAGGATATTCTAACAGGACAATGGAAAGGTCCTGACCCAGTAATTGTCCGGAGTCGGGGGTCTGTTTGTGTGTTTCCACAGGGAGAACAGCAGCCGATTTTGATTCCAGAGAGATTAACTAAGGTCCTGACCCAGTGATTGCCTGGAATCGGGGGTCTGTTTGTGTGTTTCCACAGGGAGAACAGCAGCCGATTTGGATTCCAGACAGATTAACTAAAGCGATTTCTACAGACCAAAAAGAAGATGTGATATCCAGAACTCCAGTTTGGTTATTCTTACATCTGCGACAGAACCAGAATGCTTTTTTCAATATCTATTTTATTATTGCCCTTTCCCATATTTTTTTTTAGCTCATACAGACCTAGGTTAATGTTTTGCTGATCAGTTCTATTTTTTGACTATAGAGTTTTTAAACATTGCAATGGAGATTTCACCTGTAAAAAGTTATAAGGCCTTTACTATTATGTTATGTGTCGTATGTATTATGTGTGCACACTTGTGTTTTGTGTTTGAATGTACGTATGTCGATATGTCATATATGATGAGCGCTCATGAAAAAATGGATCCAAATAATTTTTTTTTATTCACGTGATTTAAATGGTTTAATCTCAAGGACCTTAGTTAAAATATTAAGAGCCAGGCAAGTAAGACAAATATAGCACATTTTCATCTATGCATGGCATCTAAATAGGAGATCTTCATAGAAACAGAGCTGGGAGGAAAGGAGGCGGGTGGAGAGAGGACACTAATGGGTGACAGGTGCCACTGGAGAGTATAAGAAACTTTTTATTTTTATTTTTTTTTTGAGTATATATTTATTTTAGTATTTTACATCGTGACATACAGCTTGAAAATAAATTACGTATAAAAAATAAACCCAATAATAGATCTTATTCATCTTAAGGCTTAATTAAAATATCATGACCTATATGAATTTTTTTTATATAGAGGTATTAAAAATAATGGTATTTTGTTTTCTGCCAAAATTATTTTTGAACCTCAATAAAATATTTGGAATTTTTTTTGTACTTTTTCACTACATTTTTTTTATTATTAGTTGTTCAAAACATTACATAGTTCTTGACATATCATATTTCATACATTTGATTCAACTGGGTTATGAACTCCCATTTTCCCCCGTATACAGATTGCAGAATCACATCAGTTACACATCCACGTTTTTACATACTGCCAAACTAGTGTCTGTTGTATTCTGCTGCCTTTCCTATCCTCTACTATCCCCTGAGAAACTTTTAAAAATATATATTTATTTTCTAATTGTAGTTGGACACAATACCTTTATTCCATTCATTTATTTTTATGTGATGCTGAGGATTGAACCCAGGGCCACCCACATTATAGGTGAGTGCTCTACCACTTAGCCACAATCCCAGCCCCATGAGGAACTTTTCATGTTCTACAGAGCACGATGGATGATTGACAACTGTATATTTCAAAATAGCTGATAGGAAGGATTTTGAATGTTCTCAACACACACACAAAAAAATAAATGTTTCAGGTGGTTAATTATCCAGTTGCCTTCACTTGATTGCATATTGCATGCTTATGTTGAAATAAATTGTTCTCATTTACAGGTGGGGAAACCATGCCACAGAGAAAAAGTGGCTTTTGTAAGTCACACAGCCTATTTGTGACAGCACCGGGGTTTGACCCTGTGCTTCAGAATCCATGTATTAACCACTGAATCGACTACCTATAACTTGAAAACTTAGCCAGCCCAGCAGGTTCTCTGTATGAAACAAGAAAATGTTGTTTCACAAACCAGGAATAAACTTTCCCAGGATCTCTCTTGGTCTAGCATATACTGCATTTGGGGAGAAAGGGTCATAACATTTCAATCTTTCTTGGTGTGTCACAAAGACAGATGCCATCTCCAGCCTCATGCTGCTCCCAGCTCTATTTTTTTCCATGCTGTATCCACAGGACTCTGCCAATAGGCTTTTGGCTTTTCAAGGCCTGGTGAGACCTTGATACCCCTGTTTCCCAACACTACCTCAGTGCTGGAGAAGAACCAAGGTCACTGATCTTCACCCTGGCCCTGTGAAGCACTTGGTTGAAAATGTAACAGAAGGCATGAGAACGGCCCCTGCTGTCCCCTGCCTGATATCCACAGCATTTAGAGGAGACCTAAGTAAATCTTGTGCACAACCAGGCTTGGATTTGGGCCTTACTGGAGCCCAATGCAGTGTGTCATATCCCATTACAAAGGACATGGTTCAGACAGTCATCTAGGTTGGAAGATCAACACCTTCCTGGGCCTGGAAACATTCTGAGAGGAGGCATACAGCAGGGACAACAGCCATGTGCCACATGGCAATGGGATGACTGATCACCGTGCAGTGCCCCATCCAAGACTCAACCTTGGCCCCTCTGGCAATCAGCCAAGGTGGCCAGAACATGGACATAGCTCCCAGCCCCTCCTGGATTTGTGCTTCTCCTCCCAACTCCCCCAGACAGGGGAAGCCATAGGTGCTCCCCAAACCCATCACAGAAGCTGCCATTTCCCCTGAACTGCCTCTACCTCCCAGCCCCGAGCCTCTATCTGGGCACACAAGGCTTCCTTCCTCTTCTGTTCCCACTCCTATGCTTCCTTGGATTCTCTGCCAAACACAGAGATGGTGGCAACTTCCCACCATGGCCAGCTCTGAAGATAACCCTGATGCTTCATTTATTTCAAGCATCTCAATGAGGCTTTTCCCTGGCTGTTACATAAAACAAAATAAACCATCAAGGTGCTTTCATGGTGCATCACAGACCCCTTCCAGATGAGCAAACCAAGAGTGTAAAATAAGGCCTCTCAACTGGTACACATAGGCCCAGACCCCTCCTGGCATGTGACCTTGGTCAGAAACTCAACCTCCCAGCCTCCATTTCCACATTTACTGAATGAATAAGAGTGACACCTTGCTGGTGGCTGTGATCATGCAGAGTGATGCAGGCGAGGCCCAACCCAGGACTGGGCACAGGACACACAGCAGCTTGAAGAACACAGTTACAGTACTAAGGCCTGACCACCTGAGGATGCGCACTGAACACAGTGAGGGCCAGGCTTGTTGGGACTTTGTTTGAATCAGCCAACCCAGGCCTAAGCCAGGAGGGGACAGGGCTGAGGTCTGGGCCTATGTGTGCCATTTCCTCTGACTCCCCTCCCAAATGCAGTAAGTGACTGGAGGTGCTGTCCTTCTGGGCCAGCACCTAGCCCTCTTTCTAGTGCAGCATGCCTTAATTCTAACCTGTGTCAGGGCTTCCAGATCCAAATACCCACAAAACCCAGGCAGGCAGTGCAATGTGGGACACAAGGGAGGGGAAAGAACTGTGTGAGCTAGATGGTGCGCCACATCCAACCAGAGCCAATGGTGCCCAGATTCCAGATCTTCACACCTGTAAAAGAAAGAGCATCGCCCTCTCCATGCTGGTGGGGTTGTAAACTCACTCAGAGCTCTCCAGTGACACTGTAGGGACTGAGGAGAGCTCAGCTGGGTTCAGCCCTCCTAATGCATTTGTAAATTAAGGTTTATTGAGAGCAGTTGTACTCACTCACCATGGCTGCTTTCACTCTGCACTGATAGATCGAGAAGGTCCCCAGGATTGGTGTGGCCACAGTGTGACCACCCAGCCAGTCCCTTCCAGAAGCTCTCTGCCTGGCCTGTCTCCTGACTCTCCCCTCCTGTTCCTGAGGGTCTCAGTTACCACATACAGAGAACTGCAGAGTTCTCACCCTGGGATAGGTCAGCACACACACACATTAGTAGTGAACCCCACAGGCCCTTGGAGTGTTGCCGGCAGTCCTGGCCTGGCTGGGAGGGTCTGCTGCTTGTTTAGTCAAGCACACATGGTGACTGGCCCATGAACCCTCCTTCTTGGAGCATTTTCTAACGAGGGCCTGCAACAGTACGTAGCTGCCACTGACAACTCAGAGCAAAGCATAAGGATCTCTCAAAATAGAACCATCAGAAAGGACAAGCTCTTTTAGACTCCAAGGAAGGACAGACCATTAACTTAGGTCACAGCTAGTGCATGACATGGCAATGGGTCCATGCCACCAACCCTTGGTGCTGGGTCACCTCTCTGTCTCACAAGTACCGTGCTCTCCTCCCTCATGCTCCCTTTCCAATTCCCAGCCCACCTTTGAAATGTGTGAGGGCCTCAGCTCCCTCCCAATGGATAAAAGATGTCCTGGCCACTTTAATGCCTGTCTGTGTTTATCTTTGACAAGCTTCGGCCAATGAACAACACCATCTATCAGCCATAACTTGGATTTTCTAATAACTGACTGCCTTTTCATCTGACCTGGCAAAGCCTCTTACCAGAGAGTGAACTGGTCTGCCATGTTGCTGCTGGTCAGAGAGATCATAAAGGTGGTTGTATCCCCTTCATGAATGAGGTTCAGCAGGACAGAGAGGACAATGTTCCCATCCAGGCTCAACAGGGACCACCACAGGTTGTCTTGGGTCAGGTAGACCACCATGTTGCTGATGTGATCTCACGTGGAGGGTGCCTGCGTAGTGCTGTCTTGGTCCAAGTGGATCTTGTCCTCCCAATTGCCCTCCTCCTCTGTGAGGTCTGCTGGACCACCTCATTGGCCAAGTAGAAGCTGAAAAAGAGCTCCATGGCTGTGCCTCTCAGCAGGGCCAGGATCTCCTTCATCTCCAGGTCCAGATTGGAGCTGAACCACTCAGGCAGCAGCTTCAGCTCAGACACGCACACTCCTGGGGAACCCCTGCAGCTGGCAGCTGGCCACCACCTCCCTGGCCTCAGGGAAGGTAAACATGTTGATGCAGATTCTCGACAGGGTCACTGTCATACCAGCACAGGCTGATGACTATCTGTTACAGGGGAAGACAGATAGCTAGAACTGCACTTTGGGTCTGTTGGAGTGGATGGAGCTGTGGAGGATGTGGGAATTCAGCTTCCAGTTGAAGGGAAACTTCTCCAAGTTACTGAAGGGCATGGGCTTCAGGAGGAGCTCCATGGAGAACAGGCTGTAGCTGGTGCTGACTGAAGGCTGCTCCAGGCTCTGTGGATGAAGAAAGATTCCACGAGCCTGCAGGCTGAAGTTGCTTGTGAATTCCTGTTTGGCCTCCTCAAGGAAGAAGGATACCTCAGCATTGGTGATGTGCAAGCTGGAGGGGAGGAAGTCAGGCAGTGTGGAGAACCTCTGCAGGCCATTCACAGTGACTCAACCCTCAACCACTGTGAGGAGGACAGCAGACAGAATAAAACCCTGTTCTGATGTGTGAGGTGATAACCCAATGGAGTCTCTGACCGCCACCCAGTGAACCACCCGCCGGCCACAGGGACAGTCTATAATTCTACAAAATGTGTTCATTGGGACTATCCCCAAAACTGGGTGGAGTGGGAAGGAGCCCAGATGAATACTGATCTCATGGCCCTGAGGCACACAGCTGCCTCCCCAAAAGGCAAACATTACTCCTCCGGATCTCAATCTCACAGAGAGAGCCCCACACTCAAGCATGGGGTCATCTTCCTGGCCCATTACCCTGCATAGCACAGACAGCACCCACCACCCACACTGGGCCCACCCAGCTTTAAAACTTGGCGGCTCATGCTTCTTTCCCTCCCATGGGTGACACAACTCAGATGCTGAGATACATCCAGAATCATTGAAAGGAGTGCAAAGCTTTGGCTTGACATTGTCACTACTAGAAATCTCTCCTTCTGAATATTGGGGTGGGACAGAGTGTGTAAAGTTTTCTCTACAAGGTCATTTGCTGCTGTGAGCAAACTACAGTGTGTGCCGGAGCCCATGCTGGGACTTGAACACCAGCTCAGCCATATCTTGACTGAGTAACCTGTCGAAGGGAATTTATCTCTCTGTGAATTAGATGTCCTCACATAAAGTAGAATATAAATGCAGTTCTTTTCTTCCTGGCTTCAGTAAGGATCTATGAGTTAATAAATATGAAGTGCTGAGAAGAGTACTGGCCTACATAAATGACCCATAAATATGTACCCACTATTATCACCATACATCACATAACCAGACTAAAGCCTGACAAAGAGGAGGCCTGATATTGTGACAGAAGTGTGTAGATAGCAAGGGCACAGGAAGTGCTTAAATATAAAAACACTAAATACTCGAGAGGGATGTCCACAATGTGTCATAAAATATAAAAAACAAGTTATAAATGGTCATCATGACAGCTTGAGTGTGTCCCCCAGAAGTTCCTATGGGGAACCTTACCTTGCCCACAAGGCAGTGTTGGGCAGTGGAGCCTTGTGGGAGTTCTTAGGTTTTGGGGAAGCCTCACAAAGATTCCTACCTTCTCTAAGGGAAGGGGGAGCTGAGTGTCATTTCCTCCTCTGGGTGCACCTGCTTGCCCTTCCACAGTCTGCAATGAATTACAGCAGCAGGAGGCCCGCACCAGAAGATGAGCAGGTGTCAGCACCATGCTATGCTCTCAAAACCATGGACCAAAATAACATCCATCCTTTATGAATCACTGAGTCTCGGGTACTCTACTATAGTAACAGAAAAGAGACTAAGACAATCACATATGATCTTGGGGAAATTTTTAAGTAATGTATATGTGTATGTATTTAAATGCATATGTATTTACATTAGGGTATCTATGAAACCAAAAATGGAAAGATTTTTGCTATTAACCATACGTGTTTCTCCTTTCAATGTGTAACAACATCATCTTCAGCCCACCAGAGCTGAATGTGAGGTTCCAATTTTACCTTCTCAAAAACTAAAGTGGGGGCTGGGGTTGTGGCTCTGTGGTAGAGCACTTGCCTCACATGTGTGAGGCACTGGGTTCAATTCTCAGCACCACATAAAAATAATGATATCGTGTCCATCTACAAAAATAAAACATTAAAAAAAAACTTAAGGAAAACCCAAGGCCATACTTAAACTCTGATTTACTCATATATATATATAAGAAAGAAATTAAAATAATTGCAAACCTCACCATGCTCTGTTTTCCTCAGGGACTGGCTTCTTTCTTTATCTTCTACATAGGAGTTTGACAACTTTTGAAAATTGACTCACAAGAATTTTAAGACTTCACCTTCTCTTTTTACTGTTGTCAAAACCTACATTTCACCTGCAATAACAGGCTGGGGTTTACGCTCCTATTCCTCTATAACTCAAGCTAAAGGCAACACAAATTGCATCTGAAAGCTTCTATGGAAAGCCATCAATGATTGCTGTAGGGGCCAAGTTTTGTCCTCAATCCAGGTTGCAGAAGAACATGATACTATAATTTGTGGCCATTGATAAGTCCTGAACCTGTCCTGAGACAGGCTCAACCCCCAGCCTGAGACCCTGATGAACCCCTAATCCCCAAGTGTCATCTCGAAGCACATCCTCCTTTCTATTGGAGGTACACCCATGGCCCATTCACAGAGTGAAGTGAGGCCACCAGCTGAACCCCCAGGAGCTTTCCACACTGATGGGGGGGGTAGAAGACAGGAGGAAGGAAGGAAATGAAGCCCAACCAGAAAGGACTCTCATTGCTGTCCTAGGGTAGCTGGATGCAGAGTGGGGATCAGGTCCAGAAAGCATGTGAGTGCCTAGGCAGAGACTCTTCAGGTAGACAGGGCTGACTCAGAACAGCAGTGACAGATGGCACCAGGGAGCCTCAGAAAACACACTGGGTGGGAAGGGACAGGGTGACCCCCAGTGAGTGGACTTTTGACACTGTGAGCAAACAGGACATTCCCCTGGGTCAGGACAGGGAGAACCACAGGCCTCAACCCAAGATAGCACAGCATGGACCTGCTACAACCCTTGGATTTGGAACTCAGTCCCTTTCACTGGTATCACCAACCCCACCTGGAAATAAACTCACCAGTCCTGAGGCCACTGGTACCTGCCCTGAGGAATAGTAGCTATAGCTAAGATTCTTTCTCCAATTCACACAACTTGGACCCAGAAAACCAAGCCTATGGAGTCCAGGTACAGTTGCAACCCTCAGTGTCTCAGGGTCAGGAGGCCCAGGTCTGAAAGAAAGTCTTAGCAGGTGGTACAGGAAATGATGGGGTGAAGACCTGGACTAGAACACCCACACACTCACCAACCCCAGGTTCCCCTTCTCCACAGCCCACTCAGTGCTGTCATCTAACCCTTCTCCTATTGTCTGTCCTTGCTGGGAAGCTCCTCCCCACACAGAGCAGAGTAGGCTCCTTCCTCATCCAGGAGGCGGGGTCTCTAGCCCTCCTCTGAGCTTCTGTACTTTGCAGGGAACTGACTACCCAACTCCCCACTCAGAAGGACATGTCCAGCAAAAGGGAGGCTCTGGTAGAAGGACTGGAGGGAGGAGGCCAGAAGAGCCACTGCATGTCTCCCTTTCCCCTCCCTGTTTGCTCTATGACATCTGCCCCCACAGTGCTCCACCTTGGTCCCATATTTCCATAGCAGTGATGCTGGTGTTCAGCATACTGCTGAGTCTCTGGTCCCTCCTAGTAGAGGAAGTTAAACAAATGCTCATAGAATAAATGTCCACCAATTACGATTACATGAGAATAAATCTCCTGTGTTCCCTCCAAGTCTTTCTGCCTTCCTCTCAGAGTTGTTAATTGACACCATTTCCACTAACATAGCCTTTGCCCCTCATATTCTCATGCCATTCATTTTTTTCTGCAATGTCATGTCACCGGGTTGCTAGACTGGCAGCCATTTTTGCTAAGCAAGGTGCATCAATTTTCATATGTAAATAGAAAATATTAATTAAAGGAGAAACAGGCCATTGAGGTGCCAGCACACCTGAGTCAACATACCTGCCATGATGGGGAGCATCATAATAGTTCTGAGATGAGAAGTCTCAAAACTATTTTCAAAAATGATAAAACTGAGTCACAGAGAAGTTCACCAATCTGAATAGGGTCAATGTCAGGATTTACACTAGTTCTTTCTGCCTCCAAAGCCTTTCCATTTCTGTCTACTACCCAAGTTCCTCCTCATCTGATGGATCTACAGTAAAGGAGCTGGAGCTCAGTATCCAAGGCCAAGTTTAGGAACCCTGAAATAGCCAGAAGTTTTAATTGTTCTACAATCACAGGTGACTGTGTCCCCCGTCCAAGGTGCCAATTGTCAGCCTGGTTCTCCAAGAAGTTCAGGAAAATGGGTACATCTGACTCAGGGCATCTCAGCACAGCTGATGGCAAAAGAGCCAGTGACCAGACCTTCAAGGCAGAAGTGTGTGTGGGAAAACACTGCCACCTGGAAGCACCATTAAAATCCCAGAGTATCAGGAGGAGCAGTGGTGCAGCAAAATGGACCTTGGATTCAGGAGGCCAGCTGCAGGCCACCCTGCATTTGTATCCCTGCCCCAGGTGGTAACCCTCATATCACCCAAGGCCAGGTCCTTCCACATCTCAGCATTGGAAACAATCATTACAGAAGCAAGAGGAGAAAAACGTCAAATACTCAACCACTGAATTTAAATTCTGCCAGTTTAAAAAATAAGATGGAAAAAGTCAAATAAGTTTCTGCCTTTTCCATACAGATGGAACACAAACTGGACAGAGAAAAGGCAGGGCCACATGACAGACCAACATAGGGCACCAGTGCCTGCTGCTGGCAGGAAGGGTGATGACTACCTTTGTCCCAAGATCAGCCTTCTTGGATCCCAGGCTGGGTGGCCTGTGAAGTCAGCTGGGACTCAACAGAAACAGGAAGAGAAGGAGAGAGGAAGTAGCTACTATTGAAGCAGACAGGACTAGACAGGAAGTAATCAGGAAGAAAACGAGATGAACGCATCCCTGATCTCAGCTCACAGTACCCTGTATCCTCTACTGGCAAAGCTTACACAGGAACAGCTGCCACAGGAAAGGTGGTTCAGAGTCCTGGTCCCGGCATCACACATCAGAGATAAGTTTAGAGCTAAGAGCCAAAACTTAACAATACACTCATGGTAGCCAACAGAAGAGGAAACTGGGGCATGGAAGGCTTAAGTCAGATGACTAATGAACCGTGATTTCAGGGCAGGAATCCTGTAGACTCTAGAGGAGACATAAGGGTGCTAAGAGGCGTCTGAGGTGCAACCTGCAGGACCAGACTTCTGAGACCAGAAGCAGGAACCCAGAGTGCCAGGCCAATCAGAGGCTGCACATGGCATCTGGCATCCTGGAAGACCCCTGGGTGTGCATCGATGGAGCTGCAGACAGAGCAGAGGAGACCAGAGGCTGCAGAAGCTCCATGGGGGCTGCATGAGGGCGAGGAGTGGCTTTGTTTGCTTGTATTTGAGTTCAGCAGACATGGACAGGAGGACAACTTGAATCAGTGACTGCACAACAGAATGGACTCCCACAGGCTCTCCCACAGAGGAAAGCCTGAGAGGACACTTCACAGCTGCCTCCCTATTCAACACACCCCCCACTGCAGGATGAGCTATGCCTTAGACTCAAGGCCAGTGTCTACCCAAGTGTTCTCTGTGGGTCCTGAGTATCCCTATGGTCCTCAGATGATACAAATGAACAACAGCAGGAAGACCGCCTCTCTAAAAGTTCAAGGACCCTACTGGGTACATAGTAAACACTTTGTGTATACTCATAGAAATGAACATCAGGGCAGGGGGAGCCTGTCCTGTCCACAGGTCTTGGACCATGGAGCAGCAGGTCCACTGAGGGCTAGAGATGACTGTGAGCTACCTGAACCAAAACCAAGCAACATATAGAAAAGTTAGGGTGAAGGGAAAGGAAGAATAGAACCATCATCATCATCGACCCAGTATTGGTCTGAGCATTTGATAGGCACTGAAATCATTATCATGATTATAGTCATTATTTGCATAATCCTTATTACAGACCAAGCACTGTTATGAGTACTTTACAGGCATTAATTCTTTCAATCTCAACAGTCTTTCAGTTGTGAGGATTTGATTATCATTCCCATTCATAAATTAGAAGTCAGAGGCACAGAAAGGTTAAGTGATTTGCCCACATTCACACAGCTACCAGAGGTGGGATTCTACCCAAATGGCCTGGCTACAGGTAGCCACTGTGCTCTGCTGCCAGAGGCCCCTTGCCCTGCAGATCCTGCATTGGATGAGTCCAGCAAGGACAGCAGGGAGGTACGAGTGTGGCTCTGAAGGGCCACGTGTGGGTCATTGGCTGGACACAGTCCTGAGATGAAGCAGAAAACAGAGCTTTTCCTGGCTCCAGGAGAATCTCTTCTAGGAGGTGTTCTCAACAGTCTCTGGGGGCCAGGACAGCCTCATCACAGAGTGCAGTGATCCAGTTGGGCTGATGCCTGGCCAGGTTGTAGCAGGAAGGACCAGGAGGGAGAGGGCAGTAGCCAGACCACACAGTCAGGCAGGTGAAGGCTTCTGGGTGGCCTGGCCTGATGGACAAGTGACATCCTGACTGACCACAGACCACCCCACACACTGGCTCCTGGTGGCACCAAGAGGCAGAGGAGCCAGGCCACAGTCCAGGTGCTCCATCAGAAACCACAGAAAAAGGCACAGTTTAAAACAGAACCATGAACAGGTCTGTGTCCTAGTGTGATGGCCACCACTGCTCTGGGCCAGGACCATCCAACCCACACCCACAGGACACATGGCCTCTGCCTGTGTAGTTGGAGGTCTCCCACAGCTTTATATTTAGTCTGCAGCCCACAGGGGTTTCTCCTGGTAGGTGAGATGAGGTGGGGCCTGGGAGTCGCTGAATATCCTATGGCTGGATTCCATAGCTGGGCCATGGCTCAGGGAACTTGAACACTTTGCATCAGGTGCCCAGTTACCACCCTCTCCAGATCACCAACATGCATGTCCACGGCTCTCCTCAGTCATTTCTGGGGCATGCCTCACCTTATCATGAGGTTGTTTTCCCACATGGCTAGCCAATGTCCCCCAACTGTGTCTGTGGCTGTACCTTACCCCTGAGCTGATTCCTGGGGCTCTGATCATGTCTTAATTCCTAATGCCCACGGGGCCCACCTGCTGGCTGGTCATCAAGCTCCCTTGCTCTGCAGGTAAACGTGCATATGGACACACCAGGGATGAGGGCAGCATTGAAGACTGTTAGTCTGTAAACAAGTCAGGATGATGCCTGGCATTTTGCCAGAGGGAGTAGTTTGTGAAGTAACTCCAGTGACACATTAAGTGTGGAGATTCCTTATTGGTTGACTGCTGTATCTAGTTTATGTTAATTAAGATAAGCTGTGTGTAATGTATATATACCTCTCCTGTCCTACAATAAACGGCTCCCACTCCTGCTGTATCAATGTACACAAGTTGTTCATCACCCCCTGGTTATTTTGCTGCAGTCGGACTGCAGCAGAAGACACAGTGACCACATGAGTGCTGGGGACCAAGAGGGGTTCCCTCCCCCAAATCCAGAAGTTACCACCCACAGCCCTGTGAGGACCCAGGAGGTGCAGCACCCAAACCAAGTGGGTACTACAAAAGGACCAGACTGCCAGTACCTCAATCTTGGACTTCCAGCCTCCAAACTCTAAGAAACAAATTACTGTTGTGGAAGTCTCCAAGTCAGTGACCTACAGGACAGAAGCCCTAGCAGCCTTTCCAGGGCAACAGAGGGACTGCTGTTCTTTACCACACTCCCGTCAGCTGGGCTAGCCTGTCTTCTGTCTTCCAATTTAACTTTAGAATCATGTGTCCAATTGCCCAAGCCAAAACCCACAAGCACCCCACTGGAGGTAAGGCCTTCACTCCCTATGGCAGGGAGTTGTGGTGTCCCTCAACTCCCTGCCATAGGCTCCCCATCAAGTATCTTTGAGTTTCCAAGAAGGAGCAGATATTACTCTTTCCAACCAAAGACATAGCTCCTCGTCTCCTCTATAAAGAACAACTTGACCACAGGAGTCCCCTGAAAGCACAGAGACACAACAAGGGAGTGACCAGGAACAAAAGATCTGAGGGATAATCCCCTTCAGTATTTCAACAAATATGTGCAAGAGGGGAATCAGGGTTCATGTTGAGGGGCAGGCAGCAGAGGCCACCTTGAGCTGGAACATGGGGTGTGCTGCAGAGTCCAGAGTCTGCTCTGCCACTGGGCTTCAGAGAGGCTCCTGACTCACTATGGGAAAATAATGAGGTGAGGAGTGGGACTTGGTGCTGACAGCAAGAGCACAGGCTACATCCTGTAGATGAGACCCCCTCTCCAGGAGGAACCCCTCCCAATGCCCACATCCTAAGCAAAAGCAAGATAGTTAATATTTATCCCAGGTAGCCTTTCCAAAAAAAATAGATAAATTATTCCCTAAGGACACTTGAGGTGTCCAAGTGTAAATGCTAGTTCTCTATCCTGAGAGAGATGGAGGTAAAGCAGCCATAGCTCCTCTTACTTCCTAAGAACACAATGCAGGAAGTCAGAGGAGCTAGTCGCAGCATGAGAAAAAAAAATCCTGCTTGGCTGAGCTATTGTGGTCAAGGATTATATTAATTATAGATAAATACTATCCAAAAAATAAAAATAAATTTTAAAAGGCAGGTAAATCAGATAATCCTCATGTATAATTTTAACTTATAGCTACATTTTTAACTCAAATGATTAGGTAGGAGAGTAGTACATGTTGTTGTAAAAGTAATCACAGAAAACTGAATGTTTTGAGGAAGGAGGTTGAGGCCGTGATGCAATGGAAGGCTCTCATCTGTCTTTGAACATCTTCCTGCAACACCATCTCCAGGTTTGGCTGAGGGTGAGTAGGTGGGGTCTGCACAAACCCCAAGGCACAGATAGTCTTGTACAGAATACTGGAAGCTGAGTGTAGAACAAGGAGAGTGAGGTGCCATGTTGGTAGGGGAGAAGGCCACCTGTAAGGATTTATAAATTCAGAACCCCCCACACCAAAGAGCTTTCCAGCCTCTCCAATTACCAGGTGTGGCCATGGGATTACTTCTGGCCAATGAACTATGAGTCCAAGTGTCACACATCACCTGAAAGCCAAAATCAATAGCTGTGACATTCCACTAGGGACAAATGGCAGACACAGAGGCCCTAGAGTATGGCAGAGCCACCAGCTGGAATCAGTCTGGGTCCCTGATCCTCACATGGAAGACCTTGCCTTCCAGACATGCATACCCACGTGGGATAAGAGCAAGAAGTTCTCTTAGGTGATGCTAGGCCATAGGTGGATCAGTAACAGCCACAAGTGAGAACCCACTGCATGGCATCACGGAGTCTGGTCACATGTTGACACTCATCATCATCAGGCCCCTACTAAAAAGACTAAACTCCCTGCACACTTCCTTATCAATATAAACTGCATTGTTAGCAAGGAGAAAATAAAGACAGAAAAACAACAGTGAAGAACTGTTGAGCCAATGTAAAGGATTTACGGGGTGCTCCAGGTGTAGAATGTGCATTATTAAATGGATTATATGGACCTCTTAGTGACAGTAATTTTGAGCTCCTATAGGCACTGTCAGCTGTTAAACAGCAGGAAATTTTGATTGCCTTTACTAACTTCCATTTATATTTATTATAAATTGGACACCTGGGAGATTGTTTAAATAAGAGAGGAAAATTCCTTAAGTAATCCTGCCAGCTCTGCTGCCATCTGATGGGGAGGCAGCTGAGCTCAGGGGAGGCAGGGAGACACCTGGGCTGCAGCCAGGCTGCCAGTTTATGCCTCAATATTAGTCACTTCATCCCCCTGAGAATCAATTTCCCTATTTGTCAAGTGGGTTGTCAAATCCTACCATCTGCCAAGGCCACTCTGTGAGGCAACCCAGCCATGTGGCACATTACTGTGCAACTGCAAGTACAGGAATGTCACTCGGGCAGCCCCTTGGCTTTGGATCTCTCACTAATTTAGAGAAGACTTCCTTCATCACTTCATTACTGAAATAAAAAATGATTCCTTCAACAGGCAGAACACTCAAACTACACAAATCTACACAAAGCTGGAATTTAAGGGCAGTTATATTGTTGGTGAGTTTACAAGTTGGCCAAGCTTCAGGTCTGACTGGATTCAGCATTTAAACAAGGTGCATGTTCATAAATGTCCTTCGCTGAATGCATGCAAAAGAAACGGTGTACATCCATGGAGTGGGTTATCTGGCAATAAAGTGGAGTAAATGATGGACACCTATGATGACAAAGATACATCTCAAATACGTTGTGCTGAGCAGAAGAGTGTGATCGAAAAAATCTGCATAATGTATATTCCCCTTATGTATTGCTCTTGAAAAATCAAAGCTGCATGCATGGAGAATGGGTCAGCTGTTGCAGGAGAGCAGGCCTGGGGAGGCTCTGGCAATAAAAAGTCATAGCACAGAACAGGGGTGTGGGAATGGAGCTGCTCTGTGTTCTGATAGAGATATACACCATAAAGTGGATTTAAGTGAAAAATAAAGTGATTTTTAAGATGCATCATCACCTATCACTCATCAGTATCATCCATGAAGCTGACTTTATTCTGAACTTCCATGTCAGGGTGGAACCAGCAACTCCAGGCCTCACATTTTGCTTCCTTGAACTCTAACTGGAAGTCAAGGGAAAACTTTCTGTTCCCAAAAATCTCAGGGAAAACTACTCTCAGGGATTCGCATTGGCTCTGAGGGCCATGTGCCCAATCCCTAGGCCAATCCCTATGACTTCTTCTGATTGGCTCAGCCTTGGTCATCTGCCCATCTTTGAACCTATCACTATGGCCAATGAATGGCCTCTTCTGATTGGCTCAGCCTTGGTCATGTACCCATCCCTGAGTCAATCACTATGATTAGGGAATTGTCTCTTCAATTTGGCTCAACTGCAGTCATGGCCCATCCCCAGTGGACTGGAGATGGAATTCACCCTTAGCTGAAACTTTGGAAGGGGCTCCCAAAGCATCACCAAGTGCTATTTTGACAAGAAGAACAAGGTGGTTCAAGGTATGGAACAACACAAAGTCCACAGTCTCCAGCTGCTCCTGTTCATACTAAGTCCAGGCCTGTTTTTCCAGCCAGTGCTGCTCTCAACACCACCAGGGCTGCAAAGAGAAATGAGAATTGCTGGGGCCACAAACCATTTTAACAGCTACCCTGTGGGAAAGTGGTGCCTTTGCAGTTTGACACACCATATTTGAAAGACAAGTTGGAGATTCAGAATACAGGATCCAAAGCAAGCCAACCCCCACTGAAAGATGCCTGTGATGCTATGAGTGATCTCAGGGGTGGTAACAGCACCAGCTCCTTGCCTGCAAACTGAGAATTTCCACAGGTCTTCCTGCCCTGAAGTGACAGTGCTGGGCCTAAACTCTGCTCCTAGGCTTGCCACTGTGAATTTGGAAGACTTTGACCTTTGAACATGCTCCCTTGGGAGAGACATCTGGTAGGACAATGGAGCATGCCCATCAGCAGAAGAGTAGTGGGCCACATGCTTGCTGGCTGGTCTCAAAGTGAGTATAAGGAAATGTGCTGCATCTGCAATGAGCATGTGAGAAACCCACTGCTCTAAGAAGCTCTGCTGTCCATTCAAACCAAAGCTTACTTCACATGCAGAG
The DNA here is from genome assembly GCF_048772815.1 of Callospermophilus lateralis. Taxonomy (NCBI): domain Eukaryota; kingdom Metazoa; phylum Chordata; class Mammalia; order Rodentia; family Sciuridae; genus Callospermophilus; species Callospermophilus lateralis. Next base: position 133,306,467 of record NC_135310.1, on the reverse strand, counting down.
GAAAGGCAAAGATGTTCTACAAAACTGCAACAACCAAGGACCTTGTCACATCCTTTACCACCTGCGTTTCTTCCTGCATCAGCCAACCACTTTTGCTGAACATGGTCACATATGAGGAGAACAGAGGCAGGGAAACCCAGAGCCCTTTGCTCCCACTCCTTCCCAACTCATTGAACAGCTGTAGAGAAGGTGCTGGTATGATGTGAACCTTTCAAGAAGTCAAATAAAATTGGTGAATGGGTTCAGGGCAGCACTTCTGTTGCTCCAGTGGTAATAAAATACCTGCAAAGGCATGAGTTTCAGAGCAGGAATGGTGTAAATCGGAGGTGTCTGCATGAGAGTTAACTGCTCTTATATTTGCATTGAAAACTGATATAAGGTATTGAAAGGTAAAATGTATGTTATGATTTCAGGTTTTATTTTTTCTTTTTCAGAATACCATTAAAGAGCAAATAGAAATTCTATGGCAGATGAGAGAGACCCAGAAGGAAAGGAAAGGACTTATATTTTCTCCTTTTAAAGGCACCTTTTTTGTCATTGTTAAACAGAAGACTGCATTTTCCTTGGGCTCTGAGTGCATTGGAATTACACCAGGAACACAGTCGGCCACCATCCCCACTTTTCTTCAGTAGTTTAAAAAGCAGTCTCTGTGGACTCCATCTGAGTCACATAGTTGTTTTGTTGTTGTTGTTGTTGTTGTTTGTTTTCTGTTTTTGTTTTTACCTACTCAGTGGTTTTCTAAAACTGAAATTGGTTGCACAATATTCATATTTCTGGCTTTTCTGTAAAAACAAAATAAGCTTTGAGCCAGCTGGATTAGTGCCCTGACCAGCAGCCACAGCTTGACAGCCCTGGTCACGGCTCTTTAGCTAGCACCTGCACCATGAAGCTTGCCACAGCCCCCATCACTCCCTGCTGCCCACCCCATCTCTCTCTCTCACTTGTGCCTGTCTGTCCTTCCCAGTGCCTAAGGATGAGGACAGCACTGAGGACAGCAGACTGGGAGATAGAAGCAGAATCCCAGGACCTGCCTGAGTTGTGGCCTGGACTCAGACATCTGTGATTCACAAGGGGCATTAATTTGATTTGCCTCATGCAGTGGGGGGAAGCATGTCCCTGTCCTATCTGGTGTGTGCTGCTGTAGCAAAATACCTGAGGGCGGGTGACATATAAAAAAGAGAGAGATTCATTTCCTATGGTTCTGGAAGCTGGAAGTCCACAATGAAGATGCTGGCAAATGGCAAGGACATACATGCTGTGTCCCTCATGGGGAAGGTGGAAGGGCAAGAGTGTACTCCCATGCATGGGGGCAGGGGCACCAGGCCAAACTCTTCCTTTCATCAGGAGCCCACCCCAGTGAGACCACATGATTTCATTCCTCAGGGAAGAACCCCTGTGGCCACCTAACCCGAAAGATCCCTTCCCTCTACATAGTCACACTGGGAACCAAGTTTCTGACCCATGAATGCTGGGAATACATTCAAGCCCCTGTAGTCCCTAAAAGAGCTGTTTCCAAGTCCCAACACTAGTTCCTGATTTGGAAATATGTTTGCCAATGTGATGATATTAAGGGTCTTGAGATGAGTCATCCTAATGTGAAAGTGTCCTCATAAGAGAAGGTTCAGGATGCCAGAGACACACAAAGATACAAGAGAGCCCCAAGTGAAGATGGAGAGACCCAGAGGGACTGCAAGTGCTGCTGGCAGCACCAGAGCCTATTCCAGGCCTCTCCCTGGGACTCAGGGGGAGCCAATCCACCAACACCATGATTCTGGACTTCCATCCTCCAGAATATGTGAAAATCAGTTTCTGTTGTCTAAAGACACCAGCTTTCTGATGATGTTACAAGAGCCAGCAAACAGGGAACTAAGACACACACCCCAGCTGAAGAGCAGCTCTGCCTCAGCTTCCCAAGTCCCAAGGCCCTGGGTTTAAGGTGCTGGCTTCCTCAGACATCATGCTAAGTCCACCCTGCCTGGTTCCGGGGCCTCTCCTGGAGGACCATGTCCTTATTACTCCACCTCTTCTTGTCCTCTACTTGGGCCCTCACTGTGCTGTTCTCAGCAGCCTTTGATGTATGACACATACCCTGAATCGAAGCTGAACTCACTTCCTGCACCATGCCAGCCTTCATGCCAGCCCTGGTGAATCAGTGACTAAGTTCTCCCTATTTCATAGTGGAGGAAACTAACACTCAAGGGGACACATCTCTTGTCTGAAACCACCAGGACCCAGGCAGGTTCTTCTGACTGATCCCCTTATTACAGTATCACCTGGCCAACCTGAACCTAGGGTTACCCTGATGGCCTCTGAGGACAACCAGGACATCCTAGAGGCTCAGGTCCAGCAAAGAAATTCTAGAGCACCCAGCCCAGTAACCTACAGGCCTAGTTTTTAGCACTGCAAATTTTTATTCTAACAAAACATTTTAAAATCTATTACACAATACCTAAGATTTACAGGAGTTGTGCAGGACACACTGGTAACACAAATTCCAACCACTGACCTGGGAAACCTTCCTCATAAATGTGCTCCCTGGTGACCCCAGGGGACTTCTGTTAATTTTTGTTACATAGTAATGTCTCCTTATGTTGCCATATGTTTGTTTCTAGATTTTTGTGCTTCATATAAACAGCATTACCCTGTGGCTGTCTGTGATGGCACTTCGTGCTCAACATTGTGTCTGTCAAATCATATCCATGGAGCCATCACCAGAACTACCCACTTCCTGCCTCACGCAGCTCCACTGGTGAGAATATGGGAGGGGGCTGTCTGCTTGCGGGGTACTCAAGTTGTTCTAGGTTTAAGTGACTGTGCCTCAGGAAGCAATCCTCTTAGACCCTAACCTTGCTCACATCTGCATCCCCACTTTCCCTGGACACAGAGGGGTCCATCCCTGGAAGCCATGCCCACCATCCTCCTGGTGGCCCTGGGGCCAGTGGTGGAAGATACCAGCAGGGAACACTTGCCAAAGGCCACCTGCACAGAGATGGCAAAACCAGACCCAAAGCCTCACTCCCAGGCCATAGAAAGTCATGTGGATAAGGGGTGAGAGAGAATGCATCCCCCTTCCCGTGCATGATTCTTGCTTGTGCCTGTCTAGCAAGTGCAGTGAATACAGGTGTCTTGTGTCACTTTTACACACCCATGCCCAGCAGTGAGCCTCCTGCTGTGGATGCTCAGGGACTGAAATGCTCCAAATGGGCTTCCACTCCAGCCCTATCCACCCCATTCACACGGCACACTCTGCCACAGCCCTGTGCAGGTACCGACCCAAGGAATTCTCCCAACAACCACAGGTACTATTACTCGCTCCATTTGATGCAGAAACTGAGGCTCAGAGAGAGTTAGCAACCTGCGGAGTTACACAGCTGGGTGAAATGGGGCCTGGACTTGAGCCCAGGCAGTCTGGCAGGAGCCTGGCCTTTCCCCTACACTCCATTGGCCTCTGTGGTGTGATTTCCAACCACCCCAAGGAGCTCATCCTGGAAGTAGGAACTCAGAGTCACTGGGCAGCAGGTTTCACAGGCATAGCTGAGGTAATCAGCAGGCTGGATGCAGGGCTAAAGAGTGTCGGGTGGCCTGGGAGCTGTGCCACTCTGTACAAGACACAGGCACCCACTTGGGCCAGCGAGACTGGTCAACACTGCTTTGTCCTTCTAACAGATTTTCAAAGTCATAAAGTCTAGCTTTTCATGTGAAATATTTTTCCAATAATTTGATTTTCTCAAATATTTTCCTGGGTTGGGATGCTGGCTCTGATCTTTGATTAGGAGATTGCTGTGCTGCTCCTGCTGAACAGTCTCCATGTCACCAGTCCTCTGCCTGTCACACCAGGACAAGGAAGAAGCCACAAGTCCTTTGCACTTCCTGCTCCCTCCATGGGTCTCTACATATAGTAGTTGGCTCCTTCTCATCACTCAGCTCCCAGCTGAAGAGCCACCTTCTCCAGGTGGCCTTTGTTCACCTCCCTTTAGGAAGCAGCCTCATGGAGGCAGGGGAAGGTGTGCAGGCTCTCTGTTCTCTTCCTGTAATTTCTTTCCATATCCAAATTTTTTTCAAAATAAAGGGGTTTTAAGAAGAAGAGAGCCCTTAGCCTGGTGCATTGAGGAAAAGCTGGAAGGCTGGGGTGATCAAGCTGGGAAGAGAAGCTCAGAATCAGGCAGGAGGGTGCACACTGGGTCGGCCCGAGGAAGGAGTCTGAGGTTTGATTTCTTCTCAAGGGGTCTCGAGCAGGAGCTGCGAGGATCATGGGTGCTTATCTACAGGACTCTCACCTGGAGGAGAAGCTAGGTGTCCTCAGAACAACAGCAGAATCCAGGGAGGACCTGGAGAGGCAGTTTCCCAAAGACATAGCTGAGAAGCTCTCAGAGCCTAGCAGAGGGAGGGTAGAGGGTTCTTCTGGAGATGACACTCAAGGGATTCTGGACCCAGGATAAACTAATGTTCCAAGACCATCTGTGCTTCCCAAGGGTTGCCCCACTCAGAACATTCTAGATTGATTAAAATCAGAGTATTTTACATTTTAAGAACCCAAACCCCTGGCTTTGCCTAAGAAATTAGGTCTAGTGGGCTGAGCTGGCCTTCATCCCTGTGTGGCTGGAAGGAAGACTGCCATATGGGATGGTACCCCAGTCACCCCAGTCCCTTCCACTCACCAAAAAACAAGAGGCAAGTGACCCCAAATTGGCGATCAAGTCCTAGTTCTGCTGCTTCTTGGCTGGGTGACCTTTGGCAAGTTACTCCATCTTCCTGTGCCTGTTTTCTCTGTTCACCTGAGCCCCATGAGGCTGCTTGCATGAGCTGAGACACACATCAGTGCTCAGAGCCGCATCTGATGAATTACAATTAGTGGCTTCTTATTGAACTTTCTTCCCAGGTGAACTACTCAGCAGCTGGTTTTGCAGGATGGCCATTTTCCAGACCCCCAAACTTTGTTCTGCCCGTCAGCTGCCAGGCAACTGTGAAGGGCTGAGCCTTCAGCCCATGAGAACCCTCTTGAGCCCATCTGGGGGACAGAGGAGAGAAGAGCACCAAAAACATGCAGCTTACAAGTGCCCCCACTCCCCTCCCTGCCCCACTGTTTTGTCTCCCCTAAGGGGCCAACATCCAGAAAGCAGTCAAGCCACTAGAGACACTGGAAGCAAACGTGGCACTGCTTGGCTAATTTTTAGTCCAATCTCTGAAAGAACAGACCAGGCAACCCAGATAGTCATTATCGCTAAAGAAAAAAATCTCTTGGCCTCATCTTGTGATGAAGAAGCTTCTGGCAACCTCACTAATTTAAGCTGGAAAAAAACACCTTTGTGCCTCCCTGGCTGGGTTCACCATCTGGCTTCTCAGAGTGCCCTGTTAGAGCTCTGCTGGTTCAGCCTCCTGCAGGAAGATCCCAAGAGCCCCTGTGGAGCCTGAACAAGGGGTTCCTACTCCCTGCAGAGCAAGGAGCCTGCAGGGAAGCCCCACACATCACCTCTGGGGCCCCAGGTGTCAGGTCCCTCACCATCAGGAAGACAGTAGCTCCAACTCTGGAATCAGACCTGTGAGCAAGGAGGACAGACAGGCCACTGGTGCAGCTCCAGCAAGTCCTCCAATTACTGCTGCAGTCATCACTGTCACTGCTGATTCAGGTCAAAATATACAGGCCCTATGAAGCATAAATGTCTCCAGAGGGCTCCACAGGACATTGAGGCTGGCTTGGTATGGTACACCTCGCCTCATCCTCTGCCCACAGCCATATGCACCATATGACACCCAGCAGGGGCCGGATGATAACAGACACACAAAGGGGTTCCCTGGCTTCAAGGGATAATAATCCCTTTCAACTGGTATTAACTGAAAGCCACCAGGTGCTTTGACACAGAGACAAGAGGAGATGCTCCACAGAGAAGACCACTTTTGTGGCAAAGGGACCCCCTGAAAAAATGACAATACCCTTGGTCAAGAATTGTTAAGAATTTAATGATAAAATTACATTCTTTTGTGTAAATGAATATACCACATTAAACTCATAATTCTGTATGGTTAATAGTACCTAGCATACAGAAGTTGAACAAGCAAAGTGATCAAAGGAACCAAATAAATTTTCAGACACAATTAAAAGTTTAGAAAACCCAGCAAAGTATCCCTGACTGTCTGGTGAAAATGTGTGGCTGTACCCAAACCTCAGCACCAACATGCAGAGTAGACTAAACTCTAAGATGCTGTTAATGCTGAAATGCAAAGTAACCTCAGCTTACCCACCACTGAGTGTGCAGGGGACAGCTCCTGGGTCAACAGACACCCGTGACCAGATAGCTGTCAGGTCAATGTTGAATCAGGATTCTTTTTCATAGTTTTAACTAATATGTGATTGGGCATGAATTTTAATGAAATTCATATAAAAACCCCAATGACAATTCTTCACAGAACTAGAAAATCAATCATGCAATTCACTTGGAAAATTAAGAGACCCAGAATAGCCAAAGCAATCCACACCAAGATGAGTGAAGTGGGACACATCATAATAGTATAGCTTAAACTGTACTACAGAGCCACAGTAACAAAATCGTCATTGTATCAGCACCAAAACAGATGTGTAGACACCGAAACAGATGCATAGACCAATGAATGGTACAGAATAGAAGACACAGAGAAAAACTCACAATAACACAGTCATCTCATGCTAGACAAAGGTGGCGAAAACATAAATTGGAGAAAAGAAACCCTATTCAACAAATAGGGCAAGGAAAATTGGAAAGCTACATATAGCAAGAAGAAAGTAAACCCCTCTCTCTCAGTCTGCATGAAACTCAGCTAAAAATAGATCAAAACATAGGCACTAGAACAGAGACCCTGTGCCTAATAGAAGAAAAAGTAGGCCCAAATCTTCATCATGTCACCCTAAGATCTAACTTCCTTAACAAGACTCCTACATTCCAAGAAGTAAAATCAAGAATCAATAAATGGTATAGATCCAAACTAAAAAGCATGTTCTCAGCAAAGGAAATGATCAGTAATGTGAAAAGAGAGCCTAAAGAATTGGATAAAATCTTCACCACATACGCCTCAGATACAGCACTAATTTCCAAGATATATACAGAACTCAAAAAACCTAACACCAGAAAAACAAATAACCAAATCAATAAATGAGCTAAAAAACTGAACAGACACTTCACAGAAGAAGCAATACAATTGACCTACAAATATATGAAAAAAAGTTTAACATATGTGGCAATTAGAAGAAAGCACATAAAAACTTCTCTAAGATTTAATCCCACCCCATTAACAAAGGTGATTATCAAAAAGGCAGTTATCAAGCAATAATAAATGTTGGAAAGGATGTGGGGAAAAGGATGCTTGCACACATTGCCTGCAGGACTGCAAACTGCTGTAACCGATTTGGAAAGCAATATGGAGATTCCTCAGAAAACTTGGAATGAAAACAACGTTTGACACAGCTATTCCACTACTCAGTTTATACTCAAAGGACTTAAAATCAGCATATTATAATGACACAGCCACAACAATGTTTACAGCAGCTCAACTCATAATAGCTAAACTATAGAACTAACCTAGGTGCCTTTCAACAGATAAATAGATAAAGAAACTGTGGTGTGTGTGAGTATATATATATATATATATATATATATATATATATATATATATATATATATATATATAATGGAACATACTGTACATCCTTAAAGAAGAATGAAATTATGACATTTGCTGGTAAATGGACAAAGCTGGAGAATATCATGCTAAGTGATTAGCATGATCCCAGAAAACCAAAGGTTGAAAGTTTTCCCTGATATGCATATGCTAATCACACACAGTTGGGGGGGGGCTAGGAAAGAATAGACCTACTTTAGATTAGGCAGAGGAGTGAAGGGAGGGATAGGGGTGTGGCAGGTAGAATGGATAATGTAATGAATCAACATTATCATTCTATGACTACATGACTGATGTGATTCTACATCATGTACAACCAGAAGGATGAGAAATTATACTCCATTTATATATGATATGTCAAAGTGCATTCTGCTGTCATGTAGAATTATAACAAATCTTTTAAAAGTAGATTAAATAAAGATACTAGGAGATGAGGTTGTGGCTCAGCAGTAGAGCACTTGCCTAGCAAATGCAGGGCCCTGGGTTCGATCCTCAACACCACATACAAATAAAATAAAGATATTGTGCCTATCTACAACTGAAAAATAAAATACATAAAAACAAACATACCAATTTGCAGGAAAAAAGTGACTATGCTATCTGCCTTAAATGGATCAATCTAGAGACTATCATGCTACCTTAAGCTAAGCCATTTTCAAAAAAACAAAGGTAAAATGTTTTCTCTGATATGTGGAAGCTAACCTACAATGGGAGGGGTGTGGGGAAAAGAAGTGTGGTAGATTAGACAATGGGTAATAAAAGGAAGGGAGGGGGATAAAAAAGAAAGACAGTGGAAAGACTCTGACATAGATTTCCCATTTACACATGTGAATACAACACAGTGAATCCCACCACCATGTACATCATAAGAATGCAACTCTAAATAGAATAAGATATAATTATACAAATATGGACTACATCAAAATGAATTTTATGGGCTGTGGATTGTGGCTCAGTGGTAGAGCACTTGCCTAGCATGTGTGAGGCACTGGGTTCAATTCTCAGCACCACATATAAATAAAATTAAATAAACAGTCCATAAACAATTAAAAATTAATAAAACATACTTTTTAACTAAAAACACCCAATAAATAAAAATTAATAAAATGAAACATGTCCTAGGTTCCTTTACACATTTTGATAGCACTAGATTAAAATTAAAATGAATAAAAATAAAAGGGGCTTTTAAGTGTGGGTTTACTCTCTTCCAGTTTTCTGTCAAATGACGACACAACTATTGAGACAGACTTCTCACTTCTGACCTACAGAACTATGGGAAGTAATTTTCTATTCTTTATGAATCACAGAAGTTTCACTAATAGAAATTAAAATTTAAAAACTGAAATAGTTAAACACTATTTATCTAAAATACACAATACCTTTGAAACGGGAGTTCGTAGATGAAAATCCACTGGCTTCTGCTGGCAGGTAGGGGTCTGCATGGGATGGTGGGGTGGGGGTGGGGGTGGGGGTGGGGGCTCTGCAGCTGAGGAAAGTCCTAGCTTCTAATGGGTGGCCATTTCATCCAGGTTTGCAGCACACCACAGGAAATCTTCAACATTTCTTCTTCTTCCTGCAATCTTTTAAAAGTGGAAGAATCATCTGTCCAGGATTCACGAACAAATCTGACAGAACTCCAGTACAGAAATCCTGATGTCCAGGGCAGCTTCTCCCTCAGAAAAGGCTCCAAGGGGTTTATATAGCACTTGGTCCACTGCTATTTGTCCAAAGTTATGCTAATTGGGTTTGACACATACAACATCATTGGTCAATCTTTTTTAAAAAAAAATATTCAGAGCAGACTCATTCATAAAAGCAGCCCTGAATTCCCATGCTGAGAATGAATGAATGGGCTGGGAAGTAGTTCAATTATAAAGCAGCAAAGCACTTGCTTCACATTCCTAAGCCATGGGTTCAATCCCTGTTCCAAAAAAAAAAAAGACAGATGAATGAATGCCAGCAAAAAAGGAAATTAACAAACCTTATCAATTTGTAAATCCTTATTCAAAAATATACCTGTTCTGTGTTCTACGGGATCTCTGTCTAGTGACCTCTTATCCTTTACCTCTTCAGAACAACTTTTCCCAAACGTTGAGAGTCAGGGAACATGCTTAAGTCCTTAGTTATCTCTCTTCTGCAGGCATGCCAGAGGTGAGGTGAATGTGTGGTGTATAATCCAAAGAGAATCAAGGTCTGAATTGAGGCCAACTTGGGAAGCATTTCAGGTAATATCAAATAATAACTACTTGATAAAATTCAAATGCCTACATGAACAAATGATATAGAACAAAAAGATGTTATGATTAAAGGTCAAGAAGAAGGAAATGGGGCTGGGGTTGTGGCTCAGTGGTAGAGCTCAGTGGTAGAGCCCTTGCCTCGCACATGTGAGGTACTGGCTTTGATTCATAGCACCACATACAAATAAATGAATAAAATAAAGGTCTTGAGACACCTGCCCCAGCTCAGGGCCATCCCAAATCCACCTCGCCTACACGTGCAGGGGCCAGGGCCCAGGATATCCCGGTTTCAATCTGCTACCAGAGGAATGCTGAGGCCCAGCCCAGGACCATTTCCACTCACTGGCAGTCATCCCCTGAGCTCATGTGCAAACCGGATCTATCCTGCCAACCTGCACATGAGCCCAGACACAAGGAAGGCTCGAGTCCATTGTTCAACCAGGAGACCCCCTCCGAGCTCAAGTCTGGCCAAGAATCCCCTCTGCACACCAGCAGACATCCGCTGAACTTCAGGTTCTGCCCAGATCCACCTCAACAACCTGCGTGGGAGACTGTAGAGAATTAGACGTGACTGCATACATGCTTGCAAACAAGAGGCACTGCTGTCCTTGGTGGAGCTTGCCTGCAAACGGGATGTTCTGCCAAGTGGGCTAGAAGGACTCTGAGAAAATTTTTATCTGTTCTTAACAAATAACAGAGCTCAGAATGCTCCAGCCCAAGAATAGATTAAGTCATGAGAAGCAAGTCAATTCTGATTAGTAAATTACTTCTGTATATAATGTTTAGCTAGCTTAGAGACCTGAGTCATTGCTGTTGCAATGTTGCATTCTTTGTTCACAATACTATAAAAAGACTGCTGTATTCAATAAAGGGGCTTCTTCTGCTTCTTCTTCCTTGTTTATGCTGACCTGTGTTTGAGTTATTTGCGGCAGGAGACTGCACAAGGGTAGGCCTGGTTCCATCTCACCACCAACAGAACCCCACGGGAGCTCTAGCTCTGCCCAGATCTGACTTGCCAACTTAGGCAGGAGCCAGAGAATGAGCTCAGGGTAGCCTGAGTCCATTTAGTCACCAGCAGACTGGCACCAGAGTTAGACTCCGCCTAGGAGTGGTGGCTCCACCCACCAATAGACACCTGTCAGAGTTCAGCCCCAGCCCAGAACAGCCTCGCTGACATGCGTAGGAGTCTGGACCAAGGAAAGCCTGGGACAATTATGCCACCACCAGAACCCCACTAGAGCTCTGGCCAATCCCAGGACAATTTCCACTCATAGGCAGACACCCTCTGGAGCTCATACATGACCCAGAACCTCCTACATGACCAGCGCAGAAGCCCAGGCAAGAGTAGGCCTGATTCCATCCTGCCACTGGAACCTCGCCAGAGTTCCAGCTCTGCCCAGGTCCCCTGGATGACCTGTTCAGGAGCTCGGCAGAGGCCCATTTTATTCCAACACTGGCCAATCCCTTCCAGAGCTCGAGTTCAGCCCAGGACCACCTCTGCCCACATACAGACACTCTCTGGAGCTCATCCACGGCCCAGATCTGCCTCGATGAGCTGTGCATAAGCTTTGGCAAAGATAGGCCCAGCAGAATTTTGCCATCCCTGCCCAGATCTCTGTTGCCGACCTGCACAGGAGATGGTGTCCAGGGTAAGCCAGAGTCCATCCCTCCACAGGCTGACCCCCAACGGATTTCAGGTTCCACCTAGGTCTGCAGTGCTGACACACATGGGAGCCAGGGCACAGGGTATTCTGGAGTCCATAAAGCCTCTGTGAGACCCCCACCAGAACACAAGGCTCAGCGCCCACCCGCCCACCAAGATAGAACTCAGGCTCGACCCAGGATTGCCTCTGCCCATTGGAACTTCTGCTGGAACTCAGGTATAATCCAGGACTCCTTTGGCTGCAGCCCGATGCCAACCGGGTCTCAGTCCTGGCCAAGATCAGCTTCCATGACATGAGTGGGAGTCGGAGCACAGGGTAAGCCCTGTTTCTTCCCTCCACCCGCAGACCACAGCCTGAGCTCAGGCTCTGCCCAGATCTGCTTTGTAGACTTGAAAGTGAGCCCCGCAATATGTTAGGCCTGATTTATCCAGCCACCAGGATACCCTGACTGGAGCTTAGCAACTGCCCAGGATCCCCTCTGCCTTCAGGCAGACACCTTCCAGAGTTCATACACAGTGCAGATCTGCCTTGCTCACCTGTGCAGGAGAAGCCAGAGCCCAGGGTAGGCCCGGGGCCATCTTGCCACCTGGAGACCCCCACTGGAGCTCTTGCTCCTCCAAGATCTGTTTTGCATGCACAGGAGCCTGTGCACAGGGTATCCCTGGATCCATCTCACCACCTGCAGACACTCACCAGAGCACAGGCCTGCCCCAGATAGATCATCCTCACTGACCAGCATGGCTTTTGTGGCCCAGATTAGGTGAGTGTCCATCCCACCAATGGGAAACTCCCAAGGGGCTCAACAAGAAACAAATAGTCAAAACCAAAAAATGAATAATTAAAAATAGTTTATTCATATTCCTGATATTATTTGCATTTACTTTCAGAAGAGCTTCATTCTCTGTTTTTTACTTCATTCTCTATTCAACAATTAAAGAGACTTACAATACTTAAGCATGATTTGGGTGGCCAAATGTTATCCATGTAAAAATGAAACATGATTGGAAAATATTGAAAATATCTTCTCTGACTTCTCACCAATATCAACCAAATTCACCAGAATATCATATCTATCTGAAAAAAGTTTGACTTCACATTGGATGTTTAGAAGTAGAACCAGAATTTCCAAGTTGGCAAAGGGCTCTCTGCATGAAGCAAAACTGTTGAAAGTTGCTTGAAAACAGAACTTTGGTGATGTTCCTGTGGGTGCCTACACAGCTCACCAGAGGTTAATCATATACCGAGCTCATACAGGTCAATAAAATGAAACAGCCCAATAAAAATGGGAAATGCCAAATACAGGGCATTTATAAAAGATGACATACCAATCAGTTGAGATGACATTCCATGTCAGGATAGGAATCCAAAGAAAATATAAAGTTTCTGTGTATGTGTGCCTATCAAATACACAGAAAAAAAGAGATTTAGAAAACCTAATATTGACAGTGTTGGAAAATGGAATTGATATGCTCTCATAATTGCTTTTTTTTAGAGAGAGAGAGAGAGGAGGGAGGGAGGGAGAGAGAGAGAGAGAGAGAGAGAGAGAGAGAGAGAGAGACGGAATTTTTAATATTTATTATTTAGTTTTTGGCGGACACAACATCTTTGTTTGTATGTGGTGCTGAGGATCAAACCCGGGCCACACGCATGCCAGGCGAGCGTGCTACCACTTGAGCCACATCCCCAGCCCATGCTCTCATTATTGTAATGCAAAATTGCCATAAGCCTTCTACAGAGAAGTTTCAGAACATATACCAAAATTTAAAGTGCATGCTTACCTTAGTACAAGAATTTCAATTTAAATAACATGTTTATAGTCATTGTGGTAAGTTTTAAAATTTTACTATGAAATCGATCATTGTAGTCAAGGTGTCCACCAACTGAGGATCAGACCCCAGGTTTCTGGGAAAGGAAAAGGGCACCATTTTTCGGCTCACACCCATGCCTTTCCTGGGGGCTGCTTAGACTCATAAAAAGAAAGATCTCTTTGTAGAGTTGTCTCTCCCATTCCTTAGCCCGTGGTTTTATTGGATTATTAACTTTTATTGCTATTAGACTCTAGGACATTCTTATATATTTTGGAAATTAACAGTTTGCAAGGGGCTCCTCCCATCTTCAAGTTGTTTTCTGCCCTGCATTTTTTTGTTTGTCCCCTTCTGCATTATGGGTTGATGGTGTCCACTATCTATTCTTGTTTTTGTTGTCCGTGCTATTGATGTTGTATCAAAATGAAAAGATTTAATTATCAAGACTAGTTTGAATGACTGCCCAATGAAGGTTTTTTTTCCTCCTGTTTTTTTTTTTCTAAGAAGTTTAAAGCCATAGGTCACAGTTGAGTCTTCCACCCATTTTGAAGTGATTTTCCTGTGTCATAAGATAAGCATCTTGTTTTAATCTTTGGCATGTGGGTGTCCAGTTTTCCAATACCTTGTGTAGTCTTAGCCCCCATGTTGAAGATCAGCTATCTATATGGACATGAATTTACTACTGGGCTCTCTGTGCTCTTCCGTGCATCTCTAGGTCTGTTTTATGCCAGTACCATGGCATTTCAATTGCTGTAGCTTTGTGATCAAAAAACGTGATCCCTCTACTCCTGTTCCTGTCCAAGGTTTGTGTTTATTTGTTTTCTCTTTTTGGCTGTTTGAGTTCTTTTGAGGTTTTTTTAATGAATTTTAGAATCATTCAGTTCTCTTTCTATAAACCATAGTGCCATTGGGACTTTAACAGGAATTAAATCCAATTCATAGATGGCTGTGTTAGTGGGAATATTTAAACAGCATTAAATCTCCTAACTTATGACCATAAGATGCTTTGGCATTTGTATCTTTTTAAAATCATCCAATCAATATTTTGTAGTTTTGAATGTGCAGACTTTTATTTGCTTAGTTAAGTTTCTTCCTGATTATTTTGTGATTTCTGATGCTATTGTAAATAGTTATTTTTCTGATTTCCTTTTCAGAGAGTTTATTGACAATATATAGAAATGCAAGAGAGTTTTATAAGTTGATTATGTGTTCTACAAATTTACTGAGTTCAGTTATTATTTTTTACTGATTTTTTATGGAGGCATTAAATATTTCTTTCCAAAAGATTGTCATATGCAAATGGAGGATGTTTTTACTACTTCTTTTCTGGTTGGGATATATTTTCTTTCTATTTCTTTCCTAGCTGCTCTGCTTAGGACTTCTAGTACTCTGATGAACACATGTGGTGAGCTTGGGCCTCCTTCTCTTATTCCTGATCATACAAGAACAGCTCCCCCCATGAAAACTGAGTATGATATTAGCTATGAGGTTTCCATACATGGCCTTTAAGGTGTTGAGTTAATTTCTGGATATTTCTAGATTATTGAAGGTTTAGGTTGTGAAGGTTTGAAATGAACAACCATGGGAACTTCATCCTTGAATTAGTTGATTTGCTATGTGACAGGTGACTGTTATAAGGTGCTCAGTGAAATGAAAATCAAAACTTCAATGAGACACCACAGCACATGCAAGAGCTCCAGTGTGTTCTTATCACAAACCCACAAAAGACATCAAGTGATAGTGGGGACTAGGGGCACTGGACCCCCCTCTGTTGGTGGGAATGCAAATGATGTGGCCACTACGGAAAACACTATGGCCATTCCTCCAAAAATTAGACCTAGAAGTATCAGGAGCTGGCCACACCACTTCTGTGTATTGACTCAAAAAAACTGAAATTGAGATTGGAAAAGGTATTAGCAATTTCACCTTCATTGTAGCATTATCCACAGGAGTTGGGATGTGGAAACATTCTCGATGTGCATCAAAAGATGCATAGGTTTACAGATGGTGGCTGATGACACAAAGGACAGGAGCCTTAAAGAAAGAAAGAAGGCCTGCAGTCCACAACAACACAAGGGAGTCGGAGATGGCCAAGGGAAGTGGGCAGTTCCACAACAAGCACTGCAGGACTCCACCCACATCAGGTCCCAAAGATGGTCCAACTCATAGACACAGAGAGTATTAGGAGGGTTGCCAGGGGTGGGGGATGGGGACCTGTCAATCTCCAGGTCTAACATTGGAGGGATTCAGAAGAAGCGGTACTAGAGAGCTATGCAGTGGGTTTCCAGGCCACACTGCCTTAGCCTCTTCAACTTAGTGAAGGGGGCCTCTCCCTTCTTGAATATTCTGACTAAATTCTAACAAAAAATAAATATATTGAGTTACAGAAAATTCTAAAGAGGCCTTGGAACATTTTCTACAAAGGAAGCTCCTGGGCAGAGTTTGAGGCCCAAGGGGGTCTGTGAGTGACAGGATGGATCCGGGTCTACCCTTGCCAGGGCTCCCACAAGGGTCATCCAGCGGTCCTGAGCCGTGCCTAAGCTCCAGCAGGAATCTGATGGAAGTGGGATAAACTTCGGGTTAACAAGTGCCTGGGTACCCTTGCACTTCTGCATGGTGAGACAGGGCAGAGCCTGAGCTCTGGGGGGGTCAGCCGGTGTTAGGATGGAAAAGGATCTACGCTGGATCTGGACTCTCACAGGTGTACTAGTATGAACTGGGCTGAGCCCTTGATCCAGCAGGTGTCTACTGGTGAGCAGAGGTGGTCCTGGCCTGGGCCAGAGCTTTGGCAGGGATCTGGGGGTGGGTGTAGATAACTGAGCCCTGCCTGAGCTTCTGGCGGGGGGTGGTGGAGCGGGGGAAGGGTCTTCTGATAGGTAGAGGTGGTATTGGGCAGAGTCTAAGCTCAGGCAGAGGTCTGCCAGAGGCAGGAATAAATCAGGCCTACCCTGACCCAGGCTCAGCTGCAGGTCTGCAAGTCAGATCTGGGCTATGCTTGAGCACTGAAGGGTGTCTCCCTGTGGACAGAGGCAGTCCTGAGTCTGGATTCAGTTCTGGTTGGGGTCAGCTGGCAGTGGAATAGAAACAGGTGTACCTTGAACAGTGCTCCCCAGCTTGCTGTCAGGGCTGATCTGGGCTGGGGATGAATTCCTGCATGTGTCCACTGGTGGACACAGGCAGTCCTGAGTAGAACAAAGGCTACAGTGGAATCTGCGCTTGGGCGCAGGAAGTCCGGGGCTGAGCTGAGGTATGGGTCCATCCCACCAGCAGCCGACCACTGCAGAGGCTGAGACTGGGGTCAGGACTGCCTCTGCTCACCAGCAGACTGCTGTGCGGGAGCCTAGGCCCAGAGTGGCCCAGGTCCATTCAGACACCAGCAGACTGGCGCTGAAGCTCTGGCTTGACCCAGGATTAACTCCACCCACTGGCAGACTGCTCCTGCCAGAGCTCAGGCTCCACCCAGGACTGACTCCACCCACTGGTAGACACCTTCCAGCCTTCAGCCTCAACCCAGACAAGCCTTGCTGACAGGCCTGGCAGCCTGGACAAGGCAGGACTGGGACCATCACTCCACCACCAGACACTCCACCCGAGCTCAGGCCAGACCCAGAACCACTTCTGCCCACAGGCAGATACCCTCTACAGCTCATACAAGGCCCAGATCTGCCACAGCGACCTGCATGGGAACCAGGGCAAAGGTAGGCAGGGTTCCATCCCACCACCTGGAGAAACCTATCAGAGCTCCACCTCTGACCAGATCTGACTTGCCAAACTTGGCAGCAGCTGGCACCCAAGCCCAGGGTTGACCGAGTCCAACCAGGCACCTTGATACTGGCAACAGAGCTCAGGCTCTGCCCAGGACTGACTCTGCCCACTGGTAGACATCTGCCACACATCAGCCATAGCCCAGATCATTCTAGCTGACAGGGACGAGAGCCCAGACCAAGAAAGGCCTGGTATCATCCCGCCACCAGCCGACCCCCACCAGAGCTTAGGCCAGTCCCAGGAAGGCATCCTCCAACAGGCAGCTCTTGCTGGAGCTCAGGCATGGCCCAGAATCATCTCTGACCAAAACTGGACACCCTTCGGGGCTCACTCCCAAGCCACATCAGCCTGGAAAACCTGAGCAAGAGTCCAGACACATGGTAGGCCTGGGTACTCCCTGCCACCAGCAGAGCTTTCCGGAGCTGAGACTTGAGCCAGGACTGCCTCTTCCCCATGCAGACCACTGGAGGAGCTCAAGTCCATTCAGATCCATGCCATGGTTTTGGGTGGTTGCCAGGGCCCAGGGTAGCCAGGGTCCAACTAGTCACCAGCAGACTGGCATCAGAGCTCAGGCTCAGTCCAGGACTGACTCCACCAACTTGGAGACCCCTCCTGAGCTCCAGACCTCAGGCTTCACCCAGGATTCACTCTGCTCACTGGTAGAAACCTGCCTGAGTTCTGCCCCAGCCCAGATCAGCTCAGGTCTTCCAGGCTGATCTGGCTTGGGAGTGAGCTGCGAAGGGTGTCTGATTGTGGCCAGAGGTAGTCTGATCCACACCTGAGCTCCAGCAAGAGCTGTTGGAGGAAACCTTCCTGGGACTGGCCTATGCTCTGGTGGGGGTAGGCTGGTAGCAGGATGACACAAGGCCTTTCTTGGTGCAGGCTCCCACCCCTCTCAGCTAGGATGATTTGGACTGTGACTGATGTGTGGCGTGTGTCTACCAGTGGGCAAAGTCAGTCCTGGGCAGAGCCTGAGCCCTGTTGCCAGTTTCAAAGTGCTTGGATGGACTCGGGGAACCCTGTGCTTGGGCGCCAGCTAGCTCCTGCCAACGTTGGCAAGTTGGATCTGGTAAGAGGTGGAGCCCTGATGGATTTCTGCAGGTAGTGGGATTTAACCCTGCCAACTATTGCCCAGGCTCACGCTCAGGTCGTTGTGCAGATCTGGGCCTTGTATGAGCTTTAGAGGGTGTCTGCCTGTGGGCAGAAGCGGTCCTAGGTCTGGCCTGAGCTCAGGTGGAGTGTCTAGTGGTAGAGTGATGGCCCCAGGCCTGCCTTGACCAGGCTCATGAGCCTGTCAGCAAGGCTTATCTGGGCTGGGACTGAAGGCTGGCAGGTGTCTACCAGTAAGCGGAGTCAGTTCTGAGTGAAGCCTGAGCTCCTGGAGGGGCAGTCTGCCAGTGGGTGGAGTCAATCCTGGGTCAAGCCAGAGCTTCAGCGCCAGTCTGCTGGTGTCTGAATGGACCTGGGCCACTCTGGGCCTAGGCTCCCGCACAGCAGTCTGCTGGTGAGCAGAGGCAGTCCTGACCCCAGTCTCAGCCTCTGCATGGTCTGCTGCTGGTGGGATGGACCCATACCTCAGCTCAGCCCCAGACTTTCTGCACCCAACTGCAGATCTCGCTGGACTCTTTGCTCTACTCAGGACTGCCTGTGTCCACCAGTGGACACATGCAGGAATTCATCCCCAGCCCAGATCAGCCCTGACAGCAAGCTGGGGAGCACGGTTCAAGGTACACCTGTTTCTATTCCACTGCCAGCTGACCCCAACCAGAACTGAATCCAGACTCAGGACTGCCTCTGCCCACAGGCAGATACCCTCCAGTGCTCAAGTACAACCCAGATCTGACTTGCAGACCTGCAGCTGAGCCTGGGCCAGGGTAGGCCTAATTCCTTCCTGTATCTGGCTGACCTATGCCTGAGCTTAGACTCTGCCCAATACCACGTTTACCTATCAGAACAACCTAATCTTAAGAAACTCTGGCTTGGCCCAGGTTATCTACACCTACCCCCAGATCCCCTCCAAAGCTCTGGCTCAGGTAGGGATGCCTCTGATCACCAGTAGATACAAACTGGAGCAGGAGCTCAGTCCAGGACATACTAGTACATCTGTGAGAGTCCAGATCCAGGATAGGTCCTTGTCCATCCCGCCACCAGTTGATTCCCCTGCCAGAGCTCAGGCTTTGCCTTGATTCACCATGCAGAAGTGCAAGGGAGCCTGAGCACGGGTTAACCTGGAGTTCATCCTGCCTCCAGCTTAGGTCGAGCTCAGGACCGCCTTGATGACCCTTGTGGGACTCCTGGCAAGGATAGACCTGGATCCATCATGTCACTTCAGACCCCCTTGGGACTCAAGCTCTGCCCAGGGCCTTTCTTTGTAGAAAATGTTCCAAGGCCTCTGTAGAATTTACTGTACTTCAACTTATTTATTCCTTGTTAGAATTTAGTCAGAATATTGAAGAGGGGAGTGGCCCCCTTCACTAAGTTCCAGGCCACAGCACTGTGGCCTGGAAATCCATTGCATAGCTCACTAGAACTTCTTCTTCTGCATTCCTCGATTTTTAGACCTGGTGCTTGACCCTTCTGCTGCTAAGAGTTTAGTAGTTCCTTCTACTTACATGCATTTTATCCTAATATAATACTCTGAATCTCAGTTTGGTGTGTGGTTAGTATCATAATGAAACAAATGATTCTTTCCCTAGACCCACCAAACTTGACCCTTGACAAATGTTTTGTAGTCTTCTGTAGCCCATGTTTTCTCCCCCCTTCTCAATTTATAGTAATGTACCATTAAGGACCTCTAATAGGCAAATCTCATACACTTTATGTGTTCTTCTTTTCAGGGAAGTAGACCATTCTGATGAATTCACAAAATTGGGGGTGGTATTTGGACCCTGTCTCATGAGGACAAGGCCTACAACTGCTCCTGTGACCGTCTTCTCCTCCCTTGCTGCATATGCCAATCAGGTGCTGTTGTGGAGTTCCTCATTACCAACTCACAGATAATCTTTGATGGGTCCCTAGAGCCATAAAATGTTTCATATAGTGCAGGTGTTATTGCACCTTGGGTGGATAAAAGCTGTCCTTCAAAACCCGTAATATCACCAGAACATTCCACAAAGTCACAATATTTTTCTACAAAGCAAGTGAGTTTTAACCATTATAGAATTGCATTAAATTTGTGGTGTTTATGTTAACAAGTTAATAGTCTTTGAACTGTTGATTTTAAGATGAGTTTTGCCTTTAGTTTAAAACTTTTCTTGTATCAATAGAATATCCACACTGCAGATATTAAAATTGAACATTTTGAATCAGCTGCATTATTTGAGGAATCAGAATGCAAGAAAAGTGCATTGGAAAAATGTGATGCATGTCTCAATGGTGAGTGGTCATGTAACATATATGTTTGCATATATCAAACCTTGCTAAGAAGTCGTGATCAAAAACCAAGGTGAGGGCTGTGATGGTAGCTCAGTGGTAAAACACTTACCTCGGCATGTGTGAGGCCATGGGTTGGATGCTCAATACCATATAAAAATAAATACATAAAGATAAAAATATTGTGCCCACCTACAATTTTCATTCTGTTTTTTTTTTAAAAAAAGGTGAATTAATTTGAGGTAAGTACAAACCTCAAGGTTTTATTAGTTAACTTTGCTAGCTATTGAGAAAGTTTAATGAATGTCATTAGATGAATATCATGCTTTGTTTCTTTCTCGTGAAAAGATATCTTGAAATTCATAAATTATTTTTCTTCTCCTTCTGAAATTTATTTTCATCTTTACTTCTTTGTCATCAATTAAAGTCAAATCAGAAACAAGGTGGATGCCTGAAACTCAAAAAAAATAGCCTCCTAAAGATTTTTGATGTCCCTTTACCTGTGACCTACCTTTAGCACATTAGCACACATGTCTTCCATTTTCATGGCCGCAGTCC
This sequence comes from Callospermophilus lateralis, assembly GCF_048772815.1. Classification (NCBI taxonomy): domain Eukaryota; kingdom Metazoa; phylum Chordata; class Mammalia; order Rodentia; family Sciuridae; genus Callospermophilus; species Callospermophilus lateralis. Next base: position 133,285,416 of record NC_135310.1, on the reverse strand, counting down.
TTTTGTTCATTGTTTTTTTTTATCAATTTATTTCAGTGAATGGTTTCTGGTAAGGGGGTTGAAAATCTTCCTTTCATTACTGCTTCAGTAGAACTAAATCTGAATTTTTTAACATATAGCCATATATGTTAAATTTGATATATAAAATTAATGAAATATCAATGACTGTAGCCTCAGAAAGTCTGAAAACAAAGAGAATCCATTACCTCTCTTCAAAGAAAAGCACTGGATTTACTGATTCCATCTATCTGATTTGATCTTATGTGCTATGAACATTGGCCTCATTTAAGGCATATCTAACAGTCTGAAGGAAGGTTAATAATGCCAAGGGTCATGTCCCTAAATTATTGTTGATTCAGGATTTGAACCTCATCCTGTCTCATTCCTAAATGTAACCTTGTTTCACTGTCCAGTGAAATTGGATTCCCAGTTAGGTATAGTAATAACAATAAATAATTTTAAAATATTTTCAATTTTTATTACATACCAGGTAATTCTGAGTCTTTTCTTTATTAGAGTATTAACACCACATGCTATCATAGCTCTATGTAGGAACCTGTCTTGACAGAAAAAGGCAGGTAGGGCTAGTGCAATAGACTTGCCCAGGGCAGAACTGGAACAGAGGCTGAGCCAGCACCCAGGCAGCTGGTTGCAGAGCCTGCACTCTTCATGGTGCTAAAAGTTTTGCAGGACTGTAAGTATGTTCTGGTGTTTACCGTTCAACTACAATGGCTCAGCTCCCTTCAGTGAGTGTGGAGAAGTCCCAGGACAGCAAATCACAGGAGCACTGCCTTGCAACCAGGGAAGAGAAGCCAGCAGCCTCAGGTGAAGAAGGAGGTCAAATAAGTTGATGACCTGCAAGTGATACTGATGTGCACCTGTCTGCAAACCACTACCCAGGATATGGGAGAAGGACCAGGTGGCAGGAATGAGGACTGTCAGCTATGATCAGGGCCATTGGAAAGCCATCAGACCACTGGCAAGGCACACAGTTGTCTAATGTTTCTCAGCAGGGAGAGGAGGATCATGGCCAGAGGGCTGCACCTTTCTAGCAACAGGAACTTATGGGGTACATTCAGCAAAAAAGAGTGTGAGGAGGTAGGGTTCTAGGTGAGAAAACAGAGACTCTGAGACCAGACTAGAGGAGAAAGAGAAGGAAGTAAGTCTTGGAGTCACCAAGACCAGTAGCAGAATGGCAATTTTGACAGCTCTTCAACCTTCCTTTGACCACTGGATGTTGCCATGTATTAGTGGATCAGCTGGGAGAACATTCAAGTCCTCTATGGTGTGTTGCCCACAGTATGAACAAAATGTAGCTGCAAAGCAGATTAAGTGACAGGCAAAGTCCTTGGGATTCGGGATATGGCTTTCCTTGTTGTACAGAATAGTGTTACTGTTCTAGAGTTACCATTGTCTGCCTGTTGAAATCAGGAAAGTCCTAACCCAGAAAATATTCATTCATACGTAGTATATTAAAACAAGTAACTTCAGGAAGTGGTTTTTAAAAAATTTTATGTGCTTTGTGGCTATTTGTTGTGTTGATTAAGATAAATTTTAAAAATAATGCTTTAATTCAAAATGTGCCTTTAATACTGTATGTATTTTTAATTCTTCTGCAGAGATGACTGAGAATATCATGTTGGAAAAATATGTAAGACTATATTGTTTAAGAGAGTGCCCATCTATAAATAATCACACTTCCTTATTAACCAAGCTCCATGAAGTTTAAAAAGAATCTCTTCTTTGTAAGATAACAAAGAATTTAAATCATCATCCCAAAATATGGACGATATGTGTAAAACCACAAAACCACTTAGTCTGAAATCTGATGTGGCAACAAATGATATACAGAGGCCTATGCCAAGCACCAAGATCAAATATTTCCCTTTGATTGTAGATAGGTTCCATCTTGCAAGCTTTCCTAATGAGAGAAACAGGAGAAATGTGGGAAATGTATATTCAGACAAGTTTTGCCAGAATCTTACACTTGAGGGACTTAATAGAAAAGATACCCCTACTACTGTTGGTTACCAATTTAATGGCTTTGATCAGCAATTCCACAAAAACCTCAGGGACAACAATGAAACACAAAAGAACTTAACTGGCACGAGTGCAGTGATTGTGCCAAGTGCACCCCAGGAAAAAGTGACAATGTGCATCAGGGTAAGTGGTGACTATTTCAGCAGTGTCACACAGCCCAACATGCCAACCAGATCAGCAAGAGAGGCATCAGAGAGACAGTCCTCTCATTCTTACCCTCTTGCTCATGCAAGAGCACCCAGAACACTGCAGCTCCATCTCGAGACAACATTTTGCAAACCACCTACCACGACCAGCAAAGTCAGGGGGACTGAGGAGAGACCAGTTCACCTTCAGCAGCAGTGCCTTCTAGCACAGCTCTTACTCCCTTGAGTCATGTGGAGAAATTTGTTCCAGAGGCAACAGCACATCAGCTTGTGCTTTGCAGCCAGGTGCTGAGCCTAAAAAGAACTCTGAGGAGCTCCGCCTGCCTGACATGAATCCAATGTGCCAGGGACTCAGGCTAAAACAAATGGAAGAATTATAAGACCTTGAATTTGAAATGCCACAGTTTGTGTAGGGTTGTCAAAATTCAGTTTTTCTTTTTCTTGTTTTGTATTGTGTTATTGTGTTTATTTTATGAAAGAATGTTGTGACAGACCCCTTTTGTATAGAATTGCCAAAGTGTGTATTTTGCCTTTTGGCCTTGTATTATGCTTGCTAGTCATATAGAATGGTAGTGTTTTAGTCATATAGAATGATTGTGCATCACTGGTATTGTCTTTAAATTCTGTGTTTTGGAAGTTGTGCACCAAATAAATATTATAATTTTAAAATTTCAAATTATTTTCTTTATAAAATGATTCATGTAAATGCATCCTTAATGTATGATATTTTTTGCAACAAATAGGGGGAGTAGGGGAAATGAGCTTTATTTTGGAGTAAACCTAGTGCTCATTCATAAAATGATTCTAAATGCAAGTGCGTGAAAAATCTTGATTTGGTATGAATATATTTCTTCCCACATAATGTTCTAGTGCATCTTTGACCACGTATGTTGTTATAGTCTGTAAGTAAGCATTGTCAATTCAATTAATTTTTTAATATTGTCATAGTTGCTAAAAGCTTGCAAATCTGTATTTAATTGCATTCTACTGATGAATTTTACATATGGTAGTCAATACGGTTGTAGAAAGAAAATGCACTTCAATACTGAAAAGTTTGGAATTGTCATAAAATAAAAATTTATAGGGATAAAGCTAAGGGATAAAACAGTATCAAATGCATTAAAACCACCTAAAGCCAAATTACTAAACTATATATTTTAAATTATTATATATTTATATATTATATATTATGCATTATATATTATATACTACATTTATAGAATTACATATATCTACAGGATATATTATAAATCATTTAAATTACACATGATTCATATATTTTATATATCAATATAAATTATACAAATATAATAATCTTATTATATTTTATTAATAATAATAGAAATTATATTATATAATTATATTACAATGATGTATAATATAATATAAATTAATATAAATTTAAATATATCATATGATATATAATATGTATTATATATCATATATATAAGTATTATAACTTTAAAATTTCAAATGATTTTCTCTATAAAATGATTCATGTAAGTGCATGCTTAATGTATGATATTTTTTGCAACAAATAGGGGGAGTAGGGGAAAATGAGCTTTATTTTGGAGCAAATATATATATTATATTATAATAAAATAATATGTATTTATATTTAATTTATATATATTAAATATATATTTATATATATTATATAAATATAGAGCCCCATGACCTAATCCCATTCTAAACTTCTCTCCCTTTTATATGTGTATATAATGTATGTGCATTTTATTTTTATTTTATTTATTTATTATATGTGTATATAATGTATATGCATCTTATATATCATATAATTATATACACACACATGTGTATATAATGTATATGCATTTTATATATCATATAATTTTCAATCAATATGCATAATTCAAATGTATTTGAATATATAAATATATAATTTATATTAATATAATTTACATGAAATATATGTAATTTATATATATTGATACATAAATATTTATAATTTATATATAAGAATATAAATATATTATATATTGTACAATTTGTATATATGAATATATAATATATAATATATTTATAATAAAAATATAAATTATATAATATATAGAATTTATATATTTTTATTATATCTATGTATAATAAAATAAATATATAATATAAATTAATATAAATGAGAATGTTATATAAATATATTGTATTTAATTTATATTATATTATATATGTTATGATGTAATATGAAATATATTTATATAATATTATAATTTAAATTATATAGATAAATTGTGTATTATTTGGCTTTAAATGATTTCAATACATTTGATAGTTTTTAACCCCTTAATTTTATCTGTATAAATTTTTATTTTATGTAATTTTTAAACTTTTTCATATTTTTTATAATGGTCTTAAAAATGCGTGCTTCAGAAATTTTTAATTTCAATGCATTTTCTCTTTGGATTATGAGAGTTTTGTTAAAACCATTCCTTTTGGCCAGGCACAGTGATGCATGCCTGTAATCCCAGTAGCTTGGGAGGCTGAGACAGGTGTATCTCAAGTACAAAGCCAGCCTTAGCAATGGCGAGGCACTTAGCAACCCTGTCTCTAAATAAAATTCAGAATAGGGGGGCTGGCGATGTGGCTCAAGCAGTAGTGCGCTCCCCTGACATGCGCGCAGCCCGGGTTCGATCCTCAGCACCACATACAAAAAAAGATGTTGTGTCTGCCGAAAACTAAAATAAATATTAAAACTTTCTCTGTCTCTCTCTCTCTCTCTCTCTCTCTCTCTCTCTCTCTCTCTCTCTATCTCTCTCTCTCTCTCTCAAAAAAAAAAAAAACAATTCAGAATAGGGCTGGGGATGTGGCTCAGTGGTTGAGTGTCCCTTATTTCAACTTCCAGTAAAAAAAAAAAAAATCCTTTGGTATGAAATATTTTGACTTAGGAAACACTTTACATACTTTTTCTACCTGGACTATCAACCAGTTAAAACGTATACATCATTAGAATTGAGCAATAATTTATTTATGTTCATTTTGAGAGTATAGTAAGTCTCATTGTTTGGAATTTGAAAGATGCAGATGAGTGAATCTCTTTCATTTACAAAATACCCAGCTTTTATAAACTAGTCCATTCCTGTTATTTTCTGGGTTTCATGATCTTGCCTAAAATAGGATGTAAAAGGGAAAAAAAATAAAATAGCCTTCTTTTGTGTGTGTGAACTATATTGTGACTCAACTATGATCATGTTATACTTGATAAAAAATTATGTGTATAGGTTTATACACACATTATTATATGTAAATTATTTCAAGTACATCAAGTTATTTTGGCTTCTCTGAAATTGTTGGCTCTTAGAGTATGATAATTTAAGATTATTAACTATTGACTAAGTGGTCAACACATGGGCTCATACTTGACTATAATATGAAATGTGTTTTATAGCATGTTGTCTTATAGTTCTCTGTAACATTAAGGACTAAGGAGAAATGAACAAATGGCCTTTTTAATGCTAAAGCCATTTTTTTAGTCTTCCTTATACAAAGTACAAGAATCATATTGGTTTGAAAACTTAAAAATAAAATCAGAGCTAACATTTATTGAGTTTTTTTGTGTATGTAGACTTTACCAAGTTGAAATTTCACAGCAACCTCTAGTGGGGAAGTAAGCATTTTATAATTCCTATGTTACAGAAGAGAAAACTGAGGCTTAGCTAAGTACATGCTTTTAGTTTCCAGAGATGCAGCAAGCAGAATCAAATCTCAAATACAGGGCTGTGAAATTTTGATTAGTGCTTCTTTTTTTGGGTACCAGAGATTGAACCCCTAAGCTCTTGGCCACTGAGCCACATCCATAACCCTATTTTGTATTTTATTTAGAGAGAAGGTCTCACTGGATTGCTTAGCACCTTGCTTTTGCTGAGGCTGGCTTTGAACTTGCAATCCTCCTGCCTCAGTCTCCCAATGACTGACAGGCATGCGCCACTGTGGCCAGCTGGGTTAGTGCTCTTAATGAATGTGATTACTAAATAATAGCAGGAAACACTGAACAATAGAAAATGCATCTTTCAATGTTTTTTTTTTTGTTTTTTTTTTTTTTTTTTTTTTTTTTTTTTTTTTTTTGTAAAATACACGTACCATTTGCCATTTGAACCATTTTGAAGTGTACAGTTCAGGAACACTAAGTATATTCACATTGTCCAAGATGTCATGTGTTGCTGAATCATTAGATGACAGAAAGCAGAAGGGGCAAAAGGGATGTCAATAATGTGTGAAGCCTGTTATAAAAGGGCATTGATTCTGTTAAAAAATATAGAGCCCCATGACCTAATCCCATCCTAAATTTCTCTCCCTTTTTCAGTGGTCACAATGGTGATTGTTACAACATATACATTTGGGGAGAACACATTCAGACCATAGCCATGTTTAAGTACAATGTAAAGAGAAATTCTTCTGGAGAAAAAAATGTTGGTTTAAATCATGTGGAAAGTCCTTTCTAACTCTGAACCTAAGACTGCAGGGTAAATAGACATTGATTATAGTTGGGCTATTTCCAAACATGTGTCCATACACATGGCAGAGCCCTGTACTGATGCAGCTTGCACCCTGAGGTTTCAACTACCAGCCATGGATCACTGCACTGTGATCCACGGCCCTGGTTCCCATCTCCTTCTTGCTACAAACATGAACTGATGTCACTACTGTATTGTAGGATTTAAGGACTGTTGTTTTGTTTAAAGCTTTAGGTTGTTGATATTTAATTATAATAATTCAACAAACATTTAATGATATTTACTATATACCGTCACTATGTTAGATAACAGAGACAAAACAATCTTCAAAAACACTTACTGGGCTGGAATAAAGCTCCCAGTTAAGTGCTCGCTTAGCATGTGCCTGGCTCTGGGTTTAATCTCCAGTACTAAAAACAAACAAAAAACCTTTCTTTCTTTGTGGAACTTACAACTTAATACTATCAGAAATTGACAGCTAACTCTCAGTGGATTATATTTTCACATTTGAAAAAGTCAGATTTATTCAAGTACCACGGTTTTCCAGAAAAAAAATAGCAGAATGCCCTGTAATTAAAGTCTGAAAATAGGAGTAAATTTTTAAATTGAAGCTAAAATTGTGAAAATTGTATTGTTTCAAAAATGTTATTTCCCATTTGTAAAATTCTTTTCCTCCCCGTGGTACTGGAGAGTGAACCCTGGGGAGCTTAACCGCTGACTCACATTCAAAGATCTTATTTTTTGAGACAGTATCTCTCTAATTTGTTCAGACTGGCTTTGAGCTTATAATCCTCCTGTCTAACACTCCCAAGCCACTGGGATTGAAGGCATGGACCTCCCATTTCTAAAATTGTGATTTTCATATTTGTACACCCAGCTTTCTTTCAGGAGATTCTAATTGAAAACTCTCCTGAAGGATGGGATGTGTTTCAGTAGTAGAGCACTTTTCTTGCATGCTGAGGTCCTTGTTTTGAGCTCCAGTGCTAGAGGGAAGGAAGGAAGGAAGGAAGGAAGGAAGGAAGGAAGGAATAGAGAAAGAAAGCAAGAGAGAGAAAGAGTGTGAAGGAGGGAGGAAGAAAGGAAGAGAAGGAAGAGAAGAAAGGAAGGGAAGGAAAAGTATTAGGAAAAGAAAATTATAATGAATACCAATTAAAGTGTCTTCTGCTAACCTACATATTAGTCATTCAATACAGGAACCAAAACCCTTGTATGACTATTTAAATTAATTAAAATTCCACAAAATCAAATATCCATTCCTCAGTTCCACCAGTTATTTCAAGAGTTCAATAACCACATAGGCTGGTAACTATCATATCTGACAGTGCAGTGGAGATACCGTGCATTTCTGTCATGGCAGAAAGGTCTATTAGACAATACTGATAAAAAGGAAGCATCACATCAAGGTACTGGTATTGTAGATGTGTTAGAGAAAATTCAAGAAAATTCAACACAACTCATGTTAAAAAAAACACTTAGCAAATTGTGACCCACAAGAGAACATCCTGAAACCAAAAGAGGACCTTCTACCAAGCCAGTCAAATCGGCAGCATCTCATTCATGATGTTGGCAAAATAGCATCATTTGGAAAATAGCTTCTTTGCTGTGTATGTACAAAAAAGCATCCTGATGACTTTAGAAGTCCCAACTCTTGTGTACAAATCTCTGTGGATTATCAATCAAATGTTACAAATAGAAAAACAACCAGGAAAACTAGTTCATCTAATACATAATAGCACAGCACTAAAATAACAGACTCGAAATTTTTCCAAGAAACAAAGCCAAGCTAGGGGTGTGTTAACACAGTGAAAGTTCTTTTTGACTAACTGCTCAACAGGGGTCAAACTAGACTTCTGAATTTCATAAGGATTTCTAAATTTTTTGACTGTGGTCTGCCTTTAGCTCATTATGCGCATATGTGAATATACTTTTTAAAGTTAACTATATTTCATTCGCTTTTTTCTAATATATTTTATTGCAAGAGTTCATAAACACTGATTTAAAAAACTACTGTTGTTACTACAGTTCTAGATACTAGTAGAGCTAAATTCCAATTGATATATAAAATTAGGGCCCTATATGATAACTTTGATCTGAAATCTGGTATCAGTAATCATAAGATCTAAAAATCATTGCACTGAAGTTTAGAAATTCCTATTTATTATATGCTTGGCATTATACAAACTGCTTAATTCCACTTATCTTATTTACTTCTGTAACAACTATGCGTTATGAAGTAGGTAGTATTAATTCCATAGCCTAACAGGCTGATCATAGTTTAATAATGTGCTCCAAATTGTGCTCCTAATGAGTCAATTAGTCAGAATTTAAGCCCAGATAGCTTCCATTTATTGTACTATCTCAAGATCTAGGGCTCATAATGAGGAATATTAAAAATGATAAGTTAAAATTTTTAATTTTGACTGCTTATTACATGCCAGGTAATTCTAATCCCATTCCTTTGTAGATCATTAAGACCACATGCCAATAGATCTCCACATAGGAATTGGTCTTGACAGAGGAAGGCAGGTAGGACTAGTGCAATGGACATGCCCAGGGCAGAACTGGAGCAGAAGCTAGGCCAGCACCCAGATAGCTGGCTGCAGAGCCTGCACTTTTTATGGTGCTAGAAGTTCTGCAGGACTGTATAAATGCTTTGGTGGTTACCACCCAATCACAATGGCTCAGCCCCCTTCTATCAATGTGGAGAATGTCCCAGGACAGCAAATCACAGGAGCACTGCCTGGGAACCAGGGAAGAGAGGCCAGTAGCCTCAGGTAAATAAGGAGGTCAGATGAGATGGTGATCTGCAAATGATGCTGGTGTGCACCTGTATGCCAACCACTGCCCAAGGATGTGGGAGAAGGTCTAGGCGGCAGGGATGAGAACTGTGGGCTATGAACAGGGCCATTGGCAAAACTGTCAGAGAAGTGTCAAGGCACACAGTTCCACTATCCCATGAAATACAGTACACAATAAGAAATGTTGATCTTAACCAGGTGATGGTTCAGTGTACTGAGAATTTATTAGGTCAGGTATTGTTCTAAGCACTTTTCATCTAACTCAACAAACTCAAATAAACTCCTAGTTGATCTACAAGGTTAGGCATCTATGAACTCAAACTTGACCATTTAATTAAATGCCATTCAAGTTTAGTTTTTAAAAATGTTGATACACACCAGGTACAGTGACACATATTTGTAATCTCAGTGAAGTAGGAAAATATTTAGTTTAAGGGCAGCATGGGAAATTTAGGAAGAACTCAAAATAAAAAAGGTCTGGTGATGTAGCTCTGTGGTAAACCACACCTGTATTCAGATCCTAGTACCAAAAAAAAAAAAAAAGAAAAAAAGAAAGAAAGGCACTTGTCCCTTTTGTCAAGAAACATTAATTTCTTGCCCTGGAGCCAAGGTGCTTTTGAAAAATAAGAATTCAGTAGATGTCTAGATCTTGCTCAGCTTTGAATTCTTGAAATGCTTTCTGAGTACAGAAAATATTGCAGTCCAAACAGGCCATGATTTCTCTAAGCCTCCTGAGCTCATTATGCCCATTGCTACATTTTCTGTTTTGGAATTTATAAAGACAGTGTGATGATTTAAAGATCCATTGATTTCTCATTCCCATATGAAAGAGCAGTCTCTTTTAGTTCATCTTCAACAAAATATAGTTGTCAAACTGATAGAATTAGCCAGAAGAAACTTTATTTTCTAGACTGGAGCTAAGTGCTTAAGTATAGAAATAGTATTTCTACCTACAATGGTTAAAATAAAATCTTTACCATATGAATTATATGGCTGTAAAAAAGAGCTTAGCTTTTTTTTCCCATATCAGCCAAAGGTTGCCAACTACATTTACATATTCTTGTACTAAGATTTTTGGATTTGCCAGTTTTTACCAGTAACCATCACCAGGATGCACTTAGAGTTCTTTCTGAATAATATGGTTTAGTTACATTTCAGTATTTACCTTTTAAAACATGTCCATAGTCTTTCAGGACATGGGTTTCAACAAGAAAATTTTACATTTCCAATAAAATTCAATGCTGACAATTTGAACATTTTATGTAATAGTGAAAGAAGTTCAGAACTGTGTTGAAGATTAAAAATATTAAAGTATGTGCAACAGAGCAGAAATATTTGGAGAGTGTTGATCTATTATTGGTTTTTAAAAAAGTAACTTGGCTTCTTTAAAACTTACAATTCAAAGACCAGATTAACTTTGTCTCTTTTATTGTAAAAAAGACAATTTATAAAACCATTAACTTCTAAAATTGTGGTATAATATAATTTTTAATAGATAAAGCTTTTTTATTTCAAGGAGTAGCTATATAATCATAGAGGCCTCTATGTACAGACACAAGAGGGATTTTTATGTCTTGGTGTCTTCCTCCTTGGACAGAGTCTTGATGTGCTCCTCCTTGGCCTGGAGTGCTCCTCATAGAGCTTGTTTTCCTCCTTGGTCTCAGCCTGCTCAGTCAGAAGCTTCTTGTTGGCCTTATCTGCCTTCAGCTTGTGGATATGTTCCATGAGAATCCACTTGTTATTGAACACATTGCCCTTTGCCTTCAGGTAGAATCTGTGATACATGTGGTGGTCAATCTTAGATCCACAGAATCTCTGAGTAGCCTACACAGAATCTGTATCCTCTTCACTCAGGTGACTTTCCCCCTTCATTGGAGCATTAGCTGTTCTCTTCTGCTTACCGATGTCCACATGCCTGTGCCTCTGGCGAGCCAAGGTATTGTTTTGGCATGGAGCCCCAGAATGAACAGAAACTGGTTTGTGAATGATCAGCCTATCTTTGATCAGCTTCCAGATCTGCTGATGAAAGTTGGCATTAGAGAGTTCATTGGTCTCATTGAGATCCAACCAGGCCTTCTTTTTGCCACAGCAGAGGACACTGGAGGCAAGTCTCTTCTGAAGCCTGAGTGTCCTCCTGGCTGCTCCTGTAGCCATGAAAGTAAAGAGCCCAATATAGTTTGAAGCTTTTCATAATATATATATATATATATATATATATATATATATATATATATATATATATAAGATTTAAACATTAAATACTTGTAATATGTTACATGTATATAATGTACCTCTATATTCACAAAATTGTCTTCATTTGTTAACAGTGCACAAATGGTTACATGATACAGAGATCATGTTTACTTAAACTTGTTAGCTTGCTTCTGAAGAGTTCAGTGAATCATGTTAGTTTTTCATCTTTCATATTTGACCAAACATCCTGAATGTAATCCCTGAATCTCTCTCTCTCTGTCTCTCTCCATATATATATATATATATATATATATATATATATATATATATATATATATATAGTATATAGTATTTACATATATAAAATATATTATATGTATATTATTTAAATATAAAATATTTATAAAAGTATAATTTAATACATTGGTGGGGATGCAAATCAAGTCAAGATGGCGCCTGGCAATTTGCCAGGAGGAGTGGTTTGTGAAGCAATGTCAGTGAGCCATTAAGATGATGAGGATTCCTTATTGGCTAACTGCTGTATCTATATGATGTTAATTAAGTTAAGCTGTGTGTAGTTAGTTAAGCATATATACCTCTGCTGTCCGGCAAAGAAGCGGTTCCTGCTACCTTGGGTGCCTGCTACTTTGAGTTCCCGCTCAGTTCCCAATGAGTTCACTTACAATAAAGTAGTTCCCGCTTCAACCTTCAAGTTGCTTGCAACTCTCAGTTATTTTTCCCAACCGGACTGTGGCATATAGTGGCCTGTGCGGGGAATGCCTGAAGCTTGGATGTAAGTGACAAGGCAAACTGCTCTCCCCTGAGGGCAGAGCAAGAGGATGGGTGACCATTTCAAAAAACAGTGTAATCTTCTTTCATTTTGTTTCATTTGTTTTTCAAGCTGCCTGTCCCTAGAAATAAATAGGATGGGATAAAAGTTGTTCACCCATGAGGAAGAGATAGAGATAGACCATGGATGCACATGTCAAGATACAAAAATTGATGCAATGAATTTTTTTTCCATTTCTATCTCATTTTGTTTCAGTTTTGTTTTGTGTTATTTTGTTGGGTTGCATTATCTTTGTAGCAGAAATATGGGATCAGAAATTAATAATGTGCAAATCTATTTGTTCATTTAACAACCACTTACCAGCTAATCCTTTGTTGTCTTTTTGGTCTTCACATCCTGTAGTTTTTCCAAAAATGACAAGAAAAACACCTATCATGAATGCTCCAAATATATTCACTTGGAATTAATCCTAGAGGACTGATACCTAATCATATATGGCAAATGAACGTCACACACTTGCCAGAATATGGAAAATTAAAATATCTACATGTTACAGTTGATACTTCTTCCAGATATTGAATGGGTTCCCTTCATACCAGAGAAAAAACTAAAGATATTATATCTCATTGTTTACAAAATTTTGCCACTGTGGGCATTCCAAAACAGTTAAAACAGATAATGGCCCTGGCTATACTTCTGCTTCTTTTAAGCAATTTTGCTCATCATTTGGCAGTACTCACATAACAGAATCCCGTATAATCCACAGGAACAAGGCATAGTTGAAAGAGCTCATCAAATTATTAAAATGTACTTATTAAAACAAAAAGAGGGAATTGGGAAGGGATATAAATCCCCCAAAGATAAACTTAACATAACCCTTTTTACGTTAAATTTTTACAAATTTTTAAATTTGGATTCATCAGGACTTAGTGTTGCGGAAAGGCACATGTGTCCAAAAAATGTACATAAGCCAAAGATACTTTGGAAGGATATTCTAACTGGACAATGGAATGGTTCTGACCCAGTGATTGTCTGGAGTTGGGGGTCTGTTTGTGTGTTTCCACAGGGAGAACAGCAACCAATTTGAATTCCAGAGAGACTAACTAAAGCAATTTCTACCGACCAAAAAGAAGATGATATGGCTCAAAATCCCATAACAGCTGATATCCAGAACTCCAGTTTAGCTATCTTTACATCTGTGACAATGGTTCCCATACCTGGAGCCTAATGAATAATAGCACCATTAAGACCTATTTCAAATGCAAGAAACCTTGAGGCTTACTTGTGGGAATGCCTTCAAACCCATATGCAAGTTACAAAAAGAATTTTTCTATTTTATTTTTTGAGCTCATACAAACCTAGGTTAATGTTTTTCTGATCAGTTTTATTTTTTAAGCAACTGTGAAGTTTTTAAACATTGCAATGGAGATTTCATCTGTGAAAAGCTACAAGGCCTTTACTATTGTGCTATGTGTGCACACTTGTGTGATATGTTGTATGTCTGTATGTGCGTATGTCCATATATCAGGAGCGCTCATGAAAAAATTGGATCCAAATATCTTTTATCACGTGATTTAAATAGTTTAATTTAAATTGGGTATTGTTTTAATATGTGGAAAAAAAGGAGTTTAACATATCTGTTTGTTTACTTTCACCTTTCCTTTACATTATATCTAATAATTCTGTTCAGAATAATGTACTAAATTGTTCAGAAAATTGTTTTCTTAGTGCCTGCTGGAATGCTGCACAATTTTCTTTAGCCATCATTGCCAGAATTCCTACCTTAAGACAAAAGTAGAAGAATTTCCAGTATTATTGAAAAGCCAAATGAGAGTTTGTAATTATAGCTACCATCATCACAGCTGTTGCTCTTTCTGCTACTACTACTATAGATTCTGTGACAGCTATCACACAAACTGTACAAACTGTTGCATCAATATTTACATAAAGAAGAAATAGACATATTAATTGATTCCTCTGCTTTAAGCTGCTTGCAGAACTTACCTGGATTGTGTATCACTCATATGCATTATGAACTGATAAAACAAATTGTAATAGTACTATCGTGTCTTTGCTGACAATGTCATCAGTGGTACAATTTTTCCAAGGGCTTCTTACTTGGAGCCATCAATGGTTGATATCATGGCATTTTATATCCTCCCTCTTCTACTTGTAGCAGGTTGTTTATGGTGTTTGTGTATCCACAAGTATGGCTAAGTGTACTGGGCTGGTAGTCAAAGATGGGTAAGATCCAATTACAATGGTACCAACCTAAGTCAGGATGCTGACAATTTGAGGTCAGACCATCCAACGATGGGTAAGAACCAAATGTAGTATTGGACAATCTAAAACAGGCATTGTCCCTAAGCCACATACTTGTTGTTTAATAAAACAAAAGGGAGGAGAAGCAAATCAAGTCAAGATGGCACCTGGCGCTTTGCCAGAAGGAGTGGTTTGTGAAGCAACACCAGCGAGCCATTAAAATGATGAGGATTCCTTATTGGCTGACTGCTGTATCTATATGATGTTAATTAAGTTAAGCTGTGTGTAATTAGTTAAGTATATATACCTCTGCTGTCTGGCATAGAAGTGGCTCCTGCTACCTTGGGTGCCCACTACTTTGAGTTCTCGCTCAGTTCCCACTGAGTTCACATACAATAAAGTAGTTCCCACTTCAACCTTCAAGTTGCTTGCACCTCTTGGTTATATTGCCCAGCTGGACTGTGGCAATATATATTATTTAAATATAAAATATTTAAATAAACATAATAAAAAACACAAGAGCCAAATTTGGCCTACGACTTATTGTTTTTTTTGTTTTTTTTTTCCAGCAGGGGATACTGTTGATTAAGCTTAGGGGCACAGGACCACTGAGCCACATACCCAGCCTTATTTTGAATTTTTTTATAGAGACAGGGTCTCAGTGAGTTATTTAGCACCTTGCTTTTGCTGAACCTGCTTTGAGGATTATGAGATTCTCCTGCCTTAGCCTCACAAGTGAATGCAAATAAGATTGTATTGTAACACAATCACACTCATTTATTTTACAAGTTGTCTGTAATTGCTTTCCTGCTACAACACCAGAGTTGAGTAGCTGGGACAGAGGCCTATAAGTCTTCAAAACCTAAAGGATTTATTATCTTGTTAAAATAAAAAGTGTGCTGACCCATGGGCTTGATGAATGTGTCATACTGTGAGCTAAATATTTCACTCGCTATTCTAATAAGTGTCCGTTTTATGTTAGAAAATTTCCTCTTCTGGGTTTTGACTAATGTGTTTAAAATAGAATAAAATATGAACAAAATAGTCTAAATGTCTATATTAGTATATGCACATTATATTCACTAGTACTGAATATTGCTTTCCATGACTATTTTATAGATGATAATATATATTACATTAAAAATACATATATATATAAGTATTTTTAATGTGTGATTTTTATAAACAATCTGTTTAAGGACTCATGTCTCCTCTGAATTCGTGGTCACTTAAACTTTATTCAAGTCCAAGAGCCATACACTTTTCAACATTCTGAATCACACCTCCCTTGGCTTTGACCTAAAATATATTTTACAGGAAGTTGTGTTATAGTTCTTAACATCATTAGAAACTACAGGGATATGAATAGCTCTTTTGTTTACCCCAAGGCCTTGGGTTCCCCTCACCAATCCCCATTGTATGAAATACAATAGAATCATATTACTTATAGAAACCTAAAGATAAAATAATGATAGCTGATATTTACTGAGTTTCCATGGAGCTTCCATGTACATTTTCTCATTTCCTCCACAGAAGTACCTTAAGGAGCAGAGTGGTATATTATCCTTGCTTTACAAATGTGAAAACAAATGCTTAATTATGATACTGGCCAAGATCACACAACCCATAACTGACAGAGCTGGAGCTCACAGGTAGAGTTGTTGGATTATCAAGGTCAGGCTCTTAACAACTATCTCACTATTAAATAATAGGAGTGAGTATTTATACACTTTGAAATACCTTCACATGAGGGGACAAATGTGAATTATCTTGATTTAATTATTTGTAAATCATAACATCACTTTATACCTCATCAATACAGATAATTATACATTATAATTTATATATAATATACTATAGTCAGTTTCTAACTAAAAAAATACTTTCACCTGCCTTTAAACAGGGTAAAATAACAAGTTAGAGAATATTATGGAGTTTCCTGGTAAACTTATTATCTTTGTTTTCATCACTGACAGACCTCAGTGGGAAGGTCATTTCTTGCTGCCATTCCTTTCTTCTTGCCTAGTCTCCAGAGTGATTCAAGAAATCATGCTTTTGTGGAGTCTCTGGCATCTCACCCTATTTATAATCCTCAGCCTGTAGACATGTCTCAGATTCTGCGTATAGTAAACAAGAAAAGGAGCTACTGTCTCTCCTGTGAAAATCTGCAAATGGGCAGAGAGAGCTTACACACAGGATGGGGAAACAGGATTGAGTTCCCCTGGGCCCCTGACCCTCTGAAGTCTTCATGGCTTGTAGACTGAGTGTTGTGGGTAGTGAGAGACTCTCTGAAGGTTGAGGTCTCCTCTGGTCCTCTGGCTTTGTCACTTAAATACTCAGCTACAAAGATGTAAAAACATTTGAAAATGCTTCTTACAGGGCATATATCTCAAAATTTACAAATACAGAGATAGATGAGGTGTGTTTCCCATGATGATCTCTCAGTCCAGACATTAGTTTATTCATTTATTTATGTGAGAAAGTGTACTGCAGTTTTTTAGGCCCAGGTAGGCTCATGCTGCTTATATTTGTCAACACTGCAGTTTATTCCAGGAACAACTGGGTGGTCATGTCACATAAAACCTGATAGTGTCACTTCATCTGGGTACTGAGGGATGACAATCTGAATCCTTCTCAATGGGTAAACAACACGGTGGTGCCCTGATGTAGATCAACATGGCCATAATGCAGATGCAGCTGCTGTTTACTAATTAACAATGCACTAGAAATATCACTGAACACAGTGAAACAAGGGAAAGATGTGCAAGGTTATGTGTTTGATCCCTTGCACCAAAAAGTTAAAAATCTAAAAAAAAATCAAAAACAGACAAAAAAGGTTGTAGAGATAAAGGCCTTGGAAAGAAGAGATAAAATAAATGATCATTTTAAAATATAATTGAAAATGTAAACACCTGAAATACAAACAACAAAAGAATGTGGTAAGATGTTGGCAAATACCAAAATGATCCTAAGTTAACAGGCAGCACCTAAGAGCTGCCTTGGATTATTGTCACTGGGCCACCTGTTCATCTCAAGGAAAGGCTAACCATAGGATTCTTTAGACCATCTGATTTTAAAATATGTTTGTCCTCCCAATTCTGAAAATTCTCTTCCAGACCATGTCCTTAAATTACCCAGATGAATATTCCTGAACTGATACAAATAATATAGGAAGCTGATTAAGCATGTTCCTAAGCAGCCAATTTAAAAAACCAAAACAAGAAACCCAAAATCCCTCAATGGAATTTTTAGCATGTTTGTCATCTGAGGACCACCAGCTGGACTCAGTTTGTCCCCTATGCTGAAATATAGGTGGTCCCAAGTCTTTTCAACCAATGTGAATTGGGGTTTCTGAGCATGATTAAAAAAAAAAAAAAAAAAAGCAACTTCGAGAGAAAGTTTTGTCATAGCCCTTTCAATAATCATTGTCCCTGTGTCTCTTACAATAATGCTTGAAATCAGAAGGTGTTGACCCAGTGAGAGGCCAGGATTAAAGAAATCTGCTTAGAATTGGATTGAGTCCAGCAGAGCTACTGCAGGAGAAATGTGTTCCACAGAGTGCCCTTCAGAGAACCTCTCCTTAGCCAGACTGCAAACCTTTGACATCTTTTCACTTGATACATGACCACGTGGAATTCATTTAAACATGGCTGTGAATATATGCTCATACATGTTCAGAACATATTACCTATGCTTCTCTTTTTCCTGGACAACATATGCAGTCTTATGTAGGATTTTGTTATTTGTAACTCTGGGTTAAGAATGAAATGTTGGAGACCAGAGGAGGAAGCAGCCCGGCGCCAGCCATGCCAGACAGGAGAAGGAAGCAGCCTGGCGCCAGCCAAACCAGAGCGGAGGATGAAGCCCGGCGCCAAGCCAGACTAGAGGAGGAAGCCCAGTCCCGCCCCGTGTGCTAGTCCAGAAGAAGCCCATCAACCCTTAAAACCCATCAAAAGGGGTGTGGCTACCAGCAGGGTTCTGCGGCTGATCCAGGTACCTGGTTTCCAACTCCCCCACCCTTAGCTGCGATAACTCAAAATGTTTCCCACAAGCTTTTGGGGGTTGTAGCTATCAATGCAAAGCAACAATTGTACAGGCACCTGGTTTCTACCTCAGAGACTAGAGTAGGAAAAATACAGGTGGAAGCCCATTTTCTTTCACACTGGCTATACCCACCACCCTGAATACAGAGGCTCAAGCTAGGAATAGACAATGCCACCTACTGGAAGCAAGTAAAACAATGTTCTGAGAGACTTTTTTTTTCTCTTTGTTTTACTCTTTTCTCTCTTCCACAATTTCAACATATGTGAAACCAAGAACTGTGCATGAACAACCGAATTACCAAAGTAATATAATATAGAGGAATTGTATATATCCCACCTTCCCCCCATTTTTTTTCTTTATTTCTATCTTACTTTCCTTTTCCTTCTCTCTTATTTCTCTTTTCTTTCTTGTTATTTTTTTCTTTTTTTTTTCATTCGTATTCTCTCTATCCCATTTTCAATCTCCTAACTTTTGCTATCTATACATAGGGTAACTATCTAAATACAGAGAGGAGGTTGAGTCTATACATTCTTCCATAAATTACCAGTCTATTGGTTAGAGTTCTCCAAATGTGCCAAGTTAGTTTAACCTCATACCCTCACTCCTTTCCCTCTAAGTCTAACATCCTTCATCTGAAATTAAGTTTTCTATATGCCACCAGATATGGTATGCTTTTTATGAAATTAATGAATATATTCTTTTTTTAACTTTTTTATTTGTTTTAATTAGTTATACATGACAGTAGAATGCATTTATGCACTTTGATATATCATACATAGATGAGATAGAATTTCTCATTTTTCTGAGTATACATGTTGTAGAATCACATTGGTCATGCTGTCACAAACATACATAAGGTAATAATGTCTGTTCCATTCTACTCTCCTTCCTATGCCCCCAACCCCTCCCTTCCCCTCCCTTCACTTCCCTCTACTTATTCTAAGATAACTTTATTCTTCTCTAGTGCCCCACCCCCTTTATTGTGAATTAGCATCTGTATTTTAGAGAAAACATTTGGCTTTTGGTTTTGTGAGGTTGCTTATTTTGCTTAGCATGATAGTTTCCAACTCCATCCATTTACTGGCAAATGCCATAATTTTGTTCTTCTTTAAAGCTGACTGATATTCCATTGAATATATATACCACATTTTCTTTATCCATTCATCTATTGAAAAACACCTAGGATGGTTCCATAGTTTAGCTCTTGTGAATTGAGCTGCTATAAACATGGCTGCATTACTGTAGTACACTGATTTTAAGTCCTTTGGGTATAAACTGAGGCGTGGAGTAGCTGGGTCAAATGGTGGTTCCATTCCAAAATTTTTAAGGAATCTCCATACTGCTTTCCATAGTGATCACACCAATTTGCAGTTTCACCAGCAATGTATGAGAGTGCCTTTCCCCCCACATCCTCACCAACATTTATATTTGCCAGTATTGTTGATGATTGCCATTCAAACAGGAGTGAGATAAAATCTTAGAGTAGTTTTGATTTGCATTTATGTGAATTGTATTTGTTGATCAATTGTATTTCTTCTGTGAAGTGTCTGTTCAGTTCCTTAGCCCATTTATTGACTGAGTTGTTTATTTTTTTGGTGTTAAGTTTTTTGAGTTCTTTAAATATCCTAGAGATTAATGCTTTATCAGACGTGCATGTGGTAAAGATGCACTTCTTTTTCTTTTCTCCAAATCTGTGGGCTTTCTTCTCACATTATTGTTTCCTTTGCTGAGAAGAAGTTTTTTTAATTTGAATCCATCCCATTTACTGATCCTTGACTTTACTTCTTGTGAATATATTCTTAAGTAATAATTAAAACCAATATCTATAGACTTAGAATCTAACTATAAATGTATTAATAATGAAAACTTATGCTTAGATGATGTACTGTTGATATTGGGAACTGTTAACATTGTCTTTCTCTGCAAAAGAGGGATTTTGGAGCTATACAAGAACAATACAAATATATAAGGGGATAACATTAGCACAACAGTTTCACAAAGCTAGAAAGAATCATGAGCAGTATGAAAAGACAAGGAAAGAAAAGACTACAAACAATACAGGTCAATTCAACATTAGATGAGGTAATATCTGCAGCTGATGGAATGTCAGACAAAGAGT
The DNA here is from genome assembly GCF_048772815.1 of Callospermophilus lateralis. NCBI lineage: Eukaryota > Metazoa > Chordata > Mammalia > Rodentia > Sciuridae > Callospermophilus > Callospermophilus lateralis. The sequence goes on along the minus strand of NC_135310.1, from coordinate 133,264,555 downwards.
TCAGGATATACATGCTTCAGATGATCTGGAGTCTCGAGGAAGACATTACACAGCAAATTCAGACAATGAAAGATCACTTTGACAATGAATTACATAAACAAATCCAAAAAGCAAAAGACCAGCTCTATAGGGAGATAGAGGATATAAAAAATGAACAAACAGAAATCCTGGAAATGCAAGAAACAATAAACCAAATTAAAAACTCAAATGAGAGTATTAACAGCAGAGTAGAACACTTAGAAGATAGAACTTCAGACAACGAAGACAAGCTGTCTATGTTCTTTTCAACTTGAAAAGAACATACACAGCTCAGTGAGAATGTTAAGAAATCATGAGCAGAACATGCAAGAATTATGGGATAACATAAAGTTATTGGGATACAAGAGGGTATAGAGGTTCAAACCAAGGGAATGAGCAATCTATTTAATGAAATAATACTAGAAAACTTCCCAGACATAAAGAATGAAAAAGAAATCCAAATACTAGAAGCCTACAGGACACTGAATGTACAAAATCATAAGAGATTCACACCTAGACACATAATAATGAAGATGCCCAACATACAGAATGAGGAGAGAATCTTAAAAGGCACAAGAGAGAGGAAGCAGATTACATTTATGGGTAAACCAATCAGGATAACTGCTGATCTTTCAACACAGACTCTGAAAGCTAGAAGATCCTGGAATAACATATTTCAAACGCTGAAAGAAAAAGGGTTCCAACCAAGAATCATGTATCCAGTGAAATTAAGCTTCAGGATTGAAGATGAAATAAAAATATTCCATGATAAACAAAAGTTAAAAGAATTTGCAGCTAGAAAAACAGCTCTTCAAAACATCCTTGGCAAAACATTACAGGAAGAGAAAATGAAAAATAACAATAAAAACCAACAGCAGGAGGTAGTACAGTAAAGGAAAAACTAATCATAGAGGAAAAACAAATAATGTTAAGTAACATACATAATCAAATATGGCTGGAAATACAAACCATATCTCAAAAGTAACCCTAAATGTTAATGGCTTAAATGCTCCAATCAAAATACATAGGCTAGTAGAATGAATTAAAAAAAAAGATTCAACAATATGCTGCCTACAGGAGACTCATCTGATAGGAAAAGACATACACAGACTGAAGGTGAAAGGTTGGGAAAAATCATATCACTCATACGGACCCCAGAAGCAAGCAGGGGTGTCCATACTTGTATCAAATAAAATAGACATCAAGCCAAAGTTAATCAAAAGGGATAAACAAGGACACTACATACTGCTCAAGGGAACCATACACCAACAAGACTTGACAATCATTAATATATATGCCCCAAACAATGGTGTAGATATCTTCATCAAACAAACTCTTCTCAAGTTCAAGAGTCAAATAGACCACAACACAATAATCATGGGAGATTTTAACACACCTCTCTCAACACTGGACAGATCTTCCAAACAAAAGTTGAATAAAGAAAGCATAGAGCTCAATAATGCAATTAATAATTTAGACTTAATTGATATATACGGAATATACCACCCAACATCAAGTGGATACAATTTCTTCTCAGCAGCACGTGGATCCTTCTCAAAAATAGACCATATATTATGTCACACAGGGAAAATCTTAGCAATTACAAAGGAGTAGAGATACTACCATGCATTTTATCTGATCATAATGGAATGAAATTGGAAATCAATAATAAAATGAGAAAGGAAAATTTCTACATCACATGGAGATTAAACAATATGCTACTGAATGAACAAAGGGTTACAGAAGACATCAAAGAGGAAATTTAAAAATTCTTAGAGGTAAATGAAAACTCAGACACAACATATTGAAATCTCTGGGACACTATGAAAGCAGTACTAAGAGGAAAATTTATTTCATGGAGTTCATTCCTTAAAAGAAGGAAAAGCCAACAAATAAATGACCACAAACTACACCTTGAAGCCTTAGAAAAAGAAGAACAAATCAGGAGCAAATACAGTAGAAGGCAAGAAATAATTAAAATTAGAGCTGAAATCAATGAACTCGAAACAAAAGAAACAATCGAAAAAATTGACAAAACTAAAAGTTGGTTCTTTGAAAAAATAAATAAGATTGATAGACCACTAGCCACACTAACAAAGAGAAGAGAGAAAACCCAAATTACTAGCTTACAGGATGAAAAAGGCAACATCACAACAGACAACTCAGAAATACAGAAGATAATTAGAAAATATTTTGAAACCCTATATTCTAATAAAATAGAAGATAGTGAAGGCATCGATAAATTCCTTAAGACATATGAACTACCCAGATTGAGTCAGGATGATATAAACAACCTAAACAGACCAATATCAAGTGAGGAAATAGAAGAAGCCATCAAAAGACTACCAACCAAGAAAAGCCCAGGACTGGATGGATATACAGCAGAGTTTTACAAGAACTTTAAAGAAGAACTAATACCAATACTCTAAAATATATTTCAGGAACTAGAAAAGGAGGGAGAACTTCCAAATTCATTCTATGAGGCCAATATCACCCTGATTCGCAAACCAGATAAAGACACCTCAAAGAAAGACAACTACAAACCAATATCCCTAATGAATTTAGATGCAAAAATCCTCAATAAAATTCTGGCAAATCGGATACAAAAACATATCAAAAAGATGGTGCACCATGATCAAGTAGGATTCATCCCTGGGATGCAAGGCTGGTTCAATATATGGAAATCAATAAACGTTATTCACCACGTCAATAGACTTAAAGATAAGAACCATATGATCATCTCGATAGACACAGAAAAAGCAATTGACAAAGTACAGTATCCCTTTATATTCAAAACACTATAAAAACTAGGGATAACAGGAACTTACCTCAACATTGTAAAAGCTATCTATGCTAAGCCTCAGGCTAGCATCATTCTAAATGGAGAAAAACTGAAGGAATTCCCTCTAAAATCTGGAACAAGACAGGGATTCCGTCTCTCCCCACTTCTATTCAATATAGTACTCGAAATACTGGCCAGAGCAATTAGACAGACAAAAGAAATTAAAGACATTAAGACAGGAAAAGAAGAACTTAAATTATCACTATTTGCAGATGATATGATCCTATACCTAGAAGACACAAAAGGGTCTACAAAGAAACTACTAGAGCTAATAAATGAATTCAGCAAAGTGGCAGGATATAAAATAAACACGCATAAATCAAAGGCATTCCTGTATATCAGCGACAAATCTTCTGAACTGGAAATGAGGAAAACCACCCGATTCACAATATCCTCAAAAAAAAAAAAATAAAATAAAATAAAATAATTGAAAATAAACCTAACAAAAGAGGTGGACAATTTATACAATGAAAACTACAGAACCCTAAAGAAAGAAATAGAAGAAGATCTTAGAAGATGGAAAAATATACCCTGTTCATGGATAGGCAGAACTAACATCATCAAAATGGCGATATTAACAAAAGCTCTCTATAGGTTCAATGCAATGCCAATCAAAATCCCAATGGCATTTCTTGTAGAAATAGACAAAGCAATCATAAAATTCATATGGAAAAATAAAAGACCCAGAATACCAAAAGCAATTCTAAGCAGGAAGTGTGAATCAGGAGGTATAGTGATACCAGATTTCAAACTGTAGTACAGATCAATAGTAACAAAAACAGCATCGTATCAGTACCAAAACAGGTGGGTGGAGCAATGGTACAGAATAGAGGACACAGAAACCAATCCACAAAATTACAACTATCTTATATTCAATAAAGGAGCTAAAACCATGCAATGGAGGAAGGATAGCATCTTCAACAAATGGTGCTGGGAAAACTGGAAATCCATATGCAAAAAAAATGAAACTGAATCCCTTTCTCTCACCATGCACAAAAGTTAACTCAAAATGCATCAAGGAGCTTGATATCAAATCAGAGACTCTGCATCTGACAGAAGAAAAAGTTGGCTCCGATCTACATATTGTGGGGTCAGGCTCCAAATTCCTTAATAGGACACCCATAGCACAAGAGTTAAACACAAGAATCAACAAATGGAACTTACTTAAACTAAAAAGTTTTTTCTCAGCAAGAGAAACAATAAGAGAGGTAAATAGGGAGCCTACATCCTGGGAACAAATCTTTACTCCTCACACTTCAGTTAGACCCCTAATATCCAGAGTATACAAAGAACTCAAAAAATTAAGCAATAAGAAAACAAATAACCCAATCAACAAAAGGGCCAAGGACCTGAACAGACATTTCTCAGAGGAGGATATACAATCAATCAACAAGTACATGAAAAAATGCTCACCATCTCTAGCAGTCAGAGAAATGCAAATCAAAACCACCCTAAGATACCATCTCACTCCAGTAAGATTGGCAGCCATTATGGAGTCAAACAACAACAAGTGCTGGCGAGGATGTGGGGAAAAGGGTACACTTGTACATTGCTGGTGGGACTGCAAATTGGTGCAGCCAATTTGGAAATCAGTATGGAGATTCCTGGAAAAGCTGGGAATGGAACCACCATTTGACCCAGCTATTGCCTTTCTCGGGCTATTTCCTGAAGACCTTGAAAGAGTGTACTATCGGGATACTGCTACATCGATGTTCATAGCAGCACAATTCACAATAGCTAGACTGTGGAGCCAACTTAGATGCCCTTCAATAGATGAATGGATTAAAAATGTGGCATTTATACACAATGGAGTATTACTCAGCACTAAAAAATGACAAAATCATGGAATTTGCAGGGAAATGGATGGCATTAGAGCAGATTATGCTAAGTGAAGCTAGCCAATCCCTAAAAATCAAATGCCAAATGTCTTCTTTGATATAAGGAGAGCAACTAAAAACAGAGCAGGGAGGAAGAACATGAAAAAAATATTAACATTAAACAGGGATGAGAGGTGGGAGGGAAAGGGAGAGAGAAGGGAAATTGCATGAAAATGGAAGGAGACCCTCATTGTTATACAAAATTACATATAAGAGTATGTGAGGGGAAAGGGAAAAAAATCAAGGAAGAGAAATGAATTACAGTTGATGGGGTAGAGAGAGAAGATGGGAGGGGAGGGGAGGGGGAATAGTGGAGGATAGGAAAGATAGCAGAATAAAACCGTCACTAGTATGGCAATATGTAAAAAACGTGGATGTGTAACTGATGTGATTCTGCAATCTATATATGGGGGGAAAATGGGAGTTCATAACCCACTTGAATTAAATGTATGAAATATGATATGTCAAGAGCTTTGTAATGTTTTGAACAACCAATAAAAAAGAATGAAATGTTGTATAGTTTTAAAATGAATTGCATGCATTCTAGATAATTTCTCTGTATAATTTTATATGATTTTAAATACATCATAATAATGAAAGAGTTAAAAATATTACCTTTCAAATTAGAACTGGCTGAAGACCTTATTTACAATTTAAAAAAATTGAACAGAAGAATCTATTCTCCTATCAACCAGATGCAATAGAATCAAGATGCTTTTTATCTCTGACAATTTATCTTTATTTTTTCATCTATGCATTTTTTTCTCATGCCATACTTGATGTTATCTATGGCTATTGTGTTTGGCCTAGAATGTTCTCCTACTGCATGTCCTCATGCAGATGTGTTTGCATTAATATTATCTATTTGAGTCTGAAACTCTGAGGTGGAGGACTCTATAGGATTGAACTCAGTCATTTTTCAACTTGATTCTTATTCCCAACATCTGAGAGATTTTACAAATTCAGGCTGGTTGCTAATCCCAAGACTCTAATTCAGTAGGTGTGGGGTGAGGCCCATACTCAATATTTCTTAAAAACTTAACAGGTAATTCTAACAAATATTTAAAAGATGAGAAGCTCTTTTAATACTGCACATAATTGTGTCCAAGTAAACAGCAAAATTGTCTGGCACATAGACAACCATCAAAAACTGTATACATAATTAGTGAACTGCTTGAGATGGAAGTTTATGAAACAAATTCCTTCATTGGGGTGGCCATTGGCAGTCATTGCATGGAGCCAATCCAGTGTTTCTGAATAAATAAGATGCTAGTAAATCCACACTAAAGTTCTGTCATTTGAGTCTACCAATATTGATTTAACCTGAACAGGCCAACCTCTTTTGTAATTATATATATATATATATATATATATCTTATGTGGTGTTGTGGATAAAACCCAGTGCCTCACATGTGCTAGACAAACATTCTAAAATTAGCCATAACCCCAGCACCCACAAGCTCTTTTAATTTTATTCTGAAATATGGTCTTACTAAGTTACCCAGGCTGGCATCAAACTTGTGATCTTCCTACCTCAGCCTCCCAAGTAGCTGCGATCATAGGGGCATGCACTGTGCCCAGCTTGTTTTTTTATTATTATTAACAAATGTATTTATACACTAAAGAAACTTATATTTCTCTTGGACTATTATTTCTGGTTGAAATTCAGTCATGGAGCCAAAGTGTTCAAATCCAGTGCATTCAACTGTCCTTCCAAAGCTGTTGGGAATGTTTTCACAAATCCTACCCTTTGATTTGAATGAAAATAGGATACAAACTTCACTAAAAAAAATTGAGCATAATTTGTAATCTAATCAAGAGAGATAAGTAATCCAACAAGGTAAGAGTTCTCCTAGTGGGTAACCAGGAGCTGGGATGCAGGCTGTCAAGAGCTAGAGTAAAATGGTGACTGCTGGGAAGACTTTGTGGGGAGGAAAGGTAAAGACCTTCTGCTCCTGCATCACTGGGATCTCCCTGCTTGAGGGAAGGTACTCTGGGACGTCAGGCTTCTAACATTTCACTTATGCCAGCCTTTATTTTTTCTAGTATTTCCCCTCTTTTCTCCCTTATTCTCCATTTTTCCTCCCTTTACTTTTTCTCAAATATGTGAATAAAATATGTGTCATTTTGAAGGTGCTATTTGGCCTTTAACAAAGACAGTACCAGGTACACTGGGCTACAGACTCCAGATCAAAACTCCCATCTTCAGAATTGAAAGACCAGACTGTTTTTAAGACTTACCCAATCTTTTCCTCTCTTTGGATGCTCATATTTGTCACTAAAGTCTAATGTAATAATTTCTAAATCAGGAGGAAATAAGAAAGTAGGACTCCTGGAGCTGAACTGGAATTGCAGACAAGCTGCCAATATGCAGGTGAGACACCAAAACCCTGGAAGCTATTTGCCATCTGTCAGAACAGAGGGAGGTTAGAGTGGAAATCCCTCCAAAATAAGTGACTCCCTCCTCCTCCCTCCTCTCTCCTAATTCCTCCTCTCTCCTCCTCTTTCTGGAATGTTATTCCAGCTGCCTGATTTCCTTGCTTAAATAAAGTGGATATAACCATGACTGAGCAGGAGGAAGAGTTCACCATGCTTTCACTGGTGACCATGGAAATCGGGATGGTTCTCTACTCACTGAGGCCTTGGAATTCTCTACAGAAGCTTATGACATTGTGTGCCAGGAAGGGGAAAATAGAAGTTGAAGAGAGATTCAACCATGTATTTTCTTCTTTGTCAAAGACTGTGTGGTGGAAAAGCATGAGAAGGGCTGTTTCCATTCCAACTTTTCTACTAATTCACTGTACCAACTTGGCAGGTCATCCAACATTTTTGAGAGTGTTTCCCCAACTGTGAAATGAGACTAATACCTGCAACACAGGGAAGGTGTGAAGAACAGCTCAGCTAGTATACCTGAGTTAGGGCACATTTTAAGCCTATAGAAATATGAAACTGGATGTAGCCAATTCCAGAAAAACAAATGCTGAATGTTTTCTCTGATATAAGTAGGCTGACTCATAGTGGGGTAGGGAGGAGGAAAATAGGAGGAATAGATAAATTCTAGATAGGAAAGAGGGGTTGAAGGGAAAGGAAGAAGGCAGGGGATTATAGAGGATGGTGGAATGTGATGGACATCATGATCTAAACACATGCCTGACCTGTGTTTGAAGGCTGTGTATGGCTTCCACATTGAGAGGTGCAGGAAGACATTGGTGGAGGCAGAAAACTGACCAAGAGGCTCTTAAGTAACCCAGGCAGATGAGGTTCCATCTGAGCAGGCAGTGCTCTTGGGGTTAGTGAAAAGTAGCCCATTCTGGATATGATTTGATGAGGCAATTGGACCTTTTCTCTTTTCTTCCATCTTCCACATGCTTGTATCCTAACCCCCACATTCTGTCAGCTGTATTTTTATTCTTGCATTTCAAGGTCAATGCCAAATTTATTCTTTACTGAAACCCATCTTTCACATGTTCCTTATAGGTTGATCCTGAAAATTGAAAATTAGTGCTTTCCCTAATTTATATTATTGTGTCCTTTTAACTATCATTTACTGCATAGTCAAATAATGTGCAAAAATTATATTTCTTTTTATAGGAATAAGGTTATGATCTCTAGAATCCTTAGAAAAGGATGTTCTAGTGTCCAAATGAAATAAATTCTCTTTTGTCATTTCAGAAATAGCTTGAGATGATGCTGTCTTTTAATGGGCTTTGTATTCATATCATGACTTATTTTACACAACTTTTGTTGCTTGTCTTTCCTGGAATTTCCATTTTTCTTTCTTTTACTGAGAGAATATTTCTTTATCATGGATATCACCTATTTCCATAGTTATTCTATATTTAATGTAAACCACATTTCATTTTTGTTCTTGAAGACATTACATTTGGAGCCAACTGGCTTCCTATTCTGATTTAGATTGTTTAGAAAACTCCATGCATAACTCTCACCCTGGAATTGTTTTTGATTAAACTTCACACCTAGTTCCACTCCCTCATATTCTACATCTTTGTTGGCTTTACCTCATTTCTCTGGAATATATCCAAAGGCATATTAAACATAAACAAACAAACAAATAGATGGGAGATGAAATTTCTGAGTACTTGCAAATTTGAAAATGTCTTTCATATGCCTTTACATTGATTTATAGTTTGGCAGAGTACAAAATTTTATATTCAAACTTTTATCCCTCCTCATAACTTGAAGACATTATTCCATTCTCTTCTAGTGCTCTTCTAGTGCAGAGTGTTCCTTCCTAATAAGAAGTTTGATGCCAGTTTATTACTGTTTCTTGGTAAGTAACCTTTTTTCCTCTTCTTTTCTAGAGACTTTAAAAAAATCTACTTTTCCTATGTTTACTGGAGCACTGTGCACAATAGCCTAGATATGGAATCAACCTAAATATTAATCAGGAAGAGAATGGATCAAGAAAATGTGGTATGTATACAATGGAAATTTTATTCAGCCATAAAAATAAGGAAATCCTGCCATTCGCAACAACAGAGATGAGCCTATAGGGCATTAAGCTAAGTAAAGTGAGTTCATTACAGAAGGACATATTCTGCACCATTCCACTTACATGAGATTCCTAAAATAGTCAAACTGTAAAAGCAGAAATATGATGGTGGCTGCTAGGGACTGGGGGAGGAGGAAATGGGCAGTTGCTGCTCCATGGCTAGAAAGTTTTAGTTAACCAGGATAATTTAGTTCTAGAGATCTGCTATACAACACTGTGCTTGCAGTGAACACACTGTCCCATAAACTTAAAAATGTTGTCAAGAAGGTAGACCTCATCTTATATGTTCTTACCACAGTAAAAAAATTAAAAACCTTCTCTAATCATTTGGTGTTCTAAAATTTAATGATGATGTGAGATGGTCTATTTTTTCTTGGTAGTCATTTATCCCCTTTACTAGGAATAGTTAGGTCTTTAACTTTGGAGGAGATCTCTGTATAATTTTTACCATTTCATTCTTCCTTATTTTTAGTTTCTCTTCTCTATTCTATTTGTGGGATGTTGGAACTTCTGGATTTATTTTCTTTGTTTCACCTTCTCTGAAGGTCTCTTTTTCTAATCTTTTGATTTATGTTCCATAAGGGGTCCTAGGATTTGTCTTTCAACACTTTAATTTTATTTGGGCAGTTACTGGGGATTGAAACTAGGGGCACTTTACCATAAGTTACATACCCAGTCCTTTTATTTTAAGACATGGTCTTACTAAGTTGCTGGAGCTGGCCTGGAACTTGTGATCCTCCTGTCTTAGCCTCCTGAGTCCCTGGGATTACAGGTGTGTGCCCCAAAACCTGGCTCTTTCAATTGATTTTTAAAGTTTTAGCAATCATAAGCTTAGTTGACAAGACTCTCCTTTTGTATTTTTATTTTTATGTGTGTATGGGGGCAGGCAGGGTGAGGTGTATGATTACTCCTAGTTTTGTGAAAGTAATTAATACATTTTCAAATTTCTCTAATAACACAAATTTTAAAATTTTAGTTTTATGTTTCCTATACCATAAGCACACAAGCTCTGTTCTTCTTTCTGGATTAGTATATCTTGGATTTGTTTGTTTATTCTGCTTATTTTCTTTCTTGTGATCTTTAGTTATGCATCATATTTAAGAATGGGACTGTTGAAGATAGCTTTTTGGAGTTTCTTACTATTGTATATATAGGTCTTTCTTTCCACAGGTTAACTGCCTATGCTGGGAGCTCCATGTACATGGGAAGGATAATTAATCACGGTAATGCTGGTTACCCAAATAGCCTCAAATAGTTCAAATGTTCCTGATTCATGGGTGGCTTTCCCACATGTAGTAATTCAGAGACCCAGGCTCCTTCAACTGATCTACAGGCTTTGACTTTTGTGCCTTCTGCTTCCGGCTGGCAGACAATGAGTGAGAATGTGAAAAGGCACTGTATCTTTCTTTATTCCTTTCTTTCTTCCCCACTTCTCCCTGCCACCCCACCATCCACTGATCATAGAACCCATGGCCTCACAAATGTTTGGCATGTGCTCTACCATTGTGCTACACCCCCAGCTCCACAGTTGCATTCTTAAGAGCCCTGCCCTGAAAGTGACACACACCACTTCTACTCACATTCCATGCAGTTAAATGGCTACATTTGGATATGAGGGAGGCCAGAAGATGAAGTGCCTAGTCTGGTAGTCTCTTCCCAGAAAAGCGTCAGATTAAGGAATGAGGAAGCCAAGTTCTTGGTACATAACTAACCACAGCTTTTTTAAAAAATAATTATATTTTTTAAAATTGTGGATGGATAAATACCTTTATTTAATTAATTAATTTATTTATTTTTATGTGGTGTTGAGGATCAAACCCAGTGCCTCACACATACCTGATGAGCGTGCTACTATGTGAGGCACAAACCCAGCCCCAGCTAACCACAGATTTAATTAAAAAATAGATTTACCAATTGGTTGCCTTAATCTTGGGATTAGAATGTTGATACTGTTTAGTTTTGTACGGAGACGTTTGGAACTCCAAAGAAGAAGGCAGAGGGCTTTACTTGGGACACTGTCGTCCATCCTTAGCATACATAATTCTCCTCAATTTACTGTTTTTCAGAAGAAGAAACCTTATTTTATTTTTCCAGAGGTCAAATGCTAGTTGGTATTCCATGTATTTAAAAATGGCAGAGGAAGGCAGGAAGTGTAGGCAGATATCTGTTGCCATCATGGGCTAGGTCCATTTTCAAACAATCCTTCCATTTTAGCCTCTCAGCTGCCTGCCTTTAGAGATACCTGCAAACCGAGCCTGAAGCTTCCATGGGTTTCTGCCATGTAGACTGATCTCTCCTACACTAACATCACTTCCTGCATATTCCATCCTGCACTGACAACGCTCCTTCTGCTTTCCTTGGTGTTATAAATCAATTTCCATATTATCATTAGGCCTTAGAAGATTGGGAAGAAGAAGCCTTGTGCTGGGTCTTGAAGTTCCCAGAAGTTTCCTTGCAGGAAGCTTTCATGTATTCAACCAGAGTTTGATTTGGTTATGTTATCTTTAAAAGGTCACTTCTCTGTCTGCTCAATTGTTTTTAAGCATGTTCAGAACTAGCAGCTCAGACTACTAACTTTGGGTTTTCATCAGGGAGCATGGCTGGTAGAGTCTGTTATCCTGTGCCTATCAAAAGGCCAGGCAGGAGGGTGATATTTGAAGTGTGTTTGGAGGACATTTGTTTCAATTCTTTAACCTCTATTCTTGAAAGAAGTTGTAACAATCATTGGCTTAGCCTAAGCCATAACTGCCTTGACTGAGTTGTAGTTTAGCATTATGACCTTCATTTTAAAAAACAACATAGTACCCTTATTAAGCCTGTTATTGTGATTATTTTAGGAATTTTTGTTTTGACACAGCCACATCAATATTTATAAGAGCCCAATTTCCAAGAGCCAAGCTATAGAACCAACCTAGGCACCCTTCAACAGATGATTGGGTAAGAAAAGGTGGTTCATAAATACAATGGAGTATTAATCAGTCATAAAAAGAATGTCATATGGCATTTTCTGGTAAATGGATGGAACTGCAGACCATCATGTGAAGTGAAATAAGCCAGATTTAGAAAGCCAAAGTTTGAAAGTTTTCTCTAATTTGCAGAAACTAGTTGAAAATAAGGGGGAAATAGAGAGAGAAAGAGAAAAACAGGGGAGAGATCCCATCAAAATACAAGAAAGATTGGTGGACCAGATGAGGGGGAATAAGGATCAGGGAGAAGCAGCAGCACAGGGGAGAACAGTGGAAAGAGTTGGACTCCACTTTTCCTGTGGAAATGAGAGTAGACCACAGTGAACCTGACCATCCAAAGGACACTAACTAGTTCTAGACTGAACTAGAGCAAGTTATAGTCCATGCTTTTATAAGTATGTCAAACTTTATCCTGATGTCATGTATGAGGAAGAAGAAGAAGAACCAAAATAAAACAACCATAATGTCGTCATGTGTGAGAAGGTGACAAACTCGTAAATTATTGAGGTGCTATTTGTCCCATTTTCTCTGGGCCCTTATGTCTGGGTGTGCTGAGCACAAGGCGCAGGGGCTGTGTCATCAATCACCTCTGTCCTTCCTGTTGTACCATTACGCCTGAGCTGGGGCCAGCCACAGGCCCTATCTGGAGTCACCTGTCCTGGTCCTCAGTCTCCTGGGGTATGTACTAGTCCCTTCAAGGTGTAGGAAGGGAATTCTCCCCACATGGGGAAGCCTGGGTCTGGGCCTAGGGGCGTAATTCTTTCCAGTGGGATCATGGTGGAGAAACTGCCTTCTTTCTCAAGCATTGGGAATATTGTCCATTTAGGGAGACATAAGCTATAATCTCCAGTCCAGCTGGGATGTCAAACTGCCAGTGAGAGGGACCTTTCTCCAGCATGTGCGGGCTTTGTGTAGGGTGCAGACATGATCAGGACCTAGGACAGCTCCTTCTGAGACCCTGAGATGATCAGCCATGGAGCGGTGCTGTGTGTCGGCTGCTCCTTGAGACTTCCTGGGCTTGCCGGGGCTCTGCCTTCTCAGACTCCACTGGCCTGGGCCCCATCTTGGCTGCATCCTGCTGCACACTGTCTGGCTCTTATTTCCACCTGGTGTCAACAGAAGCAGGGCTCAGCTCCTTTTCTTGAATCACTCCAAGACCCTCCCTGGGATCTCCATGTGTGGTGCACTTCCTTATCTGCAGCAGTGATGGGAGCAACATACAGTCCAACGTCAGGCCTCTGGTCAAAGCAGCTGTCTCTCTGCCCTCTATAGTCCTTGCCTTGCCCATCCCTGTCCCAGGGCTCAAGCTTCTCTTTGCACACCCTGGAATCCTTCCCGCTCACACACAGAAGCAGCTGCTTGTGAAGGAACGATTCCATTCCACACTGGCTCCGTCTTTCTCCTCAGGCTGGGATGTAGAATCTGGAGCTGTGATGTCCTTCCCTAGGAGAGATCAAACACTGTCTTCAAGAGCCTCACATCCCATTGCAAAGTCAGTTAATGACCAATAGGGCTTGAGAAATCCTGCTACGGAGCCGGGTTAATTTGCTTTCATCTGCAGTTCAGGATCTATGCAGGTGGAACATGAGCCCTGGCCTTTCTGGGGGCTGTCAATCACAGGATGGTCCCAAGGCTTATGGACTCTGACCCACTGTTGTTCTCTGCCAGGTGCTGCTCAGAGAGGTGAATACCTGTGAAGTAGCTCCAACATTATGCAGATACTTGTTCCCAAACCCACAGACAAAATTTTTTTCTTTCTAACTTTGTCCCCTACAATTCCACATTTTGTTTGGCTGTTAATCTGAGGATAGGCATTGAAGTTGCTTTTGTGCTGGGGCTATTGTGGGTAGAGGATAGCAGGCGGGCATCTGCTGGAGCCCTGGCTTCTAGTTTAGCTGTGTGACCTAGGGGTAGACTCGAGTCCCATGGTGATTCATGCCCCACCTTCCCGACAGTGTCCCCAGGGCCTTAATTCTGTTCCTTTTCCTTTTGCTCTGCAGGATTGACAATGTCAATATGCTGCCTTCAAGTTTGCTGAACCTCTTTTAAAAATGAGTCTTTTGTGATATTTTAAATGCCTGGGCTTTCTCTGAGCAAATTTCACTGGCTGCTTTTTTTCTTGTGTGAATGGGTCCTGCTTTCTTGTTCCTCTGAGTTTCTAATATTTTGTTTTTCTTAGGAAAATGAAACCTTCAGAGTCTGTAGTGTGGCAGTTCTGGAGATCAGATCCTGTTCCCTGGACTGCTACTCATCATGTATGTTAAGTCATTGACTCCCCTGAGCCAGCTCAGGACCCTGTGCACACACCCAGCCACTGATGTCCCTGCTCTTCATTCCAGCCTGGAGTTTATTCCTCTAGTCTCCCCCATGCTCTGCTTCTAGGGGAGCTCAGCCTTCAGAAAGGTCTGGAAAGCATAGGTTCAGATGGGAGTTGGCAGCTGGCTGGGTCACGGGCTGGACTTGGAGTGTGGTATCACAGGGAGCAGGACGTACAGTTCATTAGGCAGACTTATCTGCACAGGGCCTCTCCATTAAGGCATTGCCACCTGACGTGATGCTGGGAGGTGGTCCCCATGGTGTGAGGCAGTTCCTGGAACCATGTGCATGCCAGAGTGAATATCCTGGATCATGGCAGAGACCACTGTCACCCTAATGACCTGGTGCTGAGTGGCCGCCTGGGGGCCACTGGCTCCATTGGACTCTTGAAAGTCTCACCATGCCAGTCACCCTGGAGAGAGTCCTCATCAACCTAAGCTTCTTCACACACAGCTGCAGTCCTGCCAGCACTGGGCATCTTTCTGAGAGCCCTCAGAAATATTGGCACTACTCCCAGGCAGTGCTGAATGCTTCCTGTGTGCCAATACCTTGGGAGTTCATACCCTTAGGTTTCCAAGGCAGATGACCAGCTCTAGATGCATAACCCCAGTCCCAGCCTCCTCGTAGAAACTTCCTGTTCACCACAACTCATGCCTCACTAGAGAAAATGGTCTTTCCCCACATGATTGGAGCTAGCCTGCACCCACCCAGGTGCACAGCCAGGACTCTGGGTGGCCACGGAGCTGCCTCTCCCTCAGCCTGTCCAGTCATCCCAGTCCTCAGAGATCTCTTCTCTTTTTACCATGGTGGCCCCAAGTCCCCTTCCCAACAGCCCAGCCATACAAACAGGCCACTGACAGTGAACATGCCAGAGCCCAAGCAGCAGGGTTTCTGAGGCACTCTTGACCCTGATGCTTCATCTTCAGGCAGCAAGAACCCATTTCATCAATGGCAGATGATGCAGGAGCTTCAGGCCAGAGGCTGAGCAGACAGTCCAGGAGGACTGGACCATGGCTGGAAGCCAATGCCCAGGGACTCGCAGCCCACCTTGCAACCGGGTTCTGCCAGACAGAAGCAGCAGGCGCAGGCATCCAGGCAGAAGAGGAGCCATGGCAGGAAGGGAACAATGCCAGATGGTGGAGTGGAGAGAAGGCCTGGCAGCAGCAGCCTGTGGCCACCTGAGGGCAGAGCCCAAAGAGGCCAGAAGCAGGAGGGGGTGAGCGGCTACCCAGCCACTCCCAGAGCTCTAGGGCCAGCTGTCTCAGTTCTGCCCCTGGGAAGCAGATCCTGCTCCTCATACTGTGTAAGGGTCTCTGGCCAAGACGTAGTTCAAGACTGAGCATGTCCTAGCATGTGACATATTAGCTCTGGTCCCCTGCTCTAGCTGGTGCAGATGCAGATTTACAAACAACAGGTCACAAAGCACATCAATGGTTCTACTTCAATGCCCATATTCAACTCTCAAGCTTGCAGGCTACTTTTGAATACAGAAACCTGGCCTCTGTTGTGGTTGAAGCTTAAGGCCAAAGCCCAGGTTAAGGCTCAGTCCCCAGCTGGAGGGTTACTGGAGGTGGGAAGAAGGTTAAGTCACTGGGGGTGTGTTCTTGAAGAGTATATTGGAACCTCAGCCCTTTCCTCTTTCTGCTTTTGCTTCTCAACAGTCATGAGATCTGCAGCTTTGCTCCACCACCAGACATGATGTGCTACCTTGCCTCAGGCCAAAAGCCACAGTGCTAAATGACCATGGGTTGACCCCTGAAGCCAAATACATCTTCTGTCTTTCCATGTGACTTCCCAGGCATTCTGTCACAGAAATGAAGAGGTGACTGACTCTTTAAAAGGACTGCAGGCTGAAACAGCAGGTGCCCAGTAGAGGGGAGTGAAGGTCAGACCCTCCACAATGACCATATTTCCTCAAGCAGGGTGGGTTCTATTCTGGCTATGTACTGGCCCACACAGCCTTCAGGATGCACCACAGCCTGTGGCAGTAGGAACGCCCTAGCTGTAGCCCTGGCCACTCTTGGACTCCTGGCCCTAGGGGCCTGGCTGCCTGCCCTCTAGGCCCTGCCTGCCGCTGCCTAGTGGGAGGATGGATGCTATGGGAAGGAGCATCCTCCCAAGCTCCTCTCCCAACCCCATGTGCATTCTGGGTGCCAGGAGGGGTGTCAGTGCAGAGCCAGGCAGGCTCTGTGCTTTCATGCTGTCCCCAAAGAACTCTATGCGGTTCTTTAAGTCATGACCTTCAAATTCCTGGCTCCCTGCCTGACAAGCAGATCTGTGTCACCCTGTCCTGACAGAGGAAGCTTGTCCCTCCACTCCACGAGGACACTTCTGCTGGAATATGGTCATCTGACACAGACAAATTTGTGCTAATTGGTGATCCTGAGCCTCCTCATCTTGGTGAGTCTCCTGATGTTTGAAGCACCTCAAAAGCCTCTTCTGTGGATGCTCCTCGATGACCTTGCAGAGAAGTCAGTCTCTTAACTGTAACAGGATTGGGCTCCAGTTCACATTCATAGCCACTCTCTCTCTCTTGCACTGAATACTGACATCTCCTTTGCATTACTTCTCCTTATCATTCCTTTAGAGCAAATTATCTGTGGGCAAGTGCCCTGTGAAGAGTCCTATTTTAGGACTTTTTAAATTATCTGGTATCTTTATCTTTCTGAGAGATGTTTTTCAAACAACTCATTGCTACAAAAACTTGACTTTTTTCAAAACCCAGATGCATTCCCTCCTTTCTGATAATGAAAATTGTGCAATTCATTGTAGAGTCATGTGCTCCATGCAGATGCTTTGAAACCACATACATGGTAGCTAGAAGATATAGCCTAGTATGTAGTGGGGTTATGCCACCTAGGTTTGTGTATGTGCACTATGGTGTTTACTCAATAACATTGCCTAAGGATGTGCTTCTCAAAACACATCCCTCTCATTAAGCAACATGATGTCATTTCCCTTTATCATCTTTTTAAAGTTCTTTAGTCTTGATTTTATTCTCTTAGAACTCTGAAAGTGTCTCTAAGATCATGTGAATTCAGAGCTTTGGTTGTAGCTCAGTGGTAGAGAAGTTGCCTGGCACATGTGAGGCATGGGTTTGATCCTCAGCACTACATAAAAACAAACAAACAAACAAACAAATAAATAAAGATATTGTATCCATCTACAACTAAAAAAAAAGATAATATGAATTGAGGATTGAGGTAGAACTGGGTTGGTGATTGGCTTCATACTTCACCCAGCTACAGGTCTCAAATGGGGACAGGCGAAAGGTATCACTGTGTGCAGGGTAAAGAGTCAGGAAATGATTGCTCTATGATTATTTAGGGCTTTCTTAATTTAATGTATGGCACAATTTTAAAATACTTTATTTCTTACACAGTTTATAAATGTAAACATAAATTAAAACACACATTAACTGGAATGCTAATTGAGAAGTTTGTGGTTTTTTTCAATTTGCAATAATGTGGCCATGATTCCCACATGATAGACCTTTTGGACTCTACTTATGTTAAAATTTTACTGTATTTTTCTTTAGTTATTAATTCTACAGAATTAATAAAATGTACACACTATTTGTTGACAATGAGCAACATACATTTTATGTTATACATATTGTATATTGAATGGGTTATTTTATAATATACTTCAAAAGCCATGTACAAGATAACATAAAATAATATGAATATGAAAATCAAGTAAATAAAAAAATTCAGTTGAGTACACTTTGGTATTTATCTATTTTGAATAAAATATATTTGGTACTCATTTCCATAGAGAAAATACTTCTCTTCCTTTTAAAGAATTCTTTGGAGATATAAAAAATATCCTTACAATTTGTAGTGGATTAAAGAAGGAGTCTGCAAAATTCACATCCATTGGGACCTCAGAATATGATATTTTTAGAAATAAGGTCTTTGCAAATGTAATTAGATAAGATGAGGCCATACAGGATTAGGATGGGCCCCCAAATCCAGTGATTGGTGACCTCGTAAGAAGGTCATGGGAAGACACAGAGACACATACAGGGTGAACACCTCTGCCTTTGTCGTAAGATGCAGCTACAAGTCAAGGAAAACTGCTGCAGTCTGGCTGCAGCAAACTAACCAGGGGGTGACAAACAACTTGTGTACGTTGATCCAGCAGGAGTGGAAGTCGTTTATTGTAGGACAAGAGCAGTATTTATACATTTTACACAGCTTATCTAATTAGCATAAAATAGATACAGCAGCCAACCAATAAGGAATCTCCACACTTAATGGCTCGCCTTTGTTACTTCACAAACCACTCCCTCTGGCATTTTGCCAGGCACCATGCAGCCTTGTTTACAGACTCTAACATTTCTCTGGCAAAATTCCAGGTGCCATCCTGACTTGTTTACAGACCTTAACATTTCCCCCTTTTGTTTAATTTAAATAACAACCATAGTGTTTTTTACAGAAACACCATAAATAATCTGCTACAAGCAGAAGGGGAGGATACAAAATGCCACAATACCAAGCCAATTGATGGCTCCATGCAAGAAGCCCTTGGAAAAATTATACGAGCAATGACACTGTTAGCAAAGATACCGAGTTACAATTTGTTGTAGATTACAGTTTGTTGTCTCAGTCCAGGTAAAGCAGTGTCTCAATAGATTAACTCACAGGCAAATGAGGTAAAGCAGTGTCTCAATACATTAACTCCAGGTAAATCACAGTCCAGGTAAGTTTTGCAGGCAGCTAGCTTAAGTTGTAGCAGCAGAAACAGCAACAGCTCTGAAGTCTCGTCCGTTTCTCAGCTGAAGTTTCCTCAGGTTTTCAGCAACACTGGAAATTCTTCCATCCTCTTTCTCACCGGCACTGGGATGAAGGCAGAAACTCTGGCAATGATGCTAAAGAAAATCCTGTAGTATTCCACTAAGAAAACAACCTTCTGAACAATTTAGTACATTATCTCAAGGTTTTTTTTTACATTTGAAATAAGCCTTAATAGTGCTCATTACTCATTAGCTTCCAGGTGTGGGATAACCTTTGTAGTAATTGGCCTTGGAAACATTAATCTTCAGGGACACAGGCCATCTTCTGCCTCCAGATGGCCCTGGGGAGAGTCCCAGACTCAAACTGCTTCTGGACACAGGGAGCAAGAGCCTGTGAGACTGTGCCTCCAGGTCAGGTCTAGATTTGGGCTCTCACGTGGTGTCCCGCTCCCCTGGGCAGGGGGGCGGGGAAGAGCCGGCTGCCGCTGCTGGGAAATTCCTTGCTGCACTGTGACCACTTTGTGCATGTGGCAGCCGCCATTGCACCGATTCACACACCCTCCGGTAATGAAAAGTATTTAGTAGTAGCCTTTTGCTGCAACTTTTTTCCTGATAATCCTTCTTCTTCTGAACTTTCTTTTTCTTTCTGACTAGAATTTCTGGGCTCTTATCAACACATTCCCTAACTGCTCTTGGTTCCACTGGGGTGCCTCTTTCCCTTATCAATTTACTTAACACCATTTCCATATTTTCATCATAAAGACAATACAACATTTCAAGACAAAACAAGACACAAACATACTGTATCAATCTCCATTTTCTCAAAATGGCCATTTTTTCTCTTGCCCTATCTGCCTATAGACGAGCAGATTTTTCCTGTCCTATCTATGGACGGGCAGCTTTTTTCATCACTTACCCCCAAGTGTCCCAGAGCTCCTCGTACGGGCCACCATCTGCTGTAGTCCGGCTGCAGCAAACTAACGGGGGGGGGGGGAGGAGTGACGAAGCCATTTATTATAGGACAGGAGCGGTATTTATACATTTTACACAGCTTATCTAATTAGCATAAAGTAGATACAGCAGTCAACCAATAAGGAATCTCCACACTTAATGACTCGCTTTTGTTACTTCACAAACCACTCCCTCTGGCATTTTGCCAGGCACCATGCAGACTTGTTTACAGACTCTAACACTTCTCTTCTCTAACTCCATCCATTTACCTGCAAATGCCATGATTTTATTCTCTTTTATTGCTGAGTAATATTCCATTGTGGATATATACCACATTTTTTATCCATTCATCTATTGAAGGGCATCTAGGTTAGTTTCACAGTATAGCTATTGTAAATTGTGCTCCTATAAACATTGATGTGGCTGTGTCCTTGTATTATACTATTTGTAAGTCTTTGGGTATAGACCAAAGAGAGGGACAGCTGCTTCAAATGGTGGCTCCATTCCCAATTTTCCAAGAAATCTCCATATTGCTTTCCATACTCTATCTGATGTGTGAGGGGTAAAGATTTTCTCCCAAGATGTAGTCTCTCTATTCACCTCACAGATTATTTCTTTTGCTGAGAATAAGATTTTTAGTTTGGGTCCATCCCATTGATTGATTCTTGATTTTAGTTCTTGTGCCACAGGAGTCTTATTAAGGAAGTTGGGGTCTAATCCCACATGATGGAGATTAGGGCCTACTTTTTCTTCT